>NC_045800.1:18858300-19491665 GCF_009873245.2 Balaenoptera musculus
GACTGGCATCCATGTCACAGCATGTCCTACAGCTATTTACATGAATGCATTCGCTCAATATCTGTGTATCTGAGATAGCCTCAATGTATTATTTTAAATGAGAGAAGCTAGATACAGTTATATATATATATATATATATATATATATATATATATATATGGCATGTTCCCACTTGTGTAACCTTTCACAATGAAAATTCCTACATGTGTCTAAAGGTTTATGTGTTATTGTGAAAATAATGAATATATAATATAAATGAATGTATAACAAATTGTATTGGTTACCTCCAGAGGCAGTGGATATGGGAGGAATGAGGGGAGGAGTGCAGAAATTATTATACTTTATTTACATATTTTTGGATTTTTTTCATTTATTCGAATACAGCATATGATTTTTAAAATAAAGGATAAAAAGTATAAATGCACAAAGATCTTTTAGCTCTTTCTGACTCTTGCAGCTGTACCTGCAGTGCTCAAAAACTCCTTTTCCTTTTGGCAAGAGTAAGAAATAGAAACCTCAGACGACATCTGGGTCTTAAAGTAAGAACATCTGCGTATAAGTAAATTTAGAATAAACAGAATAGATTACTGGATGTCTCCAAAGGAAACTTATGCATTGTTTGGCTCATACCTCTCAGGATTATCTGGTTCTAGTCTTTCATTGCCTCTGAGCAATTTTACAACTCTGTAAGTTGTGCATAACATCAATCAATGCAAAAAATTTTTTTCTGTGGACATGTAAACAGAGGTTTTTCTGGTAGAGGGACAAGTCCCACTCCTCCCTACACCCACTTTCCTGATCTATCAATGTGTCTGTTCTTTGGATTTTTCTTTGAACCACTTATAACGTCTTTCCAGTTCCCTTATTAGTGATGAGTTAAATACGATCTTTAACACATGTTTATTGTATATCTGAATGAGAGTCATCATGATTTTACTTTTTTAAAATCAGTTTTAACACTGGATTGGATCCCATGGTGGCCAGAATCAGAGCCAGCTGTGTCGCCTACAGCAAGTTCCTTTGCTCCTCTGTCCCCATCTGTCCATCTCATTACCCTTCTTTCTGTGACATTCTGTCTCTCTCTCGCTCACATCCCTCTGCCCACACAGAATCAGGAGGCGACATCTGTAATGATGCTCACTGATTATTTCTGGGTGGTGGTATTTGAGGAGTTTTGTAGCCTTTTTTCACTTGTCAGCATTGCTTGAATCTTTTATATAATGGACATTTGCCATTTTTATAAATCAATAAAGTATATGTGAGCAAGGTCTGACACCTGTCCAAATTTGTCAGGTGCTTCTTTCTCTCTTAATTTTTTATATCTTTGATCTTCAGAGAACCAGAGCAGTGAGAAATCTGAGATATTAGTAGAGGCCAGTTAGCTTTACCAAAGAAGGAATTAAAAGATGAGCAAAGTTTCTGAAAGACTGCCCTACATGCATGGATGCACAGATGTGGCCCCACCCCTGAGACACTCCTAGAGCCAGCCCAGCCGCCCTGCCCCTGAGCTCCTGCTGTACAGGCCTCCCCTGTGAGGCCTTTTCCAGGTGGCCAGCAGTTTGCTGGGGCAGGTTTGACTCCCTAATTATTCCTAGCTGCACCGTGAAAACCGGCACATCCAATTTGTAACAGCATCCACCAAAGGCATTGGAGGGAACGCACCACTCTGACAGGTAAGTGCAGCACGCCCAGGTTTGTGAAGGCCATTGTAAGATGTTTAGCTGCATCCCTGCCTCTCCCTACTAGGTGCCAGTAGCACACTCCTCCTCCACTCCTCGGCTGTGACAACCAGAAATGTCTCCAGACTTTGCCAAAGTCCTCTGGGGAGCAGAATCATCCCTGATGGAGAATCACTGGTCTAGTGCATTGAGCTGCTACTCTAACCAAGCTTTGTGCTAAATTCTGGAATTAGAATGTTGTACATAACACAGTCACAGGGGTATTCACCTGGGGGTTATCCTCTCACAGATCCTGATCTTTTTAGCTGAAAAAAGTAGGTAGGACTTGTGTTCCACAGGACTCTCTTTGAAGAACACTGTTTTGATGTAGGTCCAAGTGGAGCTAGGTACTCTATGATGCTGTGTGGAGTACAATGCCAATGCCACAAAGAAAAAAAATCCCTTATGACAACCCTGTAGATCTACCCTTCAAGGCAGTGTTCACCTATCTTTCCGGGCCAGCTCAAAGGATTATTAGTTGCCAGAGTTCCCAAGGGGCAGATGCCGATGATACTGAAACTCTTCGTCTGATTGGGGCATCAGATTAGCCATTCCTCTGCAGCCCAGAAGGATGGCTTTAGTTGATGAGGAAGCTGGAGGAACTGAAACAACGCAGGAAGAATCCTTTCAGCACAGCTCATCCAGTGAGAGCTCCCAGTTCTCCTTCAACTCAGGTACCAGTGCCTGGGGCTGAAGTTAGATGAGGGCCACCAACCCTTCTTAAGATTGAAGCCTGAATTCACATGGATAATTGACAAAGGGCTACAAAAAAATGTCCTTTCAAAAATACCAATGCCTACTTTTTCTTTTTACCTGTCCTAGATAGCACATGTAAATGATTACTTTCTCATCTTATATACATTCATGAAAAAATCATTTTTAAAAGTTTTTGCTTGGTTGCCTTTTTTTATTAGACATTTTTATTGGAATTTTTCTTCCTTTATTCTTACATCAAAAGCCACAAAGCCTTGGGCTTCCCTGGTGGCTCAGTACTTAAGAATCTGCCTGCCAATGCAGGGCACATGGGTTTGAGCCCTGGTCTGGGAAGATCCCACATGCCACGGAGCAACTAAGCCCATGCGCCACAACTACTTAGCCCATGCGCCTAGAGCCCGTGGTCCACAACAAGAGAAGCCACCGCAGTGAGAAGCCTGTGCACCACAACGAAGAGTAGCCCCCGCTCGCCACAACTAGAGAAAGCCGGTGCACAGCAACGAAGATCCAGTGCGACCAAAAAAATAAATTAATTAATTTTTTTAAAAAAAGTTTTCTGTAAAACTACTTTAAAAAAATAAAAAAGAGCCACAAAGCCTTGGAACGTGAAATGAAGCCTAGCACTGATCACTCACAGAATCGATCATCTAGATAAAATTTGTAACGTAGACAAATTCTGCATCCTTAGCTGTGCAGCCACCAACAGGGGCAACTGGGTCATGTCCACACTGCTGCTCTCCTTCAAAGGAGCAAATGTCTGGCTGATGCAACAATGCGGCTCATCTTGGCTAGGCTCTGATCACAGGACTAGCCAGCAGTTGGAGATTCCCAAGCTTGGCTGATCAACAGAACTATCTGGGCACTTTTCAAAACTCAGTTTCCAGGTTCCCTCTCAAATGTATTGAATAGGGTCTCTGATCATGGATATTTAACTGTTTACAAAGTTATGCAGGTGATTTTGATGATGAGCCAGATTTGAAATCACTGTATTAAGTTTTCAGATTCTGAGACTTGGTAATGTCTTAGTGATGTTATACTATCTTCAATAAGGAGGTTCCCTTGTAGTTGAATTAGCAGCTACCATGTCCCCTAACTTAGAGACCAAATATAGTAAAAAATGGAAAACTAAAGTATATCATCACTACAAAGTATTTTGTCCTGTGGCAAATACAGGTGAGGTATGTAGAAAGATGTTATGCCCTGATTTTTCTGGAATATTTCTGAGTTAAACTCTTGTGGTCCAGGAAACAATCAATAATTATAAGAAATTTCACTTGGTATATACTGATATATAAACCGAATATTGCTGACAGTTTCTCATATATAGCAGAAACACAAAATTCTCCCCAAACCCAACATCCCAAATGTTGACTCATTCACTCATTCAACAGAAATTATGGGCACTTTTACTTGTAGGAGTTGATCTCAACAATCAATTAGCTCTTGTTATATTTGTGGGAGCAAGTGCTCAAAACTACAGTGCAGAAGGTCATGCATAATTGATGCTGAATTATGGAATGTCCAATAATATCAGAGAACATTTGAGACTGATGAAGACTAAAGTAGTCAGGAGAGGCATCTCAGAAAATAGAGGTGGGTTCTGAAGAATGGAGAGGATTAGGAGAGAAACTAAAGAGGTGCTCCAACCAACTTGATACAAGTTTTCCCAAAGCCTGAGTCAGTAGCAGATAGCTAAAAACCACAATTGTCCATAAAAAGTTGATGCTTGGAAAATAGCAGTAGTAAGGCTATGTAACATCTACTGCAGAACCATCCGTTATAGCCAATAACCCCTTCACAATGATGAATACATCTATTTAACCCAATACCTGGTCCCATCCACCCCACATCCACTCCAGCCAGCTCCAGCTTCACCACCCACATCAGGAAACAATCAGAAGAAACAAGCAAAACCATTCTTAAGTCAAGCTTTATAACTAGTCATCTATAGAAATAGAGCAATCGCCACACTGCTTAACTCATCCTAGCTCATTGCTGTCCAGTGGAATATACCAGGTCTTTGTGGGATGCTGAGTTTTCATAGACCAAAGATCACAGGAATTGTATGATTTAGGATCTTGGCCAATTTACTGGCAAAATGCCACATCTCAAATCACTGGAGTGTGGTGTATAATAAAAGCCATGGAGGGAATGCTGATGCACACAGACAGTGATGGTCATTACAGACAAATTCAAATTTAATATGAAACATATCAGTAGGCTGATCTCTCTTTACATTATTAGAGAAAAAGAGAAGCTTTTTGGTGTACTACTGCCAAAAGTTTGTCTATTTCTCACATTTATTCATGGGCTTAGTATGAATTGGTGTTTGTGTCTAAAATTATTAGACAAGAGTATCCTCCCCTCTTCCTAAATTTTCCTTTTGAATTTGTGTTGATTTATTTGAGGATCAATACTGAAGTGATAATTTACACATGAAGTTATTTTTGAAAATAAGATTTATAGGTATCTGGGAATCTGTGGGGCCAGACTTAGTGGGAAAGCATTCAGAGTAGTTTTATTAATAACAGAAAAGTAAACTTCACAACAAAAAAAATATTACCAGAGATAAAGACCATTTCATAATGATAAAGAATTCAATTAATCAAGAAGCTGTAACAATTGTAAAAGTGTATGTATCTAATAACAGAACTTTAAAATACAAGAAGCAAAACTTATAGAATAAAAAGGATAAATATATAAATCCACAACTATTCTTAGAGACTTTAACACTCCTGTCTTAGGAACTGATAGGTCAAGAAAACAAAAAATCAGTAAGCATATAGAAAACTTGAACAAACACTACCAACCAGTTTGACCTAACTTATAATTATAGAATACTCCATCCAGCTGCAGCAGAATACACATTATTTTCAAGTATTCAAGAAACATTCACCTAGGTAGATAATAATGTGGGCCATAAAAAAGCATATAAGGAAAACTGAATCATACAAAATGTTCTCTATGTTCACTAATCATTAAAAAATTAAACTAGAAATCAATAGCAAAAAGATACCTGGAAAACCCCTAAATCATTGACAATTAAACAATATGCTTCTTTTTAACTTATGGGTCAAAGAAGAAATCACAAGGAAAATTAGGAAATATTTTTAATTGAGTGAAAGTGAAAACATAATATATCAAAACTTACAGAATACAGCTCACGCAGTGCTTAAAGGGAAACAGAGCATTAATGCTTATGTTTAAAAGCATTAAACATAGCATTTAACGCTTATGTTAAAAAGTCTCAAGTCAATAATCTAAGATTCCACCTTAGGAAACTAGAAAAAGAAGAACAAATTAAATTCTAATAAATCAGAAGAAGAAAAATAATAAAGACAAGGTTAGAGATTAAATAAAATTGAAAATAGAAAAACAATAGAGAAAATTAATGAAACCAAAAAATATCAGTAAAATTGATAAACGTCTGGCCAAATTTATCATGGGAAAAAAGAAGATAGAAACTAGAAAACTCACTCAAGAAGAAATGGAAGGCATAAATAGTCCCATATCTTTTAAAGAAATGGAATGTGTAGTTTAAACCTTTCTAACAAAGAAAACACCAGTCCCAGTTGACATTATGGAGGAGTCTACCAAACAGCTAAAGAAGAAATGAAATCAACTCAATAAGAATTCTTCCATAAAATAGGAGGGAATATTGTACCTCATTTTATGAGGCCAGCATAACAATGACAGCAAACCAGATAAAGACATTATAAGAAAATAAAACTAGAGACCAATATCCCTCACAAACATAGATGCCAAAATCTTAAACAGAATTTTACCAATTTGAATATAGCAATATATTAATAGGATAATATATCATGACTAGGTGGGATTTATCTCATGAATGCAACATTGATTTAACATTCAAAAAGCAATTGATAGAATTCAACATGTTAACAGATCAAAAAAATAGATAATCTCAACCAATGAAGCAAAAGCACTTGACAAAATTCAATAGCCATTCCTGATAAAACTCTCAGTCAACTAAGAATTGAAAGGAATTTTCCAAATGAGTAATCAGCATCTACCAAAAACAAGAACAAAACAAGAGAAAGCAAACAAACAAAAACACTTGTAGTTAGTGTAAAAAGACTAAATTATTTTGTCTAAGATCAAGAAAATGGCAGGGTGTCTACTTCTTTCAACACTGGCATGGTTATCATAGCAAGTATGAGGCCAGAAAAAGAGTTTAAAGGCATAGACTGAAAAGGAAGAAGTAAAATTTTCTTTATTTGCAGATTGCATGATTATATTTAGAAATTCTAAGGAATTTTCAAAAAAGTTACTAGGACAAATAAGTGACTTTAGCAAGATCAGTGTCATACAAAATATCTTTGTAATCTTTCTATATGTAGCAATGAATGATCATTAAGTGACATTAAGAAAAACTATTCCATAAACAATAGACATTATAAAATACAAAATACATTTAACAAACATTGTACAAAACCTATACAATGAAAACTAAAAAAAGAAAAAATTTGGAGAGAAATTAAAGATCTAAATAAATGGAGAGGTATAATATCATATTCATGAGTTGAATGACTCAATGCTATAAAGATGTCAAGTATTCTCAAATTGACCTATAAATTCAATACAATCCCAATCAATATTCTAACAGGTTTTCTTGTAGAAATTGGTAAGATGTTGTCCTAAAATAACCAAAGCAATTTTTTTAAAGAACAAAATTGGAAGTCTTTCACTACCTAATTTTAAGACTTTCTGTAACATTACAGTAATCAAGACAATGTGGTATTTGCAAAATTAAATATAAATGTGTGTATGTATACACAAACAGAACTCGACAGAGTCAAGAAATAGACCCATACATAATATGGTCAATTGATTTTTATCAAAGATACCAAGGAAATTCAATGGACAAAAGAAAAACCTTTTAACAAATGGTGCTGGAACAAGTAGATGTCTAAATGGGAAAAAAATGAATATTGTCCCTCACATGACATCATACATAGAAAAAGTAAATTATAAAACTCCTAGAAGAAGACAAAGGAGAAAATATTTGCAACCTTGGGGGACTGGAAAATATTTCTTAGCAAAACAGAAAAACCATGAACCTTAAAAAACAAAATTGATAAATTGAACTTTATTAAAATTTGTAAAATTTTGCTATTTGAAAAAATAACATTAAGAAGGCAGAATGGCGACCCACAGAAAACACAACACATATATCTCTCAGAGGACTTATATCCAGAAATATATAAAGAACACTTACAACTGGATAAGAAAACAAACTATCCAATTAAAAAATGAGCAAAAGATTTGAACAGCTATTTCACCAAAGAAAATATACAGATAGAGAATAAGCATATGAAGAGATGCTTGACATCATTAATCATTAGGGAAATTAAAAATAAAGTCAAAAAGTGATACCACTATATACCCACGAGAATGGCTAAAATTTAAAAGACCAGCTTTATTGGTTTTCTTTTGCTGTGTAACAAACACCACAATATTAGCAGTGAAAATTTTCTCTCACAATTTGGAGGATCATAGGTCCAGGTGGATTTGACTGGTTGTTTTTTCCAGGTCTCACAAGACCAAAATCAAGGTATCAGCTATACTGGCCTCTTACCTACAGGTCATGCGTGTGTGTAGAGGGCAGGGGGGCAGGCAGGAGGAAGTATGTGCCTCCAAGTGCATTCAGGTTGCTGGAAGAATCCAGTTCTTTGTGGCTGTAGGAATGAGGTCCCCATTTTCTTTCTGGCTGTTAGGTAGGAACCACTCATGTCCTAAAGGCTGCCCTCATTTCTTCTCATATGGCCCCCTTACATCTTCAAAGCCAGCAAGAGCATCGAGTCCTCATGCTTTGAATCTTTCTGACTTCTCCTCTGCCTTCCTCTTCTACCACCAGCCAGAGAAACCTCTCTGTTTTTAAGGGATCCTGTGATTAAATTAGGCTCACCTGGATAATCTCCTTATTTTAAGGTAAATTATTCCATATAACATAACACATTCCCAGGAGTGAGATCTCATCACACAGATCCTCAGGCAGGATGAAACTCCATAGTTCCACAACTTCATAGCTAAAGCTGTCATTCACAGGTAGAATTTCTTCTCTGGCTTCTACTCAGATGGTGGAGGAACAATGTTTTTAAGTGTCCTAGAAGTCTTCTGGTTTGATTTAGAAGATGTATAATCTCTTGGAAGGGTCTTTTGTGTAGCTGAATACTCTGATCTTTTGATCTTTCTGAGGTTTCAGCAAAAGTTTGAATAACTACATCCTCAGTCTTTTCTCTATGTCATGCTTGCAGCAACCATTTTTACACTGTATCACATTTTGCCACCTGACAATTTCCCAATTATCGTCTTGTTCCTTTTTGTCAACAGTTCTTCACTCAATTTCTCTCTCTCTTCTCACATTTTTCGAGAAGCAGCAAGAAGAAGTTAGGCTGTACCTTTAACATTTTGCTGGGAAACCTCAGCTAAATGTCTAAGTTCGTGATTTTAAGTTTTGCTTTCCACGTAACAGTGGGAGACAATTCTGCAAAGCTTTCTGCCACTATATAGCAGGATTTGCCTTCCTCTAGTTTCCAATAACATGTTTCATTCTCAATACCTGTTACTATGTAATATTTCTACTAGAAGCCTTCTCAAGGTAATCTAGGCTTTTTCTATTATGCTCCTTAAAATTCTTCCAACATCTGCCTGATTCCACATTTTAGGTATTTGTTATGGCAGCACCCACTTCCAGGTATCAAAATGTGTTTTCGTTTTTTACTGCTACCTACTAAGTTACCACAAACACAGCAGCTTAAAACAACACTCTTTTAGTATCTCACCATTGTTCTTTAGGTCAGAAGTCTAAGCAGGCTCAACTGGGTTCTCTGCTGAGGGTTTCATAAAGCCAAAATCAAGGCGGAGGTGGGCTTTTCTCTGGAAGTCCTGTGGAAGAATCTGCTTCCAAGCTTAGTCAGGTTGTTGGAATGTTCTTGTGTTTGTAAGAATGAAGTCCCTGATTCCTTGCTGGCTGTCAGTCAGAGGTCACTCTAAGCTTTCTAAAACTACCTTCTCATGTGGCTCCTCCATCTTTAAACTAGCAAAGGCAGGTCAAGCCCTTCTCATGCTTTAAATCTCTCTGCTTCTCCCAGACAGAGAAAATGCTCTGCTTTTTAAGTTAGGCCAAGTTGAATGGTCTCCCTTTTGCCATATAACATATATAGTCATGGGAATGACATCTCATAATATTCACAGGTTCCATCCACACTTAAAGGGGAGGGGATTTTTACTAGGATGAGCTCCACTGGAGATCATTCTTAGAATTTTGCCTACAAACAAATTTTTGGAGGTGATGGAAATGGTCATTTTTTTTTATCATAGAGGTGGTTTCACAATGGTTAAACCCATTGTATTGTGTACTTCAAATGGATGCAGTTTATTGTTTGTAAATTATCTCTCAAAGTTAAAATGTTTTACCTAACATCATATTTAAGGATGAAATATTTTTAAATTCCCCCTGATATCAGAAGCAAGATAAGGATATATGCTATCACCCTGTGTATTCAGGATTGTATTAGAAATTCTAGCTAGTGCAAGAAAGCAACAAAAAGACATTAAAAGTATAAAATTGGAAGGAAAGAAATATAAGTATCATTTTATGCCAATGATATAATTGGATATGTAAAAGTTCCCACAGAATCTACAAACACATCATTAGAATTTAAAAGAAAATTTAGCAATGTTGCATGAGTGAGGTCAATATACCAAAATCAATAGCTATACATTAACAAGAAAAATTTGGGAACTAAAATCTTAAAAATAAATACCATTTACAGTCGCATTTTAAAATACCAGATGTCTAAGAATAAAGAAGTGTGCATAATTCTCTACACTGAAAGCAGCAAAACATTGCCAAGAGAAATTAAAAACTTAAACAGAGAAAATATACCATTTTCATGAACTGTGAGAATCAGTATTTTTGAGATGTCAGTTCTTCCTAATACATCTACAGATTTAATTCCAATCAAAATCTCAAGTTTTTGTGGAAATCGACAAGCTTATTATAAAATTTATATTAAAATGCGTGAAGTCTAAAATAACCTAACTAGTTTTGAAGAAGAAGAAATTTGGAGGACTTACCCTGCCTAATTGCAAGACTTCTTAAAAATGCCCTTATATTAACATGCTATTTCAGGGTTAGACAAATGGACCAATGGAATGAAATAGACAATCCAGAAACAGACCACATATAGTCACCTGATTTATAATAAAGACATAACTTCAATTTAATGGGGGAATGGTTGGGTTTTTTTGTAATGGATAGCACTTGAGCAATTAGATATTCAAATGGAAAAAACCACTTTAACCGTAATCCCTATTTATGTCATATATAAATATTAATTCAAGAATAGGCCTAAGTGGAAAAGCAAAATGCATAGAACTTCTAGAAAAGACACAGAAGAACTCCTTATCACCCTGGAATAGGCAAAGATTTCTTAAACACAACAAAATTGGACCTCAACAAACTAAGAACTTTTATTCATCAAGAGTAACCACCAGGAGAATTAAAAGCAAACCATAGCTTGGAAAAAGATAATTTCAATACATGTATCTGACAATCCAGTAAGAAAAAGGCAAGCAATCCAGATAAAACAGGCAGAAGTCATGAAAAAACAGTTCACAAAAGGGGATCTCCATATGGCCAAAAGACTTATGAAATGGTGTTCAACATCAAAGAAAGGCAAATTTAAACCACAATGATATTGCCAATACTCGCCCTCCGGAATGATTCAAATTAAAAAGACTGAAAATACCAACGGTTAGGAGGATGTGGAACTGGAACTCTCTCATATACTGCTGCAGGACACTGGTACTACCACTTTGGAAAACTGGCACTATCTAGTAAAGTTTAACATATGCTTACTCTGTGATCCAGCACCGTCACTTCTAGGCATTTACCCAAGAGGAAAGAAAACATAGTGTTTATAGCAGCTGCATCCACAATAGCCAAAAACTAGAAGCAACCCAAATATCTCTCAAGAGATGAACAGATCAACAAATTGTAGCATATGTGCAATAAAATAATTCAGCAGTAAACAAAAAGGAACAAACAACTGATACGTGCAACAACGCAGATGAAGCTCACAATAATATGCTGAACAAAAGAAGCCAGCCGGGCTTCCCTGGTGGCGCAGTGGTTGAGAATCTGCCTGCCAATGCAGGGGACACGGGTTCGGGCCCTGGTCTGGGAAGATCCCACATGCCACAGAGCAACTGGGCCCGTGAGCCATAATTGCTGAGCCTGCGCGTCTGGAGCCTGTGCTCCGCAACAAGAGGGGCTGCGATAGTGAGAGGCCCGCGCACCGCGATGAAGAGTGGCCCCCGCTTGCCGCAACTAGAGAAAGCCCTCGCACAGAAACGGAAACCCAACACAGCCATAAATAAATAAAAATTAAAAAAAAAAAAAAGAAGCCAGCCATCGATGGGTCCAAACTCCAGCCACATACAGTATGATTGCATTTTATGAAGTTCAAGCACAGGCAAAATAAATCAGCAGTTATAGAATCAGATTAGTGCAGTGTATCTTAGTCTTTTTATCCTTTATTGTCCCCCCAATCCCTGTGACAAGGAGCCTTTTTAGACATTTTCTCCCTAAAACACCTCCCTCATTAAATGTTAATATCACAGGTATATTGCATAGCTGTTTATATACTGTGGCCCTTTGGCAGGACACAAACCATTGTAATAGCTAAGGGTTTTTTGCCTCCCTCCCCCAAGAACCAGTTCTCATCCCCTTGGTTGGTATCACCCCATTGAGAATGTATGGACTCCTGGTCCTCTCTGGCAAGTTGTTATCTGGGAAGGGGCATGAGAGAACCAGGCTCTTGAAATAGTCTACGCTGTGATCTGGTGGTGGTAACACAAATGTATACATATTTCCAAATATGTCAAGATATACTGAGTTGGCCTCTTAAGATTAGTGCAGTCTGTTGTACTTATGTTATACTTCAATAAAAAGTAAAATAATAATAATAGTAATGAGGAGAAGGAATCAGGATCTGGTTTCTTACCGTCTCTCAACTTTGTTTTTCTCTGCTCCATTATCAGACAGACTCTTCCATCGTGGTGGCAGGATGAAGTTGTGAGAATACAAATCTGGAAAATTCTGGCAGCCAACCCAACAGAAAATAGGAACCTCTATTTTTTCACAGTTAAAGCAAAAGTTCTACTCTGATTCTCATTGGTCCAAATTAGGTCATATGCCCATTTCCTAAACTTTGATCCAGGAGGGGAGTGAAAAGCTCTTATTGGCCACACCTGAGTCTTAGGATCACTTAAGAGCAGGGAGCCTAATTAACAACATTCAGACCACATGGACCTAGACTCCAGGCAGAGTGTTCCCCAGAGAAAACAAGCCTGCTGTTACCAGAAGGGTAATGGATGCCAGCCAAAAAAAGAACAAACAGGAAGATTAAAAACTTCAACTGCCCTCTCCTTGCAGTGTCAAAACTAACAGCAGGCTTTCTCAGGGGACTGCGTGCAAATAGACCAATGTTATTTCTTCCCAGGATCCCAGGGCCAGGTGGGAAAGCTCTAGTAATAGACTGGAATTGATTCAAATGCTCTACTTGTCCAGCTCCCTGCCCCCTCGAACTCTTAGAAACAAAAATAAAAATTTCATTTGGGATAATGCATAAGCAGTCTTCAGAGAAGAGGAAAGAATGTTGAACCAAAGTGTTGGGTCACATGGATTTTAGTCACTTTCACATGACTAACCTTGTTGCGTCTTCTATAAAATCTGGAAAGTGCTCTGTGTACTGTCTCACAGGAACATGCCGAGGTGGAACACAGTATAGTTAGAATGGCTTTAGTAGAATTAGGGGAAGATTCTGGGCTTCAAGATCACAGCTTCTCCAAGGTCATAAATTGTCCCTGCTCCATGGCACTCTGGATTAAGCAATCCTATAATGCCCTAGCTTGCCTTTCCCTATTTATTGAACAGAACCACTGAATTAGTACCGCTATCTCCTCTTCTCCCCTATTCGATAGGCAGATGTTGGGTAACCTTGGATATTTGACTACTGAAATATTAGTTCTAGAAAAGGAGAAGTCCACAGCCAAGATGTCTGTTCTTTGGTGTTTATGCTCAGATACTGAGATGCCAGGAGTTCACAAGGAGAAGGTGGATGGGGAACTCCAAGGTCAAAAGGCCAAGGTCATTGCACCAAGCACAAGAAACCATCTCTCCCAATAATTCTCTTTCTGATTTTCCCCTCTCATCCTGCATTATGGTGATATGTGGGGACAGGGTAGACATTTAGAAGGACAGTGGGAAAGTTTAGCTGAAAGAGTGACTCTCAGTGTTATACAATGAACCAGTTTGCCAGTTGGCTCTCAGTTAACACGAATATTTCTTAGATCATTTGCCAACTCTCCATTTTAAGTTATCCCAGAACCCAAAAAGGAATGCAATTACTTGAAAGATAGGTCATACATAGCAGATACCTCTGTAGTTCAAAACCAAAAGCTGCCAGACATAGGTGAGATTTTTACAATCATCTCTCCTTTACCTGTAAATACATTTTCACTAGTATAGGAAATCACCCTTAAATGCTGGAGCTTGCATTAAAATAAGATCAATGTCTGAAGGGCAACAGGTCAAAGAGAAGAAAGGACCAGTCCTGACCTTGCCTCTTGTTTCCCAGAGGTACAATTGTATTCCTGTAGGAGACACCCCTGCCCTTGCAGCCAGACAGAATTATGCTCTGGAAGCTTGAATCACTGTCTCACACACACTGAGAACCTGCTCCTAGCGGCCTCTAGGGCAGTAATCCACAACCTTCTAGAGATGACTGTGGGACATTTTATGAAATGAATAAAATCTTATACCCAAGGATGGTTGTGGGGATGTGGGTTGGAGGATGAAGGAGAGAAGACAATTTAACTGCAAAGCTTGAGTTTAATACAGCGATGAGTTTTCTCCTTGTACACTAATCTGCCTTTATTTCCAGCACAGAATCTGCTACAGACTTTTAAGTTGCCATTAGGGACAGGAACTAAAGTGGAACATGAATCAGAAACTAGAAATGAATGTACTCATTTGCTAAATCCCACAGCAAATCCAAATATTAACTTTCTAATTGAATTGAAAGTTTTTTTTAAACCAGTGAACCAGATCAAATTGGAACTGACCCTATATATTTTCAAAAACTACTAGATGTAAAAGAACTACTTAAAGGGGAAAAAAAAGAAATTTAAGAAGTCACAGAAGTTTTCTATCTACCCAAAAGAAATAAAAGCAACTATCCACACAAAGACTTTCAGGCAAATGTTCATAGCAGCATTATTTGGAATAGCAAAACCTGGAAACAACTCAAATGGCCATCAAATGATGGAAAAAAAATGTAGTATATCAATGCGATGGCATATTTTTTAGCAATAAAGAAAAACAGAACACTGACACATGCTATGACATGTATGAACCTCAAAAACATTATACTAAATGTGAGAAGCCAGATACAAAAGACCACATATTGCATGGTTCCACTTAATATGAATGTCCAAAAAAGGCAAATCCATACAGAGAAATCAGAATTGTGGTCGCCTAGAGCTGGAGATGGAAACAAATAGGTAAAGGGGATGTTTTGGGGTGATGGAAATGTTCTAGAATTGCATTGTGGTGGTGTTTGCATATCTCCGTAAATTTACTAAAAATCAACTAATTATTCCCTTTTAAAAAGTCTCAGAACCAATGGATAGTGTTTCAAATCGCTTATTCCTTCATTTGTTTGCAAACAATGTATATCTAGAAATGCCTTGATCCATTGGCCCCTGCCCGTCAATACCATGAATACCCAGCTGTAGAAAAGACATACTGGAGAAGCAATTTACAACAGTTTTCCCAATGGTCATGTCTTCTGGTAAAACGTCTGCTCCCCACATCACCAAAGTGGGCATATAAGCACTGCCAGGCCAAACACAGTATCTCTCAGGCTTGGCCTCAGTGACTGGTCCAAGAGGTAGGCATAAAATCCAAACCCAACCAATTAGAGTCTTGCCCTATGATTTTTTTTTTTAACATCTTTATTGGAGTATAATTGCTTTACAATGGTGTGTTAGTTTCTGCTTTATAACAAAGTGAATCAGCTATACATATACATATATCCCCATATCTCTTCCCTCTTGCATCTCCCTCCCTCCCACGCTCCCTATCCCACCCCTCTAGGTGGTCACAAAGCACCGAGCTGATCTCCCTGTGCTATGCAGCTGCTTCCCACTAGCTATCTATTTTACATTTGGTAGTGTATATATGTCCATGCCACTCTCTCACTTCGTCCCAGCTTACCCTTCCCCCTCCCCGTGTCCTCAAGTCCATTCTCTACATCTATGTCTTTATTCCTGTCCTACCTCTAGGTTCTTCAGAACAAATTTTTTTTTAGATTCCATATATATGTGTTAGCATACAGGTTTTGTTTTTCTCTTTCTGACTTACTTCACTCTGTATGACAGTCTCTAGGTCCCTCCACCTCACTACAAATAACTCAGTTTCATTTCTTTTTATGGCTGAGTATTCCATTGTATATATGTGCCACATCTTCTTTATCCATTCATCTATTGCTGGACACTTAGGTTGCTTCCATGTCCTTTGCCGTGTAATTTTTGTAATTGGAAGCTGGAAGCATTTTCCTCCAGCCCAAAATCTGAAGATGCAAGTTCAAAGCCCCCCAGTGGCATTTTCCCTGCCCCCTAGTCCATTTGCAACAGAAAATGAAACAATCCATAGAGAAACACAGACATGAAAACTAGTGAGCAAGAGACTAAGTGCCTCCAACTCCCGGAAGCAAACCAACCTTCAGGTCAGCTGCACCCCTGACTTTTCTGAATTTTGGTTACATTTGCCAATTGCTCTGCCTCCACCCACCACCCCACTCCCCCATTTTTGCTTAAGTCAGTTTGATTTGGGATTCTGTTACTAGTAAATAAAATACCAGAGACAGAAACAGAACTCAAGGTGACCTCTCCTAGGGAAATTCTTGCGTAATCCCTTCTCACTAGAAATATCTCTTCAACCCCAATGCACTCAGGTGACAACGTTTTCTTGTGCTGACCCCACGACTAGGATCCAGTGCTCACCATACCATACCAACAGCACAAGTCAGCAAACATTTTCTGCAGAAGTCCAAAAAGTAGATATTTTAGGCTGTATGGGCTATTGAGTCTCTATCACAGCTACTCAGCCCTGCCACTGCAGTGTGAAAACCCCATAAATGATACACAAATGAGTGTAGCTGTGTTCCAACAAAACTTTACTTGCAAAAAAGGTGACGGGTCAAATCTGACCCTCAGGCCATAGTTTGCCAACCCCTGCTCAATAGGATTTTATCTATTTATTTATTTGACCTCAGGTTCCCAGAATTGGATTAATCACAATCCTTAATTCATAACACACTCTCACCATTGGCTGATGATAGCCCTTTTCTACTGGAGTTATTTATTGATTTTAATAACACAATGAAGACTAGTGAACTCACTACCCACCCAAGATCTGGAACATTATTAACAAAACTGACCTCGGTCTGGTGATCAACCCAAGGGTTGGCTTTCTAGGCAGAGGGAGCAGCATGGGCAATAACGTGAAGACGTGTAACCACATTGTTCCTTTCAGAGCGTGGCTTGGCTGAAGTGTACAGTGAAGTATGGGAAGCAGTAGGAAATGAACCAGGACAGGAAGTCTAGTCCCAGGTAATAAAAGGTTGCCCAAACATTGCTTAATATGTGATTAATACACATAAAAATTTCTTTTTCAGACTATTTCTTGGAGAACTACTAAAAGGCCAGCCAAGCCAAAAAAATTCTTCACACAGAGTCTAGAACTTGAGACCTTGAGTTGGGAGGCATCTTTAAGAAACTGGAAAGTGAAGATCTTCAACAGGCTAGTTCATTCAGCTAGAGTAACTCATCTTCTAATCCTAACAGGCTCTGGTAATCAGAAATACCAGATGAGCTTTGGCTTGGATGAGATGTGAGTAGAGGCACCACCCTAAGTATCCAGTAGGCGGTGGGAATGGTATGGAAATGCTGACTCAGGCCAGGCCGTTGGGAGACGTGCTGACCTGAGGATGCTGAATGAGGGGCAGGAAGCCACAGTTGCCCCTTCTGTTGGAGTGAGAAGAGAATAGAGGCATCCTTGTGAACTCTGATCTCCCCATGTGTGGTTCTCATTAGTGCAAATCACCCAGCCCAGAATTCTGGTTAGGGTTCCTCTGTGCCCTTAAGATTGCACTTTCCTATCCCTTTAAAATTAGATGTGACCATGCGACTTGCATTGCCCAATGAAAAGTGAATATAAGTGACACATGTCTCTTCGAAGCAACAACTTCAAGAGCCAGGATGCAGTGCAACCATCTGTCTTCTCGTTGCCAAGGTGATTGTAGAAGCTCTGTTAAGATGGACACTTTGTCATTCTGAGTCCCTGAATGACCATGAGAGCACTCTTTTGACTTACACTAGACATTTAGTATAAGCCAGAAATAATCCTTTTATGTGTTAATCCATGAGCTACAAGCTTTGCTTTTGTCTTTTCAATTAAGAATGACCTAGACGAGGGTCAACAAACCATGGCTGGCAGGACAAAATCAGCTCACAGAGCCTGTTTTTGTAAATAGTTCTACTGGAACACAGCTCCCCTTGTCCCCCTCACCACCCCCAACTTCATTTCTGTATTGCCTGTGGCTGCTTTCACACACTAAGGGCAGGGCTGAGTAGTTGTGACACATACGGAACGGTCCACACGGCCTAAAATACTCACGTTCTGCCCTTTACAGAAAACATTCACTGACCCCTGACCTAAACAATCCTGACTGAAACACCATGTAAAGTGGAAAACCAGACATGATGATCAGCATTCCCCAACCTCCCCTTTCTCCCTTCCACTCTCCCCACCACCCCCCTGGACCCCCAATTCTCTCAAGAAAAGATTTGCCAACAGTCATTCGTACCTTGGTAGGAAACCCATTTGAGGCAGAGTGTGACCTCTTCCAGGAACATTAGGCTGTGGCTATAAAACTGTAGACCCCACCAAAGAAGGCCTCCATGAAAAGGGAGTGTACCAGGGGCAGGGTGGGCACCGTTCCTCTGTAGCACTTGGCCCTTATGGGTCCCGCTCAGCCAATGGTCAGCATCTCGCTTGTTCCCACGGCAGCAGTCACCCTGGGTCTCGTGCAGTCCTCGAACCCAGCCCCCAGTTTGCGCGGCCTGAGGAGCCTGAGGGCCGGCTGGGACCTGGGCGCCTGGCTCCCTCAGTGATGACAGCTGGGCAGGGTCCGGGCACCTGGCCCTGAGGGCACCCCCAGCTGATATCTGCCTCTTCGTCTGGGCCTGGGCACTGGCGGAAGGGCACAGACTGGGTGCTGGACCAGTGCTCCCTGGCAGGGCAACCGGCCCACACAGGGATCCCCTCCTCTTAGCCAGCGTCTGGATCTCTGAGGGTGAAAGTCGAGACTCGGGACCTCGAACAAGTAAAATGAGGAGTAATTTGTAAAATGTTAAAAGCAGCAAGGAGGCATGGAGACAGAATTTAATGCTTCCCCTGCCCTTTCTTGTATAATTCTCAAGGCTATGACCTTTGAGAGTATTACACCTTTTAGATAAAAAGTTGCAGAACAGAGAGTAACATTTGTTTTTATGGCGGTTTATAGGAACATGGTGACCTGACCTGCATGGACAGCGGTGAGAGCAAAGGATCCAACACCAAGAAATATGCAGCAAATAACCGTGCCTTTCCCTCGCCTTTCCTGTAAAAAGGCTTTGCTGAAAGCCTTGGAGGAAGGAGTTCGGGCTTTCTAAGGCATAAGCCACCTGTCTCCTTGCAGGGCCCTGCAATAAACCTTTCTCTGCTCCAAACTCTGACGTTTCCATATTGTTTGGCCTCACTGTGCGTCAGGCACACGGACTTGCGTTGGGTACCAGCAGAAGGATTATTTTGAGGAGAAAGTAGGAGTCCCTCCAGAGTTCCCTGAAGTGGCATCATGCAGGTGACTGCTTTAACTCTGCAAGCAAGAGCAGTCCCAGGAGTAACCTGATAACAGGTGTCTTTCAAAATCTCCCTCGTCTATCTCCAAAATAGATACATTCAGTTCTCTGACAGTTTCATCCACCAAGAGCATAGCTGAGAACCAGGAAGGAAACCAAAATGGCTTCAGGGCAACCACAAAATGGAACTCCTGAATCCAATATACTAAAATACAAAGAATTCCCATCTAGGCAATTTAAGTTTACACACAATTCTAACTTGAGGGTCTGGCTTATAGGATCTTATCAAGAACCACCTCACAAAAATTCCCTAACTCCACCAATTCATTCACCATCCATCCATTCATTCATTTATTCAACAACAGATTTACCCATTGCCTCCTGTATTTTCAAATGCCACTTAACATTTATAGAACAATGTGTAATCTAACACACCCCCATGTTTGAGCTGGCTTCTACAGGAAACACAAAGACAAGTGAGACTGTGCCCAGCCCTCAAGGGAATGATAATCCACCGGGAATGCAGGATTGCTCAGACTCAAGGCAAGATGAGGGGAAGTGCTTAATAGGTAGAAGAGAGTTTCTATGGGAAAATAGAGGGGCAAGTCTGACTTAAGGATCTGAGCAGAACCCGGCAAGGCAGGACACAGGCAGCAGTTAGAAGGGAGAAAGCACGCAGAACAATCCTGAGAGGCAAGCAGGGCAGATGCAAGATCACAAGGGCGTTCGCACACCCCCGTCCCCCGCCTGGACCACTGTACTCATGCGCCTCCTCAGCACCCCTCCACTTCGTTCTCCACCTGCAGTCTGAGAGACCTTTGGAGATACAAATCTGATCACTCGTGCCCCTGCTTAAGACCTTTCAGTGATTTCCTGCCGCTGTGAGGATTTTAGACCAGGCCAGGGAACCCGGGGGTGCAGGCAGGACCCCCTGTTTGTGGCCCAGCTCATGTCAAGCACCCCTTTCCCTTTTACAGGAAAGGTGAGGGAGAGGCACGGTTATTTGCTGCATATTTCTTGGTGTTGGATCCTTTGCTCTCACTGCTGTCCATGCAGGTCAGGTCACCATGTTCCTATAAACCACCATAAAAACAAATGTTACTCTCTGTTCTGCAACTTTGTATCTAAAAGGTGTAATACTCTCAAAGGTCATAGCCTTGAGAATTATACAAGAAAGGGAAGGGGAGGCATTAAATTCTCACTAGACCAGCCACAGACCTCCTTTTTCAGCCACTCCTTCACATCCTCAGGCCTTAGGGCCATTTAATACAAGAACAAAGCTCTTTGACCTTAATAAACCCAAAAAGCATCACAAACAGTATAATACAGTGCATGTGTTCACATTTAGGGATCAGACTCCATGTTTTCCACTTAGAGGACAAAAAACAAAGCCTAGCAGGCAATAAGAGCTCAATGAATTCCACATGCTCCAATTTGGGAGGTAAGGAGGAGCCCCACATTTGAGAAAGATTTCTAACCAAAACAGCGAAATCATTTTAAATCCTAATGTTTAAAAGAATACGGCCCATTTGAAAAATTGGGCTAAACAGCACTAGTTACCCAAGGCTTCCACACTCATCACATCTTCCTCTGAGGCTGGACGCCCCGGCAAACTTGTTTGTATTCGTAAACATCTCCACAAAGCCTCCCCTCCCCCTGCTGCCCGCATCCCAAATCTCGCTGAGCAGAGAAGCTCTTCCAGCCCAGGCGGAACACTGTAGATTCAGGTGGGAAACGAATTGTAAAAACAGATGTTCTTGAAATCAAATATCTGGTTTCATGCAAATATTGTCAGAAATAGACAATGAGAGAAACACAGAGGAAGTGCAATGGACACATAAACCTTGTTTCTAAAACAAATTTCTAAGCCACCCACAGGCCTGAAGTGAGCCTTCAGGAGTGGGAATCAGAGGCAGCCTGAGATGTAAGCAAAATACTCAACTGCGTAAATTACACTTGTTTTAGGGATACCAGGAAGTTCTCCCTACTCTCAAATAGCAAGACTATCCTAGGGCCACAGTACTAGAAATTTTACAATTAGAAATTCACTCCTTTGGATTTATTATCTCTAGTCCACTTTTAAAAGATGGGGGAGGGAGCTGTCATTCTTGAGCAAGATAAAACACTAAATTGAAATCATACAACGTGTTAGATAATGGTAATAATAATGTTTTATGTTGATACAGCATGCTACAGCTTCCAAATTCCCTGGCAAGTAGGTAGAATAAGCACTCTTTAACCAAAATTTTACAGATAAGGAAACTGAAGTTCAAAGAGGCTATATGCTGCTCTCTTCGGCAGCACATATACTAAAATTGGAATGATACAGAGAAGATTAGCATGGCCCCTGCGCAAGGATGACACGCAAATTTGTGAAGCGTTCCATATTGTTTTTTTTTTTCAAATTTGACAACACTACCAGCTCCACTTTAGAAATTTCCAGTAATCAGGTAAGGAATAAAAAAATAGATAAACAAAGAAGCAATATGACTTGCTCAAAGACATGAAACAAGAATTGCAGAGAGAGAGAGAGCTGAAGCAGGTCACCTGACTCCTAGCCCAGTGCTTTGCAGAGGTGGCAGCAATAGCAGAGTCAAAGGGGGCGTGCGGGTAGGGAGTGGGTCTTCAAACCACCAAATAATTTCCATCAATACTTCTTTGATCTACATAAAGGTTTTCCTAATTGTTGATGAAGTTCATTGCACGCTGCCACATCAAGACACACACACACCCACCTCCAGCCCTACCGAGCAGATTACATCTGCAAAGTCCCTTCTCTGTAGAGGCCGGGGCAACTGAGGGGCCAGGTCTGCAGGGCACAGTGGGGAGAAGGGCCCAGCAAGGGAAAGGAGAAGGAGCAGATGCAAGGCGTGCACCATGCAGATGTCTGTCCCCAGGATTTGAACAGTTATCGTGCCAAGTTTATTTCCCTTGTGCCAAGTTTATTTCCCTTGTGTGAATGCTCACGAATGCCCTATACATAAAAATTGTTTAATTCCCATATTAAAAGGAAGAAGTGAGACTCAGAATTGACTTGCCCAAGACTGCACAATGTGTGAGCAATATTTGAACCCAAGCCTTGGGCTTTCCATACCAGGCCTCAGAGAAATCTTTCTTGTCCCAAGAAACCAGGAGGATGCTCTATCCCACATTCTCAGCACAAGTCAAGTCTATAATAAACATTGTAAAAGAAAGATGGAAGAAAAAAGATTGGATGCACAGGTTAAACGTGGATCCACACTTGATTCATTTCTTCAAAGACACAACAGCCACGGAAGCCCCTTGGACACATCTCAGCATCCACGATCTCTGTGGTTGGAAATATGGAGTTTCCTCCATCCACTGGGACCATGGAGCATGTGAATGAATCAAGAAGATACACGCAGAATGCATGCCACCCTTTCTTGCCATTTGCATATAGTATCTCAGTGCCCCACGAGCACAGAAATCCAGTGGACCCAAGATGCTTGGGAGTTTAGCAAGACTCAAAGTGAATACGAGGTAAACACATTATACCTAAGATAGAGTAAGCAAGAGCACTGACAGCCCTGAGAGGTCACACTTTCCATTTGAAACAGGACTTACTTTGAACAAAGAAAAAGGGTAACGGTGTTCCAAGAAACACTAACAACCAAGGGACCTTATCACAGCCTTTCTCACTCATGTATCAGCCAGCCACTCACACCAAACACCAGTCAATTTTATCCCCCTAACTGCACATACAAATATCAAGCTCTCCAAGTGGTCCTGCTGAATCCTCACTCTATAACTTCAGTTAATGGGAGAAGCACTCAACACAGAACTCTCCAAAGAACTCATCCTCAGAAATGCTTCTCAAGAATCCCACTCTCAAAGGAAAATGAAGTTTACACACAAATCTTTATGGCAAATACTTAACAACAAAATCGGGAAACAATCCGAATATCTTCAGTGAGTAAATGGAAAAGCAAACTATATTACTTCCTTACCGTGGAATACTACTCAGCAGTGAAAAGGAATGAACTGCTGATACAGATCACACAGATGATCTCAGATGTATTATGCCAAGTGAAAGAAGCCACACTCAAAAAAAAAAAAAAGTATGGAAATCTTCTAAGATGGGCTCCTTCTGCAAAAACAGAGGTTCAGAGAGACTAAACACTCTTTAAAAAGAGGTCAGGGCTCAGCCTTCAAGGGGCCCAGTTGCATAGCTAACAGCTGGCAAGAAAAGACAATATGCAAAAATCAGGGGAAGATTCAGGTAAAACAATGCTTTACCTCTTCCACCCTGAGCAATCCCAGAGCAGAATCAGGTGAGTAAATCAGGCAGCAGTTCACAACAGCTGTGCAAGACAGTTCTCTGCAACTGTTAACTCAACTATATTGATCCAGCTGACAAGCCCAGAACTAGAATTATACCTTGACCATAAACTGTAACTTATCACGGTCAGTAACTAACACCAAGAAAATCTGCTGAGCTGATAGATTTCATTTTCCATCTCAGGGTGACTGTAGCTATTTTTATTCGGGGTAATTTGAATTCAAAGGCAGCCACAGAAAACAATGGAAGAAAAAGAGACCCTAATTACAATTCATTTTCTAAAATGTATCAGAAATTATGAGAATTCAACCATTTTGGCTAAAGTAGGCTAAGCCAGACCTTGGATGCAGCCCCAGGTCCAATATACCTGCAGTCCTTAATCTGTTTTATAAAAATCTCCTTTAAGGGCTTCCCTGGTGGCGCAGTGGTTAAGAATCCACCTGCCAGTGCAGGGGACACGGGTTCGAACCCTGGTCCAGGAAGATCCCACGAGCAACTAAGCCCATGCACCACAACTACTGAGCCCACGCTCTAGAGCCCGCGAGCCACAACTACTGAAACCCTCACGCCTAGAGCCCGTGCTCTGCAACAAGAGAAGCCACCGCAATGAGAAGCCCGCGCACCTCAACGAAGAGTAGCCCCCGCTCGCCACAGCTAGAGAAAGCCCACGCGCAGCAGCAAAAGACACAACTCAGCCAAAAAAAAAAAAAATTTCCTTTAAGAAGGAAACTCTGTTCTTGGCATCATTAGAGGGTGCTAGTCCCTTGACCTGGCCTCAGCCCAGCACTTTCCAAGCACTGGGCCATCAAATGGAAATTGGCACTAATCGTGTTCTTTTTTCGAGCTGCAACTATAGTCGATCCAGGATAGTTTATACCAAGCATCTTTTGTGGGTTGGTGCTGAGCTGGATGCAATGGGGGATGCAAGCCCTCAGGAACCTTACATATTTATTGCCTCATGCATGGAACACCTTTCTTCAAAGAGAAAATGAAGAAAGATAATATAAACCCAAGTGCTAAAATTTCGCACAAAATTAAGAATACTGAGTTTAAAACCAATGATTCTCAAGCTTTATTGCACCTCAGAATCACATAGGGTGCTGGTTAAAATTTCAACCTCTTGAGCCCCACTTATAGAAGTTCTGTATCTGTTAAGTCTGGAGTGGACCTCAAGAATCTGCTGCTTTTTTTTAAAGATTTTTTTTTTTGGATGTGGACCATTTCTAAAGTCTTTATTGAATATTGCTTCTGTTTTATGTTTTGGGTTTTTGGCCACGAGGCGTGTGGGATCTCAGCTCCCCGACCAGGGATCGAACCCATACCCCCTGCATTGGAAGGCGAAGTCTTAACCACTGGACCGCCAGGGAAGTCCCAAGAATGTGTATTTTTAACAAGCCTCCCATAGCTCCAGTAATTCTGATGCTAATGGTCCCAGACCACACGTTGTGGCCCTCCGCTAACTAGTGCTTCTACAAGTGAGAGGACCGCTGCCAAGAATGATCAGGAAAGGTCATGCACAGAGGCCAAGCATCATTAGGGTAAGTTAGAAGTGTTTCTCTTATGAAACCAAATAAAGCAAAACAGAGGGCCTGACAAAGGAAACAAGCAAACACCCCCTCCTTTCTCATTTCCACCAGTTTCAAACGTTCGAATCTCTGGTCTCATTGCTTTGATGAAGATGTCCTGTGATATGGGAAAGGTCAGTCTCTGGGCCTGCAGCTAAGAAAATATTTGCATGAGGAACATAATGGCCAAGAGAGAGGCCAAGTAGGAGCCCCAAAGGGCAGGTCTGTGGTTAGCAGATGCCACTGTTGGTTTGCTGCTGAGTGGAGCTTCCCTTGGGTTTTGGCTTTGAATGAGGGAAGTCCCCAGGAGGCCCGTGTAATTGTGGGAACCGCTGTGGAAGTTCTCCACGGGCTCTGGGAGAGGCAAAGAAGGTTAGACCGTTGCCGAAATGGCTCCCAAGGATGCCAGCAGCCGTCTTCTAAACCTTGAGGAACTCAGTGGGTCTCACCGTGCCCTCTCTCTTGCCTTGAGGTTTCCCTGGCAACTCACCCATGAGTATTGGCAGGAAAATGGTTACCCTATAGAAGTTGCCCTAGCAGATCTCCACACAAAGGGAAGAAAGGAGGAATCAAGGCAAAAATTCAGGTGATAGTTGAAACTAAAAGAAGAGGGGGCAACCTGATAGTTCTGTCCAGGCAAAGAAAATTTGAGCACGTGTGGTTTCACTTATGAATATTCTCTGGCATTTTGGTTTCAGGCTATGTGAATTGCCAGTCAAAATGAGTAACAGTGATATGAATAAAATGCTTAAAACAATGTCTGTCATGAGGTGAACCCCCATGAATCAGTGGGTCTCCACCTTGGCTGCACATGGGAATTCTCTGGGAGCTTTAAAAGCACTGATGCCTGGATCCCACCTTGAGAGTATGATTTAATCACCCTGGGGTGTAGCTGGGTATCACGAAAAAATGTTATTATCTCATTCAGCTCATACAACGCTGCAAGTTAAGTATCCTAAGCTCCGTTTACAGGGAAGATACTAATATCTTAGGTTAAGAGATTCATCCAAAATTATTCATTTACCACGTGAGTAACTTATTATAAAGATGACTCAGACCTGAGTTTGTTCTCTGTATCTACGACTCTGTTTCTGTTTTATGTTTGTTGATTTATTTTGTTTTTTAGATTCCACATATAAGTAAAATCATGAGGTATTTGTCTTCCTCTGACTTCTTTCACTTAGGTCTCTTAAACTGTCCTTATTTTTTAAAATTCTTCGTTTTCTTTTTTTTCTGTTCAGCTAAGTAATTTCCACTAATAGTCTTCCAGTTTGCTGATCCATTCCTCTGTATCATCTACTCTACTCTTGCTTCCTTCTGGTGTATTTTTAATTTCAGTTATTATATTATTCGGCTCTGTTTTGTTTCTCTTTATATTTTCTAACTTTTTGTTAAACTTCTGTTGATCTGTTCTTCTCCTGTGTTCATTGAGCATCTTTATGATGATTACCTTGAACTCTCCATCATGTATATTGCTTACCTCCTTTTCATTTAATTCTTTTTCTGAGATTTTGTCTTGTTTCTTTGTTTGGAACATATTCTTCTGTCACCTCATTTTGCCTAATTCTCTATGTTTATGTCTATAATTAGGGAGGTCAGTTACATTTCCCGATCTTGGAGAAGTGGCCTTATGTAGGATACATCTTATTAGGGCCCAGCAGCACACTCCCCTCTGGTCACCAGAGCTATATGATCTCGGGGTGCCCCCTATGTGGGCTGAATGTGCCCTTCTGTTGTGGCATGGCCAACTACTGTAGGTGTGCTGGTAAGCCTCATGTGGAGGCTGCAGGCCCCTGGTAGGTGGGGTCAGGCCCTGGCATGGCTGGCTGCCCGGTCTGGAGGGGTCTTGGGACTATCCAGCTGGTGGGCAGGTAAGCCTCAGCACTAACAGGCTAGAGAGAGGACTCCAGTGCGGTTTCCAGCACCAGTGCCCTCATGGTAGAATGAGCTCCCCAAATGACTGCAGCCAGCATCTATGTCCCAGGGAGAGTCCCAGTTTCCTTCTGCCTCTCTAGGAGGCTCTCCAAGATCAGCAACTGTGTCTGACCCAGGCTCCTTCCGAATTAGTGCCTCTTCACTGTGTCTCAGAGCATGTGTGATTTTGCATGTACCCTTTAAAAGTGGATCTCTGTTTCCTGCAGCCCTCTGGGTTTCCCATGCACAAGCCCCACTGGCCTTCCCATGCACAAGCCCCACTGGCCTTCAAAGCCAGACTTTGGAGGTTCATCTTCCCAGTGCAGGACCCCGGGTGAGGAGCCCAATGTGGGACTGAGACCCCTCATTCCCTGGGAAGAACATCTGCAATTGTGATTATCCTCCAGCGTGTGGATTGCCTAGTTAGTTGCCCTGTAAACAGTTGTAATTTTGATGTGCCGGTGGGAGGAGGTGAGCTCAGGGTCCTCCTACTCTGCCATCTTGGCCACTCCCCCTGGATTCTTATACATCCCCAGGGAGCATCAGAAACTGAAATAATTAATAAGTGTCAACTCTGCCAGCTCGGATGAAGAGCAGATTTCAGCGGAAGAGCTGCTTTAGAGAAAAAAGTCTTAAATGCCACAGTTTTCAGACATCTCACTTCACAGCCTGTGATATGTACTGGCTATGTAGGTATTGGAGACCTAGAGGTGAGCATGCTGGGCTTAAAATCAATTTTCACATTGTACAGAGATAGGTTGTAGCAATTTTTTTTCTCAAATATTTACTAGCCTTGTTCATGGACAATATTCTGGTATGAATGTGTACTTACGTGATTAACCTAATGTAGACACCCAGGGAGTGATAGCAAATGATGTGTGATCCATCCAGTATGGACAACTCCCCTGAATAATACCCAAAGGGTTTCCTTTGGAGCTTTATAAGAAGAAATAAGGTTTTGCTGTAAATAACTGTGCCCACACAGCCAGAGGCACCATATGCCTCTGGTGATGCCTTCGAAAGTCCTCTGTTCTATACTAGTGTGTCTATCAATCACCCTCCTCCTTGGGCAAGCATTAAGGCATCTTCTGTGCTCAGCTGTCTGAATGCCTCTTCCACATTATTCCAATGTCATTCCCTCTGGAAGTTTTTTCCTGTCTTCTCAATCCTTCTACTCCAGCCTCTGGCCTAGCTGGAGCCCCTTGGATGAAAAGACACTTCCTGCTTTCCTAGGTATATTAGGATTCTTCTGGCCACAAGTAACATGAATTTAATTTGATTAAGCAAAAAAGGGGTTTGGGGGCTTCAAGGAATCCAATGAGAGAGTAAACTAGAAGAAGGAAGGACAGAGATACCATCTAAAGGATGTCTAAAGACTCAGACATCCTCGTGACATCTCTCCATTCTGCTTCTCTCTGTATGTGTCAACCTTTGCTCTTTCCCTCCAACCAGTTGTCTGCATGTTATGCAATACATGGCAGCCAACAGCACCCAGACTTTTCACCATGTAGTTTCACCTACCAGAGATGCAGTTTTATTAATTTTCTGGCCTTAACACGAAAGAACTTGCTGGCCCAACTTGGGTCATGTGTCTGCCACTGGTTCAATAAACTGTGCACAAAAGGATCCAGCCAGCTAATAAGATGACTCCTCCTGTGGGGGGCTGGGGGCTGAGAGGAGCAGTAATCAGAAGAAGTAGGTGCCAGGAGTACTGGGCACATAAAACAATAATTGTCCCCTACATAAGGGCTATGTAATAACAACATTTTGGATACATGTTAAGTAAATAGTAATTCATGCAGTACCCACAGCTGAAATACCCACAAACACACACAGAAAAATGAAGGCAGCAAATTTCATCAAGTAACTAAGTCTTTTGGTCACTTCCTTAAGACACCAACATCACTCAGGAATCTTCTCAGAAGACAGAGGCCTCAGTGTCCATTTCTGGCGTGTTAAGGAAGCTGTAACTGTTACAGCAGGCAGGTAGCTAGGTATGAGCAAAGAAAGGGGGGCACAGGTCAGGGGGCAGGAAATCATGTATCTTGTAAACAGCGGAGGTCCACGGTCAGACAAAGAAAAGTAGGAACCTCCAGACTGACAGGAAACCTCACATTTTGGGTGATGTGTGTCCTGTAGGCACACAAAGAAATGCGGGGAAAGGCGGGAATTACAATGAAATTAGCCTGGCAGATAGGAAGTATCTATCGTGCACCAATGCCATGACGCTTCCAATAAAAGCTAAATAAGAACAAAAATCCCTTCTCCCCTTGGGAAGGTAGAGCTGGGGTGAACATCAGGGAATACAACCCCCAAAACCCTCCTCCCCAATGAATATTCTGCCCCTTCATTTGTATGCCCCTCATAACCAGCTTGCCAAAGAAACCCAAGCAGCTACTCACCTGTCTGCCCACTCTCCCTCTGAGAGTGTATTCTTGCTTAAATACATCCTCACTTTACTCTCTTGACCTCCTCGTCTCGTCTCTGAATTCTTTCTGCAATGAGGCAAGAACCTCCAATTCACTGAGAGCATAACGGCTAACGCCAGGGGTCCCTTCAGCTCTAGTCTTCTATGTCCTTCAGGAAGTCTCCCCTGTGGAGAATTAGGCCAGACCCAGGTTACAATTTTAACTCCAAAATGGACACCCTCCTGCATCCTGCATGTGGGAACTTTAATAGAGGTGTGGGGCATTTCCAAGGTCTTCCTCCATCAGGGATTCACCTAACGGGGGGAACAAACCTCTTCTAATTAAATGTCTCTTCAGGAAATTCATTTACATATGATCTGACTTTGTTAATAAAAACAGATTAAATTCTGTCTCTTCTGGGGCTGCAGTGCTTCACTGCGATCAGAGCACCAGAGGAAGCGAAAGGAAATGAAATGTGATTCCAGCTCTCTACTGATGTGATGTCAATTCCAAGAACAGAGAAGGGAGGGCTCTCAAGACAAAGACGGCAAAGGGGATGGGCAGAAGTTCAAAGGTCGGGGATGGCACGTTCAAGTCCAGCTTTCTCAATGTCACAAAGTGGACAGCAGCTGACCATCACTCACCAGCTAATTCCTTGGTAATCATCCTATTCTCATTTATACCAGTTTCCTTGATGTGGGGATTACAGTAGGTAACTCTGGTTTTGTTCCAGAATTTCCTTCTCAAAATGATTAAAATTCACCAGAATAACCAGAGCCATTTGAGCTGAACCCCAAATTCAAAAGTTCAAGTTCAAATTTGGGCAGTGGGTGGTCCTCTAGGGGTTTGAATGGTCTAGCCTTCACAACACCAAAGACCATCTGGCCAGATCCAGTGTGGTGTGTGCTCTATAGACACAAGTCTCCTTTTCTTCTCTCAACAACCCAAGGTGTTAACAAGGTGCGTTATTATTACAATGATCATCAGAGCAGTACATTGCCCCCAGAGTCAGACCTCCTGGTTTCACATCCTAGCTCCCCTGCTTTCCAGCTCTGTGACATTAGGCAAGTTAATGAGCATCTTTGTGCTTTGGTTTTCCCATTGATAAAATGAGGATGGACAGAACAGCACTTACCTCAAGTGTTGTTGGGAGAATTATTAAGTGAATAAATGTAAAGAGCTTGTAGCATGGTCTGACACTCAGTAAAGTGCCCCATAAATGTGAACCATTGTTAGTAGCTCCACATTATATATCAGGCACAAGAAAGGCTAAGAAATTTGCCCAAGGTCACTCAGTTAGTAAATAGCCAACGAGATTCAAATTAACCCACATCACACAGCGCCTGTGTACACTTGCCGCCTTTAACAAAAACTGACACTGCACAAAAGCTACATTTGTTGTTAGTGTTGCTGTCGATCATTAAGTACAAACTTAGAAATGGATTTGGTTTCACGGGTGTTCCAATATTTTATTTGCATGCCAATTTTTTTGTTCATTAATGATTATCATGGCTGGAGATGTTTTCCAAGTGACCTGGGACTGATGTTCAAGTCTGAACTACGGAGAAATGTTTCTGTAGGAAAGCAGATATTGGGCACAGATATCTGCTATCTTTATAGATTACTAAAAAGCAACTTTTCCAATGTTCAGTTTATGTATGAGAGGATAAATTCAGAAGGGCTTTGAGAATCCATTAAAAGGAAAAAACAAAAACAAAACAGATGCTCAACTCAGAGATAAACAGGTAAAATAAATGTTCTGTCGAGCAAGTGATTGATGTCAGCACAAAGTGTGAGGCAGCAAAACAAAGCGAGGTTACTGCTTCCTCCAGCTCAGCTCCAAAGGAAAATAAAGGGAAATTGATACAGCCAAAGGAGGAAAGCTGTAGGACAGGGTAGAGCTGGGTCAGTCCTGGTTTTGCTGAATCTTAAATGAAGCAAATAAACAACTATCACCAAATTATATTTCCCTCCCAGGGAATTTTTCCCTTATGTCTCTATTTCCTGGGAAGTAAAACAAGAAATAAGAATCTGAAATGCCCTCTAGGGGATATCTCTGTTTCATTTAAAAAAAAAAATCCACAGAAGGCATCTGCTTAAAACTGCTCTAACACAATACTTCTGGACTAAAATCTGGGTTGCAAGTTTGTATGGCTTTAGCTCACCTTCCAAAGCTGTCTGCATCTATGTGACTAACTGGTCATTGATCTCTCCTTTGCATCACACTTGTCTCATGTCTCATTAAGCAGCTCCTGCCACCGCAACTCAGAGTGCAAATCAGCACAGCAGGGCAGGGCTCCAATATAAATGCCACCCGGGTCTAGATTACACTTTTTCTGAACTTAGTGGGCCTTAAATCAGAATTCAGGGCTCACCTTTCCCCAAAAGCATTTCCTTATTAGCCCCATCTCATCCCCAATCCATATCATACATTAAGATGCGTACTTTCTTCCTCATCCTTCCATCCCATACACATCGAGGATGACAGTAAAACTGGGGTGAACTGTTCCACAAGCGGGCAGATATGGTCACGTCTCTTGTTTTTACAATTAATAATTTAATCCTTCACCTGTATTATTAGTAGGAAATGTGGTGTGTGCGTCTTCCTCCTTTAAGATGTTCTCCCTTGGAATTTACATGGTCCAAAAGTGATCTTTCCAGTCTGTATCTAAAGGGAGATTGTTGGACCTGAGTCACCACTGGTATAGCTTCTTCTTGCCACAGGGTGTCACTGTTGGAAACCAGACCCATGCAGTGCCGTGCTTGCCCATTGGTGCTAAGATTCCTTGCTGTGGTAGACGTTCCCTCACAGGCTGCTATGGTTCTTTGAGGGAAGAGAAATCCCTCCTTCGCTGCTAAACCTGCTCAAGGTTCCCATGCTTCGACTCCAAGGGTGCAGCTCTTACTGTTCAGTTCTGTCAATACCCACACAGAGAATCAACCAGCCCAAAGTGAGGTCAGGATTACCTTACCTGGGGAAAGTCATGAATACGGGAGGGATAAAGCATTAGGGCCAAATGATACAGTCTACCACAGCATGAGAAAAAACTATCACACTTTGTCATGTGTGACCATGTAGAAAAGGGAGCTCTAGATAGCCACATGGGAATCCTTGTGTTTAATCAATCCAGCCCTGTGTATTAATATGAATTTGCATGAGACTTTAAATATTACAAATAAAACATTCGAAACATTTTCCATTTTTCAATTTTTATATTCTACTTATTTCTAAAAATGATTTGAAACCATCCACGGGGGGCGGGGGGAATCCCAAACACAATAAAAATTAAAACAAGAACCAAGTAACAGTGCCAAGTAAGGGAATAATTGCTTGAAAAATCCTAGGCTAAGGAAGGTCGTACAACTGAGCTCCCAATTAGCTTCGAGCTGCCTGGCAGCCAAGGCAAAGAGAGAAATCCAATGGCTTATGTATTTACCATTGTCTCATAAAAGGACAAATGCCATTTCATCATGACAGACAAATATCTTCCTACCTCTAAGAGTTGAGAATATGAATGTGGTAATGATAATTTGGTCCATAAAAATAAAAAACTGAAACATTTTAAAGGTAGATAGACCATGAGGATTTAGACAGTGTGACCATATAATTTGTTACCTAAATCAGCACACTTTTAAAAATGAAATGAGTGCTATTAATAATGTTGTTGGGGCAATTATGTTCATTAGGTCTGTTCTACGCAAACTGGGATATATGTTTTTCTTAGCTCTAGGACTTGCGATAGTGCATTAATTTGGAGTTAATGCAGTTGGGTTCAGCACAATATGCTATGTCTTTAAAGAGACATTCTCAAAAATTAGGCCTAAACCCCAAAGCATATTCTATACTCCCCATAAAAATCTGCTAGGCAGTTAACTCAGAAGATAGGGAAGTTTTATTTGCTCTTAAATATTCATCTTAAGAATATGGATAACACAACATTGTAAATCAAGTATACTCTAATGAAAATTAATTTTAAAAAAAGAATATGGACATTTATCCAACACCATGACTAATTCAGATGACTTTGATAATTATCCAAAACCCTATAAATATCCCTCTCTATTTTGATTTAAAGTAGAAAATGACCAGGCCTTCTCAATGGCCATTTCTTCTTAACAAAATGTGGACGAACTTTTCAAAGTCCAACATTAGGACAATTGTCTTCAGTTTCTCAATATAAATGACCTGCTAATAAAAACATTTCTGAAAGTTACATTACTGCTCACTCTGGAAAAGTAGAGACTGCCTTAAGATTTAAGAATTACATTAAACATCCAGGCTGATTCTTCTGCCCCATGACAGCATACAAACCTCCTTAGATAAATTAAATTGTATCTAATAAAATTATATAAATTAAATACTGCAATAATAATGGATAACATTTATTGGACACTTAGTATGTTCCAGGAAAAGTGCCAAATACTTTACTTACGTTTTCTCATTTAATTTCACTACAATCCTAGGAGGTATTATTATCTCCATTTTACAGATGAGGACACTGGGGATCAAAGAAGTTAAGTGAGTTGCCTATTGTTATGTGGATGATAAATGGCAAGGTTAGCAGTCAAACTCAAGTCTGTCTGAATCCAGTGCTTAAACCCTGCAACACAACATTAGTTCCCAATCATCTTTCATCCCTTCTAATCCAGTGGGAAGTGGCTTAGGAAACGTGTTTAAGGACAAAGGCTCATAAAGGGAAAAATAAAACATCCCATTAGACCATTTTCCTCTGTCTTCCAGAGAAAAAGGCTTCCAAAGGCCAACCCAAGAGGAGATCCCAGTATCACCTCCACTACACGGGAGCTCTTGGTGACCCTGTTCCAAGAAACAGGGACACTTTCCAAGGTCAAGCCGAAGACGTTGTGCTTAGAAATATTTACTGTTTATGAGTTGGACCAAAGAAACGCTTTGAAAAGGTAATGTGGTTAGAGAATTAAATTATAGAATACTGAAAAGGTCAAATTCTTGGGGAGAGGTTTGCTAAGATAATTGGATAATGACATTTTACCTAAAACAAAAGAAGTCTGAAGATGAAAAGGTATATGTGGTAAGTTGAATGGCTAACTGCAGAAAATGATCATCCTCTCCTCTGTTGGTTATTAAAGATTGCAGTTTGCTTTTCATTTCTGGAGCACAGGATATCAAGGTTTTAAAATCTACAGTCTCAAAAGACAACCAACCCATTTATCCTGAAAAGATGACCCCAGAGGAGGGAGGGGCTGGAATTGATTTGTTGAGAGCTCTTTGAGATCAAGTCTGGCTTGTTCATTGCTATAAGTAATTAATCCAAACTGGCAACAAGGTTATAGATTCTGTCATACTGTTGACACAGATGCTACCAGAGCTTCTCCAGGTCCAAACTTTAAGATCGTTGTTGAGAAGAGATGAAGGAACCTGCGTGTGTATGCTCTCTCGTTCTTCGGATGGTGCCATTCAAAAGCTTATCTCTCACCAGAATGCTGCTTGCTGGGAGCTCACGGTCACTTTAATCCTCAGAATAAGAGTGAATATTACTTTTATCCAATTTAAAGGGTTCATAATATATAGGTAGGAGGAAAATGGAATCCCCAAGACACTAAGACACACGATGTTATTTTCCTACTTGAAAAAAAATGTTGATTCATTGTTGATTGTTGTTCCATAATAAGCAGACCAGTTACATGCTTAAAAAAAAAAAAAAGAGTGAATAATGGTGGCAAGGAAGTTGCCAGCCTATTCAGTTTTGAGCTGGTGGAGGATGGAGTGTGGAAAGGGAGGGCTGCTGTGCCCATGTACATAATTAATTTAAAACTCATAGATCTCTACTCTCCATCTTTTCATCCTTTCTCCAGGGGAAGCAAGCAAAGGGAAAGGAAAAAGTATTATTCAGCTGGTCTTCCGGAGAACACATGACAAAAACCCAACTTAAACTAGATTAGGAGAGAGGGGAAGAGGATTAATTTGCTCATGTGATCCAAACGGCAAGAACAGGCATAAAACAGTCTTAAAGGCTCTGATCCTTTCAGAGCCCTCCAGCTCTTGTTTCTGCTTCTCTCCAGAAATCAGTTTCATTCTCAACTACTTCACGCTAATTCCTTCCCAAGGCTGGAACAATGGCTGCCAGTGAGTCTTGGCCCCAAGTTTTTCCAGCTTTAATAATGTGGTAGATGATTTGCAAATATTACTGCAGTGATTCCTTCCATTCCTATACACAAAACCCCTTGCAATATGATTTTGTCGTTCCCTCCATTAAGAGGTAAAGTATATTTCCTTTCATCTTAAATCTAAGCTAGCCCCATGATTTACTCTGTCCAAAATACAGTAGAAGTAATGTTGTTTGATGTCCAACTTTTGGCATCAAGAGACCATGAGCTTCCATTTTTGTCCTTATAGAGTGCTCCCACTGCCATGAAAGGAAACCCAGGATTGGCCCAGAAACTGGCCAACACCAAGCCCTTAAATATATGGTGAAGACATCATGGAGCCTTTAGCCCCACTCAAGCCATCAGCTGACTTTAGCAACATGACAGAATGTATTTGAGACCAGCACAAGAACCACCCGGGTAACCCACTGAATCGTGAAAATAATGCCATTGTTATATCAAATCACTAAGTTTGGGGGTGGTTTGCTATGCAGCCATAGGTAATTGATAGAGGAGAAATGCCTATCTTTAGACCAATCCCTGTGCCCAGAGAAAAGGATTTATCTTCCAAGATGTCAGGTCCTTTTGGACCACATGTCAGAGTGAGAGATAAGGAAAAGCAATTCCCCCAAAAGAAGGATCATGCTTTTCCCAAGGCAGAGAGGTTGGTCTGGGAAGACAGATAAATGCCTACTACCATGCTATAGCACTTTACAGTTAGTAAATATCTTGGTTGAATTTCACAATTATCCAGTGATGTGACAAGATCAAGTATTCTAATTTTACTAATGAGGAAACCAAGGCTCAGAGAGGTTCCAAGTCTTTCTCAAGGTCAGAGAGCTATTATGTAGCAAAGCCAGAACTCAAATCTAACACTTCTGATCTATGTCTAGTACTCTTCCCTTAAAAGCAGTCCTGGGATAAGGAGGCAGTTATCCAGTCCAATAACAGCTATTCTATCCAAAGTGGAAGACAGGTGGCCAGTCGAGCCTCTTAGCCAATGTCCAAGGCACATGACCAGCATCACACTCTCCTCCATCCCAGGGCCTCCATGTTAATGCATGGAATCCATCGGCCCAATGAATTAATAGATCCATCTCCAGTGGCCAACCTGAGGAATAAGCAAACAGGAGGAAGGCAGAATAATAAATCACAGAAATAGGGAGCCCCATTAGATTAAGGTACAAGACTGCTGCTGCATTTCAAATGAAAATTATTTCAATTCAGACTGAAAATGGAAGCCCCTTCAGTGGGAGCCGCAGAGGAAGAATCCATTCCGTGGTATCACCTAGCGCTGCCCCCGCCCTCCAAGATGACCAGAAGCAGAGCGAACATCCACATGTCCAACATCTTCACTGCAACAAGCCCCTTCTATTTTTTTTCTCCATGAACACTAGGCTTTGAGAGTTTAGACTTCCAAATATACTATTATTAATTAACAATTTATTTCCTGGGTTTTTCTACATCAAAGACATGTCTGACTGCAAATTAAACAACCTAATCAGCATGAGCTGTTACCACACTGAGCTGCTGTAATTTCAGCCAAAAGCAAAGAAAAATTTTAGTTTGCATACTTATCCACAGTTAGATTTCATGGGCTATTTCAGTTAAACTTCTTTTAAATATTGAGGAGAGTTGAAGAACTCTCATCAATACCTTCTGTGATTTATGAGGGTCCATGCTACTAAAAAGAAATAAGAAAAAGAAAAGCATAGCAAAAAGAAAAATAGTCAACACTTTTTGATTGTCAATGAGTCATAAGTATTCAAAGAATTATATACATACATATATATGTCTATGTGTAGAGAGATTGAAAGTTTTACTTAACATTTCCCTCACTGCTCCAAAACTGTGGAAGAGAAGATTGTAGACTTATTCTTTATTAAAATGGCCACTCTGCCCACTTCTCAAGAGAATTTGAGATAGTTTTAAATAAAATAGTTCTATATAATAAATGCAAAACTAAAATTAAGATCATTAAATATATAGTTTAAAACTGGAAGAGAGGAGGGGAGAAAAAAATTAATCAAAAACCATGGCTAATTTAATTACATTGATCAAACAATAAATTAATCTCTGAGCTTCTTTGCAGCCAAGGCAAAAGTTAAGAATAGGAAGTATATTTCTAGGGAACAGAACATATCACCATATTAGGGAAAAAAAACTATCAAAAAGAGAGCCTTTGGGGGAATCCTCCTACACTGTTGGTGGGAACGTAAATTGGTGTAGCCACTATGGAAAACAATATGGAGGTTCCTTAAAAAACTAAAAATAGAGTTACCATATGATCCAGCAATTCCCACTCCTGGGCATATATCCGGAGAAAACTCTAATTCAAAAAGATACTTGAACCCCAGTATTCATAGCAGCACTATTTAAAGTAGCCAAGACGTGGAAGCAATCTAAATGTCCATCGACAGATAACATGGATAAAGATGTGGTACATATATACAGTGGAATATCACTCAGTCATAAAAAAAGAATGAAATAATGTCATTTGCAGCAACATGGATGGACCTAGAGATTATCATACTAAGTGAAGTAAATCAGATGGAGAAAGACAAATATCATATGATATCACTTATATGTGGAATCTAAAAAAAAATACAATACAAATGAACCCATCTACAAAACAGAAACAAACTCACAGAATAGAAAACAAACCTATGGTTACCAAAGGGGAAAAGGGTTGGGGGAGAGGGATAAATTAGGAGCTTGAGATTAACAGATACATACCACTTTATATAAAATAGATAAACAACAAGGTCCTACTGCATAGCACAGGGAACTAACCGCAGTCATTTTCCACAGACCCAGAGGTCAGCACAGAGACCTTCGCTCTACACGCCTGCAAGGGAGGAACAGAGACTGGAGAGCTGAGGGCTGCTCTCACATTTCTCTCAGATCACCCAGAACATTACAAACGGAGTGAAAATAACTGAACAATATGGAGTCCATTTTCCTTAGCATCTCTATGTGAAACTGACTTTCGACAAACTACCGAAATTTGAGATCTAGTTTCTCAGTGCACCATTGGATATGGAAGCTTCAAAACATCAACAAAAGCATGCCACATGATATCCAAGAATTGAGGAAAGATAGCATTAATTTTTTTAGAAGAAAACAAAACTTATTTTACTTCAGTGTTTCCAAAATCAGATGCACCCTTTTTATTGCATTTAACTTGATGGTATGCTTTGTAACTGAGAGCACCTTGGAAGTGAAAAAAGACTGGATATCATTTCTCTTTAAATGCCAACATGAAGTCACCAAGTCTCTTTTCTTAAGAGAAAATATCCTTTGTTCTGAATCTTTCATCTTTCTAAACTTTTTGAAATTAAAGTGCCCTTCCTTTTAAGAAATGCTAGTGATGGTACACAGTTGCTTTGTAGAAATATGTATATGTGTATATATTCTTTCTAACAAAATTTAAACTTGTCAACTCAATCAGCCCCAAACATTCTTTTGACTGGCCTGTGAAATCAAAACATCTGGGAACCACTGAACTAGATGATCTCCCCTATCTATTCCAGACCTACTAGTATATTACATTCTTTCTGTGATCAGATGATTTATTTGATGTGTCCTCTCAATTTTTCACTTCATCTGCTTCACTAAAGCATTTCCCTTTATTAACCAAAGTGGTTAATCTCAGAGGGTTCACCGTGATTTATAGTTTACTTACTAGATACAGTGACTCAATAAAGCTTCTCCAGAACCTCAGCACCCCCAGGACCACAGACGGTGTGACACGCCTCTTTCTGTTCCACTCACTCCCCATCTTGGCTACGTGGGAACATCCTAAGAGTCTTCACAACTTAATATCTCTTTCCAGCTCAGCCTGAGGCTTTGAGACGCCATAAATATATTGGTTCCAGTCTCAGTGAAGCTATTTACAAAACCTGTCATCTAAGACAAAGCTCTCAGCCTTTGCCTCTCTGTAGAACTGAGAGTAACATTAGACTCTACCTCATAAGAAAAGAAGAAGGATTAACTAAGCAATTGTGACCGAAATGCTTAGAAGAGTGCTTGGCACATAGTAAATTCTCAAATGTTCTACAGAAACTTCTGAGACTATTCCTGGTAAACTTCAAATGCTCATGACTAATGAAGCCATTGACTATGTACTTCAAAGGAACCATAAATGCTCGTCGTTTGCCATTATCTCCTAGGAAGGCTGACTGACACCATTGGTCACAGCTCTACATCTGCTCAACAAGCACAAAAACTTGATCAGGTGGCATCTGGTGAATGTTCAACTTAAATGACCCCTTTGGAGGAAGGAGGAGAGAGATGATAGTTCTTAGCAGCCCATTCTTTCTTCAGCCCTAAGTGGCATGCATTCATTTCTTCTTCCCATTCTATCACTCAATCAATCCACAAACAGGGAGTGACTGCTTACCAAGCTCCAGGCACTGTACTAGATCTTGCGGACATAAAGAATTAGACACAGCCACTATTCTAAAGAAAGAAGCATCGTCAAAGCCAACTCCTGTGGGAGGACTTGGATGCCATAGGTTCATTCAAGTCCTGGTGGACAGATACCCAGAAGGAAAGGAAAATTTCAGTAGAAACTTTCACAGTCTCTCCTTTAAGGAAACATGGACATGGTGTCCTCTGCCAATTTTCCCTCTGTGCATCTCAGAAAGTGATACACTGCTGGAAGGAAGCCCTTCTCTCCTGGGGGAGCATTAATAACAGGGTAGCACAGGACTGCCTCTTCTTGACAGTATCCATTACAGCTATGACTCTGTCAATGTGCAAACTTTTAAGGTTTTATTTATTCTTCTTCCAGTCACATTGAGCGGACCAGATCACTTGCTATCCTGCTTCTTCCATCAGGCTCTTGTTTTTTTGCAGATACAAGGCAAAGTGTATAAATCGTTATGTAATGGCAGGTTCGTGCAGCTTGCAAAACTTGCAGAGGGAACAAAGGAACAAGGCTGCAGAGTGGCCATTTAAAGCAGAAATTATGGCAACAAGGGAACCATTGACTAAGACAGCAAGAACACAGCAGCCTGGTGGAATGGCCATGAAAGGGTAATCGTTTCTCAGTTCTCAAGCCAGATCTGGGCAACACGAGCTGATCCCTTCTCTGCCGACTCTCCCAGCGCAGCATGTATTTCCAGCAGCCTCTAACGGAACTGCCATGGTTGATAGCCAAAAATAATATGGGAGCACCCACTAGCCTGCCATTTCAGCTTTGTGACAGCTCTGTGATCCTTACAAACCTCATTTTGGAGATATGAGGTTTGCCTTTGCTGTTTCTTCCGCTATATACACAACCAGTGAGCAGAACATAAAGCGGATACCAGCCCCACGGACTTCTCAGGCTCCTTCTAAGTTTCTGAACACATAGAAATTGCCACTTGTCGTGGTCTTTCAGAGGAAAGAGAAGGCTAAGCCATATGTATTTGGTTTTTGGTTTGCAGCTCTCAGAGTGCTGAAAATGAAGAAATATTGTACCATAGTTACAAAATTATAACATATTTTAAATGCTTATGTTTCACAAGTTGTCAACAGATCAAGGGATGTAATTTTAATATTATGTGATGAATGTTTTCTTATAGTCTTACCAGAGTAGCTCAAGGATTACGTGTAGAAACATGTGGCAATGACATCAGAGTCTAACCCTGAGGCCCTGGATGAATGTAAGACCCTCCTGGCTTCCTCTGCAGAGCTGTTAGCCGTGACTGGAAGGTGCCCTCCAGAGTCTGCGCTATTAACTCACTTGAGACGTGTGTCTACCTCCTCACTCAGACGTCTTCACTTCTTTTTGTGCCTGGAGCCGAGCCCAGAGGAGGTACTCAATGAGACCATGGGGTGGGTGTCTCCGTGTCTTTGGAGGCAAACCACACTCCAGGGCTAAAGGGGAAAGACAGGAATGGTTGTTACAGCTGCACTCAAATGACACCAAATCTCTCTTGATTGGACTCATTGTTCCTCACAGTTTTATTTCTCAGATTTCCAAGAGGAGCCAGAGGAAGGCAGACTGCAGAGCTGTTTTCTACAAGAAATGCATTTAGATTGGGGCCTGACTCCCCCATGCAGAAGGTGGTGGGCAGAGAGAGGTCATGGGGCCAGAGTGAGAAGGAAGGAGCTGCAGCCAAGAGGTCGCAGGTGTGGGTACCCAGCACCGTGTGCTGCTCCTCAGAGCAACCGAGCCTGTGAAGCCGACACCTTCACTGGAGAGGTGCAATTTGTTTGTGGCTGAATTTTTTATTGGCAACAGTGCACCAGGTGGAGTCTGCGTCCTGGGGCACAGACACTCCACAGCAGAGAGAAGCTTGCACAAGCAGGGTGTGGGGCTCTCCGATATCCAGGGGAAAGTTTTCAGCCACCTTGGGATTCAAAGAAAGTTTATCCAGATCTCTGAGAGGCAGAAGGCAGTAGCCAACATCTGGATTACCTGAATAGCACATTTCCTGGAGAAAACCTCCCTCTTTCCCTTTTCTTTTTCCAACATTTGTTCCCTTTCTTTTCATCTCCTCCACTTTCTCTCCTTGGCTCCCTCCCCCTACCAACTACCCTCCAATCCAGTGAATCTGGAACTGGCAAGGAGTGAGTGGGTTGGTCACCTCAGTAAGGGAAACCTGACAATCTCCATTTTCCTGGAGGTTGGCACAGTCCTGACCCAGTGGTGTGACAACCGAAGAACCAACAAGGCCAGCATAGCAGGGAGGGAAGGTGGAAGAACCATGGGCTATCATCACTCCTAGGGGCCCTTTCCTATGTCCACCCACTGGCTTAAGGAAGCAGAACCTCCCAAAATGAATATCCCAACCTCACACCTCTACTCACCTTGCCTTGCTATGGGGGTCATCTCATCCCACAGAGACAACCATGGTCCCCAGGCATACCACTTGCCTCAGCTCTGCAACAGCAGCAAGGGAGTCTCACACCAGCCTCTGCTCCAGCTGGACTGAAGGCTATGCAGCCAAATCTTACAGGTAAATACTAACAGCTATTACTCTTGCGTAGATTCATCCATTTAGCAAATGTAGATTGAGCTTCTGCTCTATGCTAAGTACTAGGAGAGATGCAGTAAAAGTTTGTTGAATTAATAAACGGCTGAATAAGATACCATCCTCTCCTGATGAGTTAAGGAATGTACAAGTGTTTTATAAATCTTATTCCATTTATTCTTCTTTGATTTCAATTGATCTTTACAAGAAACTTGTAAAAGGGGCGTTATTACAAGCAAGAGAGCAAACCAAGCTTAGAGGACTTAAATTTTTTCATCATGCAACTAACGGTTTAACCAGGGTTCAGACCACTTCTTTTTTTCTTAAGGCGGAGCCTGCAGCAATGCTTGGCACAGAATAAAATCTTCTCAGTTAATATCGACCAAGTCATTTAAGTAGAACCAATGTCACCACGTGCCTTTGTCAAATCAAGTGTCTGCTCAAAGACAAACTATCTCATCAGATAAGTCAAGGACAAACCCCTGCTCTGAAAACCAGAAAGAGTGTATTTTTTTCCACAGGATTTCTAGACCTTACAGCAATAGGAAAAAGCCCAGCCTACCCAGATCTCCTGCAGGGATGACTGCTTGTTATCAAGCCTAATATGCTGAGATGCTCCCATTTCATGTACCAAAGAATTCAAAAGAGGACAGTTTTATATCTGAGAACCTTAGACTTTCAACGGTGGTACTAAAAGTCATTACTCTTAAGAAAGATATTGAAGTCAAAGTAAAAAATAAAATAAAATAAAAATTAAAGATATACAACATGAAGGGTCATAAGAGCAAATGTCCCAGATTCCTTATAAGGAAGGTCTTGGGTTACTGTCCCCATGAACTTCCTTTCTGTTAAGGATCAAAGCTTTTTTCTGCACCGCCTAATGCCCCAGCAAAATCTTAATGCCATGCTTCCTACCGTAAGCTACCTTTCTCACCCTTACAGTGAGGGGTTTTCTTCTAAGGCCACCATTCACCCAAAGACACATACTCCCCCCCAGCACCTCACTGAATCTGGAGTGGAAGGCAGCCTTGGGCATTTCCTTGTCTTTGCCCATAATTGGGAGACTCTATTCTCCTTTGATACTTGGCAAGTCCCTCTAGATGCCCAAGTCTCTTCATCCATCCATGAGCCAAGCAAAAGGCTCGCCCTAGTTTCCTCCAAGGAATCCCTTTGGTCCAGACCTCTTCTCTCCAAGTACAACCCTTAGGCTCTTATACCACCTGACATGTTTGGAAATTAAGAGCAAGAAATTAAATGATACAGCATTGTGCCAGTTATCTGCTGCTGCATAGTAAACGGCATCAAGGTTTAATGACATACAATAATAATCGTATGATGCTCACAGATTCTATGAGTCAGGAATTTGGAAAGAGCAGAGAAGGAAAAGTTATTTTCGCTCCATGGTGTTTGAGCCTTCAGCTTTGCTGGCTCCAATGGCCAGAGGAGTCTAGAACAGCTGGGGCTAGAACAGTTGAGACAGAAATCCTCCTCTATGATTGCTTTTTCATTCACATGTCTGTAACCTGAGTTGAGATGGTGAAAGGACCAGATAAGCTGGAACTGTTGACCAGAGTGCCTATATGTGGCCTTGCCAGATATCTCAGGGTAGTTGGAAGTTTTACATGGAAGCTGAGGGTTCCAAGAGCAAATGTTCCCAGCAGTACAAGGAGGAAACTGCATGGATGATTATGACCTGGACTCAGAAGCTATCTCTTCTGCTGTATTCTATTTGTCAAAGCTGTCATAAGCCTACTCAGATTCAGAGACATAGACATAGACACTACCTCTCAATGAGAGGAGTGAGAAAGAATTTTCAGCCGTGTTTTCAAATCACTGCAGTTCTAGCTCTAACCACAAATTATTTACATTCTTCCCGCATGCAAAATACACTCAGCCCCCTCGTAAGACCTCCTCAGAGTTTCATCCCATTATTGCATCATGCTCAAGCTCAAGGTACTGAATATTATCTTCTAAATCAGGGTCACATGCAAATGAGGCTCTTCAAGTTCAGTGCCTTGGCTATAGCGTCTCTTGACCTGAAAACCTGTTAACAAAAGAGACTAGTTATATGCTCCACGCTCCCCCACCAACACACACATAATGGTGAAACAGGCATGAGGTAATGAATATAGACACTCTTGTTCAAATAGGGGGAAAACTAGAGACACACAGCCATCACTGATCAGTCCATGGCAATTCTGCAATCCAGCCAGGCACACGTCGCCAGTTCCTTTTCCAGGGCTCAGTCCTGCTCTTTGAGAGAGCTTTCCCTGAGCTTTTGACTCTGTCTTCTGAGTCATCCGTCTTGTCCATCAAAGCTGCCTTTGTCTATAGCTGAGTAGTTTCTCCATCTGCCCCCTGCCTATAGAGTTGCGGAGGGAAGGGGCAAAGGTCTCTTTTCATCTTGTACTTTTTCATTCCCTTTCAATCCAATCTGGTATGATTCCGTTAAAAACTTTATGGGTCTCCTATGATCAATTTAAAATCTACTCCATTAAACAGAAGATACATCCACACGTATCTTCAAGATAAACATTTCTCTTTCCTGGGCTCCCTATAAGGTCACTGTGGGACAAAGCCATTAATATTCTTAGGGTCTGCAAGACACATCCTTAAAGTCCTTAGCAGATTTTTGTCTATTTGAAAGTGTCTATGAGGCATCATGTTAAACCATTCTGAAGTCTTACCCAAAAAGGGAGGGTTTTACAGTCACATTCTTGACTTCATCTTTACCCTGAGACCACATTTTCCTGACAGTGGCCTGGATTTAAATTTTCCCCTGGGGGGTCTTTGTTTGAGAACATTTCTCTGGGTGGAAAAACTGTCCAGAGTCTTATATGTTTGCTACAAATTCCATTCAAAAACTGAAGTTTATTCTTTAAGTCATCTTTCTCCACCCACATTTGATTTGATTAGAAGCATAACAAAGAAGCCAAGTGGCCCTTCCAACATTCTGCCTAGAATTCTCCTTAGTCATATCGAGTCCAGCAAGTACATTATCGATTCCCGCATTATCACAGGTCACAGTGTTGACCAACTTTCTGCCACTACAAAGCAAGGCCCCTTTGTGCTTCAGATTTCAGTAACATTGTGCATATTTTCCTTCCAGTCCTCACATCAGCCTTCACAAGTCTGTCAGGCTTCTGCTAACAAGTTCCTCAAGGCCCTTCCAGAGTCCACCCACTCTGGACTGGTCATCCAGTACCAATGCTCCTCTTTTAGATTTTGTTTTAGGTTTTGGTTACAGTGGCACCCCACTTCTAGGTACCACAGTATGTTCTAACTATCTATTGTCATATAACAAACCACCCAAAACTTAGTACTATAAAACAACCCTGATCTTTTATGTTCAAGGATGCTATGGGTCAGGAATTAGGAAATGGCACAGCAGTGTTGGCCCTTCTCTGGTCCCCAGTGTCTGAGTCCTTAGCTGAGATGATTCATAGGACTATGGGGGCCTCAACAGCTGGAGGTTAGGAGGATTCAATTCCAAGAGAGCTTCTTCACTCTGATGACTGGAGCTTGGGCTCTAATGGTGGAAGGCAGGTTTGGCTGAGACTGACTATGAGAAAAGCTATTTCTAGCCTCTCTAGCATGACAGTCTGAGGGTTGGATTTTTTCCAGGGCAGCCCAGGGCTCCAGGAACAAGCATTCCCAGAAGCCTAAAGCCTTTCATGACCTGTCTGGGAAGTCACATAGCTGTACTTACAGTGGACTGAATTGTCAAAGCAGGTGCAGGAGTGCCCAGATTTAAGAATAAGGGACACAGATCCCATCTCTCAATGAGAGAAGTTCTAAGAATTTGCGACCATGTTTTGAAAATTCCAACAGCATTTATTGCCAAATATGTAGTCAGCAATAAAAATGAAGAAGTTGGAATGAAGAGGCTAGTTGACTAGTTTATGATAATTGAAAGGTCCATCATCATCCATCTGAAGAGATATGGGACCAAATCCAAGGAATCTGAAGGGCTGAAATAAATCTTCATCCCACAGAGGCAGAAATCAAATAGAACCCTTAAGAGGAAAAAAAATCATAAAGGGAAGATGGATTTTCAAAAAAAAATCAAGACTACCTCTTGCCAAAAGATGTGTAAAAGAGAGAGGGCAGGGAGGGTTATGGAGAAATGTAGGGCAGGAGGGAGGAAAGTCATGCAAGTATTCATATGCCATGAGTCTTCATCTTTAAAGAGAAAAAAATCACACAAAAATCTGTTTGGTTTTTTTTGTTTTGTGTTTTATTTTGTTTCTGTATGCTTTTTGTTTTGCTTTGTGATTCTATGTAAGGAAGATGTCCTCCTATAATACCAGATGAACAAGTAAAAAAATATTTGCTAAGACTTAATTGATTAATTGAGACCTTGGAAGAACCTTCTTATCAGGAAGGGTGATGGAGAGCAGTTGGGTCAGGCAGTGTGGTGCTGTACTAAAGGTACTGCGCTGGGAGTTGGGGAACCTGGGTCCTAATAGGGGCTGCATCCTGATATAGATGAAAACAACAGATGTGATTAGCCTAAGGTGATCCCAGGAATCAGAGTTTCTCAATCTAAGGGCCCATGTAACACCAATATTCCATGAGTATATAGAGATAATCCACTACTAAAATCAGGCAATCTTCCAGGTCACATATGATTAAGTTAAAGTATGATATTTTCTCAATTTAAAAGCTTTATCCCATAATTTTTTTAAGACATGGGTATATTTTTTACTACTCTTTTTTACTCAAAGATATCTGATTTATTAAACTCAATATATCACAAAGTAGTATATTTCGTGATGTTCCAAAACGTACCATGAATTTCAGATACTTCACTGCTGGATCAAGCTTAAGAATGATCTTAGCACTGATATGGTATATTTGAAAGTAAGATGTATTCTCATTCCTTTATTATTCCAGAACTGTGACCTGGCACAAACTGGTACTAGCAAGAGAATAGATGGAAATAATAGATGGAAAAGATATTCTTGGTGAAGGCAGAAGACTGGCTTGACCTCTCAGGGAGAATTTTAGATATCTGTTTTGGATAAAGTTATCTATTTAGTACTTCTGTCAGCCTCCATCATCCCATATCTCATAATGAAGATAGATAGATAGATAGATAGATAGATAGATAGATAGATAGATAGATAGATAGATAGATAGATGATAGATAGATATAAATATCTCCATTTGGACGACTGTAATAAAAATACCATAGACAACATTTGCAAACATTTGTCTCTCACAGTTCTGGAGACTGAGAAGTCTAAAACAGCAGTCCCCAACCTTTTTGGCACCAGGGACCAGTTTCCCGGAAGACACTTTTTCCATGGATGGGGGTTGGCGGGGGATGGTTCAGGCAGTAACGCGAGCGATGGGGAGAGATGGAGAGAGGCAAATGCAGTCTCGCTCGCCCACCCGCCACTCACCTCCTGCCGTGCAGCCCGGTTCCTAACAGGCAACAGACAGGTACCAGCCCACGGCCCGGGGGGTTGGGAACCCCTGGTCTAAAATCAAAGCTCTGGCAGATTAGATCTGATGAGAGCCCTCTTCCTGGTTCATAAATGGCTGTGTTCTTGCTATGTCCTTATATGGCAGAAGGGGGCAAGAAAGCTTTCTGGAGTCTCTATCATAAGGACACTAATCCCATTCATGAGGGCTTAACTCTCATGACCTAATCACCTCCTAAAGACCCCCATCTCCTAATACCGTCTCCTAATATCATCGCATTAGAAGTTAGGATTTCAACATATGAATTTTGGGGGGACACAAACTTTCAGTCCAAAATACATGTGTAATTGCTAATATTACACTTTGTACCAAAAATCCTTGTAAGTTTCCTACCTGCAGATAGACAGAATATTGGGAAACAATTCTCCATGAGTCTGTGGGTTTATCACATTTCTGAACGTCTTGGGAAGACAGGCATTGACTACCCTTGTCCTAGACTATCTTTTCAAGGATATTTGTATAGTGAACAGCCTTGGAAAATAGAGATAGTTTCTGTCCCTCCATAGCAGAGGGTAGGTTTGCTTACTGTCCAGAATAATAAACATTCGGGTTGCCTAACTTTGGGGTTCTGTTGCTATAACACGCTCCACTGTGTGTGCAGCTGTCATCAGGCTCCCTTCATGTGACACTGTGGGAATCGGGGCTCAGGAAACTGGTGAAAATGCTGATATTTGGGTTACTGTTATTACTATGAGTAATAAACCATCCTTTGTTTCTGACCCAGGAGTCTCATCTCTTCAGCCAGCCTCCATGAATCTATGGCAGGCTAACTTCTAATCTTGCAAATAGAGTGAAATTTCAGATCTTTCACATTTCTTGACACAGACTGCCAACCTATCAGAGTTTTCTGCCAAGGAAAAGTGCTTTGCTGAACATTCAGAGCTAAAATGCCCACTTTCTTTTAGTTCTCTATGTTTCTCTATAGGGCCTTAACTATGCAAACGTACTGAGCAATTCTTCCTCCTTAAGAACAATAAGAGGTGTATGCAAAATGATGTCCACTGCAGCATTGTTTATCACTGTAAAAATTTAGAAACAGCTGAACTCCCTAATAATAGGATGTTGATAAATTTGTGGTACAGCCCTATAATAAAGGTTGTGAATCAAACAAGAACTGTATCCACAGATGTGTGTCTGTTTATATGGTACAACATTCACAACGTGTCATGTGGAGGAAAAGCATTATGAAATAGAAGTGCTCCCATTGTAGTACCAAGAGACATGTCTTTACACAGAAAAAAACTCCAGAATGATATACACTAAGATATTAATGGCAGATATGCTAGACGGGGAAATTTCAGAGATTTTATCCTCCCTTTGGCTTACCCATGCTTTGTCATTTTTCTGCAATGAACATGTATTTCTCATTGCTCACAGATGGAGAAAAATAACATGATCAATACCTCTCTTCCTTCAAGCCCTCTTTAAAAAGTTTTTCAAGTTCCAGAGAAAATGGTAGTATGACAAACATGAGCAGTGGTAGTAGGGAGACCACCGCGGGTGAATGTTAAGAGCCCAGACTCTCTGCTGAAGTTTTGGGGGAGAGTGATATCTGCAGTCTGGTCAGAAGCACAGACTCCACAGTCAGCTGGTTCTTTTCTATTTTGACTGCTTATCCTCTAAGCAACCCTGCTGCTTTTGTGATAAGACCCATGTTCTATCTTGCCCTGGCTTTATTGGAATAACCCTTCAAGATTGCCAGAATTTTAATGTGCTCAAAAAGCAGATCCAGAGATATACCAAGTAATAGCCCTGCTCCCCACCCTCCTTATCTTCAGCAGAAATAGCTGTACTATCATGACTCCAAAGCCAGCTCTCTGCCAGCTGGCTTCATTTACACATAAAGATTATTGTCAATATGTTTCTTTCTGACCCAAAATATGAAATTCAATTCTACTCTGGTCAAGAGTCTCCAAATTGCCTTGTACTGTTATGATTAGTTCCCCATGGATGCAAAGATCTAGCCCTCCCAGGACAGCAGTATGTAGGGTGTTTGGAGGTATGGTTCCTGACACTGAAGTATAAGATATACTAAATTTTTAGTACTAATACTTAGGTTTGAATTCTGTTATTTACTGCCTCTTTGTCCTTGGGTAAATCAGTAAACCACTTGACTTCCTCCTCTGTAAAATGGGCATTACGGCTCTGTCTACTTCACAAGTAAATGGGTTACTATAAACTCAGTGACCCAAAGACCAGAAAAATCCTAAATGTATCCTTAAGGACATTGCAGACCTTTTATTATACGACCTAAGTATCTTCACTTCTGAAGGACCCATCCCGGCTTCACATCAAATCTATTAATTAAATCATAGCAACTTCCTGTAATAAACATAAGTATACACGTGACTATAAATAAGTACTTGCCACAAAAATATCTTAAAGGTGATTTTCACAATTTTGCCTTTGACATTTGGTTACAAGTCATTTACCATTGACTAAGGCGGCTTAATGATTATCATGCCTATTCAGGAATTCTTGTGAAGTGAAAAAAAAAAAATCTCGCCTACAAATTGTTCTCAAATGTCATGAAATTTTTATGAATACTAAATTTAATAATGAATAGAGTTGGCATGTTATATTTGGTAAACAATTTTGATTTTGTAGTCGTCTCTTCCTATTTTGGAGCCAACACTGTTTTGGCTCCAAACTATGGTTTCAAACATTTCTGTCAGGCCCAGAAATGCTTTTAGGCCCCAGACAGTGTGTCTAGAATGCCCAATAGATAAACAACTAGGTGCCCCAAGGATGCCCCCCTCCCAGAGTTATGGCAGAGTAATGTTCCATCAGGGATGCTGGTTAAAATGTAGATTCTTTGGATGGACCTAGAGATTATCATACTAAGCGAAGTAAGTCAGAAAGAGAAAGACAAATACCATAAGATATCACTTATATGTGGAATCTAAAATATGACACAAATGAACATATCTACAAAACAGAAATAGGCTCACAGACATAGAGAACAGACTTGTGGTTGCCAAGGGGAGGAGGGGGTGGGAAGGGAAGGATTGGGAAGTTGGGATCAGCACATGCAAACTATTATATACAGGATGGATAAACAACAAGATCCTACTGTATAGCACAGGGAACTATATTCAATATCCTATGATAAACCATAATGGAAAAAAATATAAAAAAGAATATATATATGTAAAACTGAGTCACTTTGCTGTACAGCAGAAATTGACACAACATTGTGAATCAACAATTCTTCAATAAATTCTTTTTTAAAAATGTGGATTCTTGGGCCTCACTTGACTCTAGTGAACTAAAACTTTTGGACCATACATTTTTAATAATCTCTTCAGGGGATCATTTGCATACCAACATTTGGGAACCAATGACCTGGGCCCATGTACAGGGAAGGCAAGAATGGCCAACTTTGCCCCACAGCGACCTCTCTGCAGGTACTCAGCCAGCAGCACAGAGCGACCTGCAAGTTAAGGGAAAACAGGCAGCAGCATACGTGCCTCGATGGAAACTGAATTCCATTTTTATAGAACTAGCATAAGCGCTCTGTATGCGGCATTCAGCCCCCAAATGTTGAGTCAAGTTCCTTTTTTCAACTGGGAATGAATAATTTATAATCCCATTGTGTTAAATCCAAAATAATAAGCCTGTCTCTTGAAGCAGTGCCGAAGTCCACGCTTTGAGGACATACTCATAAATCCTTAAGCACTTCCCTAACGACTAGTTGAAAAAAAAATTATGAAATGGCTTTTGAGAAACACTGAGCTGGGGTTCTGCAAAAGTGTGATCTGGCGTGCACCTGCAACAGAATTGCCCAGTACTTGTTAAAATACAGATTCCAGGGTCCCACTTAGGACTTTTCAAATCAAAATGTTAGCAACTGGGGCCCAGAAACCTGCATGTTTAAGAAGGGCCGCGGGTGACTCTTCTGCTTCCAGATTGATTGACGGCTTCGCCTATGGGGCCCAGCTTTGTGCGGAACCCCAGGGACTGATTTCTACCCTGAGTTAGCTCTGTCCTTTGGGTGGAGCTGTGGCCTCCGCCAAGAGGTCAAGCCTATTCCCAGGGTCACAAGCATAACTCCTCCCTTCCCAGAAAATTCTAAAGGTGTAAAAACTGTCTACTGATCTCCCAGATACCAGAAAAATGCCCAAGTATCCTCTAGAGAATCCTCCCCTGATCCCAGGAGCCATTTCCCTGGTGTTTCCAAAGACAGAGGCCACCTCATGGACTGCCTGCTGCCTGGAAGAGGGGAGGCCCAGAACGGGCGAAGGGAAGCACAATGTCTCAGCTCTCTCACTTCTGACCCATTCGCTTCAATTGGACAGCCTAGATTTTGGTCTCCAATTGAGTCAACTTCACCTCATTTGTCTGGGTGACCTCACAACAAGTGAAGCAATTTTTACCTCCATCAGTCAAGACAGTGACTCCTGAGGTGTGACTGGCCACAAAACCACCCCGAGGACTTATGCCCTCTCAGGAGGGAGCTTAATGGACCCAGAGAAGTGATTTAGTTTTAAAGAGTAGTTGCCACACTTACAGGTCTGGTACCATGGGAGCAAAAAGCAATTGGTTCTTGGAGGAAGAGTGTTTTTACCACACGTTCTAGAAGACACTCCTTGGACCACTTAGAATTACCTTCACTCTTAAGGGAAACACCATTTGGCACAGAGATGTAGGTGGGGATAGACAAGGTCTAGAGGGAGGAGATAGAAAAGCCAGCCTGACACACTGTGTTATCAGCAACGAGAATGAAGTCTCTTCTGTGAGACTGGGGCTGAGTCCTGATTCAAAGAGAGAGAAGGCAATTCTTTTAAAAAGTTCCTCCTAAAGAGGAAAGAAATCAAAGGGCTCTTTAAAATGGAGCTGCTTCTCCACAGCCCATTTGCAAATACAGAAAACTGACCACTCCACCCCGAGACCAGGAAAGCGACCAGTGGGACTGGGCCAAGCAGTTTTTTGCTAGAGACATGGATACAGAGGAATATTCCTCTATTATCAAAAAAAAGTGCCAGCACAGAGGTAAAGAGCAAGGAGCCCCTGGCTCAGCATTGAGGAGGGATGGGGGCCTGGCACAAGCAGGAGAGCTCAGGTTGTGCCTGACAAGGGGGACGGCTCCTCCAGGGTGCTGGTGGCCCACTGGCATATGGGAACGTGGACCGGGCTTTGCCAGATCTTCCCTTCTCAAATTATGCTGTAAATAAAATATTGGATTGGCCGATACGTTCATTTGGGTTTTTCCACAACATCTTATGAAAAATTCTGAACGAACTTATTGGCCAACCCTCTAAATGTAGAGGCTGCAACTTCTGCCCTAAAGACTAGGGTGAAATAGGAGACTCCAAGTTCTCTGCAGACCTCAGGGACTGAAGGAACAAAAGAGCTGGCACCACTGGACTGAGGACTGACCCGTCTGAGGTACCAAGGCCAGTGTTGTGTTTGAACCACCTGATGACATGGAGGATTAGTGCTCAAGCAGTTAATATAAGCAAAGTGCCCAGCCTCCTGCAGTGAATGCCCTAAGCGGGACTTCCTGAGCCCTTTCACCTCCATCCAGGTGAGCTGGAATTACCCAGAAAAATGCCCGAAGTGTCTGTCTTCCCTTTTCCTTGTCTTAGTGAAATCTTAATCACCCAAAGACCCAGCTCAAATGTCACCTCCCCTGGGACGCCCTGCCTGATGCTTTCAGTGGAATCTAATCCCTTCTACCCTCACTCCTCTGTGTCCCACAACAGTCCAGATAGATTCAGCAGCTACAGAGCAAGGTGACACATGCTACAACATATTGGGAACCCCATGAGGGCTGGGGTCAGAGGTCTGATGGAGATCGCCATCATGCAGCAATTATCATGGGCCTGGTATTTCACAGCCATCGCCTTATTTTTTATCTCATGTGCTCTGAGGTAGGTAGGCATTACTCTCTACATTTTACAGAGAAGAAAGTGAGGCTCAGGGAGCTTAGGTAACCTGTCCAAGGTCATGTAGCTGGAATGGGAGAGCTGAACTTGACACCAGTCCTGGATCACCCAGAGCCTGTGTTTTTCATACCCCAGGGCCCAACCTAGCACATAAGCATTTGTAATTCAAGAAACAACAACAAAAAGAGTCTGTAAGATTCTTTAAGAGTCTAAAAAAGTAGAATTGTCTAGAAAATGAAATGTGAAGTTCTGTAGAGGTTGGAGTATGTATGTGTGCCCTATGATGGAACCCTAAATAAACAAACATACTGGCATGATGCAAGTACCATGATATTTTGTTAATGAGCAAAAGGAAAGTACAGAACAGTGGGTACAGAGTGCTACCTTTTGTGTAAGAATCTGTAGGTTTAAGCTCAGGTTCCCCCAAAAGCAGACCCCAAGACAAGAATTTGGAAGCCAGTAGTTTATCGGAAGGAAATTCCAGGAAGCCCCATACAAGGAGTGGGGAAGTGAGTCAGGGAAGGGAATAAAACTAATAAAGGGTATTATTCATGAACAGGTTTCCACTGGGCAACTGAGGCAGGATCCCTCTAGGGACCTCTGGGAGGCTGTATGAACATGTGGCAGAGCCCAGGAGAAAGCTTTGAGCTTCTTTTCAAAGAGTGGGAGAGGGGAAGGAAGAGAAGGGGAAAGGAGAAGGCAAGAAGGAGGAAAAGGAGGCAAAGCAGGAAAAGGGAGGTGATGGTCAGAGGAGGAGGAGGAAGTAGGGACCATCCTGGCTACCTAGCCACACAGTGCCTAGTAACCATTCCAAATCAAACGCTAATTTTAGAAAATCCATGACTTGGACTGGCTGAGGCTATACTTACTTCTGAAGGAGAAGCTCCCTGCAGCTGACACAAATGCTTGTCTATCTCATTGAAGGAAAGTTCGTGTCTGTTTTTAATGCATGGTAGCTGCTCTGTCTTTCTTGCCATTGCCAGCTCTGAAATTTCTGACCCCGAGACTCCAGTGGCCATCATGGAGGAAGGTTCAAGTTCCCACAGCCAGTGAGTGCCAAAATCAAGGTCAAAAGGCACAAGAAACCACTGACAGCAGCTAAGCTTCATCCTAGCAGCTTACATACTAATATCCTTCCGGGCCTATTTTCTTAGCTATTCAGAAGAGCCCGCTTAAAAAGCAACACCACCAAGTCAGGATAACGCCAAAGATAACTTTGCCTAAATGGTGCTTGTGCTTGTTTATTTCAGGGTCTGTACCAGTGCAGTATCATAAGCCATTGCTCATCTTTCCCTCTGCTTGGGCTTATCCTTTCTCTCTTACGTGGCCAGATAGTCAAACAAACTGGTTATTTCCTTCCTTCTTTTGCAACCTCTCAGTTCATGAAAATGTGAACTCCCCATGTCTGCTTGGTTACTTTGCTCCATCCTCTGGGGGATCCCAGGCAATACGGTTATGATGTCACGAGCAAGAATAATACTAGGGAGTAAAAACTAGCTAGAGGCTAAAGGGATGGTGGGGGGGCTTTAGCACCCCCATAGGATGTCTCCATGAGGATGCACTCAGCATCCTTCCTGCTTTCAACCAGCCTGCTCCCTCTCCTACTGAATCTCACACACCTACCCCAGGCACCATCCCGTCTCCATTCACATACTGAACAAATGGAGATTTTTGAAATGTGTGGACTGCTGGATTCCTAGAGCTAGAAGTTCCCTCCTGGGCCTGTCCATCATCTCTTCCATCTTACAGATCAAAAGATGCACACTCAGGGGGCTACCCAACCTGGCATGGATATAACCCAGAGCCTGATACACAGCATTAGGCGAGATAAGGTATGATGCCAAGAGAGTGTGCCACCTCTGGAAATTCACAGAATTCCCAAACCTCAGCCTTTAGGAAAAATTCTAGACCTAAAACTCTTTTCCAAAAAAATCCATTTAGATTAAAAATTAACTATTTTGGACGACTGTAGTTGTAATCGTTTGTCTTTCATGCCTTGCAAAGCTCTGAGACTTCTACCCCCAAGACTCTAGAGGCTGGATACGAGGAAGGGATTATTCTAGCTCCCACAGCAAGATGGGGACAAAATCAAGACCAAAAGGCGCCTGGGTAAAGAGGACGCTAAATTGGCTTTTAAGCTTTACCTTGCTTCCCCAGCAATCTGGCTCCCTACAGGGCCAGCCTGGTCAGGAGAGGGAGAAGTTTCATGACAGTTTTACTATTTTATTTTATTTTATTTTAGGCCGCACCATGCGGTTTTCGGGATCTTAGTTCCCTGACCAGGGACTGAACCCGTGCCCCCTGCAGTGGAAGTGCAGAGTCCTCATCACTGTACAACCAGGGAATTCCCATGACAGTTTTACTTTAAACAGTTAACTGAATACACTACTGTGCTTCATCAGTGATGCAAGACTCCAGAGAATGGAGCTACATCTTATCTGTCGCTGTATCCCCAGGGCCCCACTCTGTGTCTGGCATACAGTAGACGCTCAGTAAGTAGGGTGGATTGAGTGGAATCCACCTGAATCAAGGAGGGAAACTAGTTGAGGTCCTGCTAGGTACCAGATACCAAGCAATGTGATTTATGAGTTATTTCATCCAGCCCTTGTATCACCTCTAAGATAAGCATCCTTCCCCTTTTGCAGATGAGAAAACAGACATTCAATAGAATTGATAAGTGGCAGAGGCAAGACTCAAACCCAGATCTGAGTGACAGCAAAGAGAATTCTTCTTCCAAATATTCACTGCCATTTTAAAATGTTCTGATAATTTGGAGCATTACATCCTACAAGGTGCTCTGAGTTGCAAAAGCATTTGGGGCACTATGTAATTTGGAATATTAAATAATTAGAAGTTGTGGTGGTTCATCAAAATGTGAGGGTATGTGGACCACAGAAATGATGGTGAGAGTGTGTTGCTGGCTCTCGTTTAGGTGATGGATAGGCAGTTCATGCAGGACCCAGAATGGGAGAGAGCCTGCATGTACACTTACACTTTGAATAAGGGTCCAAGCACTATGCCCCTCCACATGAATGATGGCTCAGGAGAGAAATGCAACAACGCAATTTGCCTCTGTAACTAATTCCTCTTGTCTGTAGCACTGAAGGAGCAATACTTTAGCAGCCAGTGAGTTGGATAATTGGAAATAAGGGCAACTCTCTGAGCAAGCTGAGGAAGGCTGGTTTTTAACAACCTTAGTGCTATTTTTTATAATCACTGTCCATGTGCAAAGAATAAAATAAATAAATACAGAAAGGGAAATAAGCAAGACTTCTTCAGCCACCAACATAGGCAAATCTTTCTTTTTAATGCTATCTTGAAACTCTATTAAATAATAGTGAAACTCAAATTCTTGGCTTTGGCAAGAATCTTGGAGGTAGGTTATTGAACTAACACTTCTGCAGACTGAGCAAAATTTTGCCAGAATCAATATTCTTTCCAATATAGACAGAGAGGCGACCAGGCCAGGACTTTTCTGTAAGGATTTTTGTCTTCTGCTAAGCAAGATCCAAGCTCCTCTTTGTTTTTGTAGTCACTTGCTGACGGGAAATGCTGGCAGACCTGTGAGCCCAGAGACCCAAAAGACTGTGTATACACACACACACACACACACACACACACACACACACACACACACACACCCCTGCCAGACTCAGCCCCCTTCTCCACGTTATCCCATACTTTTGCAATATCAACCAGCTCACACCCCAAATCAAGCCAACATCCAACCCACAGTTTAGAAAGCATATCCCCAAGCCCCACAATAAGCATCTGCATTTATACCCAAGGCAATCTCTCATTCTTTGTCTCATCAACTCATTTCTGACTTCTGTGGCCACAGATTTTAAGTGAAAGAGCTATGGGACAAATTACAGACTGGAGTCCTTGATGAAGGAAAACCAGTCCTGGGGCAGGGGTCTTTTACCCATCAGAGATTTTACCAATAATACAACAATTCAGGCATAAAATTTGGTACTGCATATAATATAGAGAGATAGATGGAGAATATTCCATTCACCGAAATCTTTCAGGGGCAAACGCTGCATTTATGCTGAAGAAACACCTTGTGAACCTGCTTGAGGGTCAAGGGTAAGGCTCCCAGAGCAAGTTCAAGACACAAAGGTGACCAAAAAATTACTCTGCATAAAAAAAGCAAGAAACCTGAACTTCCTGAGGAGGAAATCCTGAAGAGGGAGAGAGGAGCAGAGAAGTTGATGCGCCTTGACACAAAAGAAGGAGGGAAAAAAGGAAAACCCCCAGGTGACAGGGCGACCATAGAGTGGCTTTGAGGCAGAAAATGTCTAATGGGGAATTTTCAACACTGACTTGCCAATTATTCTTAATGAAACATCAGTATTATAACATAGCTTCCTGCTCAGAGACCTTCAGTGGCTTCCTATTGCATCCAGGATACAAGTCAAAGCCTCATCCTGCTATCCAAGGCTCTCCCCCTCCAGGCTGGCTCCAACTGTACCCCAGCTCCCGAGGCAGTACCCATTCATGAGGACGCTATGGGCTGATGGATCAAGACACAGGGATGCAGACCTGGTCCAGATGCCCCTACCTGGAGCAACCACTGGATATCCTACTCTGCTCCAGGGTCAAGTGCAAGGGTCATGGCAACTGACCTTGGAAGGCCCTTTCTTCTCCACACTCCAGGAGGGTACCCAACTCTCCCAGACCCTCCACTCCCACCAGCCTCTACTCTTCTCTCTCTCCTTCCTTATCACTAAATCACACTATTGCTCACTCAAATGACCTTTACCTGCTTGCCCTGCCCCTCTTTGAGAGCTACCCATCCTTCGCGTCCCACCAGGAGTCGCACCAACTCAAAAACCCCCAAATGCCACAGCACACAGGCATCACGCCTTTCTGAGAGCTGCTGTGGCCGCCACCACCTGGAATGTTGTTTTTTGTTCTGCCACTGCTTTGCGTCATCACTCAACCCTTCCCCGTGGCAATGTCCTGCTCATCTGGATCCTAAACTCTCTGGAGGCAAAAACAATTTAATTTTATTGTTACCAACAAAAGTCAGTATCACCAACAAACTTTTGTACAGTTCTAAGTGCCAAATAAATAGTATGTAAACCAATGAACATTTGTTCATTGAACGATGTCAGTTAACTGGCCTCTCTCTGCCAGGCTCAGGGTTTTTGGCTGAGATCCAAGGTCTCCCTTTAACTTAGAACTTTCCCTTTAACCTAAACTCTGTTGCTTTTTCACGGAGCCTGTTGATCCCAGATCTGGGACAGTGAGGGAACCTGTATCAGCCCCAGGCAGGTATTTATATGTGTGCAAGCAAAGCAAAGGAGTGGATGTTCATTTGCAAACTACTGAATAAATAGCTCATTAAGGGTAAATGGATTCCTACAATAGCTAGCATCTGATGCCTCACCTACACTGAGGGTCAGAAGAAACAGTGAGGGGGTGTCTTCCTCCCCCCTCTTCATTTGGGGAAGCCATGTTCTGCCCCTAGAATGTGAGCTCTTTGGGAACAGAACCCCAGTCGGTCTGCCTCATTCACCACCGTGTCCCCCCCGCGCAGATTAGCCCTTGATGTGTGGGGGGAAGCCCTGAAATAATGAACAAATACGAGCACATTGAGAACCCTGGAGGATGTCCACAGCCTTCTTGCTGACAGCTGCTGCCGCATGGTAGCTCTCACGGGGCTTCTCCTGAGTAGTAGTTGGGGGACGGGAGACGGGTTGCTCTTAGGCAGAGCCACACCACACTGTTCTTATTCCTTCAGATCAGGAGCTCCTTGAGGGCTGGGACTGCTTCTTCCTCATCGTTGAGACCTCAGTGTCAGCACTGGCCCAGAGAAGGTGTCCAGTGGAAGATGTTAATTGGATGAATGAGGGCTCTAGGACCTGACACACAGGGCCATTCTTTCAATGGCGTTAAACCATGTGGGCAAACATCCCATCCTCCCATCCATCTGTCAGGCCTCACTGCTCTGGTGGAGGAGGCATTCTATAACCAGGCCCAGGGACATAATTATCTTTGTCTCTAGAAGATATTCAGTTCATCACTCTTGGCCATCACAGGAACTGGACTGAGTTGGGCTGAGATGCAACAAGACAGATTAAATTCCACAAAGCTGCCTTATTTTTTTAAGGTCCTCCCTTGCTCTTTCTCTCTCTCCCCCCTCTGTGTCATAGTACTATAATACTTAAGCTCGCCACATTGGGGTAAACAGTGACTGCTTTCATGTATACCTCTTTGGCATTTCTGCTGGGAAGCACTCTCAAAAGAGATGTCTCTCCCTCCCCTTCTTCCTTAATCCACTACCTGTTGGCGTGCAAAACCTAAACAAGGCTGCTTTATTTATTCATTTACTTATTCACTTATTATTTAGGATTGGAGGCTCAGATATCATTAATAAACAGAAACGGCAAGTTTGATTTGTATGTCTGTCTGTCCTAAGAGTAGCAACAAGTGTTTGCAAAAAGGCCAATGCTTTGTTCAGTACAGATGTGGATTTGTCCCTATTGTATGCTTTTACAGAATAAGTGGAGAGTTTTAAAGTCAAAAGAAAAAGTTCATTGGGTTACCTCCTCAATGAATCTCAGCCACCCAGGATAGGAGCAGTGTGCGAATGGATTCCATAGGACATAGTCCAGATGGTTCCTGAACTCCTAGAACATGTCAGGTGAGCCCCTCGATGTACTAGGTGGTGTGTTGGAACACATGCACACACACACACACACACACACACATGCACGCACACTATTTCATTTCAGCCCACAACAGATCAGGGTGTGATCTGTAACTCCTTGTGTACAGGTGTGAAAGCTGAGGCCAGGGGCTCACAAATCCTAAGAGGCTAATATTTAAACGCTAATGAACTGGCTCACATCCCAGTCTCTTTCCTCCTCACCTTGGAGACGTGAGATGAAGAGGAGGTCATTTCTGAGTATGTGGAAGCCAAGACAGGACAAGGCCAAAGTAAAGAACACAACAAGTCCATCACTTTAGGAAATGTCATTTCTGGTACAGCTAGTTCACATGGCGGAAGATGGAATTTTTTCAACGTGAGAAATCTTTAGGAACACTCGGACTGTGACCTGTGAACCACTTGGGGAGCTAGTTAAAATGACATTGAGAATCTGCCTGCCAATGCAGGGGACACGGGTTCGAGCCCTGGTCTGGGAAGATCCCACATGCCGCAGAGCAACTGGGCCCGTGAGCCACAACTACTGAGCCTGCGCGTCTGGAGCCTGTGCTCAGCAACAAGAGAGGCCGCGATAATGAGAGGCCCGCGCACCGCGATGAAGAGTGGCCCCCGCTTGCCGCAACTAGAGAAAGCCCTCGCACAGAAACGAAGACCCAACACAGCCATAAATAAATAAATAAATAAATAATTTTTAAAAATAAATAAATAAAATAAAATGACATTTAACCAGCTGTAACCTGATTCCCCTCTGCCATGGAGCCTGATGAAGTCACAGGTTCCGGGGATTTGGACAACTTTGGGCCGTGATCTCCCCTGGCGGCAGGAGGGTGAAGGGCAGGAGGAGACCACACCTGGGGGAGGTGAGTGAAGGCTGGCTGTCAGGAAGCCCTGCCCAGACGGGAAGGAGGCAGTGTGGAGGTGGCCCAGGCCCCATTTAACAAGCTCTACCTGGGGCTCTGGGCTGTGGAGGAGGGCAGGGAGGAGCACATGGGGCCAGGGAGGGGCTGCAGGCAGGGAGGAGGGAGGGAGACCAGAGGGAGGAGGGGGCAGGAAATGCGAGGGTTGGGAGGTGGAGGGAAGGAGGGAGGGAGCCAATGGGGCCTGAGTTCAGATGGAGGGAGGGAAAGAGGAGCCAGCTGGATGCTGTTTGGAGGCTGAGTGGACGTCCACATAACAGAACAGCTGGCCCCAAGTCCACTTGCAGCCATAGGCCCTGTGGTCACATTTAGGATGTCCTTATGTCCCCGTCCCCGAGTTCCCCAACCCCCAGGGACGAGGGTTCCGAACGGAGGGGGGGAGAGGCCACCTGGAGAATTCACCCCAATCAGCCCTCTGAACCACCCTGCTCTGCTCTGTTGACCTCCAGCCGGTATGGGGGGATGTGGGTGGATAAGGCACTTCACTGAGTGGACCTCTGACCAAGAGGAGCAGATAGGGATGGGGGAGGGTAAGGGACTGACCCTCCTGGGCTGTAGTCACCTCAGGGCCAGCGTCGGGGTAGGTGGGTCTGCAGGTGTGGACGTACCTTGGGGATCCACTTCCACCCACTGAGGCCACACACGCTGGTTGAGGCTGGGACCAGGCCATTCAGGGTGGGAGGGCCGGACACTTCAGTGGGGGACTTGATCGTCTGCTGACCAACGTGACCAGAGATCACAGGCGTGGGTGCCGCGGGCACGATGCAATGGAGCCCTGGGGTGAGAGTCTTGTCTGCTCCAGCCCTGGGGTCCAGTGACTCCAATGATGGACAGCGGCCAGAGCTCAGCCAGGCAGTCAGGTCATCCTCACATCCAGCCCTCTGACCACTGGGCTCCATGGTCACATTCAGGATGTCCTCATGTCTCCGTCCCCTGACCACTGGACCCTGGGGTCACACCCAGGATGTCCTCACATCCGCATCCTCTGACCACTGGCCCCCGAGGTCACACTCAGGACATCCTCACATCCAGTCCACTGACTACTGGACCCCAAGGTCACACTCAGAATGTCTTCATATCCCATCATCTGACCACTGGAGGCCATGGTCACAGTCGAGATGACCTCACATCCCCTGTAAGGGTCTGGTCCCCCCAGGCTATGGACCCCAAGTCCGGCAGTGCTGTCCCCACAGAGGGGCTCCCTCTGGAGCTCGGGGCTTGCTGCCCTGCTGGGGTTTGGGCCGGGCAGCTCCGGGAGGTGGCTCCTCCCACACCCTCACAGGAGTGGGTGCTTCACGTCCAATCAGGGCTCAGAGTGTTTGAGGGTGAGCCCGAGGCTCCCGCGGGAAGAGACGCGAGAGGAGCTCGGAGCTGACGCCGGAAACTGCTGGACTCAGAGGTCGCGGTGAGGACCCCCTGCCTGTCTGAATTCAGAGTCTCCGGGTGGGGCGGGGGTCGAGGGTGGTCCACGCTCCCCCAGGCTCCAGCTCCTCCTTCCTTGCCAGGCCCCAGCGGCTGGAGGGGCAGCAGGAGGGGCTGGAGGGCCGGGGCCGCGGGGGAAGCGTCCACTCGCAGACTCCCGTGTCCGCCCCACAGAGGGTGGGAGCCTCTCTGGGTCGGAGCCCTGAGCCCGCAGGAGCCCCTGGACTGCAGCTTCCGGAGCTGTAACAAGCCCGCCGCCTCCCGTGCCACTGGCCGAGTAGGCAGCTCAGGTTGGGGTTGGGGAAGGACTTGTTGACTGAGGTCTCCTGTCCTGTCCTTATGCTGCGGCGACAGGGCCATCAGGGCGAGTTGGTATGCGTGAGCTTTTGGGGGACCCAGTGAGCATTTGGGGGGCCGGTGAGAATTCAGGAGACCCAGTGAGCACTCGGGGAGACTGTTGAGCATTTGGGAGCCTGTAGAGCACTTGGGGGGGCGTGGAGAATGTTTGGGGAGCCCACTGAGTGTATGAGGAGCCCACCAAGCATTTGGGGAGCTCAGCTAGCATTTGGGGGGGCTGGAGAGTGTTTGGGGAGCCCAGTGAGCCCTCGGGGGGGCCTAGTGAGTGTTCAGGGGCCTGGTGAGCATTTAGAGAGCCCAGCAAGCTTTTGGGGAGCCCTCTGAGCGTTCAGGGCCGGGGAAGGAGGAGAACAGGAATGTCAGGGGGGTTTGCCGGCTGTGTGCACGTCCATCCGTTCATTCACCTGAGAACTGTTTCCTGAGTGTCTACTGTGTGTGTCGCCACCTGCAGTTGTGCATGGGGACAGAAGAAGCCTGCCTGCGTAGTCACAGGTAGGTGGCTCAGGTGTCTCACCTGGCCAGGGTGGGTCAGTGGGACTGGAGCCTTAACTCATCCTAAACTTGTGTGTTTTGTGAAAGTCTCTCCTAGTGCTCACCTGAGCCCCATGTTGGCTGAGAAGGCAAAGGGTGGAGTGGATCCAGCTGGGGAAGTGCTCAGTGGGGAAGGCTTCAGGGTGCGTAGGTGCACGCAGCTTACTCCCAAGGGTGCTGTCCCAGGGCTCGAGGTTGGAGCTGCACCTGGGGAGTGGGGATCGCCCTGGGCTGTTCTGGGTTTGCCCTAGTGCTGAGCACACCTGAATCTGTACTTGGAAACCAGAGAGCGGGGTCTGCTGTCAAGGGAGAGGACGAGTGACCCACACCTGTGCACCTGGGAGGAGGCGAGTGCCTAGCAAGTACAGGATTGGTGTCCACGGTGGTGGGACGATTTTCCTCTCACCGTGGATGAACCCACTACCATCTTAGATGAGGGCAAATGGGACGATGAGGGACTTGATACAAAGTGATCCAGATTCTGATGAAACAGAGGCCTGGGGACATGGGGACAGGAGTGGACAGGACACTCTTAGCGTCATGTGACTTGTGTTTGGGGCACAGGTCTCCTCTGTGATGGGGATGCAGACGCACACCCACAGGTGTCCCCACAGTGATGTCACAGACACACCAACAGGTGCCCTGCGTGATGGGGGACACACATCCACAGGTGCGTCTGTACCACTCACACCTGGGCCCTGCATTAAGTGTTTTGCTCTATGTCACCTTTGCAGTGACCTTTATTTCAAAAGAATTATTGCAAGGAGGAAGGGGGACTATTACAAGGGGATGAGAGTATACTACTAGGGGGAGGGACTACTACAATAGAGGGGGAACTATTACAGAAGAGGAAGACTTACTCTAAAGGATGGACTGTTTCTATAGAGAGGGGACTATGGCAACAGAGGAGTATTATTACTCTGTGGGGGGACTGTTACTGTAGCGGTGAGTTATAACAATTGAGGAGGACTATTACTATAAAGGGGGTACTGTTACTTTGGAGGGAGGATATAAAAACAGAGGAGGACTTTTGCTCTAGAGGGGGGACTATGGCAATAGGAGTAACTCCCGACAAAGTCTGCAAGCATCTGGAGAGTTGGGGCAAAGGAGGTTTCTCCATGGAGACAAGTAAACACAAGTATAAAGAGGCCCAGGCATGGGGTTGGCATGAAAGGTGGCCCGACAGCACATGGATCAGAGGCCCCGACTCAGGAGGTGCCCTGAGCGGGGCTTCCACCCAGGCGGCGGGCAGTGGCCACGGTTCGGGCTGGGGAGGAGGGGAACGCGTGGGTAACCAGCCCTTCTTCTGACTGATCCCCAGGAAGGAGCAGGTCAGCTCCTGGCTGATAAGCCCAGGGAGGGACTGGGTCTGTGTGGCCTGGTCAGGAAACAGGGGCTCCTGAGTCTCAGCTGAGTCTTTGTGGGGAAGGGTCTTCGCAGGAAGTCGTTGCCCAGACACAGAGGGTGAGGGAGTTTGGACCCTCAGTCACCTTTAACATTGTCGAGAGGGCCTTTGTCCCTCTCACCGGTGGGGAAGCCAAGGCACAGAGGCTCAAGAGCAAGTTCAGGGTCCAGGCAGGGAGACAGGTGAAGACCCAGGCTCTGCAGCGGAGGGAGGCTTCTGAACCACCAAGGCCTCAGCATGGTTGGGAGACACAGCTCTGCTCACCAATCACAGTTTCTGTCTCCTTGGAAATGGGTGATTGTGGTTAAAGCAGGGCTCCCTTCAGTGTTGGGGTAAGGGGTGCTCAGTACCCAGTAAGCAAGGTTCCAGTGCCTTAACCCCATCCCACCCCCAAGGACCCTCGGCCTGTGAGGAGAAGGAGGGAACACCCAGACCCTGGGCTGTGAGAGGAGGGAGGGGCACTCGGACCCTGAGCTGTGACGGGAGGGAGGGGACACTCCACAAACACAGGAGAGAAAACACCATTTACTCTGGAACCAGCGTGAAAGCACAGTGGGGTGCGCATCACAGGCGGCATCGTGGGTGGCCCACTGAGAGGCTACAGAGATGGAAGAGTCTCACCCTTTGTGGGCTGAGCGGAGACCACCCACTCCGCCCATGTTCCTGGATAAAAAGTCACGATTTTTTCATGAAGGAGATGGTTCTGTGCTTGGAGCCAGGCCTCTACCCCCAGGAGCCAGGAGATGGGCATTTCCTTCTCCATCACATTTCAGAGATATGCCCAGACCTGCAGGAAACATTCTGAGCTGTGATAGTGTCAGAGGCGTGTTCAGCCTTTAAAAGATGTTCATACACTTCAAAGAGACAGAGAAGGGACCCCCATATTTTCTAAAGCAAATGTCTTAAGAAAGGGGAAGGGGGGGAGTCTTCCCTTATTCTCAAGGGGGAATTAAGACACGAGGTTTGAATTTAGATTTGCTCTTACACTGCTCAGTGTTGAGTCCCAGGTGGGCTGTGTAGGAACCGAGTTCCCCAGCCTGGTTTGTGAATTTGTCTGCACTGTGGATGGGTGTTTTCTGTTCTGTCTCAATGTAGATGAGGCCCCAGGAATTATTTTACTTTGTCGAGGATTAAAATTGCAAAGCAATATGCTAGTAATGGAGCAATGACCACCACCACTCCCACTTCTGGAACAGCTACGGCTGATATTAGTCACAGGCAGATTGGCTAGGTGTGCGCCCCTGAGGATTCCTAACAGATCGGTGGGCCTAGGGGAGGTACGAGGTAGGTACAGGGAAGGGGGATCTCTCCATTTTCAGGTTCATGTTTTAGCTCCGTTTTCTTGGAGGAATGCTGAATCTTGTAGGTAGAAGTGTCTGTGTGCCTATAAGGTACGGGGGTGACCTTAAAGGTAGGGGCTCCTGTGACTGTATCTGGGGGTGACGTTTGTTCATTCACTCAACAAACTCGTGGTTGGGGTCAAGGAATATGTGTCAAGGGCCTGCAATGCAAGTGTCAGGCGAGCTCCCTATTGGGAGTGACTCTGGAATTTCTCTGGCAAAGGGGCTGGGGTCCCTGTGGACCCCCTGCTGGGTCACTGCCCTTTCCTTCCTTCATTTGTTCATTCCTTCATTCACTCAGGCCTGAGTGAGGCTGAGGTCTCTTAAGGTGATCCTCCCTCCCGCAGTGATGGTGCCCAGATGCGGACGTGCTAGAGCACAGCATCCTTGTCTGGTTCTCTTGTGAGAACCACGCCTGGCTTCACCACAGCCGTAACTATGGACCTGCCGGTTGGACACGCCGTGTTCCTCCTCCTCCGTCTCGTAGGAGCTCTGCCCGCTGCCCTCAGTGACATCCGAGTGTGCAAAATGGCTGTTTATCCAATTCAGCAAGTCGTGGAATTGAGGTGAAAGTCTAGAATATCCATACCCCTGGACACTTATGTCTTGGGTGCAAGTCCAGCTGATGTTTCAGGGTCCACGTTCCATCAGGGGTGGTGACAGGGTCAAGGGCAGGGGCATGCTGGCCAATGGTCAGGACCTGGCTCTCCAGGGAAAAGAACCAGCATGTGTGCACAGTTTAAAAGCTGATGTGAAGGGCAGTGGTACACAGATAGCAAAGATGATAATGTGCTGATATCATGTAATAACAGATAACACACAATCCTCTGTTGTCAATGGGCTCCCCCAAAAGGTGCGTATATGGGCATATATGTTTATTAGCTAAACTGATATACAGGCTGTGTAGTACACAATTCACAAAATATACTAGTAGACAGGACTCTGGTGTAGATTCCAGAGAACCTGGGGCCTCACGGATGCTTTTGTTGATGTTTGCTCAGCTCCCGTTTCCCAGCCATGCGTGGTGAGAGAATTGAGGACTTAAATACCATCTTGGACTGGACAAAGGAAAGGGGTTTGGGGAGAGTAAGTTATGGAAAGGCAGCCAGGAAAGCCCGGTGAACAAGGGTGTTTAGTGGCGTTTGTGATGCAGATTCAAGTCGGTGCTATGTCCATTGATGAGAACTGTTAAGATGCCTCCTCTTCCAGCTATGGGAGAAGGAGAGGTCCCTACAAGTGGGCATTTCCTTTATAAAGGTGAATTTCCTCTACAGAGAAAAGCTTGTGCCCTGTTTTTTTTTTTTTTTTAACATCTTTATTGGATGTGCCCTGTTCTTAAAGCTTTTCCTGCATCTGCTGATTTTCAGTGGCCTTCCGCTCAGAATAATCCTTATGCCAAATGGGCACATTTTGGGTTGATGAGTTCTCGTTTCCTTCATTTGAAACTGAGTGGTTTTCCCTTAAAAAGCAAAATGGGGAATCCCTGTGAGATCCCAGGAGTCACCTGAGCCCCTCAGTTTGGAATCGTTGAGACCTGGCCCAACTGGAATAGGATCTAGGAGGGTCAGTACTCCATTTGTCTGCGAAGGGGGTGTGACAGGGTGGGTGGTTGGGAGGGGTGCAGACCCACCCCTGTTCTCCTAATAAGGACAGCAGAGGTGTGTGTCCCTATGTCAGAGCTGACCACACTCCCACATGGGGGCCCTGTGGTGCAGTCATCCCACACTGCAGAGTCCTGAGGGTGGGGTTTGGGGGTCTGAGCCCTGGCCTGAGACCTGTGTGGGGGAATGTGTGGGCCATCGTAGCTGGATGGCACCAGGATGCAATCACTCCCATGTGTGCTGCGTGGCAGAGTCTAGCTCCAGCCACCTGGACACCTGCTGTCTGAGTGTCACATGCCCCCAGTGGTCTGTGGTTCCATGCTCACTCCTAGGGGGTGGGCATTTATGAGACAGGGCGTGAGCTGAGAGAGCCACAGGACAGGCTGTGAGGGAAGATGGAGGCGGGGTGCTAGTTGAATATCTCTCATAGATGGGGAGAGGTATGGTCTCTGCTGCTGCTGAGGCAGAGCAAGAACCAAGGAGGGTTGGCTGTTGGTGTGCTCAATGCCGTGTAGGGGTGGAAAAACTTTTCCTCTACCCGCTTATGTTCTGTACCAGGGATCAGCAAATTAAACTGACAAACGACAGATTAACAGGAGCAAAAGGTTTATTATGTCTGTGTACAGAGCCCTTCACAAAAAAGAAGTGGAGACCCAAAGAGACAGACTTAAAGACTTATGTGCCATTTTGACCAAGTGTGATAAGTTAGTAGAGAAGTGACAAGACAAAGGAAAACAGGTTTCAGCTTCTGATGGCAGTAAGTTGTGGGACAGTAAAGAAATGGGAAATAATGGAAGACAAAGATGATTTAGTGAGGTTTGTTCCGCAGACTGAAGTCGGAACCTTCTCAGATGATAAGACTTCTTCTCCCCTTCCTGGTACAGGAGAGGGAGGGGGACATCCTCACAAAGTGATAAGGCAGATGGGGAAGGGCAGAGTTTTTCTTTTCGCTGCTTCTCAATTGCCTTTGGCTCAAAATGACCCTTATGCCAAAGTGGTACGTTTGGGGTGGCAAATTCTGATCCTCTTCAGCTATATACAGAGAGTTTCTAACAGCTGGAGATGGTCCTGGTGCATGGGCCTCCTCCAGACTAGAGGGAACTCTTCCCCCTCGGAGGAGAGGGTCCAAAATGTCGGGGTGATGACCATCACACTGCATGGTTATCATGAACCTGAGTTCTGAGCTCCTCACATGCTTTAGCTCACGGAATCCACCCTACCGCCCTGTGAGATGGGCACTATTACCAATCCCATTTTACAGGTGAGAAATCGAGGCATGGATGCTGGGGTGACTGGTGGAGCTCAGCTGCAAACCCAGCTCTTCACCACTTCTCCATAGAGAATGGTGTCTGGGTTTCCTGGGGCTGCCGTAACAAATACCACAGACCGGGTGGTTAAACAACAGACATTTATTGTCTCACGGGTTCTGGAGGCTAGAGCTCTGAGTTCAAGGTGCGGGCAGAGTTGTTTCTCCTGAGGTCTCCCCCCTTGGCGTGTAGACAGACATCTTCTCTTCCTCCTGTGTCCTCTTTCCATTAGAACCTGAGCCAGACGGTGATGAAAGCAGCAAAAACAGATTTTATTCAGGAGCTATTGCAATGGGGGAAAAGAAGCCCCTGTATAGAACCGGACTCCATCCTGAATTCCCCGAGGGCAGGGGGTTTACAATTGATGAGCAGAATGAGGGGGTCACGACGGACACTTGCTAAGAGTAGACACCAGGGGTCAGCGGGGATTCTTACCAAACTGACCTACCGGAATCCTTGCGACCAGGCATTACCTAGGGGAGGTGGGGGATGAGGAGCGGATCAGGTATCTGGGGTGACCTGGTATCTGGGGTGACCAGATATCGAGGGAGGGTCCTCTGCAGAGGAGGAAAGAACATGTTCTCCTTTGCCCCTTCTCCGGCTGGGGCCCCGTGCACAAGACTGGCCAAGGACAGATCAACAAGAGAAAGGCACACACGAGTTCATTAGGATGATGTTGGTTCACAGAAGCATTCATGGTGTCACACATACGCACGGGGGCAACTGGTGATGATCACCCCAAGGGTGAATAGAACTTGGGCTTGTCACCCATCTTGGACTGTTCAAAGAAAGAGGCTTGGGCTTCTTTTCAGGGGAGTAAGTTACAGAAAGGCAGCCAGGAAACCATGGTGAACAAGGGTGTTTAGTGAGGTTTGTTCAATGGGCATCTCCTCTGTAAATGTGAATTTCCTTTGCAGGAGGAAAGCTTGTGCCCAGATGTAGAGCTTTTCTTACATCTGCTGGTTCTCAATAGCCTTTAGATCAAAGTTACCCACATGCCAAAGAAGCACATTCTGGGGTGGTGTGTTCTGGTGCCGTCATTTCTCCATGGACTCAGCAGGATTCTTGCTGAGACTGAGCTGTGCAGGCCCAGCAAGGATGGGGCCAAGGTTGAAGCCAGGGATGGGACCTGGGTGAGATATGCTTGAGGAGAGTCTTGGTCACCTCGTGTGGTCCTGGGTGTGCACCTTGTGTCTCTGTGTCCTGATACCGTCTTCTGATAAGGACACCAGTCCTATGGGATCTGTTATTTCAGAGTGAAGGGGGATTGTGTACCCCCCTAGGGAAAGAGACATCCACAGCTTGACCCCAGGGCCTCGGGACGTGACCTCATTTGGAAGTAGGACCTGGTTTTGTAAGTAGGTAATACAAGGGCATTAGGGTGGCCCTAATCCTGTGGGACTGTGTCCTTATAAGATGAGGGGAGACACACAGAGGAGAAGCCACATGAAGACGGAGACAGAGGTGGGAGGAATGCAACCACAAGTCCAGGGACTCTTGGAGTCCCCAGAAGCTGGAAGAGGCAGGAAGGACCCTCCCCTGGAGCCTCAGTCCTTCCCAAGTAGACAGTTGCCATGAGTGGGCCTGAAATAAAGGTGGTGCCATGACCCCTGACCCTTCTGTGTTCCCCCCATGGTGCCCTGGGGACAGCTCTCACAGGATGCTGACCAGTGAGGTATTTTCACATGAGACCATAGGGCGCTGGCCCCCTAAACATGCAGGCCTATCTTGCCCTTCCTCCTGGGATCTGGTCACATGGAGTGTCTGTGCACCAGGTAGGGCTGGGCTTTCGGCCTCTGCACAGGACCTCTGGGTGTTGGTTAAAAGTGCAGGTTATGCCCCAAGAATAATGGAAGGTAAACTTCTCATTGGCCCTATACAGTGTGGGCAGGGAGTCATAATTAATTATAGAGTTAAAAGCAGAGGGAGTGAATATTACTCAGCCATGAAAAGGAGTGAAGCACTGACATAGGCTATAACATGGATGAACCTCAAAAACATGATGCTCAGCGAGAGAAGCCGGACACAGAAGGACAATTCGTGTGTTGCTCCATTTATACGAGACATCCAGAACAGGCAAATCCATAGGGACAGAAAGTGGATTAGTTATGTCGGGGCTGTGGGAGATGAGGGGTGACCTCTAAGGGGTGGGCGTTTGGAGGAGACAGTGGAAATGTTCTAAAATGGATTGTGTCGATGGTTGCACAACCCTGTGAATATATAAAACACCGCTGAGCTTTAAACTTAAAATGGATGAATTGCGTGGTATGGGAATTAAATCTCAACGAAGTTATCAAAGGTGAAAACCTGGAGGCCTCCAGTTTTGTGGGGTCAGACAGAACCTGCATGTCTGAAAGCCCCATTACGTCCAACCAGGCAGTCTGGGGGCACCTCATGAAATTCTCCCCATGGTATCAGACACGTGGGCCCTAGCATGGTTAGACCTCAGCCAGTGAGGCTGGATTTTGTGGCCCCGCCGTCCTCTCTTAGAAACGGTGGCGTCATCTCCGTAGCAGGAGGTGGGTCAGCTTGAACCCCGCTTCTTTCATCTGCACATTTCTTCTTTCTCTCCCAGCAATGGTGACAGCCGAACTGTGCCAGAGCAACCAAAGCAAGGGCGTCATGCACAGGATGACCGAGAGGTTTGACCAGGAGGGGTGGGCTCCTCAGAGGCAGTGACCCAGGACTGAGGTCCCAGAGCCTCCTTCTGAGTGTCATGGCCCCAATGCCCCATTCACGGGAGTTGCCATCTGGCTTGATGGTTGAAGAAGCCACAGCATGGAGATTTCACTGGTAGAAACCATCCTCCTTTGCTTCCCTGGGAGAAGCAGGCCTCCTTCTACTTTGTTGGCGAGGCCCCCGTTCTTTTTTTTTTTTTTTTTTTTTTTTCTTTTTAAAAATTAACTTCATTGAGGGATAATTTATTTAAAGTAAAATTCACCAAATTTAAGGATGCACATTAATTTTTCACAATGTATACAGTCATGTAATCAACACCACAATCATGATAAAGAATCTTCAGAAAGTTGAGATGTTCCTTTTTAATTGGATCCAGGTAGAGTACAGTGTTAAAATCTTTCTGTCCATGATGATATTTTCATAGTCCTGGTAATCAGATCTTTTTTTTTCCTTTTAAACAAAGTTCCAAGGGTTTTACTGGCTATTGGAATTTTTTATTGGTATTTCTTTAATTGATTATCTTTTTATTTTTTATTTTATTTATTTATTTTTTTAACATCTTTATTGAAGTATAATTGCTTCACAATGGTGTGTTAGTTCCTGCCTTATAACAAAGTGAATCAGCTACACATATACACACGTTCCCATATCTCCACCCTCCCGCATCTCCCTCCCTCCCACCCTCCCCATCCCACCCCCGCAGGCGGTCACAAAGCACCGAGCTGATCTCCCTGTGCTATGCGGCTGCTTCCCACTAGCTATCTGTTTTACATTTGGTAGTGTATATATGTCCATGACACTCTCTCACCCTGTCACATCTCACCCCTCCCCCTCCCCATATCCTCAAGTCCATTCTTTAGTAGGTCTGTGTCTTTATTCCCATCTTACCACTAGGTTCTACATGACTTTTTTTTTTTCCTTAGATTCCATATATATGTGTTAGCATACTGTATTTGTTTTTCTCTTTCTGACTTACTTCACTCTGTATGACAGAGTCTAACTCCATCCACCTCATTACAAGTACCTCCATTTCATTTCTTTTTATGGCTGAGTAATATTCCATTGTATATATGTGCCACATCTTCTTTATCCATTCATCTGATGATGGACACTTAGGTTGCTTCCATGTCCTGGCTATTGTAAATAGAGCTGCAATGAACATTTTGGTACATGACTCTTTTTGAATTATGGTTTTCTCAGGGTATATGCCCAGTAGTGGGATTGCTGGGTCGTATGGTAGTTCTATTTTTAGTTTTTTAAGGAACCTCCATACTGTTCTCCATAGTGGCTGTATCAATTTACATTCCCACCAACAGTGCAAGAGTGTTCCCTTTTCTCCACACTCTCTCCAGCATTTATTGTTTGTAGATTTTTTGATGATGGCCATTCTGACTGGTGTGAGATGATACCTCATTGTAGTTTTGATTTGCATTTCTCTAATGATTAAGGATGTTGAGCATTCTTTCATGTGTCTGTTGGCCATCTGTATATCTTCTTTGGAGAAATGTCTATTTAGGTCTTCTGCCCATTTTTGGATTGGGTTGTTTGTTTTTTTGTTATTGAGCTGCATGAGCTGCTTGTAAATCTTGGAGATTAATCCTTTGTCAGTTGCTTCATTTGCAAATATTTTCTCCCATTCTGAGGGTTGTCTTTTGGTCTTGTTTATGGTTTCCTTTGCTGTACAAAAGCTTTTAAGTTTCATTAGGTCCCATTTGTTTATTTGTGTTTTTATTTCCATTTCTCTAGGAGTTGGGTCAAAAAGGATCTTGCTGTGATGTATGTCATAGAGTGTTCTGCCTACGTTTTCTTCTAAGAGTTTGATAGTGTCTGGCTTTACACTTAGGTCCTTAATCCATTTTGAGTTTATTTTTGTGTATGGTGTCAGGGAGTGTTCTAATTTCATACTTTTACATGTACCTGTCCAATTTTCCCAGCACCACTTATTGAAGAGGCTGTCTTTTCTCCACTCTATATGCTTGCCTCCTTTATCAAAGATAAGGTGACCATATGTGCGTGGGTTTATCTCTGGGCTTTCTATCCTGTTCCATTGATCTATATTTCTGTTTTTGTGCCAGTACCAAACTGTCTTGATTACTGTAGCTTTGTAATATAGTCTGAAGTCAGGGAGCCTGATTCCTCCAGCTCCATTTTTCGTTCTCAAGATTGCTTTGGCTATTCGGGGTCTTTTGTGTCTCCATACAAATTGTGAAATTTTTTGTTCTAGTTCTGTGAAAAATGCCAGTGGTAGTTTGATAGGGATTGCATTAAATCTGTAGATTGCTTTGGGTAGTAGAGTCATTTTCACAATGTTGATTCTTCCAATCCAGGAACATGGTATATCTCTCCATCTATTTGTATCATCTTTAATTTCTTTCATCAGTGTCTTATAATTTTCTGCATACAGGTCTTTTGTCTCCTTAGGTAGGTTTATTCCTAGATATTTTATTCTTTTTGTTGCAATGGTAAACGGGAGTGTTTTCTTAATTTCACTTTCAGATTTTTCGTCATTAGTGTATAGAAATGCAAGAGATTCTGTGCATTAATTTTGTATCCTGCTACTTACCAAATTCATTGATTAGCTCTAGGAGTTTTCTGGTAGCATCTTTAGGATTCTCTATGTATAGTATCATGTCATCTGCAAACAGTGACAGCTTTACTTCTTCTTTTCCGATTTGGATTCCTTTTATTTCTTTGTCTTCTCTGATTGCTGTGGCTAACACTTCCAAAACTATGTTGAATAATAGTGGTGAGAGTGGGCAACCTTGTCTTGTTCCTGATCTTAGTGGAAATGGTTTCAGTTTTTCACCATTGAGGTCAATGTTGGCTGTGGGTTTGTCATATATGGCCTTTATTTTGTTGAGGAAAGTTCCCTCTATGCCTACTTTCTTCAGGGCTTTTATCATAAATGGGTGTTGAATTTTGTTGAAAGCTTTCTCTGCATCTATTGAGATGATCATATGGTTTTTCTCCTTCAATTTGTTAATATGGTGTATCACGTTGATTGATTTGCGTATATTGAAGAATCCTTGCATTCCTGGGATAAACCCCCCTTGATCATGGTGTATGATCCTTTTAATGTGCTGTTGGTTTCTGTTTGCTAGTATTTTGTTGAGGATTTTTTCATCATTGTTCATCAGTGATATTGGCCTGTAGTTTTCTTTCTTTGTGACATCTTTGTCTGGTTTTGGTATCACGGTGATGGTGGCCTCGTAGAATGAGTTGGGGAGTGTTCCTCCCTCTGCAATATTTTGGAAGAGTTTGAGAAGGATAGGTGTTAGCTCTTCTCTAAATGTTTGATAGAATTCGCCTGTGAAGCCATCTGGTCCTGGGCTTTTGTTTGTTGGAAGATTTTTAATCACAGTTTCAATTTCAGTGCTTGTGATTGGTCTGTTCATATTTTCTATTTCTTCTTGGTTCAGTCTCGGCAGTTTGTGCATTTCTAAGAATCTGTCCATTTCTTCCAGGTTGTCCATTTTATTGGCATAGAGTTGCTTGTAGTAATCTCTCATTATCTTTTGTATTTCTGCAGTGTCAGTGGTTACTTCTCCTTTTTCATTTCTAATTCTATTGATTTGAGTCTTCTCCCTTTTTCTCTTGATGAGTCTGGCTAATGGTTTATCAATTTTGTTTATCTTCTCGAAGAACCAGCTTTTAGTTTCATTGATTTTTGCTATTGTTTCCTTCATTTCTTTTTCATTTATTTCTGATCTGATCTTTATGATTTCTTTCCTTCTGCTAGCTTTGGGGTTTCTTTGCTCTTCTTTCTCTAATTGCTTTAGGTGCAAGGTTAGGTTGTTTATTCGAGATGTTTCCTGTTTCTTGATGTAGGCTTGTATTGCTATAAACTTCCCTCTTAGAACTGCTTTTGCTGCATCCCATAGGTTTTGGGTTGTTGTGATTTCATTGTCATTTGTTTCTAGGTATTTTTTGATTTCCCCTTTGATTTCTTCAGTGATCACTTCGTTATTAAGTAGTGTATTGTGTAGCCTCCATGTGTTTGCATTTTTTACAGACCTTTTCCTGTAATTGATATCTAGTCTCATAGCGTTGTGGTCGGAAAAGATACTTGATACAATTTCAATTTTCTTAAATTTACCAAGGCTTGATTTGTGACCCAAGATATGATCTATCCTGGAGAATGTTCCATGAGCACTTGAGAAGAATGTGTATTCTGTTGTTTTTGGGTGGAATGTCCTATAAATATCAATTAAGTCCATCTTGTTTAATGTATCATTTAAAGCTTGTGTTTCCTTATTTATTTTCATTTTGGATGATCTGTCCATTGGTGAAAGTGGGGTGTTAAAGTCCCCTACTATGATTGTGTTACTGTCGATTTCCCCTTTTATGGCTGTTAGTATTTGCCTTATGTATTGAGGTGCTCCTATGTTGGGTGCATAAATATTTACAATTGTTATACCTTCCTCTTGGATCGATCCCTTGATCATTATATAGTGTCCTTCTTTGTCTCTTGTAATAGTCTTTATTTTAAAGTCTATTTTGTCTGATATGAGAATTGCTACTCCAGCTTTCTTTTGATTTCCATTTGCATGGAATATCTTTTTCCATCCCCTCACTTTCAGTCTATGTGTCTCTAGGTCTGAAGTGGGTATCTTGTAGACAGCATATATATGGGTCTTGCTTTTGTATCCATTCAGCCAGTCTGTGTCTTTTGGTGGGAGCATTTAATCCATTTACATTTAAGGTAATTATCGATATGTATGTTCCTATGCCCATTTTCTTAAATATTTTGTGTTTGTTATTGTAGGTGTTTTCCTTCTCTTGTGTTTCTTGCCTAGAGAAGTTCCTTTAGCATTTGTTGTAAAGCTGGTTTGGTGGTGCTGAACTCTCTCAGCTTTTGCTTGTCTGTAAAGGTTTTAATTTCTCCATCAAATCTGAATGAGATCCTTGCTGGGTAGAGTAACCTTGGTTGTAGGTTTTTCTCCTTCATGACTTTAACTATATCCTGCCACTCCCTTCTGGCTTGCAGAGTTTCTGCTGAAAGATCAGCTGTTAACCTTATGGGGATTCCCTTGTGTGTTATTTGTTGTTTTTCCCTTGCTGCTTTTAATATGTTTTCTTTATATTTAATTTTTGATAGTTTGATTAATATGTGTCTTGGCGTGTTTCTCCTTGGATTTATCCTGTATGGGACTCTCTGTGCTTCCAGGACTTGATTAACTATTCCCTTTCCCATATTAGGGAAGTTTTCAACTATAATCTCTTCAAATATTTTCTCAGTCCCTTTCTTTTTCTCTTCTTCTTCTGGGACCCCTATAATTCGAATGTTGGTGCGTTTAATGTTGTCCCAGAGGTCTTTGAGACTGTCCTCAGTTCTTTTCATTCTTTTTTCTTTATTCTGCTCTGCAGTAGTTATTTCCACTATTTTATCTTCCAGGTCACTTATCCTTTCTTCTGCCTCAGTTATTCTGCTATTGATCCCGTCTAGAGTATTTTTTATTTCATTTATTGTGTTTTTCATCGTTGCTTGGTTCCTCTTTAGTTCTTCTACATCCTTGTTAAATGTTTCTTGAATTTTGTCTATTCTATTTCCAAGATTTTGGATCATCTTTACTATCATTATTCTGAATTCTTTTTCAGGTAGACTGCCTATTTCCTCTTCATTTGTTAGGTCTGGTGGGTTTTGACCCTGCTCCTTCACCTGCTGTGTGGTTTTTTGTCTTCTCATTTTGCTTATCTTACTGTGTTTGGGGTCTCCTTTTCACAGGCTGCAGGTTCCTAGTTCCCATTGTTTTTGGTATCTGTCCCCAGTGGCTAAGGTTGGTTCAGTGGGTTGTGTAGGCTTCCTGGTCGAGGGGACTAGTGCCTGTGTTCTGGTGGATGAGGTTGGATCTTGTCTTTCTGGTGGGCACGTCCACGTCTGGTGGTGTGTTTTGGGGTGTCTCTGGCCTTATTATGATTTTAGGCAGTCTCTCTGCTAATCGATGGGGCTGTGTTCCTGTCTTGCTAGTTGTTTGGCATAGGGTGTCCAGCACTGTAGCTTGCTGGTCGTTGAGTGAAGCTGGGTCTTGATGTTGAGATGGAGATCTCTGAGAGATTTTCGCCATTTGGTATTACGTGGAGCTGGGAGGTCTCTTGTGGACCAGTGTCCTGAAGTTGGCTCTCCCACCTCAGAGGCACAGCCCTGATGCCTGGCTGGAGCACCAAGAGCCTTTCATCCACACAGCTCAGAATAAAAGGGAGAAAAAAATAGAAAGAAAGAGGATAAAATAAAATAAAATAAAGCTATTATAATAAAAAATAGAAAAAAAATATTAAGAACAAATGTATTCAGAAAAAAAACTTTTTAATTTTTAAAAATAGATTTATTAATTTTTTATAGTAAAAATAAGAAAAAAAATTAAGAAAAAATTTATTAAGAAAAAAATATTTTTTAAATAAAAAATAAGAAAAAACTTATTAAAATTTTTTTTTAATTTCTAAAAATAGAAAATAAGGAAAAAATTATTAAGAAAACATTTATGAGGAAAAAAAAATTTTTTAAGTAAAAAAAAAAAAAAAAAAGGACGGACCTAACCCTAGCACTAATGGTGAAAGCAAAGCTATACAGACAAAATCTCACCCAGTAGCATACACATATACACTCACAAAAAAAGGAAAAGGGGAAAAATTAATATATCCTGCTCCCAAAGTCCACCTCTTGAATTTGGGATGATTTGTTGTCTATTCAGGTATTCAACAGATGCAGGCACATCAAGTTGTTTGTGGAGCTTTAATCTGCTGCTTCTGAGGCTGCTGGGAGAGATTTCCCTTTCTCTTCTTTGTTCTTACAACTCCCGGTGTTCAGCTTTGGATTTGGACCCGCCTCTGCATGTAGGTCGCCTGAGGGCGTCTGTTCCCCGCCCAGACAGGATGGGGTTAAAGGAGCAGCTGATTCGGGGGCTCTGGCTCACTCAGGCCGGGGGAGGGAGGGGTACAGATGCGGGGCGAGCCTGTGGCGGCAGAGGCCGGCGTGACATTGTAGCAGCCTGAGGGGCGCCCTGCGTTCTCCCGGAGAAGTTGTCCCTGGATCACGGGACCCTGGCAGTGGCGAGCTGCACCGGCTCCCGGGAGGGGCGGTGTGGAGAGTGACCTGTGCTCGCACACAGGCTTCTTGGTGGCGGCAGCAGCAGCCTTAGCATCTCCTGCCCGCCTCTGGGGTCCGTGCTGTTAGCCGCGTCTCATGCCCGCCTCTGGAGTTCGTTTAGATGGCGCTCTGAATCCCCTCTCCTTGCGCGCCGCGAAACAAAGAGGCAAGAAAAAGTCTCTTGCTTCTTCGGCAGCTGCAGACTTTTTCCCGGACTCCCTCCCGGCTAGCTGTGGCGCACTAGCCCCTTCAGGCTGTGTTCACGCCGCCAACCCCAGTCCTCTCCCTGGGATCCGACCGAAGCCCAAGCCTCAGCTCCCAGCCCCGCCCGCCCCGGCGGGTGAGCAGACAAGCCTCTCGGACTGGTGAGTGCTGCTCGGCGCCGAGCCTCTGTGCTGGAATCTCTCCACTTTTCCCTCTGCGCCCCTGTTGCTGTGGGGTCCGTGCTGATAGCCGCGGCTCGCGCCTGCCTCTGGGGTCCACGCTGATAGCCGCAGCTCGCGCCCATCTCTGGAGTTCGTTTAGGCGGCGCTCTGAATCCCCTCTCCTTGCGCGCCGCAAAACAGAGAGGCAAGAAAAAGTCTCTTGCCTCTTCGGCAGCTGCAGACTTTTTCCCTGGACTCCCTCCCGGCTAGCACCGAAGCCCGAGCCTCAGCTCCCAGCCCCCGCCCGCCCCGGCGGCTGAGCAGACAAGCCTCTCCGGCTGGTGAGTGCTACTCAGCACTGATCCTCCGTGCGGGAGTCTCTCCGCTTTGCCCTCCACACCCCTGTGGCTGCGCTCTCCTCCGTGGCTCCAAAGCTTCCCCCCTCCACCACCCGCAGTCTCCGCCCGCGAAGGGGCTTCCTAGTGTGTGGAAACCTTTCCTCCTTCACAGCTCCCTCCCACTGGTGCAGGTCCCGTCCCTATTCTTTTGTCTCTGTTATTTCTTTTTTCTTTTGCCCTACCCAAGTACGTGGGGATTTTCTTGCCTTTTGGGAGGTCTGACGTCTTCTGCCAGCGTTCAGTGGGTGTTCTGTAGGAGCAGTTCCATGTGTAGATGTATTTCTACTGTATCTGTGGGAAGGAAGGTGATCTCCGCGTCTTACTCTTCCGCCATCTTGCCCCTCTCACCACCCCCGTTCTTTATAAACAAAAATGATAAACTTTAATATTAAGAATTATGTTACATACATGTAAGGAATTCCCTGGTGGTCCAGTGGTTAGGACTCACGCTTTCACTGCTGAGGGCACAGGTTCAATCACTGGTCGGGGAACTAAGATTCCATAAGCCATGCGGTGTAGCCAAAGGAAAAAAAAAAAGAAAAGAATTTTGTTACATATACATGTAAAGAATAATCATAAAGATCAAGGGATAGAACATGACGAGTGGGCACCCAGGAGTACCCTTCCCTTGTCAAGCTTCCTCCGCACGCTGCGGCAGCTGTTCTCCCAATCCTGTGACAGTAATCTTGTCCTCAGAGTTTACCCCCAGGCACACGTCCATAAATAACGCAGCCCAGCTCTGCCTAGTTCCCAGCTCTGTACACAGGTTTACTGCGCATGTGGCTTTGTTGCTCATGGTGGCTCAACATTGTGTCCATGAGACTCTTTCATCTTGTGGATATAGTTTTCTTAAATCATTTTTATAGCTTTTAATAATTTTAAGTTAAAACAATTGCTGTGGAATATTGCTTCGTATGAGCGTGCATAGTTCATTTCTGTATCCAATTGTGATGGCCTTCAGGTTGGTTTTGGCTTTGGCTGCTGTGGCTATGTAGTCCATGTCTGTGTGCCCTGGTGTGGTGCTCGTGGGTGTGTACTTAACTGGGAGCAGCACTGTGGGTCCCTGTGTGCACGGATTTCACTACCTGAGGCCAGATTGTTTCAGAAGTGGGTGCATCCTCGCCGTGTATTAGGCTTTCCAGTGCTCCACATCCTGCTGATATTTGATACAGTGTCTTTAATGTTTGCCAGTCTGGTACGTGTATGCATAGTTTTTCTGGGTTATTAGTAAAGTTGTGCATCTTGTTGCATTCATGGACTATTTCCTGTTGTTTGTTTTTAAAGTTTTAAAAATTGTGGTCAAATACACGTAACATAAAATTTACCGTCTTAACCATTTTAGTGCACATTTCAAGGTCATGAAGTAATTCATACTGTTGTGTAACCATGACCACCATCCATCTCCAAACTTTTTCATCTTGCAAAACTGAAACTGTTCCCATTAAACACACTAACTCCCGATTCCCCTCCCTCAACCTCTGGAACCCACCATCCTACTTTCTGTCTCTATGGATCTGACTGCTCTAGGGGCCTTGTATGAGTGGAATCAAACATTATTTGTTCTTTTGTGTCTGGCTTACGTCACTGAACATAATGCCCTCAAGGTTCATCCCTACTGCAGCCTGTGTCAGAACTGCCTTCCTTTTTAGGCTGAAGAACATTCCATTGTATGGGTGGACCATGGTTTGCTTCTCTATTCATCCATCAGTGGACACAAGTAATATGTACATTAATTTCTCACATCATAAATGTTTGTGGAATAACTTCAGAAAGTCCTATGAATCAAAAGTTATTTACCATTAACTTTTTCTTAAACATTGTATTTTGAAAAACATCAAAGCTAAGAAAAAGGGAAAAATACATATGCGCTTCACTGGTTTTCGGGAATTAATACTTTATAGTATTTACTTTATTCCCTGTGTGTGTGCTATGCCTGTGCATGTGCCTGTGTGTATACATGTGCTGCACATGTGTGTGTGTAAGGGCATCTGTGCATTTGCACACACACGTTAGTGTGTGCATGGGCATATGTGTGCTATGTATGCACGTGTACGTGTGTTCATATGCTAGTGTATGCATATATTTGTGCTGTGCACGTGCATATGTTAGCGTGTGTGCCTGTGCACACATGTGTGTATACCTGTGTGTGTTTGCCGGAACCACTTGCAAGTTGATTACAGGCTGAATTGGGCCCCAAATACGTCAGCACACATCTGCTCAGATGATCCTGTGTAGCCATGTAAAGGTCATGGATCTCGGGCATTTAAATGAGTGGAGCAGAATGTCCTAACACAGAGTCTGTCTTCTGATTGCTGTAACTGTCTCAGTAACGTCCTTCACGCCTTCATTAAGTCCTATTCAGGGTCCACCTTAGGCCCCCATTACATTCAGTCATCTGCCCCAGGTCCCCTTTAAGCTACAAGTCACAGTTGGAGAGCCCGGCCAGGGCCAGGGCGCACCCCTCCTGTTGCCCTGGCCTCCTGTGTTCCCATCGCTCAGTGTGGCCCCAACTTGGATGGGGCTAGCGCCTCTTTCCTGGGAGGGTCCCGACGCCCAGACGGGAGGGTTTATCCATTCGTTCTCCACTTGGATGGCCTCTGTGCCCCAACCTCTTCCCCCTGTTCTTCCTTCAGAGACAGCGAGGTACACGCTCTGGGCATCATCCCTGGTGCACGAAGCCACCTGCCCAGGAGCCATGAGCCCTCCCTGCTGCTGGGAAGCAGGACCTGAGCGTGGTGCTCTCGGCTGCCCTGAATGCGCTCCACCTGAAGTCAGAGGGCGGGATGGACTGTCCTGCCTGGGCTTCCAGTGCGGCCGCCTCCCGAGAGGAGCCCGGGGCACTGGAATCAGGCCACTGCTGCTTTGTCCTTGCAGGAGACCGGGCCACACTACAAGAAGTTCCTGGCTTACTCCAGGATCCTGGCCATCACGTGGCCAGAGAAATTGGTATCGTTTTTGTTTCACACGTTGAAATGTTTGATGACAGAAAGCTTTTGTTCAGTTTCCTGATGTGGGTGAAGTGTGGAGTCTGACATTTTCCTAGATATGTACATCCTGGTTCCCACAAGAGGGTGAGCCCCTGTCCAGAGATGAGAGACCCCACGTGTGTGACCTGTGCCTCCTGGGAGAGCAGCCCTAAGCTAGTTTAAAGCTGGCCAAGTTCTGTCTACACGGTAGATTTAGACCGTCCCGTGTTCTGTCTATACTGAGTATGCTTAGATCTGACCCTATGCTATCTGCAGTGAGAACATTTAGACCTGACTGTGTTCTGTGTGCACTAGGACGTGGAGACCTGGGTAGAGACCAGGCCTGGCCTCAGTCCTGGGAGCTTCAGAGCGGACGTGGAGACCTGGCTAGAGACCAGGCCTGGCCTCAGTCCTGGGAGCCTCAGGGCGGACATGGAGACCTGGGTAGAGACACCAGGCCTGGCCTCAGTCCTGGGAGCTTCAGGGCGGACGTGGAGACCTGGGTAGAGACCAGGCCTGGCCTCAGTCCTGGGAGCCTCAGGGCGGACGTGGAGACCTGGGTAGAGACCAGGCCTGGCCTCAGTCCTGGGAGCTTCAGGGTGGACGTGGAGACCTGGGTAGAGACAAGGCCTGGCCTCAGTCCTGGGAGCTTCAGGGCGGACGTGGAGACCTGGGTAGAGACAAGGCCTGGCCTCAGTCCTGGGAGCCTCAGGGCTGACGTGGAGACCTGGGTAGAGACAAGGCCTGGCCTCAGCCCTGGGAGCCTCAGGGGGGATGTGGAGCTCTAGGTAGACACCAGGCCTGGCCTCAGTTCTGGGAAGCTCTGTGCCTGTGTCTGAATGTCAGTGCTCCGATTTCTGGGGTCTGGAGCTGAGGCGGGCTTGTCTGGGTAACAGCCTCTGCTCTGAGTGTGGTTCATGGCCCTCCCCGGGGTCAGTGCTGTGCTAAGGGCCTTGGTCCTTACCCCTGTGAGGTTCACCTTACCTGGGGCTCATGGAGACTCCTCAGGTGGGCTCTGTGGTAATTATTCCAGTTCACCAGCAGGCACAGGGTGAGGAGAGAGGCAGCGTTACCTGGTGAGTTGATTGCTGGGCACCTGGATCATGGCTTAAGGCGGATGGGCAGCAGATGAGACATGCCCCTGTGATCGCCTTCCAGCCGACCATCTCTGCTCAGCAGAGTCTGGACCTGCCCCTCCTCTTTCAGTGCTGCTGTCTCATGAGTTTTCTCAACACCTCAGAGAGAGAGGCAAGGGCCGAGCCTGGCCAAACCAAGGTAGTGTGTTCAACTTTAGCATGAAAGTTTTAAAAACATGAAAATCACATGGAACCCAAATGAAAAGAGGGGGGGACTGACTTCTCTGGGACTGGCTTGGGGGGAGGAGATGGATCCTACACTTCTTTCTGCAGTCCCAGGAGGGCCCGGGGACCCAGCTCCTTCCCACGTTGGGGGCCCAGCCAGCACAGCCATGGTGTCCTGACCAAGGGGACCTGTGACCCCAAGGTGTGGGGTCCGATGAGGTGGGGTCACCCTGGTGAGTGCAGACGTGTGACCCAGGTGCAGGATCTGGGGAGGTGAGGTCACCCTGGAGACTGTGTTGTGGTGTCCCCAGGTGTGGGGTCTGGGGATTGTGTGGGTCTCACCCCATCTGTATGGGTCAGTCTCGTGTGCAGCGGGAGACCCCATATCTGCTCTTTGCCCGCAGTGTGTCTCGTCCCTTCTGAGATTTCTAACAGCTTAATTGAGGGTGTTGCCCTGATTAACCTATGGACCCTTTTCTTCTCTTAATCTTGTCACGTTCATAGGGAAACAGGTACCTTTGAGCGGGTTGCTGCTCCGTGTTCTGCTGAGTGACAGCCCTTGGTGGCATCATATTAATATCACAGCATATCATATATCATGTCTAAACCATGGAGATCACCGCTGTCTGGGTTCCCCTAGACACAGCTCAGGTAGCACAGACTAGGCCCCTAAGAATGGTCCCTCCACGTGCCACGTGAGGGTACAATGGTGGCCCCAGAGGTGGAGGATGGTGCTTGGGCCTCACACATTTGTGTAAAGGGGAGTCAAACTGGAATCTCAATTAACAAGACATCACTTTAAAAATTTATTTTAACTGAAATAAAACACACATCACACACCCTTTACCACTGTCACCATTTTAAGTGCACATTTCCAAGGCATCAGGTACATTCACCTTGTTGTGGAGCCATCACCACCTTCCCTAGAACTTTTCATCTTGTAAAACTGAAACTCCACAACCATGAAAGTCTCACTGCCCACCCCCTCCTGCCGCCCCAGCACCACCGTCCACTTCGGTCCATGAGTTGTTGACTCTAGGGCCCCCATTTGAGTGGAATCCTGCAGTGTTTGCTGATGGGTCATTTTGGAAGAGCTGGCTTTCAGTCTGAAGGTCTGCCTGTTTGCATCTGAAGAATCTGCATTTAGGGACAGGGTGTCCGGGGCACAGATGAGCTGGGACCTGACCAGTCGCCTGTGGGGCCCTCTGGTCCCATCCCTTGAGCTGTGCCTCATCTGTGTCATGGCTGTCCCCGCTGGCACCCCTGGGATGCTGGTGTCTGAGTGAGATTCCTCTGGTGCCCTGCTCCCCTGCCCTCTTCCTGCCTGTTGGGGAGGGGGCTGCTTGCTGGGTGGTCTCTGCTCCTGCGGCAGGAAGGACCCTACAGGGCAGACCCACAGTGTGGGGCATGATCCCAAGCGCATGGGGCCCTCATAGGACACAGCATCAGGGCCATGACTAGTGCTCGGACCACCTCATCACCGACATGGAATGTTCCCAAGATCCCGCTCAGGAGGGTGTGGCGGGTGGCCTGGGGCCCCAGAGGCCCCATTGCTATCCTGGAGCTTGGAGAGCACATCCACCATGGGCTCTGAATTCACCCCACGTCTCAGCCGTCTCCCTCTGTCCTGTCTTTGAACACAGGAAAACAACTTCTCCTGATTATTGTCCACAGCATAGGCCTGGTCCTGTCGAGATTAGAGTTCTTTAATTTAGGCGCCCTGGGATAACAGCTGTTTTTAGGCCTAAAGAAGGTATAGCTCATGAGTGTAAAACATTTTCAGTTGAAACTAATATTCGATGACTAGGTCTATACTACTTGGTTGTTGACTTCTATCAGTCATAATTCTCCTGGTTTTAGATCTGATGTGGGAATTGTAGAGGAGTCAAAATTAAAATCTTCATAATCTGTGTATTCATAGCTTCAGAATCATTGATGGCCCATAGTTTTTACGGTTAGGGAAGGGTTATTGATTTCATGTATCATGAAAAGAATTCGTAGTGATGACAGGGCAATTATAATGATGACTGGTAAATGGTTCAAATTGTCTTGTGCATCTAGTGTACGTGTATGCGTCAGCTTAGTTGTCAATATTAGTTAAGTTCTGTTTTAAAAATGGTTATTAATGTTGATCATGAAAATGTAAAAGTTCTTCCATGACAGGTAACGTTGCACCTTGAGAGCCTAGTTGAAATGGATGTGCCATAGTGATATACAAGATTTTTGCCTATGATTTAACTTTGATGAAGTTACATAACTTATTTTTATCTCATTTATTGAGAAAGACATAACTGTCATGGTGTTGGCTTGAAACTGGTTGAAAAGAATTCGATTCCTTCCTTCCTTATTTTAAATTTACATAAGTAGGATCTTCAAACATAGGATATGGTGGACAGCATCCATGTTACCATTCTAGGTTAGTAGTTGTTACTCTACTGAGACGTCTCATTGGAATGCAAGAGCTTCTCAAATTATAAAGATTATTAGCATTACTGCTGTTGATGAGATGAATGAGCCTATAGATGAAGGATTTCATGTGTGTGTGCATCAGCGTAGTTGGAGTAATGTAGTGACAACCCTGAAAGGCCAAGAAAGTGCTGCGGGAAGAAGATCATATTTACTACTACAAATATAACGATGAAGGGAATTTTTGCTCATGTTAAGTGTATAACCTGAGAAGAGTGGAAATCAGTGCATGAAGCCTCCTATAATAGTGAACACTGCTGCTTTTTTTATCTGTGCTCACGCTCATCGTGGTGCCACCAGACGCTCCCTCAACATGCAGAACGATGCCGGCGAGCTTGGGGGCCTGTACATGCTGCGGAAATGCTCCGCCGGCAACCGCGTCATCGGCGCCAAGGACCATGCGTCCATCCAGATGAACGTGGCTGAGGTTGACAAGGTGACAGGCAGGTTCAATGGCCAGTTTAAAACCTACGCTATCTGCGGGACCATTCGCAGTATGGGTGAGTCAGATGACTCCACTCTCCAACTGGCCAAGGCAGATGGCATCATCTCAGAGAACTTCTGCCTAGAGAGGAACCTGGGTGTGGAATGTTTGTCATAAATAAATAGTGAACCCCCCCCCCAAAAAAAATAGTGAACACTGCTCCCATTGACATTACATAATGGAAGTGTGCTACTTCGTAGTATGTACCATGGAGGACAATGTCCAGGGATGAATTAGCTAAGACCATTCCTGTCACACAACCTACTGTAAAAAGAAAAAGCCCAAAGCTCATACATAATAGAGTGGGAGATCATGTAATATTACCTCCATGAAGAGTTGCTAATCAGATAAATACTTTCACTCCTGTCGGGATAGAAATAATTACTTTAGCTGATGTGAAGTATGTTCATGGGTTGACATCTATCCCTACTGTAAACATATGATGGATCCACAAGATAAGTCCTAAAAAGCCAATGGACATGACTCACACTATTCCCATATATGCAAAAGGCTCTTTTTGTCCTAAATAGTATGTAATATGTGAGATTATTCCAAATCCTGGTAGGCTACAAGTAACAGACTTCAGGGTGACCAAAGAATCAAAATAGGTGTTGGTATAGGATTGGGTCTCCTCCTGCAGGGCCAAAGAAAATAGTGTTTATATTTCTTTCTGTTAACAATATGGTAATTTCGGCTGCTAGAACTGAGAGTGATAATGATAGTAACGTGGCTAGAATTAGGGCAGATCAAACAAATAATGGTGTTTGGTATTGAGATATGTCTGCTGTTTTATAGTAAAGATTATAGTTGTTGACTGAAAAAAACGCACAACGTGAGAGTTGTGTGTGAAGTTTTATCTTGGGGCAAAATGAGGACTGTAGCCGGGGAGACAGCATTTTAGATAGCTCTGAGAAACCGCTCCAGAGAGGTAGGGGGAAGGTCAGTATATATGTGATTTTGGTGCAGGGGGAGTACATGCAATCAGGCACATATTTTTTTGCAGAAGGATTGTGCTAGTCACGAGGAGCGAAGTCACCCATGAAGGATTTTAGTGCTTTTCTAAATACGAGGAGATGCAAGAATTGGGCTCATAAAATCTTCTCCTGAAAATATCTAACTATCTGAAGACCTGTTCTGCCAGTTTTTCCCAGGGCATAGAGTGCCTCATTCCTGATCTTCACCCTGAACTCCTTTCAGATATTAAAGGTCACCAGCTGCTGCAGCTCATAATTTAATCCTTGTAGAGGTAGATGGCAAGTGCCAATTTGTAGTTGTCATAGTGATAAAATTAATAGCACCAAGAATTGAAGAGACATCTGCTAAACGTAAGGAGAAAATGGTTAGGTCAACAGAGGCTCCTGTGTGGGCCAGACTGCTGGCTAGAAGTGGATATACACTTCAACCAGTACCAGAACCAGCTTCTACTGTTGATGATAGGAGTAGGAGTAAGAATGATGGGGGAAGTAGTCAAAAGCTTCTCTTACTTTTCAGGGAAATGCTATATCAGGTGCCCCAGTTATTAGTGGGACAAGTCAATTTCTGAACCCTCCAATCATAATGGGTACAACTATACAGAAAATTATTACAAATGCAGGGGCTGTTATGGCTACATTACAGATTTGGTCATCTCCAAGTAGCACTCCAGGTTAGCATAGCTCAACATGGATTAATAGACTTAAGGTGTTGCCTACTATTCCAGCTCAAGCACCAAATAGTAAATATAAAGTGCCGATATCTTTGTGCTTTGTTGAAAATGATCAGCAGTTTATGAACATAAGTAAAATGACTGAGTTAGCATTAGACTATAAATCTAAAGAAAGAGATTGAGACCCCTTTTTGCCAAGCCCTGTGTTCAATCAACAAATTGAATTGCAAATTCAAAGAAGCAGCTTCAATTCTGCCTGTGCTTCTCCCATCTTTTTTTTTTTTTTTTTGCAAGGTGGGAGAAGTATTCAATAGATTGAAGCCAGGTGACTACAGTGTTTCCCTGTTAACTAAGATTTCGTGGGATGGAAGCCCATCAATCTAGTGAGGATTTAGCTTAATTAAAATGTTTTATTTGCATTCAATTGATGTAGGATAGAGTCTTGCAATACTTATTTTCAGGAATTAAGTAAATTATACTTGCTTATGGTTTTGAAAGCTCTTGGTCTAAACTAACCTAAATTCCTAGCCCAGCACTGATAGAAATGTGTTACAGGTAGTAATAGTGTGGATATTACAATTAGTAATGATAGGAAGGTTATTTGTTTTGTATGTTTGAATTGTCATTTTATTTTTGTGTTGTTTATTGAAGGGAATATAGTTGGTGATGTGGAGTACGTCAGCTGCATGTAGAAATACATGTTAAGTAGTGCTCTGATGGCTGTTAGTGTTGGTAGAATGTTATAGTTTTTTTATCTCTTAGTAATTATTCACTTGGGTAAAAACCTTGATAGTGGTGGGAGACCTCCTAATGATCCTTTAATGGTGAGGATAAGGATTGTGATGAAAACTGTTTTCTTTCATGTGTGTGATAATGATAGTTTCTGGTACATAAGCTGGCCATAAATGGTAAGAAGATAGTGTTGTTATGATATAAATTAGTATGTTTAGAATTTCTGTGGTTGAATTATACATTATAATAGCAGTTATTCATCCTATATGGGCCATTGATGAATGAACAGGCTATAATTTTTGTAGTTGAGTTTGGTTGAGTCCCTCTCAGCCTCCAATTATGATTCATAATATAGCTATGATTAATAGTATGTTTAGGGTTATGGATGGTGAGAGTTGGTATAAAACTGATAGGGGTGCAAGTTTGTCATGTTACTAGCATCAGGCCTGCTGTTCATGGAACGCCTTGTGTTACTTCAGGCACTCAGAAGTGAAATGGGGAAAGCCCTAATTTTGTGACAAGGGCTATTATTAGGATGGTGGATGCTTTGGATTAAAGATTTTTGTAATGTTCATTGACCATAGTATATTGGATTAATAATTATAGCCATTATAGTAGTATTGGTGCAGTGGGTTGTTTTAGAAAATATTTGTTGGATGTTTCTGTAGCTTATGGGTTAATTTTTTTATTAGAATGGGGATAACATTAACCAGTGTGAGCTTGTTACTACAACTATGGTTCCTGAGATGACGGTCAGCAGAATGAAAGTAAAAACAATAGGCCTTATTAGTACTGGAAGGATATAAACCAACATTCTTGGGGTGTGGCCCTGATAGCTTACTTAGCAGACCTTACTATAAAATGTACTATAATGTGGTAGTATGAAGAAAGTAAAATTCTGAAGGGTAGGTTCAATTCGTACGATTCTAGGAATAAGAGGGTTTAAACCTCTATTATTTACTCTATCAAAGTAACTCTTTTGTAAGACATGTTTCTTATGTTTGTGGTGGGATGCCTGATGTGATGACAGGTAGAGAAACCTCTCATATAGATAGGGCTAGTATTAGTGGTAAAAAAAAAATTTTTTATAAGAGATAAGTAAGTTGATCATATCAAAATTGTGGATAGGATGTTTGAACTCATAGAAAGGAGACTGTTAGGAGTGTTTTTTTGGTTTGTTTTAATTATTTTTATTTAAAAAATTTTTATTTTGTATTGGAGTATAGTTGATTTACAGTGTTGTGTTTCAGGTGTACAGCAAAGTGATTCAGTTATACGTATACCTATTCTTTTTTTTTTTTTAATTATTTATTTATTTTTGGCTGTGTTGGGTCTTCGTTTCTGTGCGAGGGCTTTCTCTAGTTGTGGCAAGCGGGGGCCACTCTTCATCGCGGTGCGCGGGCCTCTCACTGTTGCAGCCTCTCTTGTTGCGGAGCACAGGCTCCAGACGCGCAGGCTCAGTAGTTGTGGCTCACGGGCCTAGTTGCTCCGCGGCATGTGGGATCTTCCCAGACCAGGGCTCGAACCCGTGTCCCCTGCATTGGCAGGCAGATTCTCAACCACTGTGCCACCAGGGTATACCTATTCTTTTTCAGATTCTTTTCCCATATAGGTTATTACAGAGTATTGAGTAGAGTTCCCTGTGCTATACAGTAGGTCCTTGTTGGCTATCTATGTTATATAAAGTAGTGGCTATATGTTAATCTCAGACTCCTAATTTATCCTCCCCCCCTTCCCCTTTGGTAACTGTAAGTTTGTTTTCTATGTCTGTGAGTCTGTTTGTTTTGTAAATAAGTTCATTTGTATCTTAAGATTCCACATATATGTGATATCATATGATATTTATCTTTCTCTGACTTACTTCACTTAGTGTGATCATCTCTGGGTTCATCCATGTTGCTGCAAATGGCATTATTTCATTCTTTTTAATGGCTGAGTAATATTCCATTGTATATATATACCACATCTTCTCTATCCGTTCATCTGTCAGTGGACATTTAGGTTGATTCCATGTCTTGGCTATTGTAAATGGTGCTGCATTGAAGGTTGGGGTGCATGTATCTTTTCGAATTATGGCTTTCTCCAGATATATGCCAAGGAATGGGATTGCAGGATCATATGGTAGCTCTATTTTTAGTTTTTTAAGGAACTTCCATACTGTTTTCCATAAAAAATGTAAATTGCCTGTACCAATTTACATTCCCACCAACAGTGTAGGATGGTTTCCTTTTCTCCACACCTTCTCCAGCATTTACTGTTTGTAGACATTTTGATGATGGCCATTGACTGGGTGTTAGGTGATACCTCATTGTAGTTTTGACTTGCATTTCTCTAATAATTAGCGATGTTCAGCATTTTCTCACATGCTCTTGGTCATCTGTATGTCTTCTTTGGAGAAATGTCTATTTAGGTCTTCTGCCCATTTTTTTATTGGGTTGTTTGTTTTTTTTTATATTGAGCTGCTTGTATATTTTGGAGATTAATCCCTCATTGGCAAATATTTTCTCCCATTCTGTGGGTTGTCTTTTCGTTTTGTTTATGGTTTCCTTTGCTGTGCAAAAGCTTTTAAGTTTATTGTCAAAATGACTATACTACCCAAGGCAATCTACAGATTCAATGCAATCCCTATCAAATTACCAATGGCATTTTTTGCAGAGCTAGAGCAAAAAATTCTTAAAATTTGTCTGGTAATACAAAGAACCCCAAATAGCAAAAGCAATCTTGAGAAAGAAAAACAAAGCTGCAGGAATCAGGCTCCCTGACTTCAGACTGTGCTATAAAGCCACAGTAATCAAAACAGGAGTGTTTTAATGATGACATTGGCTGTATATAATTCTGGCATGTAGGGATTGTGAAATGCTCCTAAAAATAGATGGTTGTGAAAATACTTACTATAATGATATTGACATATTCTGCTAGAAAGAATAGGGTGAATGGGCCTGTTACATTTTCTACACAGAAGCTGAATACAAGTTTTAATTCTCCTTCTGTTAAATCCAGTGGGGCTCTGCTGGTTTCTGCTAGGGTAGAGATAAAACAATTTCTGGCTAGGGGTCAGGATGTGAAAAATAGTCAGGTGTTCTTGTGTAATAATTACTGTTGAAACTATAAATGATCCATTTATCTGTAGGAATAATAACAGAATAATTGCTAATGTTACTTCATATGAGATTGTCTGTGCTACTGCCCATAGAGCTCCGATTAATGCATATTTTGAATCTGAAGCTCATTCAGAGCAGAGGATGGAATAAACGGCTAGGCTTGATATAGCTAGTATAAACAGTGTGCCTAGGTTCATATTAATTAGTGGATAAGGTGTGTTAAGAGGAATTCATAATGTGACAGCCAGGGTTAAGGCTAGCATTGGTGCAATAGTAAACATATAAATTGATGAGATTGATGGTTGTAGTGGTTCTTTAATAAATAATTTGCATCAGTGATGGGTTGTAATAATCCATAGAGGCTGATGTTGTTTGGCCCTTTCTGGATTTGCAGATAGCCTAGGATTTTCCATTCAGTTAAAGTTAGGAATGCTGTGGTGAGTGAAATTGGGTAATTAGTGAAAGAACGTTGATTATAAACATATTCTTAGGAAGAGGACTTGAACCACTGTAGATAAAGGTTTAAGTTTTATGCAGTTACCATGCTCTGTCACCCTAACAGACACTGTTCTACAGTAGGGTATGTATAAATTAATTGAATGTAGATTATATAATCATTTAGTTTGAAGACATTTTGTAAAGTAGGCCTTATTTGTCTTGTCCTCTCATACTGGGAGAAATCTATAATAGATAGAAATCAACTGGGATTACTCCAGTCTGAGCTCAGATCACGTAGGACTTTAATTGTTGAACAAACAAACCATTAATAGCAGTTATACCATTGGGATGTCCTGATCCAGCATCAAGTTCGTAAACCCTATTATCAATATGAACTCTAGAATAGGATTATGCTGTTATCCCTGGGATAACTTGTTCTGTTGATCAATGTTTTAGGTCAATAGGTGTAAAGCATTTTGACTAGTTGGTCTAAGTTTTAATCACTCAAAGGTGGTTTTACTCTCCAGGGTCACCCCCACCAAAATTGTTAATCCATTAAAAGCTATGTTATCCCTTAAAGTTCAGTTATTATTTTTTTGGATTAATTAATTAACTAAAGCTCCATAGGGTCCGCTCATCTTACGTTATTCCCACCTCTTCAGGGCAAGGTCAATTTCACTGATTAAAAGACACAGGAAAACCCTTGTGTGACCAATCACACAAGTCCTTATTTAGAGAAAAAATGATTATGCTACCTTTGCACACTCTGAATACCCTGACTATTAAACACATGTCACTGGGCAGGCAGTGCCTCTAATACTAGAAGTGCTACAAGTAATGTTTTTAATAAACAGGCAGGGTTTGTGATTGCCTAGTTCCTTTTACTTTTGTTAATCTCTCCTTAAATGTGTGCCTGTGTTGGGTTAACAAATGTTTTAATAAATAATTAGGTATTTGTTTAGGTTTATTTATTTATTATTTATTTATTTAGCATGCAGCCTCAATAGTTGCGGCTGGCAGGCTCTCTAGTTGTGGTACGCAGGCTCCGTAGTTGCCCCACGGCATGTGGGATCGTAGTTCCCCGACCAGGGATTGAACCTGCATCCCTTGCTTGGAAGGTAGATTATTAACCACTGGACCACCAGGGAAGTCCCGTGTTTAGGTTTATCTTAATGTTAACTATCAGTAGGTTATCCGTTCTGATGTAAGCTTATGCAAGGAGAGACATTTCTTGTTACTCATATTGACAGTATTATTGTACTTCTATTAATTAATAGATTAGTCCAGTATTAAATTAGGAGTTGGTTTGTTTACTGTTAGTATTAAGATGAATGTGTGGTTGACCTTGAATGCTTTCTTAATTGGTGGCTGCCTTTAAGCCAACTAGGGTATTGTTAATGCTTACTCTCTAGGGAAATTTGTATCCCGTAACTAAAAGCTGTACCTTTTTTGCATAACTTTTACAATTACGTTAAAAGTTATGTTTTTAAAGTAATATTTCAAGTTGAACTAAAATTCTTTTCTGGACAACCAGCTATCACCAGGCTTGTTAGGTTTGTCACCTCTACTCATAAATCTTCCTACTGTTTTGCCATATAGATGAGTTTGTTCCTGTAAACTGTTCATAAATAACTCATCTGATTTCAGATTATTTAACTTAAGTTCTCTATGTTAAAGTTTTCTAGTTAAACCATTATGCAAAAGCTAAAAGAGGTAAACTTTGCTTTTTGGTACTTTTAATGATTTTTTCATCATTCCCTTATGGTACCTTATCTATAGCCCCTGATTTAAATTTCTATCTCCTATACTTTATTGTTTTTAATTTTGATTGAAATATAGTTGATTTACAATGTTGTGTTAGTTTAGGTGTACAGCAAAGTGATTCAGTTATACATATATATATATAAATATAAAAATATAAATATAATATATACATATATATAAATATAAATATATAAATATATATATTATTTTTACTTTCCCTTCCGTTATAGGTTATTGAGTATAGTTCCCTGCGTCCAGTCTCTGTTACTGATGGCTGTTCAGCAGTTAGCTGTGATTCTGGTGTTCGTGCAGGAGAAGGTGAGCTCCAGGTCTTCTGCTCCACCACCCTGTCTTCTCTCTTATCTCCTGTACTTTAGATGTTGGATGAGTGTTTTATTTACTTATGATAGTTGAGTTTGGTGGGGTAGTTTTAGCACCGAGTGTTCATGCAGTATGAAATCTCGTGGGCATAAACTAGGTGCTTTTCTTTAAGCTACACTTTGATTCATCACATTTTCCAGGATGCTCACCTTGTTACGACTTATCTCCTCTTATATGTTTGAATATTCGTAGGGACTGGAATCTAATGTGAATTGGACTATATAATGTGTTATGTAACATCAATAGGCTGATGTAAATGCTTATACACATGGGATAGATAATACCTGATATGTATAATTGTGAATTAATTATGTATGATAAAGCATATGTATGTACTTACATATGTGGAAGGACACATAATGCACAAAGTACATAGTAATATTAGTTTTTAATGATGTCATTTTTTAATACTTACAACAAGCTGTGTCCACCTCAGATCAACTGAATTAAAACCTCTGGGAACCTGGAAAACTGCATTGTTGACAAGTTTTTCCCACCCCCGGGGATTCTGATGTCCTCTCAAATTTGAGAACCTCTGTCCTAGAAGCAAAGGATGTGGTCCACTGTCCTGGAGAGACAACAAGCTCTGAGGGAGGGCAGAGGGGGAGGGACCACCACATACCTGGCTCCACCTACCTGTTCTCCTGGGTGCTGCAGAAGGTCCCTGAGAGATTGGCCCAGAGAACCTTTCTCCCAACTATACGTTACCTCCCTCTTCAGGGAAGTACAGAACTGACCTTTACTTAATGCTGGAACTATTGAATGAGCATGGGCACCCCCCCAAATTCAGGCACATGAAGCTCAAAGTCTGAATCTATAGAAAATTAACTTGTCTCAAATTAGAAAGATATTGTAAACAATTTTCTAGGACTAACTCTTCTCTACCCCTACAGCTTGTTATTGGGAGGGGGTGCTAATTAGGAAAAGTGTCAACGCATGAGCTATGACTTCAAGTTTCAGGGGTCTACAGTCTTGTACCCTCCATCAAAGAAGTTTCTCAGAGCATCTCGGTATCTGTGCTGATGCGCACATACCAAACTTTATAGATCTTCTATGGATGCACAACTGAAATTCCAGCAAACCACGGGATAATAGCCTAAGAAGTCATTTTTTAACTCAAAAATTCAGTTCTGTACTTATCCTTCAATCTTCTTACTGGTTAAATTTCTCCAGTCCCTGCCATCCCAGCTGGCCATCAGCCCACCCGATGTCAAACCTGGGCAGAAAGCACTTTGGTCAAAAGCATTTCTCTTTCTTCTTCCTTTGTTAGAGGGATATAAAGGCTCAGCTCTTAAACTGTTCCCCAAGTTGAAAAATGTGATATATAAACTCAGTACCCAAGGAATTAAACTTGCCTTAGTATGGATTTAGCCATTTTTTACAATTTGTGGGAAAGGCAAAAGAAAAACCCGTATTGAATTTCATACAATTTTTATCATATCGTAAAGTGAAAAGCCACTTTCCATTTATACGAGGAACTCTGATGGGCTTCTGGGTGCCCTAGAAGAAAGTAAAAACCGAAGAGCCAAGAACAGAGCTGGGCGTTCCCTGAGATACATAGATGTTTCCTGGGAAAAGGAAACTGTGAGAAACTGTTTCAGGGCAAACCACTGCATGGTATTAAAAAAAATGCAGGCCCTTTGCTTTCCTTGGAAAATTATGTCTTACAGGTTGTCAACTGATCTGAGATGATGATGTTTGGATTTTCTTTTTTCAGGTGAGTGTTGATCATTTAGAGATGGGAAGGCGACCATGGCAGGATTTTTTGGTCCTGTGGTTCCTCTGGGACAGAGCTCCTAGGGCTTCACAAATTGAGCTGATTGAACTATTTGCCAGGTGCCAGGACCTTCACTCAGGGATAAAGAGCAGCTCTCTCACCTCTGGAGCCATGCTCTGTTGGCATGGGCTGGAAGCTTTGAGAAATGAACTCCCACTGGGCACATGTGCTGGTTTCTGTGGCAACAGTCATCGAGGTTTGGGCCAAGGTTATTGGACTTAGTGAGTCCCCACAGAGACTAAAGACAACCTGTCTGGTGCCTTCCCAGGAACGATTTTTTTATCTTCCCCAGCCTGGCTTCTGATAGTCACTGACAGCTCAGTACAATATTCATGCTTCTGCATCCCAAATACATCCCACAAATTCCAGCTTCTGTCAGGCTGTTGCAAGTTGCAACACAGCATGTTCTGTCCAGCAAGTTGCAAAGACAGCATGTTTTAGTTAACTTGGCTTTCTTGCAACAGAACATTACTTACATCAGTTATTTTTGTTAACTATAATTTAGTGTGTACCTATGATCTGCCAAGCACATAATTTCATTCTTCAGAACAGTACCACAAAATCAGTGTTACAATCCCATTTCATATTGTTTAGCCTCCAAGTGTTTGTGTCTTTTTGCATTTTTTTTCCTTGTAGTTGACTGCTAACCTCAGGATATTGTGGTTGGAAAAGATGGTTGATATGATTTCAATTTTCTTCAATTTACCAAGGCTTGCTTTGTGGTCCACATGTGATCCATCCTTGAGAATGTTCCATGTGCTCTTGAAAAGAACGTGTATTCTGCTGCTGTCCAATGGAATGCTCTATAAATATCAATTAAGTCCATTTGGTCTAATGCATCATTTAAGGCCTGTGTTTCCTCATTGATTTTCTGTCTGGATTAGCTGTCTGTCCATTGATGCGAGTGGGCTGTTAAAGTCACCCATTATTATTGTGTTACTGTCAGTTTCTCCTTTTATGTCTGTTAACGTTTGCCTTATATACTGAGGTGCTCCTGTGTTGGGTGCATGTATATTTACAATTGTTATATCTTCTTGGATTGATCCCTTGATCGTTAGGTAGTGTCCTTCTTTGTCTCCAGCTTTCTTTTGATTTCTATTTGCACAGAACACCTTTTTCCATCCCCACACTACAGTCTGTATGTGTCTCTAGATCTGAAGTGGGTCTCTTGTAGACAACATATATATGGGTCTTGTTTTTGTATCCATTCAGCCAGTCTGTGGCTTTTGGTTGGAGCGTTTAATCTGTTTACATTTAAGGTAATTATTGATATGTATGTTTTCATTGCCATTTTGTTAATTGTTTTCTATTTGTTTTTGTAGGCCTTTTTTCTTCCTTTCCTCTTTTGTTCTCTTGTGATTTGATGACTAACGTTCTGTTTGGATTGCTTTTTCTTATTTGTGTGTGTATCTATTACAGATTTTTGGTTTGTGGTTACCATGAAGTTTTGATACAGCAGTCTATAAATATACAGGATTGTTTTAAGTTGCTGATGTCTTAATTTCAAATGCATTTAAAATATCCTGCATTTGTACTCTCCTCCTCTCATGATTATTGGTTTAGATATCATATTTGTGTGTGGATGATTTCCTACCTTTACTGTATGTTTACCTTTAAAGGGGAGTTTTCCCATTTTGTAATTTTCTTGTTTCTACTTGTGGTCTTTTCTTTTCTGCCTAGAGAAGTTCCTTTAGCATTTGTTGTAAAGCTGGTTTGGTGGTGCTGGATTCTTTTAGATTTTGCTTGTCTGTAAAGCTTTTGATTTCTCCATCAAATCTGAACAAGAGCCTTGTTGGGTAGAATATTCTTGGTTATAGGTTTTTTCCTTTCATCACTTTAAATATACCATGCCATGCCCTTCTGGCCTGCAGAGTTTCTGCTGAAAAATCAGCTGATAACTTTATGGGGGTTCCTTTGTATGTTAGTTGTTGCTTTTCCTTTGTTGCTTTTAATATTTTCTTTGTCTTTCACTTTTGTCAATTTGATTACCATGTGTTTCATCATGTTGATCCTGCCTGGGATTCTCTGCACTTCCTGGACTTCGGTGACTGTTTCCTTTCCCATATTAGAGAAGTTTTCAGCTATTATCTCTTCAAATATTTTCTCAGGCCCTTTCTCTCTCTCTTCTCCTTCTGGGACCCCTGTAATGTGAATGTTGGCACATTTAATGTTGTCCCAGAGGTCTCTTAAACTGTCCTCAATTCTTTTCATTCTTTTTCTTTATTCTGTTCCACAGCAGTGATTTCCACCACTCTGTCTTCCAGCTCCATTTTCTGCTCTTCTGCCTCATTTATTCTGCTACTGATTCCTTCTAGTGTATTTTTCATTTCAAATATTGTATTCTTCAACTCTGTTTGGTTGTTCTTTATATTTCTAATTCTTAGTTAAAAATTTCCTGTAACTTCTTGTGCTGTGCATTCATTCTTTTGGATCATCTTTATGATGATTACTCTGAAGTCTTTCTCAGATAGATTGCCTGTCTCCACTTCACTTAGTTGTTCTTCTGGAGTTTTATCTTGTTCCTTTGTCTGGAAAATATTCCTCTGCCATCTCATTTTGTCTAAATCTCTATGTTTGCAGACTGAGTTCCGCAGGCTGCCAGCTTCTAGTATTCTTGATTCTTGTGTCTGCCCCCTGTGGGTGAGGCTGGTCTAGAGGCTTGTCCAAGCTTCCTGGTGGGAGGAACTGGTGCCTGCCCACTGGTGGGTGGAGCTGGGTCTTGGCCATCTGGTGGGCAGGGCCATGGCAAGGGGTGTGTCTAGAGGCAGCTGTGGGCTCAGGAAGTTTTTAGGCAGCCTGTCTGCTGATGGGTGGGGCCAGCTATGGTGCTGATGACCCAAGCAAGATGTCTGCCTCTTCAAGAGTTCACGTAGCTGAACACTCCCTGAAATATCCACCACCAGTGTCCACATCCCCAGGGAGAGCCACAGCCACACCTCACCTCCCCAGGAGACCCTTCAAGACCAGCAGGTAGGTCCAGTCAAGGCTCCTGTGAAGTCACTGCATTTGTTCTGGGCCTGGTATGCATAAGACCTTGTGTGTGCCCTCCAGGAGTGGAGTCTCCACTTCCCACAGTCCTGTGGTGCTCCTGCAGTCAAGCCCTGCTGGCCTTCAAAGCTGGGGAGCCTGGCATGGGGCTCAGAACTCTCACTCCTATGGGAGAACTTCTGCAATATAATTCTCTAGTTTGTGGATTGCCCACCCAGGGGGTATGGGATTTCATTATATTGCAAGTGTGCCCCACCTACCATCTGGTTGTGGTCTCTTCTTTATACCCTTGGATGCAGAGTATCTTTTTTGGCAGATTCCAGTCTTTTTTATCAATGGCTGTTCAGCAGTAAGTTTTGTTTTTTGGTGTGCTCGTGAGAGGAGGTGAGTCCAAGGTCCTTCCACTCCACCATCTCCACCAAAGAGCCTTACTTCTGCTGCTAGGATTGGGGAAGATGTATTTTGAGTTTCCTGAGGTCACCCTCAGATGTACTCACACTGCTTGCTTTTCTGTTTGGTCCATCTCCAGGGACAATGAACTCAGGTAGCGTCTGCTTCTTTCTTGTTTTGCCCCAAAGGCAGTGTTCCACAGAGTAAACCAGTAACCTTGAAAATAGTCACAGTTCTAAGACAGATTTTTTTTTTTTCCTTTGTGCTTTGTCGAATTTCACTTGCTCACAGGGAGCTTCATGCAGAGGCCTTGCACCTGGCTTTTCAGACCAGAGTTTCTAGTGTGAAATCACAATCCCTATTTCATAGATAATGAAACTGAGGGCCAAATAAGCCAAGTAGCACATCTGATGTTCCACAATTATATGTGATGGATTCTAGATGGGAACCCAGCTCTTCTTGATTTCACCAAACCCATTCTGTATTTCCATTACTCTGCTACCTACCTTAGACAACAGGTTACCTTTATCATTCTTCTTAGAAGACTTAATAACTTAACTCGTATGTTGTTTCCAAGCTTCTCCTCTGTGCTTTAAACCATCATAACTCCTTTAAACAGTTCTTTCTCTACCATCCTTTACTGAACCATCTTAACTTTTCCACCTCTCTCGGTAAAGGCCTAAATGGGAAAAATTGTCTTAATGAGACTAGCAGCAGTTTTCAAATTATGTACCTTTTAATGCCACAACCTGCCAAGATCATGGCCTTTGGGATGTCTCATGCAGATTTCTTTGGGCTATGTTTGTTCTGACAATTATCTTCTGGGTTTCAACCTTCTGAAGGAAGCAGTCGTGGAGAGGGGCTGAGGAAAGATGGGTATGGGTGAAAGAACAGAGATAAATTGTCTGGAATAATTAAACAATCTGATGTATCAACATGTAGTAGAAATAATAGGACACCATCTTATAAACTATTCTAAAGCAATGGATGAAGAATGCTCACTGAAAATCTTAATTCAATGCTGATCTATCATTTGGGATAAAGGCTGGCATCTTTATCCACTTGCAAAATTTTGCCAAGTGCCAGCATCCCAAGCCAATGATCACAGCAAATAGGCTGCCTCCTAAGTAAATTTCACATCTGCAAACTTGATTATTGCATTTTTTCAGGCATTAACATGCAAAAAGGCTGAGAATATTGCAGCCATCTCTCAGTGCAGTGGTTTTAGTGACAGGGCTAGAGCTGGTTTCAGGATTTCCTCAGTTTATAGGGTTTACCTTTCTCTAGGCAGGAGGTTTATTTATTAACCCATCTACTTTTTATTGGGCTTTTTAGGTTTTGCTTTTGCTAACAGGTTGGCCTCCATTTACTGGGCCTCAGCAAAGGTTGTCATGCAAGCCCCCAGAGACACACCACACTCCTGGACATAAAATCAGGAACATAGAAATTATTCAGTAGCTTGGGACACTCAAGCTCTTTCTGCAAAAGGCCAACTTTTCAATTCACAATAAGTGAGGAATGACACCAAATCAGCAACAATTTAGTCCTTGTCAGAATCATTCAATTTTTTTAAGTAGAAAATAAAATTCAGACTCGTTACTCTGCTTTCTAGACACAGGTTATTCTGATCCCATCCTATCTTCCCCACTCTTCTCTTCACTCCAAATGGAAGAAGTGCTTTGCTCTGGTCTAATGACAGCAAATATTTATCCAACTATTATTGTGTGCCAGGCACTGTGTGAAAAGTCATTTGCATGGATTATCTGGAACTACTCCCAGCGCTGCCCATGAGAAAACTAAGGCACAAAGAGGTTGGCCCAGCATCACACAACCTCCTAGATGCAGAGTCAGAATTTGAACCCTGGAAAGTTTGACCCCAGGGGCTGAGCTATTTACTGTGACATCACTCTGCCTCTCAAGCCACCCAGGACAGACTGAACTTTCCCTCCAGCCACCCAAATTTTGACCTTCAGAGCCCTGCTAAAACCCTACTGTTTCATGACACCTTCTTTGAGCACTTCACGGCCACAGCAAATTCTCTCTTTTTGGATCTCCTCAACCATTTGCTGTTACCACACTGATTCTGGCAGTGACACTCTGCTACCTTCTGCTCTGTGACAGTGGAGGACGGTGGAAAGAATTGCTCCTGAATCCCACAGACTTGGATTCCAAACCCACCTTGGGCACTTTTAGCTGGATGACTGTCCATTCATTGACCATCAAGTATACATTCAGCACCTAACATATGATAGACTCTGGGGTCGCAATGGTGAGCACAACACAAAACACTCCCTTGTCCCTTTAGAACTTTCCTAGATCTTGGGCAAGTGACGTCATCTCTTTGAGCTTCAGTTTCCTCATCTCTAGAATGGAAATAATAATACCAATCTTACATGCTCTGCTCATAACAGCCAAAAAGTATCAAAGTACCCTGTAGAGTGACTGGCACACCATAGGTGCTCAACAAATGGTAGCTGTTTTAATAACCACCATTATAACTGTTCAGTTCTTTTAGCTTCAGTCTTATTCCCCAACAAGGCTCCACTTGCCCACTTGCTGTATGGTCTGACTGCATAAGTCATTCTCTCTCTCTCTGTCTCTCTCTCTCTGTGTTATTTCCAAATGGCAAGTCAGGATTTGGTGAGCTGAAAGAGACAATCATGGAGACAGTCGCAAGGGTGGGGTTCCCCTGGCTTCCAGTAATTGATTGCAGCCCATGTGGCTGCTCTTCCTTATGGGTAAGGCCAGCCCAAAACCTAAAATCTTGGGGCTGATCCAACCTGATTCTAACCTGATCTAACCTGATTAGCATTTTCTATCAGCTTCTGTTGGGCAGTAAGAACTCCCCAAGTCATCTCTTGTTGGCATTGTTCAGACTTTCTGCTTTAAAGGGAGATGGCTCTCCAGGCCCCAAACATTAACCATTTAATTCACCCATAAACTCTGGGCCCCTCACAGCCACCCTTCCATGATACAGAAGTTCCTTGCAGCCACAGCTAAACAGCTTAGAAGTAAGAGCATAGCTGCCTTTCCTTCCAGGCTTGTTTCTTGCCAGCTCCCAACCCTGAACTCTGCACTCCAGTCATTCCAAACCTCTGGCTACCTCCCTGATACACTCTGCTGCTTCTCTCCCCTGTGCCTTCATCACTCATCTCATTTCCTCATTCCTTCCCTTGCCCACCTGGTAAATTCCCTCTCAGTTCAGGCCAACCTCATAAATGAAATCTTCCCACATTCACCCAAGTGGAGTTGACCACACCCCTCCTTGGTCCTGTTCCTCTGTAATGGTTCCTTCCATCCTTCAGGACACTTAAAGAAGGGAGAGCATGCCCACAAATATATCTGATGTCAGCCACGTATCTGACGCACTATGGGCACTGTGTAAGCTCACTCTGTTGTTTGCATAATCTTTCCTCCATTAGGTTATAAGTAAGTTGAAGACATGCATCACTTTTTTAATCACAGCATCCCTGATGCCTGACACTTTGTAGGTGCCCCCCAAGGATGTTTATAAATTTAAATTCAACTCACACAATAGTTGACAAGTGAATAATCAATGTCTACTATGTAAGTGTCCAAGTGGTTAAGGTTTCATGTAGTAAGACCAGCAACAGAGCAGTTTCTATGCCTTCATCATTCGACTGAGCCCAGGAGGCCCACATTTAAGGTCAGCTTTAAGGGCTGGAAATAACAAAAAGAAGGGAGAAAAAAATAAAAAGCTCTCACTTACTGAAGTAAACAAACATCAACAGCAAAAAGAAGGCAAGAGATAAGAAAGGGGTATAAAGATTATAGTGATATCCTGGAAAATTCCATCCAAGCAGTCTCACTGCTGTGCTCTCCTGGCTGGATGGGTGGAGGTATAATTTATATGCCCAGACTTCATCATCCTGATTTTTTTTTAAAGGTGATAAGTTGTTTTAATCAACCTGGCTTATTCTTTTTTCCCCATGTCTGACACAGTTGTAAGCTAGAAGGCCATTTCCTGCAATTCCTCCTATTTGGCTGATATATTATGTTCTCTTCCAAGTTTTTCTCTTGAGAGCATCCCCCTTTTATTATTTTTCTTCTCAGTTCTTATAATGAAAGTTTTGCAAAGTATGACAAATGTTTTTATTTCTGATCTAAAAGGGAGATGGTACAAAATAGAAAGAATATGAGTACAGCTGGAATGATTTTTGAGCAAAATGTGTTCTTAGCAGACAAACATCATGCAAATTATAGAAGGCGGAGGTCACTGCAATTAGTGCACAGCCTCTCAGTTGTGAGAAGGCCCTAAGAAGAAACAAAATGAAACCTGCCCTGCCTCACTTAGGTGATCTGTCTTCTCCTCCTGCTGCTTTATAAATTACTGTCTTTTTTTTTTTTAAATGAAGACTGCATCCATGTTTATGTTGGGCACTGTGCTAGCTACACTGTCAGCACACAGTAAGGTTTTACCTTGATTAATAGTAATAATAATCATGCAACGTGAGAAAGTTTCAATCAATTTCCCACAGCTTTATCTGTCAGCTCCTTTGCACCTTCCCTGAAGTTGCCAAAAAGAAAGAATTCATTTGCACACACATCCACCCTGTGCCTCAACCATCCCACTTTCTTTATATGCCCGATGAATTTCCCAGGGATGCAAGGTACCAGGAGGAAAGCACTGCAATCCTGAAGCTCTATTCAGAGCACTTCTCTAACTCTGCTGCATGTCCTTGAGCAAGTCACCCAATGTTCTAAGATGGTTCTGCCTCCTTGCCTGCAAACATTGGGGCCTCCACCTCTGGTTGTCTGCCCTGTCAGATGGCACTGCCTTGGGACCAATCACACTGACCAGTGAAATAACGCTGCTCTTCATCATCTCCCACAGGGTTTCTTATACTTAACTTGTCTCTTGCAGGGAAGGGGTTTACAACAATGCTGATCATACTTGCTCATCAAATGATCAACCTGAGCTGAACTGATCCTCTATGGTTAATCTATTATTCATTCCTAAAGGCTCAGCCCAACAGTCATCTCTTCTCAACTTCTCTCATGGGACCACCTTGTATTACACACACACAGACACATGCCTTCTGTGACCTCAACAGCCCAATGTTTAGACTTCAACTTAATACTTGCTTCCTGTCTGGATTTACCCCAGGCTCACAAGGATGGTTCCACATAGACAAATCAATATGATATACCACATCAACAAAAGAAAAGACAAAAGCTACATGATCATCTCAATAGATGCAGAAAAAGCATTTGATAAAATTCAACATCCATTCATGATAAAAAACTCTTACCAAAGTGGGTATAGAGGGAACATACCTCAACATAATAAAAGCTATTTATGACAAACCTACAGCCAATATAATACTTAATGGTAAGAAATTGAAAGCCTTCCTGCTAAAATCTGGAACAAGGATGCCCACTCTACCACTTCTATTCAACACAGTACTGGAAGTCCTAGCCACAGCAATCAGACAAGAAAAAGAAGTAAAAGATACCCAAATTGGAAGAGAAGAGGTAAAATTGTCATTATCTGTAGATGGCATGGTACTATATATAGAAAACCCTAAAGATTCCACACAAAAACTACTAGAACTGATAAATTCAGCAAGGTAGGGGGATGCAAGATTTACATACAGAAATCTGTTTAATATCAGAAAGGGAAAGTTAAAAATACCTTTTAAAATCACATCAAAAAATATATATACTTAGGAATAAACCTGACCAAGGAGGTAAAGTGAAAGACTTACATGCTGAGAACTATAAAACATTGATAGAGGAAACTGAAGATGATTCAAAGAAATGGAATGAAATCCCATGCTCTTGGATTGGAAGAATATTGTTTAAATGGCCATACTACCCAAAACAATCTACAGATTTAATGCTATCCCTATCAAATTACCCATGACATTTTTCACAGAACTAGAACAATAACCCTCCTAGACTTCAGACAATACTACAAAGCTACAGTAATCAAAATGGAATGGTATTGGCTCCAAAACAGACATATGGATCAATGGAACAGAAGAGAGAGCCCAGAAATAAACCTACACACCTACGATCAATTCATCTTCGACAAAGGAGGCAAGAATATACAATGGAGAAAAGACAGTCTCTTCAGCAAGTGGTATTGGGAAAGTTGGACAGTGCATGTAAATCAATGAAGTTAGAGCATATCCTCACACCATACACAAAAATAAACTCTAAATGGCTTAAAGACTTAAATATAAGATATGATAGCATAAAACTCCTAGAAGAGAACATAGGCAAAACATTCTCTGACATAAATCATACCCATGTTTTCTTAGGTCAGTCTCCCTTAGAAATAAAAGCAAAAATAAACAAATGGACCTAATCCAACTTATAAGCTTTTGTACAGCAAAGGAAACCATAAAACAAAAAGACAGCCTGCAGAATGGGAGAAAATATTTGCACAGTGCAACTGACAAGGGCTTAATTTCCAAAATACATACAAACAGCTCATAAAACAAAAAAACAACCCAGTCAAAAAAGGAGCAGAAGACCTAAGTAGACATTTCTCCAAAGAAGATATACAGGTGTCCAATAGGCATGTGAAAAGATCCTCAACATTGCTAATTATTAGAGAAATGCAAATCAAAACTACAGTGAGGTACCACCTCACACTAGAGTGGCCATCATTAAAAAGTCTACAAATACATAACATGCTGGAGAGGGTGTGGGGGAAAGGGAACCCTCCTACATTGTTGGTGGGAATGTAAATTGGTACAGTCACTATGGAGAACAGTATGGCAGTTCCATAAAAAACTAAAAATAGAGTTGCCATATGCTCCAGCAATCCCATTCCTGGGCGTATATCTGGATAAAACTCTAATTTGAAAAGATACATGCACCCCAGTGTTCATAACAGCACCGTTTACAATAGCCAAGACATGGAAGCAACATAAATGTCCATTAACAGATGAATGGATGAAGAAGATGTGGTACATATACACAATGGATTACTCAGCCATAAAAAAGAATGAAATAAGCCATTTGCAGCAACATGGATGCAACTAGAGATTATCATACTAAGTCAGACAGGGAAAGACAAATACTGTATGATATCACATACATGGAATCTAAAATATGACACATGAACTTATTTACAAAACAGACTCACAGACATAGAAAACAAACTTATGGTTACCAAAGGGGAAAAGGCTTGGGAGAGGGATAAATTAGGAGTTTGGGATTAGCAGATACAAACTACCATATATAAAACAAACAACAAGGTCCTACTGTGGAGCACAGGGAACTTACTCAATATGCTGTAATAAACCAAAATGGAAAAAAAAAAAAGATCACCAGGTTTAGAAGCAAATAACTGAGGAGACCCAAGGAAAAGAGAGAGAGAGATTCTTCCCATTAGCTTCAGCAAAAATTCTGAGATTGAGCCTCATTGGCTAGCTTAGGCCACATGATAATCCCTGAACCAATCACTATAGTGACATGGATAGAGTGTCCTCATTGATGATATGTCAGAAGAAGGGAGAGTGGGTGTAACCAGGTCAGAAAAAGGAAGAGTGGATGAACAAGCAAACCTACACAGTTATCTCATCAGTATTTAGCATTCAATAGGCACCTCTGGTGTCCTGGGCCCAGCCAAGAAACAGCAGTCAGTGCTGTGTTGGGTTTTTATAAGCACTCAGCAAAGAGAGCCACAAAGAAAAGCTTTCTCCTCTGATACAACCCCCTCCCCTCAAAGTCATTCCAAGAAAGGAGAGTAATTTATTCCAAGAGCAGTGTGACTTAGATTTCCTAGTCATTGTGATTGAGACATTTTAGGAACCAAGATCAAAATTCAGCAGTAAAAGTTGGAAGTAGGTAAAAATACCTCTACTTGCAAATGATAAAACTCAATCATGGGTAAAACTACTAATAAATATTAAAAGAATTTAGTAAAATAACCAAATAGAAAATTAACATACTTTGCCAGCTATTAAAGTATTGTCCTTCAGCTCCAAATCCACCCATGTATACTCAGCTTTGTGAAGCAGAAATGGGATTCTACAAACCCAATTTCAGTTTTGTCAGTTAAATGAATAATGAATTTATTATTACTAGATCTTACAGGTCATGTAAACCTGTGAGATCTCCTTATTAAGTGTCAGTACTACAGATTTGGACAGATTTTTCTGTGTGGCTTTAACAGTAGGGGGCCCTAGAGGGAGACCACAAGGCTGGAGGAGGGAGAGGGGACTCGCTTCTCCCTGTTGGCTTCCTGCCTACTTCCTATTCCTGTGAATGTCTCCAAGCAATGAGCCCTCACTCTAGTAGCAGCAGTGGGATCCAATTTTCAGCTTCTCTTAAGAATTACAGAACCAGCCTCATCATGTACCCTTCAGAGACACCAGCTCCAGCCAGTTCATGTCCTCTCCTCAGAAGTCCACTTCCCATAGGCCCTTTCTCTGAGCTTGGAGAGGCCAGCACTGGCCCAAAAGACCCCTCCTCAAAGTCCAAGTGTCAGCTCTGCAGGACCCCACCCCAAACCTCTAGATTTAATAACTTCATCCTCTTCCCTTTTTACCAGCCCTATGGGCAGTAGCCACTTCCTGAAGTGCCTTCCTCTGTGACACCTTGGTGTATTCTTTTCATCTTTTCAGTTACCCACTTAACACCTTTATATCAGTTAGCAATTAGTTGTATGAAATAATCTGTGTTAAAATAATTGTTACTATTTCTGTCTTCTGACTGGACTTTGATTGATACCTATTGCAGAAAGCGACAGAATAACCAATTAGAAGATATAAGGGAAGAGAAGATAAAACCCCATTCACAATAGCAAAGGGGGTTAAAAAGTAAGATTAAAAAAAAACCTAGGCATTGACCTCACAAGAAATGTGCATAACCTGTATGAGGAAACCCATAAAATACTCCTGAAAACACAAAATTTGTTTGAACCAATAGACATGTTCTTAGACAGGAACACTCAGCATCATAAGGACATTTATTGTGATCCCAATAAAGATTCAATTAAGTTTTTTTTTTTTCTGAAGCTAAACAAGTTGATAATAATGTTCATATGGAAGAATAAAAAAGCAAGAATATCCAAGAAAGCTCCCCAAAACAAAGAATAATGGTGAGGTAAGGGCTAGACCTACTGGATATTAAAACATATTATAAAGCCTTTATGAATAAAACAGTGTGCTATTACATCATTGATAGGCAGAACAATGATCCAACAGAAAACCCCAAAATAGATCTAAGCATATATGGCAATGTAATACATGATGACGGCAGTATCTCAAATAAATGGTAAAAGATAAAGTTTTTTTTTTTTTTTTTTTTTTTTTTTTTTTTAAAGTTTTAATAAATGATGTTGAGACTACTAGGTGACCATATGGAAAAAAACCACAATATTCATTTCTCTAATTCCAAACGGAGTAGAGATTTAAAAGTTTTAGGATAGGGGCTTCCCTGGTGGCACAGTGGTTGAGAATCTGCCTGCCAATGCAGGGGACACGGGTTCGAGCCCTGGTCTGGGAAGATCCCACATGCCGCGGAGCAGCTAGACCCGTGAGCCACAACTACTGAGCCTGTGCGTCTGGAGCCTGTGCTCCACAACAAGAGAGGCCACGACAGTGAGAGGCCTGCGCACCGCGATGAAGAGTGGCCCCCACTCGCCGCAACTAGAGAAAGCCCTCGCACAGAAACGAAGACCCAACACAGCCAAAAATAATAAATAAATAAATAAATACATAAATAATTTTTAAAAAAGTTTTAGGATAAATTCCAAACAGAGTAGAGACTTAAAAGTTTTTTAAAATACATGGGGAAGGGACTTCCCTGGTGGTCCAGTGGCTAAGACTCTTGTGCTCCCACTGCAGGGGGCCCAGGTTTGATCCCTGGTCAGGGAACTAGATCCCACGTGCTGCAACTAAGCATTCACATGCCGCAACTAAAAGATCCTGCATGCCGCAACGAAGATCCTGCACGGGGCAATGAAGATCCTGCATGCTGCAACTAAGACCCAGCACAGCAAAATTAAATTAAATTAAAATAAGGAAAATCTGTCCTAGCTATGACTCAAAACCTAACAAGCAATAAAAGGAAAGATATATACATTTTTTTTAAAGGTTTTGCACAACAACAAAAAAATCCTATAAAGTTAAGAAAATGGCAAGCAGGGAAACTATTACAATGAAAATCATAGACAAAAGACTAATATTCCAAATATATGAAAATCTAAAATTAAGAAGAAAAAGACTAACAAATTTAAAATAAGCAAAGTATATGAACCAACAACCCAAAACCTTTAATTAAATAAAGATATTTGACCTTGTTCAAAATAAGAGCAAATAAAACTACGTACATATGACAAAAGAGTCATATCTAGAATATAAAAAGAATTCCTAAAATAACTAAGAGGCAAAACAATCTAATATAAAATGGAAAAAAAACTTTAACAGGCATTTCACAAAAGAAGATATTCAAATGACTATGAAACGGTATTGTACTTAACACCACTAGTCATTAAGGAAATACAAATATAAATCATAATGAACCATCATTACATACCCACCAGAATGGCTAATATTTTAAAAGACTAATAACAAGTTTTGGCAAGGATGTGGATCAATGAGAGCTCTCATAGGCTGCTGATCAGGCATAAATTGGTACAACTATGTTGGAAAACTATTTGGCAGTGTCAGCTAAAGATAACATGAGTCTACCCCATGACCCAGAAATTCCACTTTTAAATAAATACCCAAGAGAAATAAGTGTAGATGTCCAAAAATGAAATGGACAAAAATTCTCATACTAGTGTTACTCAAAAAAGCACCACCACCCCCAAAAAAACTGGAAAACCTAAGTGCCCATCCACAGAATAACTATAATTTATTTAATCATACAGTGAAATACTACACAGTAGAAAATAACCAACATGCTACATATAACCACATGGATGAATCTCACAGATGCTCAATGAAAGAAGCCAGAAATAAAATCATGCTGTGTGATTTATTTATATGAGGAAAAGGTATCCATGGTGCTAGAAATCAGAATACTAGTTAGTTCTAGCAGCACTGTTGACTGAGAAAGAGCAGAAAGAAGGCTTCCAGGTTCTGGAAATATATCTTGATCATGATGATAGGTACAGATGTGTATGTAAATAAAAGTATATCAAACTTTACACTAAAATTAGTTCACTGTACATACTTTGTATGTCAGACCTAATGAACTTCAGGGATACCAGAAAAAGAAAAAAACTGAAATACTATTTCTCACCTATTAAACTGGCAAAAAATAAGTTTGACAACACTCTCTGTTGGTGAGGTTATGGTGAAATGGGCACTTCATACATTGCTAGATTGCCGGTACAACTTTTATGGAGGAGAATTTGGCAATGTCTAGCAAAATCACATATGCATCTATCCTTTCACCTCACAATTACACTTCTAGGAATCATTACTGTCAAAAATACAAAATGATGGTGTATAAAAATATTTATTGGGGCATTTTTTGTCATGACAAGATTAGAAACAAGATCTATGCTCATCAACTGGGGGTTTGTTGAAAAAACAATGAAATTTCCATATAATGGAGGATCATGCAGTATAAAAGAGGATATAGAATACTTTCCTGGTTATATTCTTCAGTGACAAAAGGTTCAGAATGCTCTTTGGAGTATGTGATTTGAAAGGGCAGGGAGTGTAGTGGTTTAAAGATAGCTATGAATTCTTTCACACTCTTTTCGTCCAGAGTTGTGACCTCTTTTCCTTCCTTTTGAATCTGGGATGGCTTGCGACTACTTTGAACAATAGAGTATCATGGAAATGACACTCGATCAGTCAGACTCCAGCCTTTGAATGGACTGTCAGCTTCCCCTTTACTCTCTTAGAACCCTAAACCATCATGTAGGAAGTCCTACTACCCTGCTAGAGAGACCACTGCATAGCCCTGAAACCACTTGGAGAAAAAGGAGGGCCCAGCTGAGCCCACATTTCCAGCCATCCTTGCCAAGGCACCTGGCACGTAAGTGAGTTGTCTTAGATCCTCCTGGCCAGCCCAGCCCAGTCAAGCCCAGCCACCACAAAAATAGCATTGACACCACATGGAGCAGAAGAATTGCATGCAGTAATAATACGCATATTTTTATTTTTAAAGTGTTAACATGTATTTTGTAGCAAATAATCGATTGGACATCACTAGGAATCAAAATGTCGAAAATAAAGAAGTATAAATCAAAGAAATTAAAGACCCCATAAAGTTAAATTTGAATGGAAAATATCAGTATGTACTCATATTTTTTCTGTTTCTAAAAATAAGTATTTCCTAGTTCTGTCCACTGAAAAGGCGTAGAAGCAATGACAGCCCAGTGGCAATGAGCAACACTAGGGCCAGATTGCACTCTCTAAATATCATTACCCACAAAAAGGCACCAGGACTTCTCATAGAAATGACTGAATCCAAGTCTGAGGTTGGAAATACACAAGATTAGCCTAAGGTATCTTGTACCAGGAAGGCAAAGAAGCTATCAAAGACAAATAGAGTTATGCCAAAAGGTCATAGGAGCCAAATCAAAGAAACATAGTGGCCTAAGATGACATCATATGAGAAAAATAATGACTGCACTGGATTGAAACATATCAAATATATAAAAATTCATGAGTTCGTCATGATACTAAAAAAAAAAAATAGGGCTTCCCTAGTGGCGCAGTGGTTGAGAGTCTGCCTGCCAATGCAGGGGACATGGGTTCGAGCCCTGGTCTGGGAGGATCCCACATGCCGCGGAGCAACTGGGCCCGTGAGCCACAACTACTGAGCCTGCGCGTCTGGAGCCTGTGCTCCGCAACGAGAGGCCGCGACAGTGAGGCCCGCGCACCGCGATGAAGAGTGGCCCCCGCTCGCCGCAACTGGAGAAAGCCCTCGCACAGAAACAAAGACCCAAAACACAGCCAAAAATAAATTAATTTAAAAAAAAAATCTCATTCATCACCACTGGCGGTTGCTAAGGCACCAACTTATTACTCTAAAATTTGATAAAGTGAAAAGATCAAACACTTTGCCTTTTCTGTATGAATTCTGTTTCAGAGTAATGAAAAGATTACTGGGGCAAAGTTCTTCCATACAGAAAAATCCCAGGTAATAAAGTCAGAAGGAGTGGTGAAATTTGAATATCACCATTTGGCAACCCCATTGAAATAACAGATTTAGGCAATAACTATGAATGGATGCTAAAATTCATTAGCTGTAAGGTTGATGGAGAACATCACAATGGAGAGATCAGGCTGACATCACTTAAACACATTAGTCTATCTTTGCAACACTAAAAATGGGAGAAGCACACATTATATGCTTCCTGATGTATTACAATACAAAACATATAGCTCCACCTGTGAACCTATGAAATGCTCCTTAAAAAAAAAAAAAAAAAATGAACCTGAATCTGCTCAATCTCTAGATACAGCTGCAAGATAACAGGAAATACCAGGAATAGAGTAACAAGCTAAATGACATAATGAGAAAGTAAAGTAATCAACCAAATCCAGAATGTGGAATATTTTGCAAGCCAAATGTTCTAGTACCTCCAACAAATAAAATGGGATAAGGGGTGGGAGAGATGGGTAAGAGAGTCTGACAGAGATATGAAAACCAAATGCAATATGTAGACCTTTTTGAGACCCTATGTAACTAACTGCAGAGTGACTCAGGAAAAAACTCTCTTTTGAGTTTATCAGTTTCTTAGTTAACAAGGTGAAAGTTAAACATTTACCTAACTTATGACCTAGAAATTCCATCCCTAGTTATTTACCCAAGATAAATGAAAACATATATCCACAAAAAAGACGTGTACAAGGAAGTTCATAGACATTATTCATAATAGCCAAAAAGTTGGCACCGGGGGGTTGGGGAGATGCCCATCAACAGAAGAATGGATTTAAACAGAGGGTGGTATATTCATACAATGGAATACTAGTTCTTAACAAAAACGAATGAATTACTATATACATAACATGGGTAGATCTCACAGATATTATGTAAATGGAGAATCTAAACATAAACCAACATAATATGATTCCCTTTATATGAAGTTCTAGAATAGGCAAAACTAATTTATGAAAAAAGTAAGGAAAGTGATTGCCTCTGAAGGAAAGTTGACTGGGATAAAAGTTGACTGAACTTTCTAAGGTGATGGGAATGTTATATATCTTGATAGGAATGTGGATTACAAGAGAGTATGCATTTGTCAAAACATGCGGAAATGTACACTTAAGATTTGCAAATGTCACTCTTAAGTAATTTTTTAAAAAGAACTATAAACAAATGCTAACTGTAGTCAAGAGGTTTTCTTTTCATAGTGGTATTAACAATTCTAAAACCACTTTCTGTATATTCTAGGCTTGAACAAATAAGTAAATACTTTGAGGATAACATACATTGAGGGCCAGGTTTCTTAGGATTGGAGGATAGAGATACAAATGTGGAAAGGTGAACAACTAAAATGTACTGATTGGGACTAGAGGCATCAATGCTAATTTATAGGTTTTAATATAATTTTAATACTTTCTGGTTTTATAAATAAAAGACATGTGTATATATGTATTTCCTATCTCTGTCCACTGAGGCATCACCAAAGGAATAACAGTAGCAGTGAGCACACCTTGCATCCAGAGCTTAGCTTCTGAATACTATTCTCCATTTAAAAAAGTAAGAACTTTTTGAAAAAGCTGAATCCAGATCTAGAACAGGGAAAACACAGGGGATCCTAGAACACCTTGTTGCACCAAAAGTTAAGGAAGTGCTCAAAGAACAAGGAGCTCCCCACTAGTTACTTATTAATTAACTGTACAATGGAGAAACCTGGGGACACTATCTTAACCATATGAATCTTAACCAAATGATCAAAGTCAACATCACCAAGATCCTCCTGATATGATGCACTGAGACCAACACATCACTGCTTTGGCATTACTGTCAAAAAGGCATAACTTAAAACTAATCGTAAGGAAACTTCAGACAAACCCAAATTGGGATATTCTACAAAATAACTGGCCTGTACCCTTAAAAAACATGACGAGGTCAAGAAAGACAAAGATAGATTGAGGAACTTTTCCATATGAAAACGACTACAGGGACACAACAACTAAATCGGTGATCCTGGATTGGGCCTGGGCTGGAAGAAAAGACAACTATAAAAAGAATTATTGGGAAAATTGCCAAATTTTGTATGTGGACTGAGGGTAGATAATAGTATTATGTCAGTGGTAACTTTCTGGCTCTTGATAATTATACTGTAGTTATATAAGAAAATGTCTTTGCTTTCAGAAAATGCACACTGAAGTGTTTACTAGTAACGGGATATGATCTGCAATATACTCTCACATAATTCAGAAATATGTATATAAGTAGTAAATCAAATAGAGCAGAATGTAAGCATTTGGCAAATTCAGGCAAAGGGTATAATGAGAGTTACTTGCACTATTCTTGCAACTTCATTGTCAGTTTTAAATTATGTATTTTTTAAATAACCAACCCCAAAAATAATCCTTTTGTAAATCAGAGAAATGAATACCGACAGGGTTAGATGATCTTTAGCAATTCCTGGTAATTCTGAGTGCTGTGATAATGACATCGTGATTATGTTTAAGTCTTTGCTAGTTAGAAATACATACTGAATTATTTGTGGGTGATACGACATGATGTCAAAATCTGCTTTAAAATATTCCAGTAAAAACAAAAAGTGAGGGGATAGGTAAAAAGAATGGTTGAGGGGCTTCCCTGGTGGCGCAGTGGTTGGGAATCTGCCTGCCAATGCAGGGGACACGGGTTCGAGCCCTGGTCTGGGAAGATCCCACATGCCGCGGAGCAACTAAGCCCGTGAGCCACAACTACTGAGCCTGCGCGTCTGGAGCCTGTGCTCCGCAACAAGAGAGGCCACAACAGTAAGGGGCCCGCGCACCGCGATGAAGAGTGGCCCCCACTTGCCACAACTAGAGAAAGCCCTCACACAGAAACGAAGACCCAACACAGCCAAAATAAAAAAAAAAAAAAAAAAAAAAAGAATGGTTGAATACTGATAAATCTGGGTGATGGGCACAGGGAACTTCAATACACTATTCTCTTTCTTGTTGCACATAACTGAAATCTCCCATTAAAAAAAAAAGTTTGCCAGATACATCAGGAAAGCATTCTCCAAGTAACGGAGAGGGAACCTTATCACCTGGGTCCCAGTTTCCACTGTGCGGTGGCCTCAGCAGGAGCCTGGGCAAGGTGAGGTCCATCTGGTTAGCTCTGCCTGGTCATCTGCAAAATGAGGCTCAAAGCTGCCTGTCTGTCTCACTGCCAGGGCTCTTCCGAGGGGCAGAGTGAAAAGGATTTGCCAAGTCTCCCTGGCAGTGGCCACGTGTGCGAGGGCGGAGCTCTTGTCGTGTGGCTGCCCCCTGCCCGCCATTCAGCCCAGCCAGGTGGGTTGTCCCCAGTCAGGTGGGTTGTCCCCAGTCAGGTGGGTTGTCCCCAGTCAGGTGGGTTGTCCCCAGCCAGCTGGCCGCCTGAGCTGCTGGCCTTCAGGGTCCCCTGTAGGCAGGCTGCATCCCACATACACATCTTCTGCTTTTCCAAATACTTTGGCAGCAGCAAACGTGGGGGTGGCAAGTGAGGGGGGGAGCTGCAGTAAGCCTGCCTTCATTACGGAGGAAATAAACACGTCAAGAGTGATTTTCCTCCCAGGAAGAAATTAATTTCTAAATGAAATAATGAGTTTCCTGATAGTCATTTGCAAGGCTTGGGACCTCGGAGCCGGGCCCTCTCCCTCTCTCTGTTCACTCCCCCTCCACCAGCTGATCAGCTTGCCCTGCCTTGTCTGCAGATTAATGCCCCTTTCCCTGGCTGAGCTCGCCCTGGTGACACATGAGCCCTTCTCGGTCTGAGAAATGGGATAATGAGACGTCCAATTAAGGTGAGGTTCCGTGAGCGCTGGCTCCAGAAACACAGCCTGGCTGCGGGAGAGGGCTTTCAACTGGCTCGAGACAAGGAACAGATGACTTTGGGGACCACAGTCCTGAACGCGCCATTCTCAGGGCAGCTCTGGACAGGCACAGCTGTGAGGCAAGCCAAAAGTGGCTCCCTGGCCCCTGGCAAGTGAGGGAGGGGACCTGGCGAGGCGTCCTCAGAGAATTAGGGTCACCTGGGTAACTAGATATCTTAGTGCTGTGTACCCTGCCACTGCTTACCTTTCAGACTGCTGCTGGCCCTGCCACTGAGGCCACATGGAGTGAGGAGTGAGCTGGGTGGCTCTCAAGGCAGAAGGAGTACCCCTCCCCCAAAAAAGTAGAGACACGAGCTGCATCCATAATAAAAGTAATGATGGTCATCTATCATTCATTTAGGGTTAAGTGTTTGAAATGTATTATTCATTTAATTTTCCTTAAAAATATATGTTTATTATCTCCACTTTTGTTATATATTTTTTAAATACTTAGATACATTTATTACCTCCGCATGAGAAACCTGAAACTGAAGATGAAGTGACTTTCAGAGACCACAAAATAACAGGTGGGGAAGTAAGATTTGAACCTAGAACAAGTTTGAGTCTTAAGTCCCAACTCTTAACCTCTGTGCTACACTGCTACCGACTCTTAGGAACCAAAGCCCAAATCAGAATGGCAATTACCCAGGGGCCACCAGCTCCAGGAATGGAAGGCTCAATCAAGGGGAGTCTGGAATTCTGGGGCAAGAAATGTACCCCTGGGCCTGGGGCAGAAGGCTGACCTCCAGTCTCTCTGAAGGTCACCAGGCTAAAAGCCAGGAAAACAGATCCCACATGACACCCTTCCTGGTCCTTCAACCCCAAGAGAGGGTTTCTTGGATTCACAAAGGAGGAACTGTCAACCTGAGAGGTGATCTGAACTACCCAAGATTACCCAACTAGAACAGAACCCAGGACTCCAAACCTATGCCCAGTAGCCCAGCGCTCCCTTTCCTCCACAGCAGACCTCTTCCTGGGGGAGCCAAGGGATAACACCACCACTGAATGCCTCTCAGGGCTTCATGCAGCCTTTCCTAAAACAAGACCCACAGTCTAGTGACGTATTTCACACTCTTTATTCAAAATCAATCTTAAACAGAGCCTATTCACCAGTAGTCCTTGTGGATTATCCCCATGGGTGGATAATTTAATAAGCCCATGTATGAGTTTCCTATTGCTGCTGTAACAGATTTATCACAAACTAAGTGGCTTAAAACAATGTAAATATATCCTCTTAATTTCTAGTCTAGAATCCATTTCACTGGGCTAAGTCAAGATGCCAGCAGGGCTGGCTCCTTCTGGAGACTCTAGGGGAGAATCAGTTGCCTTTTTCCCACTTGCAAAGGCAGCCTAATATGTCCAGACAAAACTCTAATCCAAAAAGGTACATGTACCTGCTATGTTCACAGCAGCACTACTGGCAATAGCCAAGACATGGAAACAACCTAAATGTCCATCAACAGATGAATGGCTAAAGATGTGGATATCATATGATATCACTTATATGTGGAATCTAAAAAAAAATGATACAAATGAACCTATTACGAAGCAGAAACAGACTCACAGACATAGAGAACGGACTGGTGGTTGCCAAGGGGGTGGTGGTGGGGGAGAGGGATGGAGTGGGAGGTTGGGATCAGCAGATGCAAACTATCATATACAGGATGGATGAACAACAAGGTCCTACTGTAGAGCACAGGGAACTATATTCAGTATCCTATGATAAACCGTAATGGAAAAGAATATTTAAAAAAAAAAAATATATATATATATATGCATATATGTATACCTGAATCACTTTGCTGTACAGCAGAGATTCACACAACTCTGTAAATCGACTATACTTCAATAGAAAATGAAATAAAAATAAAGGCAGCCTGCATCCCTTGGCTCGTGGCTCCTTCCTCCATCTTCAAAGCCAGCAGCAGAGCATCTCACTCCCATGGTCACATTGCCTCTTTCTTCTACAGGCAGATCTTCCCCTGCCTCCCTCTTGTAAGGACGCTTGTGATTACCTTTTGGGTACAGGTGGGTCCCCATCTCAAGATTCCTAACTTAACCACATCTGCAAAGTCCCTTTTGCCATATAAAGTAACGTGCACAGGTGCTAGGGATTAGGACCTGGATACCTCTGTGGGCCATTATTCAGCCCACCACAGCTTATCCACAGTGAGGGGAAGACAGGGCTCAAAACCTTCCAGAAAACCTTCCAGACAACCTTCATAGGGCAACTGGGTTAATATTAAAATTACTGAGTTTGCCTCAAGTAAAGACAGGCAGGAGAGGAAATAGGAAACAGAAGATGACTGAGAATGAGCCAAGAAGACTAGCCTCGTGTTGAACCAAGGATGGATGCCCACCCTTTCAGAGGCCTCAGACACCCCTCCCTCTGGGAATAGAAGGAAAAGTTTGACCTTCTCCTCAAAAAATGCACAGACCCCCAAACATACCATTCAGTATATAATTTTTGATGTTTCGCAGACCCACTGCAGCCCATCAAGGCTAAATATTTGCTGTGTACAGTCCTAACAGACTCAACTGAGTGTTCAGGTCAGAGTCTTATATCCCTAAGTCACTCCTCCTTAGCTCACTCTGTTTATGTGCTGACCCTGTCCTGGGTAGCTGGGGTTGGCACACTAACCAAAACCAGCCATCCAGCAAGTGATGGCTTAGGGCCTCCGCTGGTAAAGGCTCAAACTAGAATACACCACCAAAAACAAAAACAAAACAAAACTAACAAAGAGATTCTGGAAAATCTAGCTTCACTCATATAAGTTCAATTTTCATAAATGGTACAATGAAAATTTATACATTTGAGTGGTTGGGGGAATTTTATTTTCAGAATCCAACATGCTAGATAATAATCAGACACCTAGGATAAATAAAAAATTTATGTATATTATGAGAAAAAGAACCCAATAGGAAAAAAAAATGGGCAAGGACGTGGATAGTTCAAAAAAGAGACTAAACAGGGCTCAATGTCATTAAATTAAATCCAGGATATAACACTACACATCACCCAAATGGTCAGAGTAACAAAGAGAGATAGTTCTCTCTTTGAGAGAGTGTTGGCTAGGATGTGATGCAAGAGGAACTCTCGCATGATTCTGCAAGGGGAGAGGTGTACATTACTACTCAACTAAAGCTGAACGTATGCATGCTGTATGACCCAGTAATTCACACAAAAATATATTGTTAATCAAAAGGTATATATTAGAATGTTAATAACAGCACCATTACTTTTTACTTTTCTTAAATTGTGGTAGAATGTACATAACATAAAATTGACTTGTTATCCATTTTTAAGTGCACAGTTTGGTGGCATTAAGCATATACACATTATTGTGCAACCATTACCATCATTCATCTCTAGAACTTTTTTCATCTTCCCAAACTGAAACTCTGTACCCAAATAACTCCCCATTTCTTCCTCTCCCAGCCTCTAGCAACCACCATTCTCCTTTCTGTCTCTATGAATTTGACTACTCTTGGTGCCTCACATAAGCAGAATCATACAGTATTTGTTCTTTTGTGACTGGCTTATTGCACTTAGCATAATGTTTTCAAGGTTTATGTGTCAGACTTTTCATACTTTTTAAGGCTGAATAATATTCCATTGTCTGCATATACCATATTTTCTTTATCCATTCATCCATCAGTGGACATTTGGGTTGCTTCTACCTTTTGGCTATTGTGAATAATGGTGCTATGAACATGAGTGTACAAAAATATCTGTTTTGTTCTCTGCTTTCAGTTCTTTGGGGTATATACCCAAAAACAGAATTACTGGATCATACAGTAATTCCATTTTTAATTTTTTGAGGAATCTTAGTATTGCTTTTCATAGTGGAAGCACCATTTTATCTTCCTACCACCAAAAGGGTTCCAGTTTTTCCACATTCCAACACTTGTTATATTCTGGTTTTTTCTTAGTATAGCCATCCTAATGAGTATGAAGTATATGTCATTGCAGTTTTGATTTGCATTTCCCTAATGGTTAATGATGTTGAGCATCTTTCATGTGTTTATCGGCCATTTGTATATCTTCTTTGAAGAAATGTCTATTCAAGTCCTTTGCCCATTTGTTAATTGAGTTGTTTGGGTTTTTGTTGTTGAATTGTAGGAGTTCTTTATATATTCTGGATATTTGGATATTAACCCCTGAGCAGATATATAATTTGAAAATACTTTCTCCCATTCCATGTGTTGCCTTTTCACTCTGTTGATAGTGTCCTTAGATACACAAAAGTTTTAAATTTTAATTTAGTCCAGTTTATCTGTTTTTTTCTTTTGTTGCCTGTGCTTTTAGTGTCATATCCAAGAAATCATTGCTAAATCCAATGTTATGAAGTTTTCCCCTACATTTTCTTTGAAGAGTTTTATGATTTTAGCTCTTACATTTGGGTCTTTAGTCCATTTGAGTTAATTTGTTTATATGGTGTAAGGTAAGCATCCAACTTCATTCTTTTCAATGTGTATATCTAGTTTTCCCAGTACCACTTGTTGAAAGACTATCCTTTCCCTATTGAATGGTCTTCTCAAAAATCATTGGACCGTATATGTAAGGGTTTATTTCTGGGTTTTTTGTTCTATTCCGTTGTTCTATATGTCTGTCAACAGCACCTTTTTTAATAGCCTGAAAGTAGAAACTACCCAAACTTCCATCAATAGCAGAATAAATACATAAATAGTGGGATAATTGTACTGTGGGAATACTATACAGAAATGAGAGTAAAAGATTTATAACTAGTAACACTACAAATGAATCTCACAAATGTATGTTGAGCAAAAAAAAAAAAAAAGCCAGACACAAAAGAATACTTATTTATGATTTCATTTACGTAAATTACAAAAGCAGGCAAGTCTAATGCTTCCAGAAGTCAGGATAGTCATTACTCCTAGAGAAAGAAAGCAGGAGTGACAGGAAGGGCGTGTGGCAAGGAAAGGAAGGGCTTCTGAGCTGCGGGTGATGTTACATTTCTTGATCTGAATGCTAGTTTCCTGAGTTTACTGAATTAGTAAAATTCATGAAACTATACGTCTATAATTTGTGGATTTTTCTGAATTATATTGCAATAAAAAAAGTTTCTTTTTAAACACGTATTCTATAGGCATAAAGCCTAGGAAATATTATTTCACTGCAAGAACCATTATCACAGCCTTTGGTCTATCAGCAGCTCAGCCAATCAGAACTCAGCAATGCCCAGCCTGTTCCAATCACATACACGGAGTAGTGGTCAGCTGAAAACAGCTTATCAAGTTCCCAGCATCAGCTACTACGGTTCATGTTCTGAGTTCATAAAACCGATATAAACCAAGTGCATTATCCATGATCAGTGTCTAATAATAAAACAATAAGATTATACCTGTTGCTAATATGTCTACAACTGGGAGACAGCATGACAAGCACAGACAATTAAATCAGAATATGCAGTAAGTTAATCCTGCGAGACTTGGGAAGAATGAGACGTGCCTCATCTCTTACTGTCACCAGGAGCCTTGTGAGTGACTCCAAAGCACCGCTGGCCACAGGAGCCTCAGAAAAGATGTTTTCAACCTGTTCTGCCCCTTTGTACTGCTTCATGCGAGGCTGTGTCGTCTTTGCTCCCCTCATGCCTTTCAAATGATTCCCTCTGTCGCTTGTGAGCACTCATCACATGCCAAACCCTGTGCTGAACACTCCCTGTATCATCTCCTCTACATGTGCACAACCACCCTGGAGGTGAGGACTACACTACCCTCATTCAAAGGGAAGAAGATCGAGGCTTGAAAAGTGTAAACCCCCGAGGGAGGCTGTGCATATGTGGCGGTACATGGGAAATCTCTGTTCCTTGCTCTCAACTGTGCTGTAAACCTAAAACTGCTCTAAAAAATAAAGTCTTTAAAAAAACACGTAAGCGTCTTTCCCAAGCATAAGCAGTAAGTGGCAAATGCGGATTCAGAATGAGGCTCTCAGCCTCCATACCCTGCCTCTTGCCCACAATCCCATAGCGCCTCTGTATCCTGATCTGTCGCCAGCCACAAACAGCTTGGAGCCTTGCTGAGAAAATAAGACCTATCAGGACAAAAGGAGAACCCCCAGTGCCCTCAGTGATCAGGGGGCACCTGCTCTCTTACCCACCAAGCAGGGACTGTGTCCTGTTTACCTCAGAGTCCTCATGCAGAGGACCAGAGCCCAGAGTAAGCCTAGCAGAGTAGGTGCTTCATAAGTGTCTGTTGACTGAGGGGGAGAGAGGGAGGAACTGTTCCTTTGACAGGAGACCACGGAACAGTCTAGAAGCCATCACCACTCTCAGAACCCCACAGGGCTGCAGAGTCACAGTCTCCACCCACCCAAATATAGGAAGTCAAAAGCGGAGTTTAGGGCGTAGCTTGGTGCGATTCAGATCCTGCCTTTATTTAAAATTTCGATATTTTGCTCAACACGATTTTTTTCTCTAATTTTGATTTTTTTAAATATTGCTTTAAAATACTACTCTTCTTGATTTTTGAGTCTTTTGGCACCCCCTTACGTTTCACTCCGGAGGCAAGTGCCACTCTCTCCGCATCCTCATCCCAGCGCTGCACCGTCTTCACACTTGAAGAGAAAGCCACACTCAGGACACAGCAGTCTTGTGAGTGCAAGCAGCGGACTATCAGTCCACAACCACAGAGTTTGTGCCCGGACTATTCCAGCTCCGCCATCCCCAAGCAGTGCAAATGCCTATGTTGGCAGCTCCTAACCACTGGAAGACAATTTGAACAATGTTTCGGTCTTCAATTAAATTTCAAGAACACCTGTTTCATCAGGTTATAAATTCCAAGTGAACTTTAAGAGGCGTCTGTTCGGCACACAGAGCTTTTATTTTCTAGGCTGTAACCACAGCAACATTTTTGCTTGATTATCCGTCCTTCATTCCTGCCACATACACCCCACCCTCTTCGTCCGCCTTTGGTGGCCACAGGGAGCTTATGGTGGCTTTTCACACTCCCCGTTCAGCTCTCCGGCTGGCACAATAGCAGCACAACAGCATTTCGTGCTGTTGATTTGCCTTTTCCTGATGGCTCACCTAAAGTTGGGATACTTGTACAAGAAAGCACAGTGCTGTAAACGGAACTTCCTTCACTACCTAAAACAGAAGAACTCAAACAACTGCCCCTTTTTTCAGCATCTCTAGCACGTAATTCAAGCCCTAGGCTGGCTGCCTCACATGTATGTGCCCCCTCTCTGAGCTTCAGTTCCCTGCTCTGTGAAAGGAGGTGATGACAGTCACCCCCCAGCGCTGTAAGGATTAGGGGACTTTCTCTGAGGTCACACATCTAGTAAAGCAGGGGTCCCCAACCCCCGGGCCACGGACCTGTTAGGAACCAGGCCGCACAACAGGAGGTGAGCGGCGGGGAGCAAAGCTTCATCTGTATTCACAACTGCTCCCCATCGCTCACATTCCCACCTGAGCTCCACCTCCTGTCAGATCAGTGGCGGCATTAGATTCTCATAGGAGCTCGAACCCTACTGTGAACTGTGCATGTGAGGGATCTAGGTTGCGCGCTCCTTATGAGAATCTAATGCCTGATGAGCTGAGGTGGAGCTGAGGCAGTGATGCTAGTGCTGGGGAGTGGCTGCAAATACAGATTATCATTAGCAGAGAGGTTTGACTGCACAGAGACCATAATAAATCAATTGCTTGCAGACTCATATCAAAACCCTATCAGTGAGTGGCAAGTGAAAACAAGCTCAGGGCTCCCACTGATTCTGCATTATGGTGAGTTGTAGAATTATTTCATTATATATTACAATGTAATAATAATAGAAATAAAGGGCACAATAAATGTAATGCACTTGAATCATCCTGAAACCACCCCCACCCCCCCTACCCAGTCCATGGAAAAATTGTCTTCCACGAAACTGGTCCCTGGTGCCAAAAAGGTTGGGGACCATTGCAGTAAAGGGTAGAGTAGGGAAGGCCCAGAAGCCAGCCCTTCAGATTCCAAAATCTGCCCACCTCACCGACTTCTGGTTCTAGGACCCCAAAGTGACTCTATTAAGGGTCACCTAGGGGTAAAGCAAGGAACACATGTCAAAAATGGCAGTAGTGAGGATGAAAAATGTAAAGCATACCGTCACCTGCATGAAGGCTTGATTGGGAGGGTGGGAGAGTTGTTAAACCGTCCCCACCTGAACTAGGGTTAAGCCCAGACAAGACTCGCAAGATAGGCTGGGTGACGGTAATGACACTGGGGTTGCTGTCAAGCACACTCTACACTGACTTGCCTAACTTCTCTATGCCTCTGTTTCCTCTTTTAGAAAATGAGGAAGTAGTTTCCAACTCACGGGCTTGAAGTATGATTTAGAAGAATTAATGTAAAATGTTGAGACTAGGGCCAGAGATATAGTAAGAGCTCAATAAGTGTTAAATTATTATTACTATTATTGTTGTTGTTAAGTACCATATAAAGTGCTTTCTCCATGCCATCCCCCCTTCCTACCATCTCCAAGATAACGTTTCAAACTCCTGGTGGTTTGGGCCATCATCACTCACATCCACCGTGTGCTCTTCTGTACGGTGTGGGCTTGCCTTCCCTCATGCTATCAGGTCCCCCAGGTGCCCTCTGCTAACCAGGACTTCAAGGACACACTTGAGGCTGTCACCTCTGTCAAGGCTTCCCTGACCACCCCCGTCCTCGGTGACCTCCCTGTCCTCTGCACCCTGGCCAACACATGCTGCCTTGTTTCCCCACATTCACATGACACATCCGAAGGCACCCTGGCCTTGCCTATCCTTCCGCTGATGGAGACGGACCGTGGACCATCCCAGGGCCTGTGCTCAGAGCCCAGCTCAGCCCTGCCCAGTCCCGGTGCTCGTTCATTTATGCCTTCCTCAGATAGCTATGTGTGCTCTGTGCTAGAACATGAGGCTACAGCAATGAGCAAAGCAGGGGCAGAACCTGTCCTCGTGGAAGGTGATAACACACAGGTTATTCGAGAAACAACTATACGATTCCAAACTGTGATCAATGCAGTGAAGAAAAATAAGAGTAAATGAACTATCTGGAGATGGATAAGTATCCTGCCGCTCAACATCAGCTTAAAACTGAGAACCTTTCACAACCTCGTCCTTTTCTAACAATCACTTTACTTGACACATCATACACTATCATCTCTAAGCATAAAATCCCCAAATCACTGAGGTAGGAAGAAACCAAATGGGCCTTCCCGATTTTTCCTTGCCTTGGCAAAGGGCTGGCTTGCTCCGTGGCACAGAAGTTCCGGGCCCAGGCTCTGCGGCCTCTCGGTTTGGCACTGGCCTCTGGTTTGCAACTGAGCCTCAGGGCGGGAGCGGCTCATTTGGAATTCTGGCAAGGCCTCCAGGAGGGAGCAGCATTCAGATTCCCTTCAACTAATTTTTTTTCCAAGCATAAACAGTGGTTGGGTTTTTAAAAGCCACCAAAGCGAGAGAATGGTGAAAAATAAGATGCTGCAAGCAGGAAATGATAGCTAAAACCCATGCCTGGGGTCCGACCTGTGCAAACATCCAGCCAATTGTTAGTTCTAAATCTGAATGGAGTTTTCCAGGTGCTTTCAGGGGATCACGGGATTTTATTTTTCTATCAGAGCACTCTCTAAAGGGATTTTGGGCTAAGCCTGGCAATTCTCCCCTTTCTTTTCTGGAATAGAAGGCAGCCAACTTTCTCGCACCTTCAGTCTTAAATCTAACTTGAACAGTCCACTCATTCATCCTGGTTGCCTTTCTAGGGCCTGCAATTACTGTGCGTGTGGAGGCCACAGCCGACCCTCCTCTGCCAAGCCAGCCATGCTCATGCTGGGAAGGGCTCATTTCCCACTCAGCCTGTCCGCCTGCAGTGATTCCTGCTGGGGTCAGGCTTTCCCTTCCAGCCTCTCATTTCTTTGCAGCCTTCCCCTCCCGGGAAGTGCAGGACCCGAAGCAAATACTCAGCTTCAGCATCACCTGCTTCCTAGCGCCACCACTGTTGACTCTTCTGACCCGTGGACTCCGGAATTGTTTTCCTACCACTGTGAGACCTGCTGCTTTCCCTGCCTTAGCTGACTGTCTTGAACCTGACTTCATCCATTCCTGTTTGCCAAATGCTGTGCCATCTGCCAGGCAGGTCAGATTCTTGGTCATGGCCATGGGGTGCACCTGAGCTAACCTGGCCTTTGAAATCAGGCAAGCTCGGGTTCCACTCCCAGCAACCCCATTCCCAGCTGAACTCCACTTTCTGCATCAGCAAAATATGGAGTTCCATAAAGTTAGAAAACAGAGGAAAAAAATAGTTTATCACTTTGCAGATTGAATGTCCTTAATGACATTACGTATATTCACCTGGTCTTCCAGGCTTAGTGGACATCCTATCGTGATAATAATACCAGTCCCATGGGACTATCCTGAGTATTAAAAGGGTTAATATGCGCGAAGTGCCTGAATTCCTGCCAGACCCTTGGAAAAGACTAAATAAATATTTCACCCTCTCCCCCTTTAGTTCAAACTGGTCCTTTTCCCACCTATACCATTCTAACATGTATTATATCACAACTGCCTGTTACATGCCCTCTAGGCCCATACTGGATGGTCTTAATCACAGTACTCTCCATCTTTCTATGCAACTGTCAATCAGAAACATCCACTTGCTTGGAGGGGGACAAAACTGGGGTTGGCTGTTGTCATCTTCACCTTGTCTTCTGGAGTCCCGTGGAGCTTAGGATTTTTACAGAAGTATATCATGGCAGCTGCAGCTGTCTCATGCTAAAATTAAGAAGTCAAGATGTTTATTTCATAGAAGCCCACATTTCTGGCAACAACCTGCACCTTGTCTATTAGGAGAAATGAGTGGGTCTACACATGACTTACTGCCTCTGTGGAGGTTTGGTTTAGATTGTCTCCAAGTACGTAAAAAGGTATATTTTCCAACCCAAGAATTGATCAGCATTACCTACATCTGCAAACCTGTCCTTTATGTATGCTGTACGTTACTTAGGGAAAAAAAACCCACCTCTGCTTTGTAACTAGAATTTTCCTTTTGCTTGATCGTGGCTGTGGGCTGAATTAATGTGACAAAGGGGGTTGCTGGAGAGAGAGCCTGTTACAAAGGTGTGGTAACAATTGCTTTCCAGGGGAAGTAACCAAATACACTCCAGTCTTGTTGAAAAGCACACATCTGATAAATATACATGTGATTTCAATGGAAGAACAGTTCAAACTTACTTAGGTTTTTAAACAGCAAATACAATCTAATTCAGCCTCTCCCCACCCCACAATACGAAGCTTATAGACTATTCCAGCGCCTTGTATCCCAAAGACAAGATGCATATACATCTGTGAATAAGTTTGTCTACATGTGCATGCACTGCCCACGCTGTTCCCTTTTAAACCTCTACTTTGCTCTGCTTGGGAACAAAATAAGCCACCAGGTGATAGCTCCTAAGCACAAGGATGGGAACATGGCACTTATTTCATAAGCATCAATAAAGCCCATAGGAAGCTGCCTGGCAGGGAAGACTCAGAAACCCTTCTCCTACTACCCTATAAGTCTATCTATCTTAGGCACAAAGAAAACACAGCCAGATAGCAAAGGCTGCTCAATACTGCCCCCAGAAACCCCACCAAAGTTACACAACTCACTTCTGCAAGGGAGACTAGCATACAACAGCATTCCCCAAATGTGTTCATCTCAGGATGTCTTTTGATGAATCATCTCATAGGATTAATATTTTGTGAACTAGTTTGGGAATCATTGCTTTGCCAAGAATGCCTTGGCAAAGAGGATGATTTGGAAGAGAAAGAGAGGTCATCTCAATAAATTCTTACCGCTCATCATTTGGCAACCTTGACTGACTCCTGGCGTTTCACTGAGGGCAGAGGCATAGAGATTTTGATGGGCTTAAGCAAACTCTCCTAGGGAATTCAAATTCTCTAGAAAATAACTACAAGACCAAATGGCCTCCCAGAGATAGAGGCTGGAACACTCCCTCATTTGTGGTCCCCGTAGCTAGGACACACTACTACACAGCAGTGGACGTCCAAGTACGTGTTGGATTCCTTTATAGGAGATAATTCATTTATATGAGAGGAAACCCATCAGCCATCTTACCCCTCCAACAGGGCTCCAACAGGCATGCATCTCTGGCCTGAAGCATGAGCACTAACTTCCATTTTGTGGCCCAAGTGTGACCCAGGGCAGGCCAAGGGGAACCACAAACCTGTGCCCCTGGCCATTCCTGGAAAAAACAGCCTTGACACTGAGAGAAAGCTTATCAGGATACCTGTGACAAAACTGAACACCTTTTTTACCTTTGGGGAATTAAATGGTAAAGTACCAAACAGGAGCTTGCCTTCTTTCCACTGGGTTCTCCTAGACCAGCTACAATGTGCTCCAACTGCTCTGACTTTAACACCAATTTTTGGGTTAATTTAAATTCTGATTCCACACCTCCCTGGGCCCCAACTCCCAAGAATAATAAAGGTTAAGACTTTTCAAGGCCAATACCAGTTGAATGCATTCATCCCTTCCTCACCCCTTCAGGGACAGGCTCAGGGCTAAATGTAGAGATTAGGGAATTACCATTCAATTAGAAGCTATACTAACTGATAAAACTAGCTGATCCACCCAGATAAAACTAGCTGGGGTTAACAAAGGTACCTAACAAAAGAAGAGTTTGCCAAATTTAAAGTCTAAAAAAATGTGGTGAGATTTAAAATAAAAGGAAAAACATCACCCTGGGGGTGGGGGGGGAAAGCTCCTGGAAGCAAGTACATTCAGTTAACTGATACAGCTACGTCGTATCTTCCCTCTTTCTGGGAGGCTAAGCTAACCCATGACAGGACAAACCCACTGAAGCAATAATTACAAAATAACAATATGAAAAAGTTAAATTTTAGAACACTTTCTTCGGGCAAAGCACTCTGCAAAGCATTCTTTATGGACTATTTAATTCCCACAATGATTCAGTGATGTTCAAGGTACTTTATCCTCTTCAACACATTAAAAACTGAGGCTTAGGGATGTTACCCAGCTACTAAGTAATGAAGCTGGGATTTGAATGCAAATATGTTTGAACCCAGAGTCAAAGCTCCCAACCAATATACTCAGTAAGACATAGGCTATAACGTCTTCCTGGAGCTGTGGCACTTAGAAGGGATCAAACCAAAATTCCAGCCTCCTTTTTACACAGCTAGTGAGTATCATGTGCCTGCTATGTTCCAAGCGCTACCTTGGGGGCTCTACATCCATCGTCACTGAATTCTTACAGCAGTGCTTTGATGTGGGCCACATCTCCATTTTACATACAGAGAACTGGGGCTCAGAGAGGTGAAATGTCCCACGTCACCCTGTTAGGAAGAAGCAAAGCCAGTACTCCACCCCAAACCATGTTTCATTCCGAAGTCCGTAACCTTCACCTCCAGACCCATACCTCCATATCAGGAGTTTCCATTTACAAATTTGGAAAAACTTGAGATGTGTGGAACTATCAGAGTACACAGAGAATCATGACAAACTTCCCTTATAAATTCCAGAGTAATCTCTTGGTCTCCCCAGATTCTGAAAACCAAGCAACCGGCCCCAAACAACCAGCATCAACTCAATACGCAGTCCATCATGCTGAAATTTCGTAAGGGAAGATGGGTGATAAATGTTTCTCAAGTTATAAAAATTCCCCTAGTAGCGTCATGGATCATGGAGGCTTTTATGTGAGTCTGGGCCTCCCTCCAGTTCTGCCCAGGGCTCCTGCTTGGATTCCTACACTTACGAATTGTTAGCTTTTGCAGCAGGGTTAGCGGAGCTCTGCAGAGAGCTGTGATATCAGGTGCCAGCTGTCTTAGCAACTAACAGATGTGTGCCCTCCCCACTTCCCTCTCCCTACCACCCAATGCACAATGAGTTTTAAACCCTTCTCTCCAGTTCCCACTCTTAATAGCACAGGGTATCTCAGGATCCAACTTGGGGCCCAAGTGGATACCTTGTAGAGACTTTGGCTAGTTTTCTAAGAATTTCTTCTCCTCCTCACCCAGGCTGGCCTCATCTGCCTGCTGGAGAAGTTTCAGCAACTCTCACCACAGCATCGGGCTTTCATCTCAGAGGACAGCTTCCCAGTGAACTTGATCCAGCCCACTTTCCATCCTGGGCGCCTGTCATTATCAAATATTCGAGTGGAACTAATGAATGCCTTTAACTTCCCTTGAACATAAAGAGTCTTGAAGAAATCGAACCACAAGAGCCTGCTGACTTCAGGGAATTAGTCTGGTCTTTGAGAAAATGTATTTGCCATCCTCTCCCCCACAAAATACTTCTCAGTTTCTCGTCACCACTGAAAAGGATAATATCTTCACCATTACTATGCCAGCAAGAAAAATGTTTCTTTCCCCAGGAGGCAGAAACATATTTTCTGACTAAGCCTAAGAGACACAATGTTAAAATTTGAATTCACTTTCTTTATAATATCTTTAAAATACCTGGGACCTGTCCCTGAGTTCTGTGCAGTCAGCAGTTTCCCCAGTAAGCTCATTTATTTTTCATGCTGACTAGAAACAGAGTTTGATTTTCCCCAGTCCCATTTCTATCTCCCCTGGAAACTTCCAGAGGAAGGACCTTGATATCTAGGAAAAGAGCAACTTGGAAGAGAAGTATGGAAGGGCTGGCCGTTGAACAGAGACCATAGTGGCTTCCTGAGGAAGGCAACACTGGAGAGCACATCTCAGGGATTTTTCTCCATTTCCTTTCCTGAAGGTCCCCAGGTAGAGCACGTCCCTGAGAGGACTCTGGGGAGAGAGCTCTGAGCATCTGCTTGGAATGCTCCATCACACCGTTTCACAACTGTATGAGGAAGAAAACCCAATTGGTGCAGGATGAAGCTGACACACTTTCTGGAGTCAGGAGCAGGGGAATCTGCTACTGAGGGAAACAAAAATGGAGCCATACCAAGGCTCTAGTCAAAACTCTGAAAGTATCAGTGTCCCGATTCTCACAGATACGCCCTAAGGACAAGAAGGAATCATTCCCCATATTCCCTTACCTGACCGTGCACCCAGAACTATGGGGGTGACTTCTCTCAAATTTTGGAGAGTTCTGAAAGGACGAGGATGCAGCCTATCTGAGAATCAGAACTCAATCTACTAGTCAGTCTGTCCTCCTAGCATCAAAGAGCCCAAACAGTTAATAAAGTATGAACTCTCAGATTTTTTTTTTTTTAGTATCTACTCAATACATATTTATTGAATATTTGAATAACAGTATGATTGTCAACTCACTTGGAAAATGCCTTCTTTTTTTTTTTAACATCTTTATTGGGGTATAATTGCTTTACAATGGTGTATTAGTTTCTGCTGTATAACAAAGTGAATCAGCTATACATATACATATATCCCCATATATCCTCCCTCTTGCGTCTCCCTCCCACCCTCCCTATCCCACCTCTCTAGATGGTCACAGAGCACCAAGCTGATCTCCCTGTGCTATGCAGCTGCTTCCCACTAGCTATCTATTTTACATTTGGTAGTGTATATATGTCCATGCCACTCTCTCACTTCATCCCAGCTTACCCTTCCCCCTGCCCCATGTCCTCAAGTCCATTCTCTACATCTGTGTCTTTATTCCTGTCCTGCCCCTAGGTTCTTTAGAACCTTTTTTTTTTTTTTTTTTAGATTCCATATGTATGTGTTAGCATATGGTATTTGTTTTTCTCTTTCTTACTTCACAGACTCTAGGTCATGAGTCTGACAGACTCTAGGTCCATCCACCTCACTACAAATAACTCAATTTGGTTTATTTTTATAGCTGAGTAATATTCCATTGTATATATGTACCACATCTTCTTTATCCATTCATCTGTCAATGGACACTTAGGTTGCTTCCATGTCCGGGCTATTGTAAATAGAGCTGCAATGAACATTGTGGTACATGACTCTTTTTGAATTACTGTTTTCTCAGGGTATATGCCCAGTAGTGGGATTGCTGGGTCGTATGCTAGTTCTATTTTTAGTTTTTTAAGGAACCTCCATACTGTTCTCCAAAGTGGCTGTACCAATTTACATTCCCACCAGCAGTGCAAGAGGGTTCCCTTTTCTCCACACCCTCGCCAACATTTATTGTTTGTAGATTTTTTGATGATGGCCATTCTGACAGGTGTGAGGTGATACCTCATTGTAGTTTTGATTTGCATTTCTCTAATGATTGGTGATGTTGAGCATCTTTTCATTTGTTTGTTGGCAATCTGTATATCTTCTTTGGAGAAATGTCTATTTAGGTCTTTTGCCCATTTTTGGATTGGGTTGTTTGTTTTTTTAATATTGAGCTGCATGAGCTGCTTGTAAATTTTGGAGATTAATCCTTTGTCAGTTGCTTCATTTGCAAATATTTTCTCCCATTCTGAGGGTTGTCTTTTCATCTTGTTTATGGTTTCCGTTGCTGGGCAAAAGCTTTTAAGTTTCATTAGGTCCCATTTATTTATTTTTGTTTTTATTTCCATTTCTCTAGGAAGTGGGTCAAAAAGGATCTTTCTGTGGTTTATGTCATAGAGTGTTCTGCCTATGTTTTCCTCTGAGTTTTATAGTGTCTGGCCTTACATCTAGGTCTCTAATCCATTTTGAGTTTATTTTTGTGTATGGTGTTAGGGAGTGTTCTAATTTCATTCTTTTACATGTAGCTGTCCAGTTCTCCCAGCACCACTTACTGAAGAGGCTGTCTTTTCTCCATTGTATATTCTTGCCTCCTTTATCAAAAATAAGGTGACCATATGTGCATGGGTTTATCTCTGGGCTTAAGGCCATATATGACAAACCCATAGCCAACATCGTTCTCAATGGTGAAAAACTGAAACCATTTCCTATAAGATCAGGAACAAGACAAGGTTGTCCACTCTCACCACTAATATTCAACATAGTTTTTTTGGAAGTTTTACCCACAACAATCAGAGAAGAAAAAGAAATAAAAGGAATCCAAATCGGAAAAGAAGAAGTTAAGCTGTTACTGTTTGCAGATGACATGACATTATACATAGAGAATCCTAAAGATGCTACCAGAAAACTACTAGAGCTAATCAATGAATTTGGTAAAGTAGCAGGATACAAAATTAATCCACAGAAATCTCTTACATTCCTATACACTAATGATGAAAAATCTGAAAGAGAAATTAAAGAAACACTCCCATTTACCACTGCAACAAAAAGAATAGAATACCTAGGAATAAACCTACCTAAGGAGACAAAAGACCTGTATGCAGAAAACTATAAGACACTGATGAAAGAAATTAAAGATGGACTCTCAGATTTTGAAAAGGGTGGCGGCTGCTACAACGGGATCAAGGCATTGGAGCTGTCCCTGGTGCTGCTTCAATGGCTACTATAGCCCAGGCACCCAAAGGGTCTTGCCTTTTGATCTGCCCATGGCTTCTGCCCTTGTCCCACTCCTTATCACTGTTCTTCTGGTTATATAGTCCCAATTTATGACTTCACAACCACACCCATTCTTAATCTCTGCATGTTCTGCAACACTCCCCAACCTCACTGGACTGAACTCCACCTATTGATTGAGATCCTCTGCCAACAACACAACCCACCACCACCTCAGATCACTGAACACAAACATAGTAGAACTTCATCCTGAGAGGAATGTGGGGTGATTGAAGGATTTTAGGCAGAGGAATAATGTCAACACATTTGATGCTTAGCAAGGTCATGCTGACCTCAGTGCAAGGAATGGAGGGGGAAATAGGAAATTAGGCTGGTGCATTAACCTAGGCAAAATATAATAGACTAGATAAGAGTAGTGACAGAGGAGCTAGGGAGAAGATTGTGGTTTCAAGAAATATTTAGGCATTAAGATAAGCAAGATGTGGCTGAGGAACATGTGGTTTATATGGAGAAAAAAGAAGTGAATGTCAACGATAACCCCAAAGTTTCTGGTTGGACAATAGGTAAGATGGTGTTAACAAATATTGAGTTGAGAACACGAGAGAAGATACAAATTTGAAGGAACAAAATGTCAAATTCAATTTTGTATGTATAGAGTTGAGGGAATTTGTGGAATATCCATCTGGAAATGCTAAGTGGACAGTTGACTATAGATCTGGAACTCAAGAGACACATCTGAACTCAATATAGAGATGTTAGAATTATCAGATACAGGTGGTAATCAAAGGCATGTGACTGAGTATGAATAATCCTAGTCAAAAGAGATCCAAGGAAAGAACTCCAGTGAACCCAATATTTGCTTCTCTGGAATATGAATTTTCAAAGTCATTAATAAGTAGTGGGGAGACAGATAGGAGGTGCATACATAGGAATGTGTGTCAGGAAAACAAAATGAAGAGAATGTTTCCCTGAAGAGTGGTCCATGGTGTCAAAGAATACAGAGATCACATAAAATTAGACTTGAGAAGTGTCTACAAAATTTAATGACAAAGATCTTAGGTGACCTCCATCTGGCTAGCCTTTCACCCCAGAGAGGGTGACAGTGAAGCCAATTTAAAGTAGGTTGAAGAGAAACTGGAAGGTGAGGGATTGGAAGAGTAAACAGATATAACTCTTTTAAGTTTAGCTGTGCAAGGAAGGAAACACCAGAGGAGTGGGCTGAGGACACTCTGAGGACTTTTATTTTTGTTGTTAAGATGGAAAAACTTAAATATATTTAAATGCTGGCTGCATTGAGCCAATTGAAAAGGAGAGGTTAAAGATGAGAAAGATAACTGGTAGGTAAAGATTCCTGAGGAAGTAGGGGGAGGGAATCTGGGATCCAAGGCACTAGCGTCTCTCCCCTGGAGAGAGAGGTACAGAGGTCAGAACCCACAGATCTATAAGTAAGTGAGTCGAATGATTGGCTGAAAGTTAGGGAGTTCCTGCCAACCCTCCATCAGATGCCAACAGTAACACACTTTCTCCCTACCACTTCATCATCCAAAAGAAGAAATAAATTTGTTCTATCAGAAAAACTGGAACATATTGGTGGGCGTTAGGAGGAGGCAGATTTTGATTCAAGAGAAGAAATTTGCTAACAACTGGAGCTGTCCAGTGACAGAATGGCATCTGTAGTGAGCTGTCTATCAGAGGCAGTGTTCAACTAGAGAACAGAATGCTATAGCCTTCCTGGCCAATCTCAGTGAATCTTGTACTGGAAAGAAGTTTGAGCTAGATAGTGTCTAAAGACCCTTTCAACTATAAACTACTTCTGCTTTCAAGGTAGTCTCCGACTCTTTCCCAGGAATCCTTGAATTGGCTACTGTTTTGCCCATGAGTGATCATGGGGGTTCTTAGACCACCAGGGCTAGAGCTGCCATTTGCAGAGGTGCCCCTAGGGGGTGTTCAGGAAACAAATTTGTCCACTAATAAACAACATTATATCCTATCATTTCACTGTTGGAAATTTATTTTGTGGAGTCTTGCTTACCCTCAAGAATTCCCTGTGAAAATATAAGCATGCTTAGGAGGGTTTCCATTTTACAGTGGCATCAGCCAACATCTGGAAGCAGACCTCCATGGGAATGGGCAGTCCATTTCATGGCTGAGAGCTGGATTCTAGCATCATACTGCCAGGGTTTGCATCCGGCTCCATCACTGTCAGCTCTGTTGACTGTTGGTGAGTAACTTAACCTCTCTATGCCTATTGTGGAGGATCAAAAATCTAATACTTAGTGCCCAGCACATAGTAATCACTCAATAAACATTTATTAAATGTACAAATGAGGCAATAATGCCAGGAACCTGGGACAGAACACAGTCATGGTTGGTGAGAGGATGCTAAAGAAATGGTATTTACTCCATTATCCTCCATAAAATTTTATAATTTGAGATTTGCCCATATCCCAGCCTTTTAGAAGATATTCTTTCAATGGTATAATTATTAGCTGACCAGGAAACACAAATGTGTTTGTATTTCCAATGAAAAATGCTCTGAGCTATAAAGCTTGACCAAGAAAGTAGGTTCAGGTTCCTCTTCATTATTCTCTACAGGGATCATTTCAGCCCAGCTAAGGATGCTGTACTGATTTCCACCCAAATCATACTGGTGGCTGATAGTTATTTCGTACTTACTATGAGCCAGGCAGCTTAATTGCATATGTTATCTCTAATCCTCACAAAACCATGAAGGACACGTGTTAGTCAATTTTACAGATAAAAAATCTTGGTTTAGGGAAGTTTTTGCAGCTTGTCCAAGGTCACACAGGTAGTAATTAGCAGGATCAGGATTCAAAGTCAGGTCTGTCTGACCACCAAGCCCACATTTGCTACTGTGCCCCATTTCTTCTCCATTAAAGACCCTAGTAGATGGTAAGGCAGGGTACCTTTGTTTCTCCTGCACTGTTTAGCCCAACACATAGTAAGGGCTTAGTAAATGATTATTCAATTAAACTGCCAAGTACTTGGTAATTTCCAGATTGTTAGCCACTGTTGCTGTGTCTTGTGCCTTACCTAACTTCCAGCAAACAGTAGTCTACTAATAAACTTGAGTTCCAAAGCCTCTTCATTTCTGTTTTGCCCATGAGAGACCCTTGTGGGGGATCCCCTTAGGGGATTTCCCCTAGAAATAGACCCTGGACAGCCCAGAGCCCATAGGAAGTCATTCAACTGCCTGGTCTTTAACCTCATGGAGGAGCTACACTTCCCATAAGTAGTAACCAGCACTGGAAATTTACCTAATATCTGATACAAATGGAATCAAGGAAAGCCAAGATTGAAGGCATGCAGAACAAAGACCAAGCCTCTAGCGTGGCTGAGCCAGGAAGGTAATCTTAGACTTTTGGCTGAAACCAGCACATTCTAGGCTCTTTATTACCCAGTCTTCTCTGCACTATGCCTCTGCGCCTCCCACCAGGATGCTTCCCAACCTGGCCCCTACACACATCCATTTCTTCCTCTGTGGTGTGACTTACAGCACTTCCTTCTTCTGGCATGCCTCTTCCTGCTACTTTGTCAATTCCAATCCATGCTGCAAAGATCACATCCAGGAATCCTTCCCTGACTGTTCTATCCCTCTCTAATCTTTGTCTCTTCATTTCTAACTCAAAGCATAGCTTAGACATAACCATGCGTAGCCTCTCATCAGCCACTGATGCTTCATGCTGATATTCCAAGTCCCCACAAGTAGACTAAGCATCCTTTACAAGTAAGAACAATGCTTTCTATTCTTCCCTCCACCATGCCAGTGGCCAGGTCATTGTTCAGTGAGCCCAAAGACACAGGATACCTCCAAACCAAGTTTCTCATGCTGCGATAACTCAACGTGCTTCACCCTGGCAGGCATGGAAAGTGCCCTTTCCATCAAAACCAAGAGCCATCCTCATCCCATTGGCTTTCCTAAATTATCTCTAACCAGATTATCCTTCTCCTACAGAACACAGAATCCTCCAAGGAGGCCCAGATGGATGCCAGCCTCAGCTCTTCAACAAATTGATCTCATCGTCTTCCGATAGGAGTATGGAATTATCCCTTCCAAAGCTGTATAGTCCTGGAAAAACACTAGTGGTGACTCATGCAGGGGTGGGGGTGGGGCAGAGAGGAATGGGAGAAAGAAAAGAGAGCATACAGGCTGGTTATGGAGCCACAGAACGAGGCACATTAACCAATTCTGCCAATTATACAGCTGAAGCAATTAAATAACGTCACAATGGTAGGAGAGAGTGTAAACAGAGCCCACAACACTACCCTGTGGGCCAAAAGAAAAACAAACTTGGCTGCTGTGGTGGAAAGTCATTGCCTTCATGGCTCCTGCATCCCTTTCTCCCTTTACATCTGGTGATAGAACTCCTCTCCCCTTAGCAAACCTATTCCACACATTTGGGGTTGGGCTCACTTCTTGCTGAGGTGGGCATTGTACCAGGATTCGTGGAGTGTACCTTCCCCCAACCTCAATGGTTAACTCCAGGATGGGCATAGCACTCTAGCAGAGCTGATTAGAATAATGCCTGAGAATGCAAATACAGATACTGACAGAACTATTGGACTGTGAACTTGGAAGATGCCAGCTTGTGAATGCCAGTAGCCATCTCTCCTTCCAAACAGAGAAACCTTGCCTGAGAATAAAGGCAATATGCTAAGGAGAGCAGAATCCAGAGGTGGAGAGAATGGGGGGCTTTGATGCTTCATTTGAGTCCTAGATCCAGCCAAGACTTAGCACCTGGACAGAAATCTCCCCTTTTCCTCAAACTAGTTAGATATGGGTTTCTAGATATGTTTTGTTCTGTTGTTTTTGTTTTTGTGAAAGAGACCCAACCAGTAGAGCCACTGAGACTGAGAGCCAATATTCCATGGGGAAAACATGCCAAATATCAGAGGGATCTGTAAGACAGTATCACCTCCAAATTTTATTGAAGCAATTCGACAATTTGGCAGGACTTTCAGCCTCCTGCACTGTGGAAGCAATCTACCACACTGTACTTAAACCAACAAAAGAGAACCCTTAAGTATAAGGCTCAGAGAAGAATGCGGAAAAGGGAGATATCTCAGTCTTCCCCTAAAATCTAATCTAATCTGAGATTCAGGGGGGCTGGAAGCATAGTCCTAATTCAACCGGAGGCCTACCACGAGCATCTGTGCACTCTAGCCCTGAACCTGAACATCTCCTGAAAGGCCCTCACCTAAGCCCTGAGTCAGTTTTTCTGCCTGGACGCTGCCCACCATGTGAGAACCGCCTTCCAAAAGGAGGAGTGGGGTACAGAGCCAGAGACGTCGCCAAGTCACTCTCCTGATGGCCTCCCAATGCATCACTCTTCTCTCATTTCCCAGGCAGAATGCCAGTGAGGCATCCACAGCTCCCTGGAGGGCGAGAAGCAACTTCTTAATTAAAGGAAAGATCTGTACCTTCAAAGTGATTTACACAGGGACCTAATCCTCCAGTGGTGGGCACTCACACAGACACTCGTTCTAGCAGAGGATGTCTGGGCAGACCTGGCATCAATGCAAAACTGCTCCAGCCCCCAAAATTGCCTTACATACCCTGCATTAGAAGACCCTGAAGGACTGGAGGTAGAGAACGATTCATCCACTGATGCCGACAGTGGTAGTAGAATGCTGATTCCACGTGGGACTTCGTGTGAAGTCGGAAGATAAGGGAGCATGAGAGAAACAAAAAGACAAGCCATTTTCTCTGGAAGCTGATCCTTGGAGCTCAGCTTGGGATCTCGCACTCTCTTTCACAACCACAAACTAGAGCCAAGATAGAGTTTCTCAATCCTGGATACACATTAGAATCACCAGGGTAGCATTAAAGATTTTTGATGCCTGAACCACGCCTACACCAAAGGAAATCAGCATTTTCAGAGGAATCACCCCCGGCGGGACTGAGAAACATTGAGCCCAGAGAGCACGTTCTTCCAACCACCTCCCATCCCTTCCGAGGCACCCTCGGCACACATGGTCCAGAGAAACCAAAGACGACATCAGGGTCCCCCTTCCTCCATCCTCTCTCTGCTTCCCGGAGGCACTGAGGCTTCCAGCTGGCATCAAGCAGGGCTGCACCAGAGTAGAGGGCCCCAGAAACTGGAAGCGAAAGCGGCAGCGAAAAGAAAACAGAGTAGAACCCAGCTGGTTGACAACACTTCCACATCCTTCTTCAGGACAGTGACTGCTGAATGGCCATCTTCGAGGGGTACGTGGAAGGGCAGAAACACTGACGGAGTGGAGAGTGGGCTTAGTGCTCCGGCACCCCACCCCCAGGTGCGGTAGACTGCATGAGGGTGCAACAATCAGACTCCCTCCCCTGGGATTGGAACACAGCTCCCATGGCCCATCTCAGTTGGTGCTTAAATGGCAAAAACATTTTGACGCGTGTCTAGAGGGACTTAAGCTGCTGAGAGAGGGAAAAGGGAAGAAGACACGGTGAGAAGCAGGAATAAGCCAGACTGAGGCAACTCGCTTCATCTCTTGGTGCCTTTCAGCCTCTTGCTCCAGGCTGTCTTGAAGCCCAGCAGCCGCCCCTGGCTTGGGCTCCCAGAAACCCCCCAAGGGTGAGCAAGGTAACTGACGTCAGCCAACTTTCCTGCCCTCCTCACCACGGAAGCCACGTAGCACAGTGGCAAGAAAAAATCTGGCTCCGGAGTGCAGATAAGGGCGTTCCCGTGAGAGACCTAGGGCACGTTTTTTAACTTGTCTATGCCCCAGTTTTCACATCTACAAAATGGGGGCTTGGTAAACATTAAAGGAGTTAATACAGGTCACAGTCTCCAAATGGTGCCTGGCATGTTGGCCCTTAAACACATTTCAGTAAAAGTCACATTTTACTGCTCTCTAGAATCAAGTGCTCTTTCCTTCCAGTCCCAGGAAGGAAAACATATTGCCCAGTAACCCAGTGAGCTGGTTTACGGTATGTAACTCTGTGGGGCTCACACTGCCAATAGCTCAAAGGTCTCACAGTCTAGAGTAGAGTGGTGTAAGTCATGACTGGCCCCCAAGAGCCTTGCCTCCTAGTTGGGGAAACCAGGTATGCACAAGAAAAGAAAAACATAAATTCCCAGTGACACTGTAGGTGGTAAGAACCACGGTGGGTTGCAAGAGAACAGTCACTGACCAGGCTGGTCACAGAGGCTTCACAGAGGAGCTGGGATGTGCGTCCCCACGCTGTGTGATGCCAGGCCTGGCAAGGTGGCCACGACGTCCCACCACCATACTCCACACCACTCCTCCTGGGAGAAACTGGAAATGCCCCTGAAAGCCGTTTTCCACATTCTGAAGCTTTCTAATGATCACATTCCCACTGAGGCCCATCAGATCTTATTTTTAAATGAAGAGGTTTGGGTTTGCAGTTAACCAGAAACCACTGTGCTTTCTGTAGCTAGAGGAGGAGCAGACCCGGCCACGCCCATACTCCAGCCCCTGGGCCACCTGCAGACGGTTCCCACAGCGGCTGGCTTCCTGTGTCTCTACCTTGGGACATGCTCTGCCTTGGGACCTTGCTCAACCAGGCTCAGGGAAGCTGTGCATGCCAGGGAGCCAACATCCCAGGTGCAACTCTCAACCAATAAAGGACAGGAGTTCGTGACAAATATCCCCATTCTCTCTCCCCGCGGTGTGAGGGGCAAGACCAAGTCCAAGGTGTGTTCCACACAATTTCCCAGAGTTTCTCCAACAGGACTGAGCCCCAGCAGGCCACAGCGGTTCCCACTCAATAGCTGACCCCCTCGTTGGGTTTCCTCCGTCCCCTAGCTCACTTCCCCAACTCCTTCATGGTGGTTCCTGAGATCACCTCCCAGATGAACTGCTTGCACCAAATTCTCATCTCAGGGTCTATTTTTAGAGGAACCCAACGTGAGCCAAGAGGAGGGCAGACCCCACGGCCAGCTGGGGCATGGGTCACTGAGAATTCACAGGATGCCTGCTCATCCGGTCGCAGTCTGGAGTGCTTGCTTCTGCCTCTCTCCTGGGTGGTTTCTAATCATGTTTGTTCCTGTCTCTGCTAATCAACACCATTTGGTGCTGCTCAATAGGTCTCTGCTGGTGCAAGTGAATTAACAATATTTCCTGGATGTTTCTGTAATAACCATCTTTATGAGGGCTTTGCAGTGCTCAGTAGCTACACCTGAACCAAAAGAGCTATTAGGCATAGAAAAGAAAAAGCAGCCAAATCCCTGCATGGGCTCCTACTAGCCCCACTCAGTGATTCACTGGGGTGAAAGCCAAGCCCAAGTTAGACACTGATGTGGATTGAATCTCCTTGCAGGTAAATAACCTGGCCAACTTTCCTGCTTAGCATGTCAGCTGGGTGTTGGCAAACAGGAGCAAGCTGTTAGCGTGGCTGCTGCAAGAGCTCAGCTCCCTAGTGAATGGAGCCCCCCCAGCTCAGGCTACCAGGACCGGAAGGGTCAGGTTGTCAGCTCAAGTGAGGTGACACAGGTAAAACAGGTGACAACATCGTGGGGCTGCACGTGACTCCCTCAGCAAGTCTCTCTGTAGATTTCAGCCCTGTTTCAATAAATGCCATCCTCCTCTGAAGATTAGAATGAGATGGACTCAGAAGAAGCCACGTGGAGATCAAAAATAAGCCACGCCTCCTGCCTCCTGGATATACTGAGGGCTTGATCACTCAGCAGTGTTCAGTGGCAGGATCATTTACCAGAAGTATTTTGGCTCCCAGGACAAGAGAAGAAGAGGACATCTGGGGGCACATTCACGGGTGACCCAGGGACTTAGCCTGTGAGACTGGATCTGTTTCCTTCCCCCTGTTGCATCCAAGTATGCGCAGAAGAAGGTTGAAACTAGGAGGGCTTGAGGTGGGAAGTAAGGACACTCCCGAATCATGCCAGGCTCTCCAACTCTGCCGTGATTAGAAGGAAGTTGGGAAGGAGGAGAGAAGGGAGAAGAGAGAGAAAGGCAGCTGAGGAGACAGTAGAACTAAAGCCACCCAAAGGACAGAATCCATTTTGAGCAGGTGCTCATCAGAACTGCCAGCACTAATCCCTGTACTCAACAAATACGGACTGAGCCCTGCTATGTGCCCGTGTCACAGCCGGGTACTGGGAACACGGGGTAGATGCAGCCCCTCAAGAGTTTCCCACCAAGAGAAAAACAAGATTTTGAGAAAAAAATGTCAATGGAGTGTCACCTAAGTGAAATCAGAGGGGTCGCTGAACAAATGCAGCAGGGAGTAGCTCATCTGGCTATGAGGCAAGCTCCCCAGAGTCTCAGAGTGAGGTTGCTGAAAATGAAGAACGAGCAGGAATCAGCCGGAAGGAGGCTGGGGGAGCGGGGTTTTCCAGGCAGAGGAAACAGCATGCACAAAGGTCTCAAGGCAGAAAGCACGGCTTCTCTGAAGAAGCTGAGGAGAGAATGCAAGTAAGAGGCTGGTGGGAGAGCACACTGGAAAGGCAGAGAGAGGCTGAAACGGGAGTGACCAGTTACACTGCTGGCAGATCAACCAAAGAGGGAATTAGTGAATGGACATTTCATCTGGAAAACTTACTCAGGATGCCAGAGAGAGAGATGCGAGATGGGGACTATGAAGGAGAAGTTAGAGGGCATGGAAGAGCGAGAAGTAAGGAAGAAAGATCATGAGAGAAAGGCTATATCCAATGATATGACAGTAGGGAATTTCCTGGGATTAAAGAGATTCCTCAGATTGAAAAAGCATTAGTCACAAGCAGGATAAATTTAAGTAGTTTCAGAATTGCTAAGCCATACCCTTGTGAGAAACAAATTTACCAATTAGAGTATCATGTTTGTGTGCAATTCTTTTTGCCTTTTTTACTAAAGTATACAAGGTTTTTCCCGTGTATGACAGGTAACTTCTGTCATCTCCTTTCATCCCCAGACCCCCCAGTGTGCTTATGTGATTCATTTTAAATACAGTTAGATTCATTTGCTCTCGTCTGCATTCCTACTCTCCCCGCCAACACACACATCCTGGTTAATTTTTTTTAATTTACATACAGTAAAATATATTCTTTGTAGAGTGTAGCTCTATGATTTTGATCAGTGCACTGTCGTGTACCCACCACCAGTTCCACACAGAACATGTCCACCTATGATTTAGGTACTAAATCTATTTAGGAGGAAACAGAGACACAAAGGGGTAAGTAACTTTGCCTGAGGTCATCCAACTAGTTCACAAAGGGCTGTGCTTTTGCTTGGGTGGTCTTGGCTCCAGAACACCAGCTACAAAACCCTAAGCCACACTGTCTTAGATTTCCACACCCAGCCCAAGTCTGCATGAACATTCGATTACCATCAACCCTGTCACCAAGGAATCCCAAGTGTGCATCTGCTTGAATCCTCAGTCATAGCCCTGACTGGGGCACGTGATAAGCCTGGCCTAACTTTCTGGAAAAAAGAGTCAGGAGGACAAAAATAGCACCCCTTTTCAAACTGTCAAATAGGTTGGGATTGGGTAACATGTAGGGGGCAGATTCTAACCTCAAGCTCAAGATTTACTGAGCATTAGTTTAATCCTCCAGCCTGTGACTCTTTGAAGGCACAGGTCACTTCTTATCCATCTCTATATCCCTGGTACTTAGTACATGGCAGGTGTTTAATCAACATTTATCAGATGAATGCACACATGAGCGAATAAAAGATCATAAATTTAAACATCAAGAGGTACCAGAGAAGAGCCATGAGCCACAGGACATGTCCTCTCTTTCAACTGACATTCTACCTCCTTCCCATCACGAGAGAAGCCTTACACTCCCAATTTTACTAACAATATCTCCATTCTTGTAGTGCAGCAGAGGCCATAGCCATGCCCGACCTGTTAGCTAAATTATGAATAAGGACACAGGGCTTAGCATCTCTCTGTAGCCCTTGTAGCCACATGGAACTATGTGGTGATGCAAGGCAATATGAAGCAAATATATGGATGGATAATGGGTGAAAGATGGATGGATGGACCAAAAGACTGCACTAAATTTAAGTTCAAAGCTACACTTACATACCCCTTGAGGATGAAATTTTTTGTCCTCCTTTAGAGCCATACCCCCAGTGCCTAATGCATTGCCTCACACACAATAGTCTCTCAAGAAATATTTGTTGGAGAGGTGGAGTCAAGATGGCATACTAGGAGGACGCAGAATTCACGTCTCCTCACAACTAGGGCACCTACCACGTACCGGTGGGGGACCACGGACACCTAAGGGGACGGGAGGAACCCCCAGCGACCAGGTAGGATGTGGGGCTTGGGGGGAGTGAAGGGGGAGGAGAAGTGGAGGCGGCAGGGGACTGGTACCCCTGAGGGGTGGCTGGGGGAGGGGAAGGGATCCCACACCCGAAGGGGGAAATTGGGGAACCACGTGGAGGGCAGAGGATCAAAAGGGAGCATGCCCAGGTTTCCCCTGCCCACTTGGACCCCCAGGAACCTGTTGGGATCCTGGGCCTGATCCTCTGCCCACCGAGGCCCCCTCCAGCCGTGCGGGTCCTGAGGAAGTGGGAGGGAGGGAAGGGGGAGCAAAAGTAAAGGCTGGACCTCCAGAACCGGCACACCTGAGGGGCGGCTGGGGGAGGGGAGAAGTTCTACATCCAGCAGGACCCACCCATGGTTAGGGGTACAGCATCCACAGGGGAGACCCTGGGGGAGACAGTGGAGGAGGGGCACGAAGGAATGTAAGGGAAGGGGGCCAGCGCTTTCCCTGTCCCCTTAAGCCCCAGGAAGCCTGTTGGGCTCGCAGGCCTAATCCTCTGCCCTCGGAGCCTCCCTCCTGCCGCACAGAGCCCAAGCCCCGCCCCTGCACTCCCACCTAGGGCCCCACCTCTACACTCGGAGACCCCCCTCTGAGACCCCCTCCGTAGGGCTGGGCCTAAACCCCACCCACACAGGTTTAGGTAAGGCTTAAACCTCACCCAGGGCCTTACCTCCAAACTCCACACTCCAGAGCCCCCCCCTTTCCACTTGCTGCCTCTCCCCTTTCGCCAGGTGCTAAGCAGAGGCCTCGCCCCACGCTTGAACGTCACCCTGCCTAGACCCCACTCTATGCTCAAACGTCACCCCCCAACCCGCCTAGGTCTTGCCCCACCCAAAACCCTGCCCCTGCCAGAGGTCCACCCCCACCTAAACTCCACCCCCATAGCTAAGGCTTATTTTTTCTTTTTCTTTTCTTTTTTCCTCTTTTAGATTGGGGTTCTGTTTTACCTTGTTGATTCATTGTTGTTGATTCTTTTATATTTTTATTTTTCCTAATAAATCTTTTACTTTTCTAATTTTGTTTTATCCTTTATATTTTGTTAGTGATCTCTCCTTTTGGCTTGTTCCCCAGCCCCCCGCCTTTTTTTTTTTTTCTGTTTTCTGTTTTGGTTTTACCTTGTTGCAGTTGTTTCAATTATAGTTTTATTTTTCCTAATATATTTTTTATCTAATTTAATTTTTAGTTTTATTTATTTAATTTTATTTTAAATTTATTTTTATTTTATTTTTATTCTTTGATATTGTACTGCTCTTTTTTTTTTTTTTTTTTTTTCTATGCCACGAAGATGGTGGGATCTTGGTTCCCAGGCCGGAGGTTGGGCCTAAGCTCCTGTGGTAGGAGCTCCGAGTCCAAACCGCTGGACTAACAGAGAACCTCAGACCCCAGGGAATATCAGTCAGAGTGAGGCCTCCCGGAGGTCCTCATCTCAGCACCAAGACCCAGCTCTATCCAACTGCCTGCAAACTCCAGCGCTGGACGTCTCAGGCCAAACAACCCGTAAGACAGGAATACAGCACCACCCATCAAAAAAAAAAAAGAAACAACAAAAAAATATGTTACAGACGAAGGAGCAAGGTAAAACCTACAAGACCAAATAAATGAAGACAAAATATGCAACCTACCTGAAAAAGAATTCAGAGTAATGATAGGAAAGATGATCCAAAATCTCAGAAAAAGAATGGAGAAAATACAAGAAACATTTAACAAGGATCTAGAAGAACTAAAGAGCAAACAAACAGTGATGAACAATACAGTTACTGAAATTAAAAATACTCCAGAGGGAATCAATAGCAGAATAACTGAGGACGAAGAACGGATATGTGAGCTGGAAGATAAAATGGTGGAAATAACTGCCAGGGAGCAGAATAAAGAAAAAAGAATGAAAAGAATTAAGGACAGTCTCAGAGACCTCTGGGACAACATTAAAAGCACCAACATTCAAATTATAGGGGTCCCAGAAGAAGAAGAGAAAAAGAAAGGGTCTGAGAAAATATTTGAAGACATTATAGTCAAAAACTTCCTTAACATGGTAAAGGAAATAGTCAATCAAGTCCAGGAAGCACAGAGAGTACCATAAAGGATAAACCCAAAGAGAAACACGCTGAGACAGATATTACTCAAACTATCAAAAATTAAACACAAAGAAAAAATATTAAAAGCAGCAAGGGAAAAGCAACAGATAATATACAAGGGAATCCTCATAAGGTTAACAGCTGATTTTTTAGCAGAAACTGCAAGCCAGAAGGAAGTGGCAGGACATATTTAAAGTGATGAAAGGGAAAAACCTATAACCAAGATTACTCTACCCAGGAAGGATCTCATTCAGATTCAATGGAGAAATTAAAACATTTACAGATAAGCAAAAGTTAAGAGAATTCAGCACCACCAAACCAACTTTACAATAAATGCTAAAGGAACTTCTCTAGGCAGGAAACACAAGAGAAGGAAAAGATCTACAAAAACAAACCCAAAACAATTAAGAAAATGGTAATAGGAACATACATATCAATAATTACCTTAAATGTAAATGGATTAAATGCTCCAGCCAAAAGACATAGATTGGCTGAATGGATACAAAAATAAGACCCATACATATACTGTCTACAAGAGACCCACTTCAGACCTAGGGACACATACAGACTGAAAGTGAGGGGATGGCAAAAGATACTCCATGCAAATGGAAATCAAAAGAAAGCTGGAGTAGCAATTCTCATATCAGACAAAATAGACTTTAAAATAAAGACTATTACAAGAGACAAAGAAGGACACTACATAATGATCAAGGGATCAATCCAAGAAGAAGATAAAACAATTGTAAATATTTATGCACCCAACATAGGAGCACCTCAACACGTAAGGCAAATGCTAACAGCCATAAAAGGGGAAATCGACAGTAACACAATCATAGTAGGGGACTTTAACACCCCACTTTCATCAATGGACAGATCATCCAAAATGAAAATAAATAAGGAAACACAAGCTTTAAATGACACATTAAACAAGATGGACTTAATTGATATTTATAGGACATCCAAAAACATCCAAAAACATCCAAAACAACCATCCAAAAACAACAGAATACACTTTTTTCTCAAGTACTCATGGAACATTCTCCAGGATACACCATATCTTGGGTCACAAATCAAGCCTTGGTAAACTTAAGAAAATTGAAATCGTATCAAGTATCTTATCCGACCACAACGCTATGAGACTAGATATCAACTACAGGAAAAAAACTGTAAAAAATACAAACACGTGGAGGCTAAACAATACGCTACTAAATAACCAAGAGATCACTGAAGAAATCAAAGAGGAAATCAAAAAATACCTAGAAACAAATGACAGTGAAAGCACAATGACCCAAAACCTATGGGATGCAGCAAAAGCAGGTCTAAGAGGGAAGTTTATAGCAATACAATCCTACCTCAAGAAACAAGAAACAACTCAAATAAACAACCTTACTCCTAAAGCAATTAGAGAAAGAAGAACAAAAAAAAAAACCCAAAGTTAGCAGAAGGAAAGAAATCATAAAGATCAGATCAGAAATAAATGAAAAAGAAATGAAGGAAATGATAACAAAGATCCATAAAACTAAAAGCTGGTTCTTTGAGAAGATAAACAAAATTGATAAACCATTAGCCAGACACATTAAGAAAAAAAGGGAGAAGACTTAAATCAATAGGATTAGAAATGAAAAAGGGGAAGTAACAACTGACACTGCAGAAATACAAAGGATCATGAGAGACTACTACAAGCAACTCTATGCCAATAAAATGGACAACCTGGAAGAAATGGACAAATTCTTAGAAGAGCACAACCTTCTGAGACTGAACCAGGAAGAAATAGAAAATATAAACGGACCAATCACAAGCACTGAAATTGAAACTGTGATTAAAAATCTTCCAACAAAAAAATGCCCAGGACCAGATGGCTTCACAGGTGAATTCTATCAAACATTTAGAGAAGAGCTAACACCTATCCTTCTCAAACTCTTCCAAAATATAGCAGAGGGAGGAACACGCCCAAACTCATTACACGAGGCCACCATCACCCTGATACCAAAACCAGATAAAGATGTCACAAAAAAAGAAAACTACAGGCCAATATCACTGATGAACATAGATACAAAAATCGTCAACAAAATACTAGCAAACAGAATCCAACAACACATTAAAAGGATCATACACCATGATCAAGTGGGGTTTATCCCAGGAATGCAAGGATTCTTCAATATATGCAAATCAATCAATGTGATACACCATATTAACAAACTGAAGGATAAAAACCATATGATCATCTCAATATATGCAGAAAAAGCTTTGGACAAAATTCAACACCCATTTATGATAAAAGTCCTGCAGAAAGTAGGCACAGAGGGAACCTACCTCAACATAATAAAGGCCATATATGACAAACCCACAGCCAACATCATTCTCAATGGTGAAAAACTGAAACCATTTCCCCTAAGATCAGGAACGAGACAAGGCTGTCCACTCTCACCACTATTATTCAACATAGTTTTGGAAGTTTTAGCCACAGCTATCAGAGAAGAAAAAGAAATAGAAGAAATCCAAATCAGAAAGAAGAAGTAAAACTGTCACTGTTTGCAGATGACATGATACTATACATAGAGAATCCTAAAGATACTACCAGAAAACTACTAGAGCTAATCAATGAATTCGGTAAAGTAGCAGGATACAAAATTAACGCACAGAAATCTCTTACATTCCTATACACTAATGATGAAAAATCTGACAGTGAAATTAAGGAAATACTACCATTTACCACTGCAACAAAAAGAATAAAATACCTAGGAATAAACTTACCTAAGGAGACAAAAGACCTTTATGCAGAAAACTATAAGACACTGATGAAAGAAATTAAAGATGATACAAACAGATGGAGAGATAGACTGTGTTCTTGGATTGGAAGAATCAACATTGTGAAAATGACTGTACTACCCAAAGCAATCTACAGATTCAATGCAATCCCTATCAAACTACCAATGGCATTTTTCACAAAACTAGAACAAAAAATTGCACAATTTGTATGGAAACACAAAAGACCCCGAATAGCCAAAACAATCTTGAGAAAGAAAAACAGAGCTGGAGGAATCAGGCTCCTGGACTTCAGACTATACTACAAAGCTACAGTAATCAAGACAGTATGGTACTGACACAAAAACAGAAATATAGATCAATGGAACAAGATAGAAAGCCCGGAGATAAACCCATGCACATATGTTCACCTTATCTTTGACAAAGGAGTTAAGAACATACAATGGAGAAAAGACAGCCTCTTCAATAAATGGTGCTGGGAAAACTGGACAGCTACATGTAAAAGAATGGAATTAGAACACTCCCTAACACCATACACAAAAATAAACTCAAAATGGATTAGAGACCTAGATGTAAGACTGGACACTATAAAACTCAGAGGAAAACATAGGCAGAACACTCTATGACATAAATCACAGCAAGATCCTTTTTGACCCACCTCCTAGAGAAATGGAAATAAAAACAAAAATAAACAAATGGGACCTAATGAAACTTAAAAGCTTTTGCACAGCAAAGGAAAACATAAAGAAGATGAAAAGAGAACCCTCAGAATGGGAGAAAGTATTTGCCAGTGAAGCAACTGACAAAGGATTAATCTCCAAAATTTACAAGCAGCTCATGCAGCTCAATATTAAAAAAACAAAGAACCCAATCCAAAAATGGGCCAAAGACCTAAACAGACATTTCTCCAAAGAAGATATACAGATTGCCAACAAACACACGAAAGGATGCTCAACGTCACCAATCATTAGAGAAATGCAAATCAAAACTACAATGAGGTATCACCTCACACCGGTCAGAATGGCCATCATCAAAAAATCTACAAACAATAAATGCTGGAGAGGGTGTGGAGAAAAGGGAACCCTCTTGCACTGTTGGTGAGAATGTAAATTGGTACAGCCACTATGGAGAACAGTATGGAGGTTCCTTAAAAAACTAAAATAGAACTACCATATGACCCAGCAATCCCACTACTGGGCATATACCCTGAGAAAGCCATAATTCAAAAAGAGTGATGTACCACAATGTTCATTGCAGCTCTATTTACAATAGCCAGGACGTGGAAGCAACCTAAGTGTCCATCGACAGATGAATGGATAAAGAAGATGTGGCACATATATACAGTGGAATATTACTCCGCCATAAAAAGAAAGGAAATTGAGTTATTTGTAGTGAGGTGGATGGACCTAGAGTCTGTCATACGAGTGAAGTAAGTCAGAAAGAGAAAAACAAATACCGTATGCTAACACATATGTATGGAATCTAAAAAAAAAAAAATAATGGTTCTAATGAACCTAGGGGCAGGACAGGAATAAAGACACAGACATAGAGAATGGACTTGAGGACACGGGGAGGGGGAAGGGTAAGCTGGGATGAAGTAAGAGAGTAGCATTGACATATATACACTACCAAATGTAAAATAGATAGCTAGTGGGAAGCAGCTGCATAGCACAGGGAGATCAGCTCAGTGCTTTGTGACCACCTAGAGGGGTGAGATAAGGAGAGTGGGAGGGAGATGTAAGAGAGAGGGGATATGGGGATATACTTATGCATATAGCTGATTCACTTTGTTATACAGCAGAAACTAACACAACACTGTAAAGCATCTCTGATAAAGATGTTAAAAAAAAAAAGAAATATTTGCTGAAGAGAAGAGGAATGAAAAGGAAGTAGCTGACAAGCAGTCTCCCTGTGCCAAATGCTAAAAGGTAGAGGCACTCAGAGCTTGTCCAGATACTCACGTTAAGTTTGACTCCCATGTCTCAGCTTCTCTACCAGGTTTTACTAACACTGATGAGGAAAATTAGAAGACCAGCTCCTTTTAGGCGGATTTTTGTTCGCACAGCCCACTTAAGTTGGGAATACCTAGAAGTTAAACAGGCTTTCTAAAGACCTAATAGAAGAGCTCGGAGCAGGGAGGACAGGACTTTCCCAAGGATCCCTGAGAAGAACTGCTTGGAGACCATCAACTGTCTTGGCTGCACCCACAAGAATCTGCAGGCAATGAGGTTCAGAGGCACAGCGCTCCTTACCCCACAATCAGAAAATAAAACATTACTAACAACACCCAGGGAGAACCTCAACATAGGAAGCTGGCCTGAAAGAGCGTGGAAAGACAAACAGCCAACAATCTGTGGTGGCAGATGTTCTGGGCATGACCATACGAAGCAGAGAATCACATATTTAACATGCATCACTTTCCTTTTGTCATGTTGGGTTCTGGGGTGGGTGGACAGCATGTTGCACGTTCCCCATTCCACCTTGCAGCCCAGCCTTCTAGTCAATCATTGCTTATGCAGGATCATACTTATTCAGTCAACAAGAGCACACTGTCCTTGAAATCAGTGTGAATATGCTTGACTTAAAAATAACTGGCGTGTGGTTGGGGGTCTGCCTGCCGGTGCGGGGGGCGCGGGTTCGAGCCCTGGTCTGGGAGGATCCCGCGTGCCGCGGAGCGGCTGGGCCCCTGGGCCACGGCTACTGGGCCTGCGCGTCTGGAGCCTGTGCTCCGCGGCGGGAGGGGCCGCGATGGTGGGAGGCCCTTGCACCGCGATGGGGAGTGGCCCCCGCTTGCCGCAACTGGAGAAGAGCCCTCGCACGGAAACGAAGACCCAACACAGCCAAAAATAAATAAATAAATAGTTTAAAAAAAAAAAAAAATAAAAAAATAACTGGCGTGTTGTCTGGTCCCCTGGGCATTCCCTACAGAGCTTCTGCCAAGGAGAGGCTCTGCTCCTCGGGGGTAAGAATTTGTAAGAAAAGACTGTTTTATGCATCATAAAAATTATTCCTGCAGAAGTGAGCCTTTCTCTCTAGGACACACAAGACCACAATGAATAGCCCAGCTTTGAATAAAGTTCTTCATTGAGACAGTGTGCAGATAGATGCTGAGCCTCCGAATCTGCAAAATCTGCCTGTCATGGTGGGGTGGGGCTTTGTTAGCAAAACCCAGTTTCAAGGTTTGTCCGAACCCTTCAGGTGCACGCCCATGAATCACTGATGCCAACCCTGCAGAGGCTGGCCACTCTAGAACCTGGTGCGGTTCTCACGGAGTCGTCCAGAGGATTCTGTCCCATCACTCATTCTCTCATCCTCCACCAAGGAAACTTTGCTTCCCTGGTCCCTCAGAAAGACAAGCCCCTCTCAGAACAGTAGACAGCTCTGGGGCTCAGGGAACACGGAGCATGTTCACAAGTACTAAACTCACCACCAAGTACACAAAGGGCCAGGAAGCCTGCCTTGAAATATGCTGAGGTCTTGTCCTGTCACTGTTCAGCCGCTACCCCGGGCAGATGGCATGACTGTGTAGTTAGGGTGTGCTGGTCGTTCTCTGTCTCCTCAGTTCCATTCTCCGCCCTTCTCTGCCCAGGAACTGCATCACCAGGGCCTGCGGCTGCCTTCCGATAGGCTCACCCGATGGATGGGCTGCCAGATCATCCTTCCCCTCCCCCCCCTGCTTTGGGCCACATCGTGGGCAGGGGCTGCTCCCTTCACACTTCAGCCCCTGCCAGGCGGCCACTTCTCCACTCACAGCTCTCGTTGGGTTCCAAGAAGACCATTCTCTCCCCTTGATACTTCAAACCCAGGGATGGTGGAAGCTTCCTGCTCCTGCTTGACTCTGGGTACCTCAACATCCCTTGTGGATTCTCAGAACCCTGCCCTTTGCTCTATAAACTGCCCTCATCCAACCATCCAAGAGGAATTGTGTTTCCCGGCAGGGCTCTGGCAGGTAAAGACATGCGGTGGAAAGGGCGTTAATCTTGGATTAAGGGAACCTGGGTTCTAGACGCTGCTCTGCTTCTGACTGGCTATGTGACCTCGACCAAACACTTCACCTCTCTGAGCCACAGCTCCCGAACGCATCGTCAGCATGAGGAGCTGGATCTGTGCAGGGAAGCCTGCGCACCCTCTGGGCCTCCCTCTTCTTCCCACAAGCACCTGCATCCCCTGGGGCATCCCTCCAGGACCCTGGGGCTCTGAAGAGCAAGCCAGACATACTGGTCGTTCTAGTTCTTGTAGTGACTTTGATATTTGATACACAGAGATCAGATGGTCTTCTCTGGAGAACTAACATAACGATTAGGATAGCAACTCATTTAAAAGGGGCTGTCTGGGGTTCCCAAGGGACTCAGGAAGGGAAGTCAAGGCACCGATTGCACCAGACGCCTCTCCTGAAGCGAGGCGGCCGGCCTTTCTTTTGTAGCTTTGTGTCGTCCACCAGGCCTGTGGGCTGCAGGAGCCCAGGTGGGTGGTCAGCTCTCTGCGAGGAGGCAACCATTCCTCCGAGGGCACAGGAAGGGCACAACTGTGCCCCCTCATGGCCAACACTCACAGTCACTGGTTCCGGGGGTACCTGCGTGGGGCACCAGCAGCATCCCCTGCACCGACCCTCCTGTTTCTACCTTACGACATCTCAGGTGCTCTCCCTGGGAAAAATCATTATCTCACTTGGTCCTCACAGCCTCCCTGTGAGGCCAGCAGGGCAAGAGCTCTTGATAATTACATTTTACAAGTAATAGGCAAGTGTGTTCGGGGAAAGTGAGTCCCAGACGCATTTCCCAAAGTCGCACAGCTGAACAAGGGGAGGGCCGCGACCAAAATCTCAGGCCTTAAGTGTCTTTTACAGAACCCTATATTCGATTTAAGTGGATGATTAAACTAAATTACTGGCTTTAAGGACTTTGTATTTGGAACGAGGCCAACTCTTGCATGTTTTTATTCATGATTAAAAGCATGTCTCCTGGCTGTTCTCCATGATGTCACAGGCTTACCAGGAAATAAAGACAACTCTCCGGGAACTTTGGCCTCTTATCTGTACTTTCCCATGTGCTTTTGTGAATGTTGTCTCACACAGGTGAGGCCATTTGAGGCAAGGTCTCACAGCTATTTGGCCCCCTCAAGTCAGCTCTAGAGGCCCCCCACATCCCTTGATTCTAAGTCTGGTGCTGTTTCACCTCACAATCCTTCAGTCAGTCAACAAACATGTGCTGAGTCAGCGCGGGCCAGGCCTGCGCCGGAAGCCAGGTGAAAGAACAGTGGCGAACAAGGCCCAGCCCGTGCCCTTAGGATTGTTTAGAGTCTGGTGGGAAAATTGATGCACAAACCACAGTGGAGGCCCACAGGGATTGCCGTGAGGAAGGTGTGCACCCCGGTGTGCTAGGAGCACAGAAGAAGGAGCCCCTCCTCCTTCCCTGGGGACGCTGCACAGAGGAGCAGGGGGAGAGCTGCGACTTGAAGGGCCTGAAGATGAGCTGGCATTCAGCAGGTGGGGCACTGCAGGAGGAAGCAGCATTACCAGCCCGGAAGGAGCTATGTGGGCGAAGGCGTGAGCGGGCACGGCCCGGCCAGAAGCAAGGGTGTGACAGACTGGGGCAGGTCAACAGGAGGAAGGGAGGGCTCTCCCCAAGTCTATATGGAGATAGCCATTTCCACAAGAGGGAACCACAGTGACATTTAGGAGTCAAAGGATTTCAAAGGGAGCCACAGCAGCTTATTCCTGGCCAAACCTGTGTGATGGTTACCCCACCTGGGAGCGTGGTGTCTGATGACTTTCAAGAGCCTCTCACCAAAAAGGATAAAAAAGCAGAAACAACAATAACAGTACTCACTACGGCAGCTGCCTAGCTCACCTGGCACCAGAAGGAGCCCTGCTGGTGTTAAGAGAATAGAGTCAGCATTTTATTGCAACATCTGTTGGACTCACCTCACTCTGAGATGAAGATGTGAACGTGCTTTAAAAAACAGAAGCAGGGGCTTCCCTGGTGGCACAGTGGTTGGGAGTCCGCCTGCCAATGCAGGGGACACGGGTTCGAGCCCTGGTCCGGGAAGATCCCACATGCCGCGGAGCAACTACGCCCGTGAGCCACAACTACTGAGACTGTGCTCTAGAGCCCGTGAGCCACAACTACTGAGCCCACGAGCCACAACTACTGAAGCCCACACACCTAGAGCCCGTGTTCCGCAACAAGAGAAGCCACCACAATGAGAAGCCTGCGCACAGCAACGAAGACCCAACACAGCCAAAAATAAAATAAAATAAATAAATTTATTAAAAAAAAAAAGAAAGAAAGAAACAGAAGCAGCCCACCCTCATGGCCAGTCAGGCGCAGCTGCTGAAGGAAGCTGCTCTGAGCCTAGGGGCAGAACTCCTCCCTCTGGGTGTCCTGCACCCTGGCGGACACTTATGTCTGGCGCCGCTGAGTGTTTCCTGAGTCCTGTGCCTGGCCTCCTCAGTGAGCCTGGGGCTTCTGGGGCCGGAGACCACAGCGGCACCTTCACAACACCTAGGACCACACAGCACATGCTGAGGGTGTGAAAGAGACAAAGGGTTATAAAGGCAGCTCCCTCCTCTCCTGACCACAGCTGCATGGTACAAGCAGTGCAGGCCCTTCCTGACAGCTTGTCTGTCTGGGTGTCTCCCCAGGAGGGACAGCAAGTGATTCCCTGGCATCTTACCTTCCCTGTGATCAATTTCTCCTGGCATCTGTCGGACTCTAACACCTCCTCTGTGGCCCTCCAAGGGTGGGTTCTGTTCATGGAATCGGAACACAGCCCATCTGAAGGGAGGTACATTTTTTCTTTTTTTCCTCCACTTTCCAGTGCAGAAAAATCAAGACAGGGGAAACCAGAGAGAAGAGGCGCTAAACTACAGCAGAGACCCAAGAACACAGATGCAGGGTTCCGAGTGACAGGTGTTTTCAGAAGGTCACAGAAGCTAGCCCAGGAAGCAGCCACACGTCGCAGCTTCCTATGTGTATGTGGTGCCTCTCTTCTGATAAAAAGCTGTGGCTTTCTCCCCTACCCCTGGCAGAGCACAGAAGTCCATGTCAGGGAGCCAGACCCATGGATGCTGAATGTTTTTTCATCTCCAAGAGTCTCCTGTCCTCTGCCAATAGCCAAGGAAGGGGTTATTAAACCATAAACTCTTAGTAGCTAAGATCTCAGAAACAAATTAACTTAGGAGATACTCCTGATAATTTGGCCCTGGGAAAGTAGAACCAACGTAATAAACCCTCTGGGAAGGGTGAGACTCCAGTTGGGTAGAAAGATCAAAAGAAGGGCAAGATATTCAACTCACCCCGTCGAAGCACCTATCCCATGCCAAATGCATAACACACACAGTCTCTTTTCATTGCAGTCCTTGCAAGAGCAGGTGCTGTTATCCCCACTGACAGAGGAGGTGTCAGAGGCACAACGAAGCTGATGTACTTGGTCAAGGTCATATGGCTAGGATAGGGCAGGTCTGGACTTGATCCCTGCTAGTGAGCAAAGAGTCCTACAAGGAGACCATTTAAAAACAGATCTCCTAGCAGATCTCCACCTTAGAGATCCTGATGCATCAGTGTGGGGAGAAGTCCAGGAATCTGCATTTTTAACCAGCACCTCAAAGTGACTCCAGTGCTTGTGGATGTCAGGTGGTGGTTTATAAGCTGAGCTTTGGAAAGATCCTTGAGTTAGAAGCCCAGGTCCATGACCCTGAACAAGTCACTTAAGCTATGTGAGCCCCAGCTTCTCCATCTGCAGATGGTGGAGTGCACACCACACGGGCTGGTTTACAGGGAATAATGCAGGAAAGTGCCTGGCACAAGCTCACTCTTAACATTTTGTGCAAAGCACCAGCAGAGGCCCCCTGGCCTGCAGCTCACTGCCCTTCACTTCCCAGCCAGGTTCTATGCTACAGCCCTAGGATCTTGCACTAGGATCAAGTGCAGACAACTCAGGACATATTTGAAGCTTCATCCACACACACTCAAAACACTGCCCCACACCCCCAGACCCTCTGGGCCTAGGGTTGTGCAAACTAGCAGCATGGTCTGACCTCGGGAATATGGATTCAGGGAAGACGCCTGCCCAAGTGGGCAGGAAATTCTAGGGTTCCCAGTACTCGAGGGGATGAAGGCTTTCAATGGGCATGTTCCATTGGGTCTGTTCCACAGACACCTCCCCTCCTGAGGAAGGCACAGCGGAAAGCCAGCCAGAGCAGGGCCCTCCCAAGTCAGGGCCCAGGGGAGGGGCCCTGGTGGCCAAGGTCCAAAGACAGGGGATCGAGTGCACAGAGTTAACAGTACTATGTTATACCCTTGAAAGCTGCTGAGAGAGTAGATCTGGAATGTTCTCACCACAAAAAAGAAATGGTACTTATGTGACGTGATGGAGGTGTTAGCTAAGCTACAGTGTTAATCATATTATAGTATATATCTGTATCAAATCAACACATTGTGCACTTTAAACTTACACAATATTGTATGTCAATTATATCTCAATAAAGCTGAGGCACGGGGGACAATCCTACTTGGCAAAGGGTTAGTACATTCCAAGTGCCCCAAAGACACATTGCTATTGCCAGCCCTGACAGTGGCTTTGGCCTTGGTGCCACCGTTGTCAAGCTCATGCTTCTTTATGCCCCAAGTTGGACACCACAGGCAGAGGCCCATGACATCACTCACAGTCACAGTGTTGGTCATGCAGGTCCAGAGATGTTGAAGCCTTTTCTCCAAAGCAGCTGCAGAACAAAAAACGTATAGAAACCACCTGGCTCCAACGTGGCTCTTAGAATACTTCAAGGCATTTTCTCATGTGCACTTTTAACATCTCAACAGCCCTGCGGGGAGGACGGCAGGGAGACGATCCCCAGTTTATGGATGAGAAACTGAGAAATGAGAGCATTCTCACTATTATGGCACTTATCATTTTTTACCTTTTAAGGTTTGGAGTTGGATGGATCTGAGTTCAAATCCTGACTCTGGCACTAGGACCTGGGGCAGCTGTTCACTTCCTCTAGCCTCAGCTTCCTCATCTGTGAGACGGGGAAATGTATGCTCCAAGTGTTATAGAAATTGAAGGCAATAATATATGAAAGTCAATTAACACAGAGTCTAGCAAATACTGAGAACTCAGTAAGTGTCACCTGTTATTATTTACCCTGTATTATTAACCTTAATGGGGAACATGGCTTATCTGTCTGACTGCAAAGCCCTGGACAGGGGCCAAGAACCATATTCCATTTCAGATCCCCCTTTCCTCTAGGGCTGAGCACAGTGTTTGGGACACAGCAAGCAACTGATAAATGCTGGAAGAATAAGTAAAATAATTTAAAATGAATAAGAAGGGGAGAAGAGAGAATGATCTACAAAAACCACAATATCCTGACCCAAGCAACATCCAATCAGCCAAGAACCCAGGTGAAAGGGTGGCACCAGCAAACCCTTAACCCAGAGCCCTAACTGCTTCCAAGACAGACCTATTGTACGCCAGGCCCGACTCGGGCTCCAGCAAGGCTGGAGAGGTGGTGGGAGAAGGTTTGAGAAGGATCTGGGAACATAGCTAACATTAAATGACTCATTTTCAAAAGTCACCAAGCTAAACTGGAACCATATAGTGGATCACATAGATAATACAAAATTTTAATCTGCATATGTCTATATTTATTTAGTTTCCTTGGACAGTTAGACAATCCCCTTGGGACTCACTTTATGACAGGAAAACTATTTTCAGATGGACATGTTAAGAAACCGAGTCTCTGCTCAGGAACTTGGCGTGCACCCCTGGGGTTTCAATGGCTAGGGTAGGTCTTCCCCTTGGCTCCTCCAAAGCGATCTGGGTACGGCCTCCCTTTGCCTCATGCAGGGCAAGGCTAGGATTCTAAGCCAGGAAAAAGTTCCCAGAAAAGAGATGGGTCATGAAGGACCGAGGGCCAGAAAACTAGAGGAAAGATCGAGTGTTTGAAGGAATGTGGAGAATGAAGTGTTTTTGTTTTCACAATAAATTAATTTAGGCAGCACACACATTCATTCTCTTTTAAGCATACTTTAGAAAAATATCCATATTAGCCCTGGAAAAGAATAATCAGGATAACACTCAAGTGACTCAAATGCTATCCGCATTTCCAGTGCATTTTCTGGATTTGAAGCAAGGTTGAGCAAAGGTGAGAAGTAAGTCAGAACCTAAGGCTTAGAAAACTAAAAGGAAAAGCCCCACCCCATCAGAAAGGGCCTCGTCCCATCCTAACTCCCTCAAGTGCCCCCGGCGATCACCTTAAATGTGAGCCTGCTGGGTCTTACTATGGACTCCACACCTCCCCAACCCACTCCTAGAGCCCTCCCTACTCTGAGCACCCACTGCAATCACCAACAGTAAAAGTCATCTGAAGTACCTGACCGTGACTCGTGTCAGGTATGTAATATCTTCCAGGAGGCTCCTGTTTCTCTGTTAACAAGAAGTGGGGTACACGGCCAGGCCTTCTGCCTTTGGTCGACTGCAGGCCTCCAGGTCCGGCACTCACTCTTCCTGTCCTGGACACCCCTGTCTGCCAGCCTTTCCCATGCACAGAGCACCCCCGCCCCCAGCCAGCCCCACCCATGAGCTCGGTCTGTGCTCCTCCTCCAATCGAGTTTTTGGATCCTTCCCAAAAAACATACCAAGGTGCAGTATGGGAAAGCAGCAGGACCTGAGGAAGGATGGAAGAAGAGAAAGGAGGAAGGAATTCACAGAGCAAGGAGGGAAGAAGGAAGGAACAAAACATTTCTTGAGCATCCTCCAAACTGCTCCATGAAGTGGTCCATTTTATGCCCCATTTTACAGACAAGGAAGCTAAAGCCCAGAGAGCTTAAGTAACTTTCAAGATCACGCAGCTGATCAGTGCAAGAGCTAAGAGTCTAATTCATAACTTCCTGGCTCCAAAGTTCACATCCTGTATATTTTCCTGAAGAGTGAAAATGAATTCATTTCTGGAACTGTTCAAAATTAGTAAATTTCCTGGGAATACAAAAATCATCAAACCATGCAGAGTGATCCCAAACTCCCCATGCTTACCGTCACATTTGCACCCAGCTGGACCCAAACTGAGGACCAGTGTTGCAGCAACTATGCCTCCACGCTGTGAGTGACAAAGAAGCCCCGAGCTGCTTGTCACACCACCCTGAACCTTCCAGTACATCTTGAAAAGACCAAACCTTCCCAGAAAGATTCATTTCCCCCTCCTTATTCAGTAATTCCAGGGAAAAGGAGGCCACAAGTAGTCTTGGTACATACCCCAGGGTCTGGGTTTCATAAAAGTAGGCAAGGTCCCAACCTCCTCAGGGTCTAATTAAAACTCTGAGGCCCTACATATATCTAGACAAAACTCTAATTCTAAAATATACATGTACCCCTATGTTCATAGCAGCGCTATTCACAATAGCCAAGACATGAAAACAACCTAAATGTCCATCGACAGATGAATGGATAGAGAAGATGTGGTGCATATATATATACACAATGGAATACTATGCAGTCATAAAAAAGGAATGAAATAATGCCGTTTGACACAACACGGATGGACTTAGAAGTTACCATACTAAGTGAAGTAAGTCAGAAAGAGAAAGACAAATACCATATGATATCACTTACATGTGGAATCTAAAACATGACACAAATGAACCTATCTACAAAACAGAAACAAACTCACAGACATAGAGAACAGACTTGTGGTTGCCAAGGAGAAGGAAGGTGAGGGAGGAGTGGATTGGGAGTTTGGGGTTATTAGATGCACACTATTATATATAGAATGGATAAATAACAAGGTTCTACTGTATAGCACAGGGAGCTATATTCAATATGGAATGAATGAATGGAAAAAGAATATAAAAATATAAAAGAATATAAAAAAAGAATGTATACACATGTATAACTGAATCACTTTGTTGTACAGAAGAAACTAACACAACATGGTAAATCAACTACATGTCAATAAAAAACACCTCTGAAGCCCTAATTACCACCCCCGCATGTCACTCTATCATGTAAATGTGTGTGGATATAAATATTCATGTACATTGTTTTATTTTAAATCTATATCATACATGCACATTTTGTTTTGTTTTAAAATCTATCTGTATCATATATATGTTTGTGGATATGGCTATGAAACAAAATACACATGAAGTCCTCATTGGGTGCCTCTGTCTGGCTGACTCCTTAAGCGTGTATTTATCTGCCTATGGACTAAGTCAACACCACACTACCTAAAACCTTCTTCCCAGGAAAATAATATAACAAGAGGGTCTGGAAGATGGATGAAAGAAAGCTACTTCATTGCACAGAAGAATGTGCATTCTGGAAAAGCCTCTTTATCCCTCCTTTTCCTTCTGGGTGCTCAGGAAGTTCTATCAATATTTAAATCAAGGCAAGGTACTCCTGGGTTCTCTCTCAGAAACCCTTTTATCCTGGCTTGCTTTCTGAGCACAAATTGCCCATAGCCTGGGAGGGAAAAGGCTAAGAGGTACCATCATGGACAAGACACACTGGGTCTCGGCTGGTGTCACTGCCCCTCCCACAGGGGAGTCGGAACTCATAAACTCAGGCATAGCGCCTCTGACTGTGACTCCAACTTGTTTTCATAATTGAAAAAAAACGCATTTGTAATGTTCCAGGCCCCTTAGAGGCACACACATACAAATGCGGTTTCCCTACAATAAGACTCCTAGGTTATGACTTTGGCATGAACTGAAGAGCAATCATTAAGACAGGTAGAGCAAGGTAACTTTATAAACCACTAATGAGCTTGGGATTTCTCTCCACAGGATGTTCATTTTTAATTCAGAGTGTATTACTTGAGTATATCACTTTCTCTGTAATAACAACCTCCCTCCCCATCACTCACTTTTCTAGTGTGGATTCAAAGCCAATAAATTCACCTCCTTGGAGGCTCCCCTCCCCTCATCTCTACAGCCCCTTTCACATCCACAACCACCCGGTACCTTAGAGAAATATACATGTGGAAGTAGGATTTTAAGGAGCCAATGTGAAAAAGCAGGTGTGTGACAGGTGCATCTAATACCGAAGGGATGGAACACTTTACATTATCCTGATAAAGAGGAATCTGAGAAGTGACAGAGGTAGGAAGCTGACCCTCACCCCAGACTGCTGATGGGCGGGGATAAAATACTGGAAAAATCAACAGGAGTTGAGGTGAAAAGAGGAGAATTGAAGAAAAGCTGGTTGATCTAAGGCTGGCTAGATTTAAGAGGATGCAGGTTGAAACCTTTGCCCTAAGCCTCTGTGGCTCTCCAGGTGAGCCCACGGGGCAGCAGAGAGCTGACCTGGGAGACCGAATGAATGGACGTATTGATACATTAAATAATGTGGGACTGAACTCAGTGTCTCCAAATTTAAATATTGCCCACCTGAAACATTCTCAACTTAGAACCAAGTTGAGTTGTACAGCAAATGGACAGTCTCAGTACTGCCACTGTTTGATCAATGCCTGGGGTCCAAGACGCCCTCTGAGGGAGCATAAAGAAAGGCTCTAGGCTCGGAGTATAGCCTAGCTCACCATGACCTCCTGCCAAACATCCGACTTCCGTAAACTTGGCAACCTTCCTGTCCTACCTGGATATAGCTGCAGAATTCTCCCTCAGAACTCGACTTCTTGGCCTAATTTGAAACCACATGTTTGTGTGTGTATGTTTGTTTCCTCTAATCTAGACTCTAGTGAAACAGTGAGACTGCTCAGAGAGTGAGTTCCTGAGAGGAGAAGACAGGAAAAAGGAATAGACAGATCCTGCGGTGGGAGCAGCCATGGGAGCTGACACTATGGGAAAGGTGAGCTCTTCTCCCTATTTTTTATCCTCAAGCAACAGCATCTGCACGAGAAATCAGGTCTCTCAGGCAGGGGACACCAGGACCCGCTTCTCTCTCCAGCTTGAAAACTTCTAAGCAGCTCAGGAAGGACCCCCTCCCAGAGAATGTACACTTCCAGCTGAGCCAAATAAGGAGAGAGCTGCAAAGCAGACATCCCACCATCAACAGCAGGCTGTTTTTCTTCTTGAGGGGCTCCAAGCAGAGACAACCGACATGAAAATGAGCCTTGCAATTTTGCAGAACCACTGAAATGGATGACAGGTGTGAGTAATGAGCCATTAGGATGAGTAGGAAAGGCCAGGACAGTTCACTCAACAGAGGAAGAGACAAAAATGAAGGTGCCTCTTTCAAAGGGACATGAGCGAGGAATATCTTCTGGTTCCCGTGAGAATCAGAGTCGGAGGGTGACATCTTTTTCCGGTCCCTACTGTGACTCCCAAAGGTATGCTTGGATATATAGCAAGAACCATGTCAAGGTTCATATCCTTTACCCAGAAATACCATTCCAAGGATTTTTCTAAAGGAAATCGGTAAACTAAAACAAAAAAGGATATTTTATGGAAAAAAGACATTAACTATTGTAGTATTATGTAGAATGGCCCCAAATTGGAAATAACCTGCCAAACCAAATGAAAGTGAGTTAGTCATAGTGGTTTGTATTTGCATCATAGACTATTATCCAGCCATAAGAATGACAGTTATAAAGATTGCATAAAATATGAAGTCATGTTTCTGATGTAATTGAAGGTTGAAAAACGGTTTCTATATATTGAGCACTTACTATGAGCTCCCTCTGTTACACAATTTGCATGCATTACCTCTTTTCGTCCTCACGGAACCCTATGAGTAGGGAGGGGGCTGTTACTGTCCTCATTGTAGAGATGAAAAAATTAAGACAAAGTTGCTTAGTAGTTCTCCCAAGTTCACAGCAAAGCTAGGATTCAAACATAAGCTAACTGATACCAAAGCTATTTCTCCTCATTCAACATGCCATAAAAGCCCTAGATCTCAGAGGACAATAAGCAAAGGTTATTATATATGTGAAATAATTTAGGACTGAAATATATATTTATATAGCCTATATTTATGAAAATATGAGAAATAACAGATGGGACAAATAGAAAACAAATAGCAAGACAGTAGCTTTAAATCCAATCATATGAATAATAACATTAAATGTAAATAGTAATGTACTATTACAAATTAAATGTAAATAATCTAAACAGTCCAATTATAAGACAGAGATTGTCAAATCGGATAAAAATAAGTAAGATCTAACTACACATTGAGAAACTCATTTTAAAAGCAAGGCCTACATAAGCTAAAAGAGTAAGGATGGCCAAAAAAATTTTTTCTATATATTAACAACAAACAGTTGGAAATTGAAATGTTTAAATGCCATTACAATAGCATTAAACAAAAAAGAATTTAGGAATAAATATAACAAAATATTTGCAATATCTGTACACTGAGAACTACAAGCTTTACTAAGATAAAGAAGACTGAAATACATGGATTAGAAGATCGATATTGTTTAGATGTCATTTCTCAACAAATTAACCTGTAGGTTAAATGTTATGCCAACCAAAATCCCAATGGGATTTTGTTTAGAAATTGGCAAGCTGATTCCAAATTTATATGGAAATGCAAGGACTTAGAATAGCCAAAATAATTTTGAAAAAGAGTAACAAAGGTGGAGCATACACATTAACATATTTCAAGACTTACTGTGGAGCCACAGAAATCAGAAGTGTGGTAATGGTATAAGAATAAACGTATAGATGAATAAAGCAAAGAGAGTCCAATTGATTCTCAACAAAGATTCCATGAGAAAGGAAGTCAATGGAGAAAGGAGAGTCTTTTCAACAAATGGTGCTTTAACAGTTGGCTATTAATCGGCAGACAGACAGATAGAATAAAAGAAAGAAATATTCCTAACCCTTATGTCACTCCATATACACAGACAATTACAAGAGCTAAAACAATTACATTTCTTGAAGAAAGCAAGACAAAATTTTATGACTTTAGATTACTCAAGACTTCCTCGATAGGACGAAAAAATATATGAACCATAAAAGAAAAATATAATAAACTAGACTTCACCAAAATTAAAAACTTCTGTTCTTCAAAACACTTATGAAAATTAAAAGAATAGCATCATATCGGGTGAAAATGTTTGAAAAACACATATCTGACCCCAAAAATTAATACAGAATATATATTTTAAAAACTCAATAAGAGGGCTTCCCTGGTGGCGCAGTGGTTGAGAATCTGCCTGCCAATGCAGGGGACATGGGTTCGAGCCCTGGTCTGAGAAGATCCCACATGCCGCGGAGCAACTAGGCCCGTGAGCCACAACTACTGAGCCTGCGCGTCTGGAGCCTGTGCTCCGCAACAAGAGAGGCCGCGATAGTGAGAGGCCCGCGCACCGCGATGAAGAGTGGCCCCCGCTTGCCACAACTAGAGAAAGCCCTCGCACAGAAACGAAGACCCAACACAGCCAAAAATAAATAATAAATTAAAAACAAAAAACTCAATAAGAAAAAAAGGAGTAAAAATGGGCAAATAATTTAAACAGTTTACAAAAATGTTTACAAATAGTCAATAAGCACATGAAAAGATGCTCACATCCCTCACTTGTAGCCAAAATTAGAAGGACTGACCATACCAAGTGTTAACGAGAGTGTGGAGCAACTGGAATTCTCATACGTTGCTAGTGGAAATGCAAAATGATACAGCCACTTTAGAAAATAATATGGCAATTTCTTACAATGTTCAACATATACTTACCATACAACCCAGAAATCCCACTACTAGTTATTTACCCAAGAGAAATAAAAATCTATGTTCATTCAGAAACCTGTATGTGAATGCTCATAGCAGTTTACTTATAATAGCTGAAAACTGCAAACCACTGTCCTTCATCTAGAAAATGGATTAACAAATTTTAGTATATCACTACAGTAGACTACGGCTCAGCAATTAAAAAGAGAACTACTGGGCTTCCATGGTGGCACAGCGGTTGAGACTCTGCCTGCCAATGCAGGGGACACGGGTTCGAGCCCTGGTCTGGGAAAGATCCTGCATGCCGCGGAGCAACTAGGCCCGTGAGCCACAACTACTGAGCCTGCGCGTCTGTAGCCTGTGCTCCGCAACAAGAGAGGCCACGATAGTGAGAGGCCTGCGCACCGCGATGAAGAGTGGCCCCCGCTCGCCGCAACTAGAGAAAGCCCTCACACAGAAACGAAGACCCAACACAGCCATAAATAAATAAATAAATAAATAAACCCAAAGTTAAAAAAAAAAAAAAAGAGAGAACTACTGATGCATGCAACAACAGGGATGAATCTCAAAAGCATTATGTTAAACGACAGAAGCCAGACATGAGAATTTCCATACCATAGGATCCCACATACATCACATTCCACAAAAGATAAGACAATAGGGACAGAAACAAATCCGTGGTGACGGGGCTCGGAACGTGGAGAGGGGACTGACTGCAGAGGGCCACAGGAACTTTGTCAAAGTAATAAAAATGTTACGTATCTTTATTGTTTTGGGGGCCACACGATCATATTCATTTGTCAAAACTCATCAAATTGTAAACTTTACAAGAGTGAATTTTGCTGTATGTAAAAATGATGCCTCGATAAACCTACATACAAAAGAAGTGATGGAGTTTGTCAGGCATATTAAATATAAATATCACTTTACTTAACAGCAAATAAAGATGAGAAGAAGGCTTTTTTTTTTTTTGTGCCTAGCTTGGAACTCCCTTGAACCTCCTGAATTATTAGCCTCTGGGCCAACAGTCACCATTGGGCAAAGTAGTTTGCTGCCTGCAGAAACCTCTCTGCTCTACCTCCCTTAAAGAGGCTCAAAAAGTCCATATTTTTTAAAATGGCACTTCCTAATTACTGAGCAATGTGTTCACAGTAAATAAATCACAAACGTGTAGACTGAAATGGTTCTTGAAACAGAGACTAACATTTAAAAGGAAGAAAAGGAAATAAAAAGTTTAAAGCAGCATATGTGACAACCAACCATGAAATTATGATACCAGAGAACAATTATACTGTTCCACAGACCCCCCTCACCCTGCCTCTCTCAACTCACCCTGGATGAGAGAAGACCTATCATCAAGTTTCTTCTTGTGGATGATGATGGTGATGGTAACAGCAGCAGTAGCACAGTGCCAGGTATACCCTAAGCACTCAGTATGTTTTCACTGACTGTTATATATTCTCATTCACACCACAAGACAAGCCTATGAGCAAACACTTTAATTATCCCACTTTACAGAGCAGGAAAATGAAGCAAAAGGTTGCTAGGTAACTTGCTCAAGTTCACACAGCTCTTTAGTAACAGAGCTGCTGTGGTTGTTAATTTTCTGTATCCACTTGACTGGACCACAGTCAGGCCCTGAGAGTTGGCCAAACATTATCTGTGTGTGTATGTGTGTGAGGGAGTTTCTGGATGTGAGAGTAACATCTGAATCAGTAGACTGAGTAAAGCAGGTTGTCCTCCCTAATGTGGGTGGCCTCAGCCTATCAACTGAAGACCTGGATAGAAGAAAAAGGCAAAGAGAAAACTCCTCCTTCCTGACAGATTGACCTGGGACATTTGGTCTTTTCCAGCCTTTAGACTCAGACTGAAACACTGGCTCTTCTTGGGTCTCAATCCTATTGGCTTTCAGACCAGAACATATCAATACATCATTGGCTCTCCTAGCTCTCCAGCTTGCTGACTACAGATCTTGAGACTTCTCAGCCTCCAAAATTATGGGAGTCAACTCCTTCTAATAAATCTCCATATTAGAAGGAGTTGATATATGAGATGTCCCAAGACTGATGGAAATGTGAGAGAGAGAGAGAGCGAGGGAGAGAGCCTATTGGGCTATCGGATCTGTTTCTCTGGAGAACTCTGACTATTGCAGCTGGGCCTTCAATCCATGTATGTCTGACTCCAAAGCAAGAACTCTTGACAACATTGCAATTCTTCAGATACAATATGTCAATGAAAAATCAACTTGTTTTCCTAAAAGTTGAATATCTTCTCCAAGTTCTAGGATGTCCAGAGTTTTGTTGTTGTTAATTTACATCTATCCTTTACTTTCCACAGCTTCTAAAACTCAAAAACATAAAACACTTTGATCATACGTGGCTGTTCCGTGTTGGGACCCACAGTTTCTCATCCACTTGTAATAACTTCAAAGTTCTCCCTAAGTCCCAAGTCCTGATAAAATGAGGACCTCCAGTTTTATTTGAACTTTTTGTCCAAAGCAATCACATAATAGGGAATCAAACACTGAAACAGGAGGCAAGGTGGCTAAGGGGTAAGATTAAGATCTAGGACAACACAGAATTATGGGAGAACTAGAAAAACAACTCCCATTCAGCCACCTCTAAGCTCTGTGATGTATAATCATACCCACCAATCTCCATCTTCACCATCAAGATCTACATGGAGGCATGAGAAGAACATGGATTAGAAAAATGCCCAGGAAATGAACCAGGAAGAAAGCCCGTTTTACCACCTGGATCTCTGATACAATGAGAGAAAACAACATGAAACATTTTCATCTCAGCCAGATCCTCCCAGAGTGGCTCCTCCAGCCTTCAATGGTGGGGATCTATTATCCATGAATACATCTAATCTTCTAAGATGGCCTATTTCTGGACTCTCCCACTCCTTAGGTCAGATGCTTACGCTCTGCTAGATAAAGCGGTACCTTCTTTAAAATACCTCAAAAGAGTAATTGAACTTGTAGAGTGCTCAACAGTTCTCATTTCTGTATGATCTCATTGTCTCTGTTCTATGGCCCACGTGACTAGCTCTGGCCAAAGAGTTGTGAGCAGAGATGATGCGTCATTTGCAGGCCGGGGCATTTTTTGCTGAGTGGGACGTTCCCTCTGCTGGAAAACTGCAGTGTTGGGGAGAGGTTGCTCCATCAGCCTGAGTCTCAGAAAGAAGAGACAAGTTCTAAGTTCCCCAAAGATGTGCAGTGGACGTGTGCTGTGAGTTGTTACAGCCACTAAGATTTGGGGGTTATTATTGCAGTGAAACAGAGACTATCTTAAATGGTACAAGTTGTTAAAACTACCTCTTTTATGCCTCAAAAGGTATATTCATGAATTAGATAAGCTAGTCCTTGCTGACCCTTCTGAACCATTCATGAGGTTTAGGCCTTGATCAAATCCCTCGTCAGGTTTGGTATTTCTAGTCTGAAATACCCGAGCACTTAAAGTCCACCCGGATTAATCTCCTCCACCATTATCATCGCCGAGCCCACTCAAGCATACACTCTCACACACGCACGTACACCTAAGCATTCACACGCACTCACACACGCTCCCACATTTACACATGCTTCTCCATTTAATGGTGCCAGCTTGTCAAGGACCTGGCAACCTGGTACCTTCCTTGTTATGTTGGTTGAAAGTGACTTCACAGAGCGACAGAAAGGATTTAACATAAAAGGAGTGTCCAGAGAGAGTGGCCTCTGGCCTCTTCCATTTTACAACTATGTGACTGAAGATGGGAAAACACAGCAGAAGGGGCTTGTGCTGCTGCGTCAGATAAAGCAAGACAAATTACAGGAAGAATGAGATGAGCCCTGGAGTCAGGGACAAAGAAGGGAATAAAACTGCGGAGCCTTGAACAAATTCCTAATCAGGAAAATCATCAGCTATTCCCAAACCAGGCTGCCCATCAGAATCCCCAGCTAACACTTGGTAAAATGCAGTTGCCTGGGCCTCATCCTGGATGTCCTGAATCCGAATCTCTAGGGCTAGGAACAGGGAGTATCACATTTTTACAATCCTGCGGGAGACTCTGATGATGAACCAGGTTGGTGACCCACTGGATTAGGGGAGGTGTAAAGCCCCTTCTAATTGTGAAACCTCATGGTCTCTAAGGAAGGCTAGGGATATAAGAAATCAGTGTCCCCACATGTGAAAACAGGTGCTAGTCTGTACTCAGGTGAACCTTGGTTCATTAGGTGAACTAATGAGAGGCTTTGATAAATGTGAACGGTAAAATGTTTGCAGAAAGGAAAAAAAAAATAAAAAATGGCCTTGTTGAGGCTGAGGTTAGACATGAGGGAAAACTTCCTGGAGTTCTATCTTCCTGAACTCTGAAGGTAATCCACCAGAAACTAAGCTAGGCTGCATGTGGTCGGTAACCTGCATTCCTTCAATTGGCCACATTCTCTAGCCCGGGAGGGGCAGGCTTCATGTGTATGTGACCTGTGCACTCACAGAGGGACTCGCTCCCAGAAGGGACCCCATACTTGGTTTATGCTCTAAGGTTGCTGTCTTGAAATTCTTAATAATTTTATCGCTGAATGTGCGTTTTGTAAGTGAAGTCTGATGTGACAATGGAGGGTACATACGAGCAGAGAGGATGTACACCAGGCAGCAATACAGGCCAGGGGCATCCAGGATGTCATGGGACCCTGTGGGGGAAGCCAGGGCTGGGACCTGAGCCCAGGTGGGGATGGCAAGGGCAGCAACAGCAGCAAGAGCGGCTGCAACAGCCCAGGAAGTAGGAGGCCTGCTCACCTGTCAGTCCTCAGAGCCCAGCCCTGTGACATCTGCATAAATATGAACTCCCTGTCCTGAGTGCCAGGACAGGAACTGCTGGGGCTTAGGCAATAAACTTTGTCAGTAAATTATCACAAAATAAAAATGTACACATGGACATTGCAATAAAGCATATCCACGAGTTATTAGGATTCTTCAAAGAATCCAGTTTTGAAAACTGCAACATTGCAAAGCAAATATCCACAGGCTTAGAAATAGAAATTGAATTTAAAGGTTGTCACATTCCATGGAAAAGAACATTTTCATATGAAACTTTAAAGTAACCAATTTTAAAAGAAGGACAGTTTTTAAATTAATTCATCCTTGTATGAAGAAAGACAATAGATGACCTAAACAAGCATTTTGAAATATATATGAATTGTGAAGCCACTCTCAGTTGCTCATGGAATCTTTACAAGTTACAGGAAATGTCAGAGAAAACATTAAAACGACACTCTGAAAATTTACATTTAAAATTAAATCCGAATTTACACAAAACTAATTTGTATGAAGAGTTAAATCTTTTTAGAAAACCTGTTAGGCCAGAATCATCAGCTCTAGATATACCGGTCTATATTTCAAAATAATTTTTTAGAAATTTATCCTAATGCTATTATAGCCAATAAGATACCCTTAACTCCCAGTAACAGTTACATCAGCAGAAAGATCCATCTCAAAATTTAAAATTATCAACACTTATTTATGATCTTGCACTTGCAAAGAGCAACTCATGCTGCTTTCAATTATATCAATTGAAAATGAAATTGCTAAAAGTATAAATTTTCATAAACCTGACAAATGGATTTCCAGAAAAGAGAGCCAGAAAAATCTTATGGTCAATCAAGATATCACATTGATAAGGTATTATTTTTTATTGTAGTATATAAAATTATGGCAACAAACCTATTTTTTACTATTTATAATTGTTGTTACTGATATATCACAATTACACCATTATGTTTTATAAGTAATAACATATTTTTAAGGAAAAGGTTTATGTTTTAACCCTTTAACTGTACTTTTTTGTTTTTTTCTTTAAACAAAGGACCCCACATTTTCATTTTGCATTTGGCCAAATATGTCACTACCCTGCTTGAAGGGTAACTATTCTGAGGCTTTGCAGTAAACTTCAGGATGGGGCTGAGATCCCCATCTTGCCAAAGGTTTTTATAGTGACTTCATCAAGTACAAGAGAGTACAGTGTATCCTGTAACCCAGAAACCAGGAACTTTATAGCAGCTACGTTCTCAGTGTCTACATTCTTAGGCATTCTAAGGCATCCTTGACTTTGGGTTCCTCCTTTTGCACTAAAGCCCTCATCTTCTGAAACAGAAGGAGCTGTATTTCAAGCTTTCACCCAGTGATTCATGAGTCCAGCATCTTTAAATAAAAACAGGGCAGGGAGGGGAGAAAGCATCAGACTTCTTTGAATTTGGGCCAGTGTTTCCAAATGCAAAATACTCAACAGCCAATTTCCCCTGGCTTTGTAGATAAACAACAAGATGACCTTTTATGTCAGAAAGGAACAGTGAAATTTCCATTTCCTTGTGGAACGTTGGGTTTGAAACCAAATTTTTCTTTGTTTCTTTAAGATAACAACCCACAAAATGCCCCAACAAATGCAAATTATGGAGTTCCTATAGCCAATCCAGATATTCAAACAAATGATCTTGCCTCTTTTCTAAACAAAATATTACAATTACATCCTTAGGAATGCTTCCCTGCAGGAGTAGAAATCCCCCCTTTCCCTATAATGTTGCATCCTGGGGTTCCTGAGAAATGATCCCCTGTACAGTGACTGGTTATTGTGAAAGCAGGCCATGCCCCACTCTCCTTCCAGCCATTTCAGAACGAACTGAGGCCATTTCCCTGAATCCTTTCTGGGAAGGGAGGAACAGGGAGTCAACTTTTCCCACGGGAGAAAAATGAAGCCATTGTCCATTCTCTGAATAACTTTTGATGCGTTCTCTCTCCTTTCCTGATTCCCCAAGTTCCCTAAGAATAAAATCATGATTCTCAGGCCACACACCAGTCTGGGGCTAAACCAAGATGGCTGTAAGAGTCATGTTCCCACCCTCCTTCAAAGAAAACACCTGCTACCTCCACGAGTTCTAAATTTCAGGGGGTCCTGGTTATTCTTTTTACAGGATTTCTTTAAATAACAACTGTTCAGGGTGGACTTAAAATAGAACTTGAGGGCTTCCCTGGTGGCGCAGTGGTTGAGAATCTGCCTGCCAATGCAGGGGACACGGGTTCGAGCCCTGGTCTGGGAAGATCCCACATGCCGCGGAGCAACTAGGTCCATGAGCCACAACTACTGAGCCTGCGCGTCTGGAGCCTGTGCTCCGCAACAAGAGAGGCCGCAATAGTGAGAGGCCCGTGCATCGCGATGAAGAGTGGCCCCCGCTTGCCACAACTAGAGAAAGCCCTCGCACAGAAACGAAGACTCAACACAGTCATAAATAAATAAATAAATAAATAAATAAAAGAACGTGAATTTCTTTAAAAAAAAAAAAATAGAACTTGAGTTACAAAATTTTGGTTTACATGCCATCTTCCAGGACTAGATCAAATACATACAATGAGGTCCATATATGATTATTTTGCTTTTAATCTCTCACAAAACTTTTAGTTCCATAATAAAATGTTGAGAAAAAATACTTTTAAAAAACTTTGTTGGGTTCTGTTTAATTTGCTTTTTAAAAAAGCCCTGATATAAAAGCTCTTTGTCAGAGTTCAAACTGCGAGGGAGTTCTCTGCCAAACCATCCAATATGGTTTGAGAGAAAGAGAGGAGCATGGGGAGAGAGAGAGACCTTGACCCTGAGGATATGAGAGGAATGAATAAAAGTGCACTAAGTGACCTTAATGTCTTTCTCTGATCTTTGACATCCATCCCATCTCCACCTGCCTTATCAATATCAACATTCATTGCAAGCCCACTGGACCTAAAAGCCTCTGTGTTCCCACCAGCACTAGCACGTGAGCAATGAATCAGGCACTGTTGGAGGTACAGTGTCCGTCTATGAAATTGCCAGAGGTAAGTGGACCCTAGATTGATAAGAAGCTCTGCCATGACCATGGGAATCCACACAGCCAGACACAGGAGCAGTGCTTGGCCCAGAGCAGCCATAGGTATCTATTTTTGGCTAAATGAGTAAGTGGCCTTTACCATCTAAAGATAATCACAAACATGGAAAAATTCCACCCAAAATTTGGATTGGAAGAGCAACAGACCAGTGGGCCAGACAAGAGCTATGTCAACTCGAAGGAAAGACAGAGCTCGGAAGATGTTTTAGGAGGAGGGCGAGGCTAAGAACTTCACCCAAAGGTAATTCCAGACAGACCTTCATTTGTTCCCTTGTCACACTGAGAGCAGGGATGAAGATGATACCTATAGGATTGCGATGAGGCACTTTATAGATACCAAACAGCTCTGCTGGTGGGAGTTACCCTCAGCATTATACGTCTCTGTTCACTTTCGGTGCCGAAGTGTGGAACTGCCTATACCTCCCAAGGTTTAGAAACCACAACAAAATCATGACGAAACTGCTCCCTTTGTAAAGAGCTGGGAAACGTACACAGCATAGGAAACTGTCTTCAGAACCAGCATTGCTGCTGACTCACTGATGGTAAAAAGAGGAGGACAAAAGAAAAGAGTCTTCCCTCCCATCCACAGTCAAGCAAAGTAGGCTGCAAAAGAAGTCCACGCAGCACCAATGAGCTGGGCGGGTGCTGGTGGCTCGGGAAGACCCCTGAATGGCTGGAGGATGAAACTTCTGCACTCGCTTTGTTGAGGACCGACTCCTTGTTTGAGCCAGAAAATTACTCTGTGAATAATACGTAATTGATCTCTTTTCTTTTCCCTTTTTTGCTTTAGTAGCTAATAAATCATTTTGAATAAATAGTTTAAAAAGCATGTAAGGCTGTCACATGACATACTAGTTGGGTACCCAAGCAAACAATCTATTCACCAAAAACATCTCCAGTATGAGCCACATTGCCAATGTCATCCCTGCCCTCTTAAGTGTACTCACCATGCCCAACCTGGACCTTTACACAGAGACTTGTAAAAAATTCACTTGTCAACCCCTCCTCCACACACACACACATGCACACACACACACACACACACTCTCTGCATGATTCAGTTATGCCTCATTTGTTTGTTTACAATAACCAAGATGATACTGGGAAACTGAAGAAAATTTGGAACTGGACCATCCTTACTTGCTCTTATCATAACAGCCCACACAAACTGAAATTCAAAAGGAGTTACTTCCCTTAAGAGAAGAAATGCGGGCTTGCTCTTTTTAAATAGAGATTTAGGCAACAGCTACTTTATAGTCTTTTTTCCCAGTCATCTGACTTCTAATCTCTACTTCCTTTATGCCCAAATTTGCCACCTTTGCGTAACAGGGGAAGGAAGGTAGAGATTGATAAGCCTTACATTTCAGGGAAAAAAAAACTTCAGTCTCTTCCAATGAAATTTTACCTGCCTGACTAACTGCTGGCTGCCATTTATATGTACTTCGTGCTGTGTTTTCTCCACCTTCATGAAAATATATGAAAGTTCAGCCTCTGTAGAGAAATAAAACCATAGGATTTTTAAAATGAGAAGAACCTAAGGGATCCTCTAAGGATGATTATTCACCCTATTAAAAGAATTAGCCATGGGGTCCCTTAAAAGGACAAGATCCTTGTGTGCCTTTAGAATGGAATTTAATTACAAAAATTCACATAGATATGCTCACTTTTTCCGGAATATGCCCACTATATATAGTGAAGTGGACCTATGACATTATTTGGTTTATCTTGTGAGAGCTATAATGCAAAAGGATAAAATACAAAATGAAAGTTCTGTGCTCATCTTACCATTGAGAAAAATAGGATGATTAACTGCTATCAAGCCTGGTCCCACCCCAGGGCCTTCTCATTGCTCCTCCTTCTACCTAGAACACAGTTTTCCCCAGAATATGAATGCCTGACTCCTCACTTCATCCAGGTCTCTATTCAAATGTTCTCAAAGAAAGGTTCCCCGGTCATTCCAGCTAAAGTAGTTCCTCCCATCCCCCTCTCCCTAATGAAGCCTTATTCCTCTTCATTGGACTTATTGCCACCTGGCTTATTAGAGCTCTTCTTTCATTATCATTTGCCCCTGACTAAAAGTATAAGCTCCATGCAGACAGGGATTTTTTTTTTCTGTTTTGTTCACCAGTGATATTTCCAGCATCTAGAACTGTGCCTGGCACACATACACATTAATAAATATTGAATGAGTGGATGAAGGAACAAGCAAGCAAAGGACAGGCCTCAAGCAGATTCTGGAGAACCTTCAGAATCTTCTCATGCTGCCACACGTCTGTGACCATCTCAAATGTGACTTTCCTATAATGTGAAGGAACTCTCTTCTTGGAAAATTCCCTCCTAGATGGTGGTGGGTACGGAACAAGTTGTGTCATCCCTCTGACCTCTATTAATTTTATTTATCAGATTAACTGATTAACCATCTTCCCTCCCTATTTCCTCAGCTATTCAAAAACATGCCTGCTAGGTGCCAGCAAATATATATGAACAAACAGGGAATGACTAAGTAGTATAGTAAGAGCCAGGATGAGAGCAAGTGTCAAGGAGGGAAATGTGAGCCAATCAGGGGCCATGTTCTGAAGGATGAATCAGGGTAGCCAGACAAGGATGGAGCCATGGGCATTCCAGGAGGAAGAAACAAAAGACACACACGTATTAGAGCAGCAGAAATGATGAAAGGAAAGAAACTAGCTAAAAGATAAGGCAAAGAAGAAGAAGAACAATAGATGAAATTTGAGTTTCTTGTTTTGGGTGAATGAAAAGTCTTTTGTAAAGGTCTAGCCCCTAATTGCCTATAACCCAAACGCAGACTGTTCTGTAATGATCCCTATTGTTCTCATATGTGTAGCTGCCACCACAGCCCGTCCTGGGCATAGCTGCTGGCAGCCACTATGAAAGACAGGACAACTGGCGTCCCAGGCTGTGTGAGGGACCGAAACTGCTGCCTGAGCAGCCAGTTCTGAAAACTGTCAGATAAAGATAAGCCTCACCTGGCTAGACTCTCACAGCCATGAATTTGATGATAACCTTGGTAGAGATCATCTGCCTGGTTTTATTTTCTGGTCCGTGAACAAAGAGAGGCAAGAAATGATACAGAGAGTCGTTCAGGTCCTCAAGTCCCCTGCAGCTCACCTTAGGCCCAAACACACCCAGCTCATAGCTTTACATCTGATTTTATAAAGAAACCCTATAGACAACTAGAGAAAACCTATCCTGTATCAGACATGATACCCAGTACTCTTGAGGATATTATCTCAATTAGACCTGATGATAGCCCAGTGAGGTCATTACCCTGATTCCCTGTCTTACAGGTGAGCAAACAGAGGCTCTGCAGAGGTACCACAGCTTTCCCAAGAGCACTTAATTATTGAGTTAAGAAGCTGAGAGCCTCAAGGCTAAATATGTCTGACATCTAAAGGCTGTGCTTTTCCGGTTTACACCCAGCTGCCTGGACAGCAAGATACTTATCTAAAACCAGAGGTATTTATTTGGTAAGAGGAAAAGTCAGGATATGATCTGAGAGAATGGATAAAAGTGCAGCTGTAAGGGAAGGGAGGACACCACGTTTGTCCTCATGGAGCCCCAGGGCCCCAGTGTCCTACCTGCCACAGCCCAGTGGCCCCTCTCCCCGTCTGCCAATGCCTCATCAGGACTGAGGCCAAGTCCCTGGCCGTGTTCTTCAGTCCAAACATACAGCATCCAATTAACACAGTATCCTAAGGAGTTTTTAATGATGAGGGAAATGGTTTTGAGACAAAATAACTGAAACAAAGAGATACAAAATCTAGACACCATTGGTTTTTTTTTTAATATTTTCTGTTTCTTTCATAGGTCTTAAATATGTGGGAATAAATAAATACGCCTTGATAGAGTAACTGGGAATACATATCTCCTTTTACTGTAAGCAACTAGGTAGTTGGAAAAATATACAAACAATGGTTTCCAAATATTGAACGACAGTCATTGCAGGGCTATGATCTCTGAAAAAAGGAAAACAAGATCAGCCCTGTTTTTGCCCTAGCTCTTGACCAGAGGAACTTTATAGACCACAGAAAGGGAGGAGAGTCCCAAGCAGGCGGACAATCTTGATGGATTGCGGATACAGACATCTGAATTTGAGTGGGCTGAGACAGCTGGACTTTGTAGAGGCAAAATTCTAGAGAGGAGAGAGCTAGGCAGAGAGAGTTTCAGAAAACTCCTCAGAGTCCCCTTCACTTTGTTGCCCAGTATTAAGGTGTGCATTGATAGGGTGAAACTCCACAGAGCCAGGAATATAATGGCCAGGGATTTGTAAGCTGAACACTTTGACAGCTGAAAGGACTGAAAGAAACTTACATTCTGACCAGCCAGGGTAGTGACTCATCATTGATCACCACTCAGTAGAGAGTCCAGAAGGACCATGCCCTAGCAGTGGGGCTAACCAGATCTAGAGTAAAGGCTTCTATGGAATTGCCCTAACAAAACTGAAAACAAGCCCTGAAAGAATCAGGCTGTTCCCCAAGCAACATAACTCCCTGCCAGAACAAAGCCCCATTAAATGACACTCATTAAGGGAAAACAAAATGAAACAACAACAATGTTACAGACTGAATTGTATCCCCCCAAAATTCATATGCTGAAGCCTTAAGCCCTCTCAATGTGACTGTATTTGGAGATAGAGCATTTTAAGAGGTAATTAAGCTTAAATGAGGTCATAAGCCCTAATCCAATATGACTAGGGTCTTCATAAGTAAAGGAAGAGACATCAGGGGAGCATGCACAAAAGGAAAGGCCATGTGACTCAACTGGAGAAAAATCAATCAAATGAAACAGATCCAGAAATGATGGAAATAGCAGGTAAGATTTTTTAAACATCTATTAGAAACATGCTCAAGAATAAAGAATAATATGAGCATAATAAGTGCAGATATTAAAAACATGAAAAAGAGAACCAAATGGAACCTCTAGACATGAAAAATATATCAAAAGGGAAAAATTTACTGAATGTAATTGTATAAGTCAGAGTTCTACAGAGAAACAGAACCAATTTGAGATAGATAGATAGGGATTGATTTTAAGGAACTGCCTTGCATAATTATGGAGGCTGGAAAGTCCAAGATCTGCAAGATGCACTGGCAGCCTAGAGACCCAAGGAAGAGTCAATGTTGCAGTTCAAGTTTAAGGCCATCTCCTGTAAGAATTCCTTCTCACAGGAGAGAAGGAGGTCAGTCTTTGTTCTATTAAGACTTTCAATTGATTGGATGAGGTTCACCCACATTATGAAGGGCAATCTGCTTTCCTCAAATTCAAGAATTATGTCTTTAATCAAGAAGACATAATCCTAAATGCCTATGTACTAAATAAGAAAACTTCAAATTACACAAAGCTTCGAATAACTTAACAAACCAAAAGGAAAAATGGACAAATCTAAAATTATAGTTAGATATTAATAGTCCTCTCATTAATTAAAGTAGCAAAAAAATCAGTAAAGTATATAAAAGATTTGAACACCTTGCAACAACTTAACCTAATTGACTATAGACACTACACCCAAGAACAATAAAATACACTTTGTTCCCAAGTGCTCATGGAAATTTCACTGAGATAAGTAATCTTCTGGGCCATAAAATAAATTTCAATAAGTATAAAATGACTGAAACATGCAGAGTAGGTTTTCTGACCACAATGAAGTTAATAATAAACAAGAGAAAATATGGAAAATCTTCAATTATTTAGAAATTAAGTAAATGGACTTGTAAATAACCCCTGGGCCAAAGAAGAAATTACCAAGGAAACTAGAAAATATTTTGAACAGGATGAAAAGAAAAACCAAGGTATCAAAATCTGTGCAATAGAGCAAAGCAGTCCTTAGAGGGAAATTTAAAGATGTATCCAAGAAAAGAAACACAATCTAAAATAAAAGGTCTAAATTTCCATATTAAAAGCTAGAAAAAAACACAAAAGTTAAGTCCAAAGTAAGTAGAAGAAATGAGATAAAGAACAAAAATTAATGAAACAGAGCTGACAAAAAAAGAGAAAAATCTATGAAACCAAAAGCTATTTCTTTGAAAAAATAAAAATAAATAAGGAAAAATAAAAACAGAAAAGAATACCCCAAAATGTTAACATTTCTTTTTCTTGGACATTTAGATTATAGTTGTTTAATTTTATTCTTTATATTTTATATTTTCTAAATATTTTTAATGAGCACAAGATATAGTCATAATCAGAAAATCAAAACCTTATTTTTAAAATTACCACTTCTGTGTTTATTTCAGAAGAATTTCAGCACCTTGCTCTCCAAGGAAAGACAGAACTGTCTTCCCTAAAGTCTGTTGATCAGGTAAAGTAACTCAGAGAGGGAACACCTCCTACCCAGGTTTGCCACTTAAGGAAAGAGATCCCCACTCTACTCCAGATGGCTCCAGTCCTGGAATGAATACACCTGCTTCTGTTCACTACACCCTTTCACCTCCTGGAGAGCCTGATATACAATTAGTCCTTGTAACCCACCAGCACTTCAAAGTAGAACTGACCTCCTTCTCTGCCTGTCCCTCTCCTTCTATTCTCTTACTCTCTAAGTAAAGTCTGAATTCTTCCTCACCCTGACAGGCCTCTCCCCACCTTCCACTCATCCTATCCCACTGCAAGTCAGATCCACTGTTCTCTACCTCTGCCTCAGAAGAGCTGCGACTTCCCCTTGAGAGGAAGCTGTCCCACTGTATTCTGCAATGCATCTTCATCAGTATTGAATGTGATACCAGACCCAATTCCCATTTGGCAACTTGTGTCTATTTCCAGCTGGTCAGAATCTTGAGAAAAGGAGAGGCCTTGCCTAACCTCCTTTCCAATATATTATTGGATTCATAATCTGCTCCACCGAGATCACATAAGTTTTTCCTGATTAAACTTTACATGTGGAGATTAACCAAGATGGCGGAGTAGAAGGACGTGCTCTCACTCCCTCTTGCGAGAGCACCAGAATCACCACTGGCTGCTGGACAATCATTGACAGGAAGACCCTGGACTTCACCAAGGAGGATACCCCACGTCCAAGGACAGAGGAGAAGCCACAGTGAGACGGTAGGAGGGGCGCAATCAGAGTAAAATCAAATCCCATAACTGCTGGGTGGGTGACTCACAGACTGGCGAACACTTATACCACAGAATTCCACCCACTGGAGTGAAGGTTCTGAGCCCCACGTCAGGCTTCCCAACCTGGGGGTCCGGCAACGGGAGGAGGAATTCCTAGAGAATCAGACTTTGAAGCCTAGTGGGAATTGATTGCAGGACTTTGACAAGACTGGGGGAAACAGAGACCCCACTCTTGGAGGGCACACACAAAGTAATGTGTGCATCGGGACCCAGGGGAAGGAGCAGTGACCCTGGGGGAGACTGAACCAGACCTACCTGCTGGTGTTGGGGGGTCTCCTGCAGAGGCGAGTAGTGGCTCTGTTTCACCGTGGGGATAAGGACACTGGCAGCAGAGGTTCTGGGAAGTTCTCCTTGGCGTGAGCCCTCCCAGAGTCTGCCATTAACCCCACCAAAGAGCACCGGTAGGCTCCAGTGTTGGGTTGCCTCAGGCAAAACAACCAACAGGGAGGGAACCCAGCCCCACCCATCAACAGTCAAGTGGATTAAGGTTTTACTGAGCTCTGACTGCCACAGCAACAGGGAGGGAACCCAGCCCCACCCATCAACAGTCAAGTGGATTAAGGTTTTACTGAGCTCTGACCGCCACAGCAACAGTCAGCTCTACCCACCACCAGAGCCTCCCATCAAGCCTCTTAGATAGCCTCAACCACCAGAGGGCAGACAACAGAAGCAAGAAAAACTACGATCCTGCAGCCTGTGGACCAAAAACCACAGTTACAGAAAGATAGAGAAGATGAAAAGGCAGAGGGCTATGTACCAGATGAAGGAACAAGAAAAAACCCCAGAAAAACAACTAAATGAAGTGGAGATAGGCAACCTTCCAGAAAAAGAATTCAGAATAATGATAGTGAAGATGATCCAGGACCTCGGAATAAGAATGGAGGCAAAGATTGAGAAGATGCAAGAAATGATTAACAAAGACCTAGAAGAATTAAAGAACAAACAAACAGAGATCACCAATACAATAACTGAAATGAAAACTACACTAGAAGGAATCAATAGCAGAATAACTGAGGCAGAAGAACGGATAAGTGACCTGGAAGACAGAATGGTGGAATTCACTGCTGCAGAACAGACTAAAGAAAAAAGAATGAAAAGAAATGAAGACAGCCTAAGAGACCTCTGGGACAACATTAAACGCAACAACATTCGCATTATAGGGGTCCCAGAAGGAGAAGAGAGAGAGAAAGGACCAGAGAAAATATTTGAAGAGATTATAGTCGAAAACTTCCCTAACATGGGAAAGGAAATAGCCACCCAAGTCCAGGAAGCGCAGAGAGTCCCATACAGAATAAACCCAAGGAGAAACACGCCGAGACACATAGTAATCAAAGTGGCAAAAATTAAAGACAAAGAAAAATTATTGAAAGCAGCAAGGGAAAAACGACAAATAACATACAAGGGAACTCCCATAAGGTTAACAGCTGATTTCTCAGCAGAAACTCTGCAAGCCAGAAGGGAGTGGCATGATATACTTAAAGTGATGAAAGGGAAGAACCTACAACCAAGATTACTCTACCCGGCAAGGATCTCATTTAGATTTGATGGAGAAATCAAAAGCTTTGCAGACAAGCAAAAGCTAAGAGAATTCAGCACCACCAAACCAGTTCTACAACAAATGCTAAAGGAACTTCTCTAAGTGGGAAACACAAGAGAAGAAAAGGACCTACAAAAACAAACCCAAAACAATTAAGAAAATGGTCATAGGAACATACATATCGATAATTACCTTAAACGTGAATGGATTAAATGCCCCAACCAAAAGACATAGACTGGCTGAATGGATACAAAAACAAGACCCATATATATGCTGTCTACAAGAGACCCACTTTAGACCTAGGGACACATACAGACTGAAAGTGAGGGGATGGAAAAAGATATTCCATGCAAATGGAAATCAAAAGAAAGCTGGAGTAGCTATACTCATATCAGATAAAATAGACTTTAAAATAAAGAATGTTACAAGAGACAAGGAAGGACACTACATAATGATCCAGGGATCAATCCAAGAAGAAGATATAACAATTATAAATATATATGCACCCAACATAGGAGCACCTCAATACATAAGGCAACTGCTAACAGCTATAAAAGAGGAAATCGACAGTAACACAATAATAGTGGGGGACTTTAACACCTCACTTACACCAATGGACAGATCATCCAAAATGAAAATAAATAAGGAAACAGAAGCTTTAAATGACACAATAGACCAGATAGATTTAATTGATATATATAGGACATTCCATCCAAAAACAGCAGATTACACGTTCTTCTCAAGTGCGCACGGAACATTCTCCAGGATAGATCACATCTTGGGTCACAAATCAAGCCTCAGTAAATTTAAGAAAATTGAAATCATATCAAGCATCTTTTCTGACCACAACGCTATGAGATTAGAAATGAATTACAGGGAAAAAAACGTAAAAAGGACAAACACATGGAGGCTAAACAATACGTTACTAAATAACCAAGAGATCACTGAAGAAATCAAAGAGGAAATCAAAAAATACCTAGAGACAAATGACAATGAAAACACGACGACCCAAAACCTATGGGATGCAGCAAAAGCGGTTCTAAGAGGGAAGTTTATAGCTATACAAGCCTACCTAAAGAAACAAGAAAAATCTCAAGTAAACAATCTAACCTTACACCTAAAGAAACTAGAGAAAGAAGAACAAACAAAACCCAAAGTTAGCAGAAGGAAAGAAATCATAAAGATCAGAGCAGAAATAAATGAAATAGAAACAAAGAAAACAATAGCAAAGATCAATAAAACTAAAAGTTGGTTCTTTGAGAAGATAAACAAAATTGATAAGCCATTAGCCAGACTCATCAAGAAAAAGAGGGAGAGGACTCAAATCAATAAAATCAGAAATGAAAAAGGAGAAGTTACAACAGACACCGCAGAAATACAAAGCATCCTAAGAGACTACTACAAGCAACTTTATGCCAATAAAATGGACAATCTGGAAGAAATGGACAAATTCTTAGAAAGGTATAACCTTCCCAGACTGAATCAGGAAGAAACAGAAAATATGAACAGACCAATCACAAGTAATGAAATTGAAACTGTGATTAAAAATCTTCCAACAAACAAAAGTCCAGGACCAGATGGCTTCACAGGTGAATTCTATCAAACATTTAGAGAAGAGCTAACACCCATCCTTCTCAAACTCTTCCAAAAAATTGCAGAGGAAGGAACACTCCCAAACTCATTCTATGAGGCCACCATCACCCTGATACCAAAACCAGACAAAGACACTACAAAAAAAGAAAATTACAGACCAATATCACTGATGAATATAGATGCAAAAATCCTCAACAAAATACTAGCAAACAGAATCCAGCAACACATTAAAAGGATCATACACCACGATCAAGTGGGATTTATCCCAGGGATGCAAGGATTCTTCAATATACGCAAATCAATCAATGTGATACACCATATTAACAAATTGAAGAATAAAAACCATATGATCATCTCAATAGATGCAGAAAAAGCTTTTGACAAAATTCAACACCCATTTCTGATAAAAACTCTCCAGAAAGTGGGCATAGAGGGAACCTACCTCAACATAATAAGGGCCATATATGACAAACCCACAGCAAACATCATTCTCAATGGTGAAAAACTGAAAGCATTTCCTCTAAGATCAGGAACGAGACAAGGATGTCCACTCTCACCACTATTATTCAACATAGTTCTGGAAGTCCTAGCCACGGCAATCAGAGAAGAAAAAGAAATAAAAGGAATACAAATTGGAAAAGAAGAAGTAAAACTGTCACTGTTTGCGGATGACATGATACTATACATAGAGAATCCTAAAACTGCCACCAGAAAACTGCTAGAGCTAATTAATGAATATGGTAAAGTTGCAGGATACAAAATTAATGCACAGAAATCTCTTGCATTCCTATACACTAATGATGAAAAATCTGAAAGAGAAATTATGGAAACACTCCCATTTACCATTGCAACAAAAAGAATAAAATACCTAGGAATAAACCTACCTAGGGAGACGAAAGACCTGTATGCAGAAAACTATAAGACACTGATGAAAGAAATTAAAGATGATACCAACAGATGGAGAGATATACCATGTTCTTGGATTGGAAGAATCAACATTGTGAAAATGAGTATACTACCCAAAGCAATCTACAGATTCAATGCAATCCCTATCAAATTACCAATGGCATTTTTACGGAGCTAGAACAAATCATCTTAAAATTTGTATGGAGACACAAAAGACCCCGAATAGCCAAAGCAGTCTTGAGGGAAAAAAATGGAGCTGGAGGAATCAGACTCCCTGACTTTAGACTATACTACAAAGCTACAGTAATCAAGACAGTATGGTACTGGCACAAAAACAGAAACATAGATCAATGGAACAAGATAGAAAGCCCAGAGATTAACCCACGCACCTATGGTCAACTAATCTATGACAAAGGAGGCAAAGGTATACAATGGAGAAAAGACAGTCTCTTCAATAAGTGGTGCTGGGAAAACTGGACAGCTACATGTAAAAGAATGAAATTAGAATACTCCCTAACACCATACACAAAAATAAACTCAAAATGGATTAGAGACCTAAATATAAGACTGGACACTATAAAACTCTTAGAGGAAAACATAGGAAGAACACTCTTTGACATAAATCACAGCAAGATCTTTTTTGATCCACCTCCTAGAGTAATGGAAATAAAAACAAAAATAAACAAATGGGACCTAATGAAACTTCAAAGCTTTTGCACAGCAAAGGAAACCATAAACAAGACGAAAAGACAACCCTCAGAATGGGAGAAAATATTTGCAAATGAATCAACGGACAAAGGATTAATCTCCAAAATATATAAACAGCTCATTCAGCTCAATATCAAAGAAACAAACACCCCAATCCAAAAATGGGCAGAAGACCTAAATAGACATTTCTCCAAAGAAGACATACAGATGGCCACGAAGCACATGAAAAGATGCTCAACATCACTAATTATTAGAGAAATGCAAATCAAAACTACAATGAGGTATCACCTCACTCCTGTTAGAATGGGCATCATCAGAAAATCTAGAAACAACAAATGCTGGAGAGGGTGTGGAGAAAAGGGAACCCTCTTGCACTGTTGGTGGGAATGTAAATTGATACAGCCACTATGGAGAACAATATGGAGGTTCCTTAAAAAACTAAAAATAGAATTACCATATGACCCAGCAATCCCACTACTGGGCATATACCCAGAGAAAACCGTAATTCAAAAAGACACATGCACCCGAATGTTCATTGCAGCACTATTTACAATAGCCAGGTCATGGAAGCAACCTAAATGCCCATCAACAGACGAATGGATAAAGAAGTTGTGGTACATATATACAATGGAATATTACTCAGCCATAAAAAGGAACGAAATTGAGTCATTTGTTGAGACATGGATGGATCTAGAGACTGTCATACAGAGTGAAGTAAGTCAGAAAGAGAAAAACAAATATCGTATATTAATGCATGTATGCGGAACCTAGAAAAATGGTACAGATGAGCCAGTTTGCAGGGCAGAAGTTGAGACACAAATGTAGAGAATGGTCATATGGACACCAAGGGGGGAAAACTGCGGTGAGGTTGGGATGGTGGTGTGCTGAATTGGGCAATTGGGATTGACATGTATACACTGATGTGTATAAAACTGATGCCTAATAAGAACCTGCAGTATAAAAAAACAAACAAAACAACTAATACTAAACTTTCATTGGGTTATTTGTATGGAAATATGTTAATATAAATGTTTCAGACATTACATGAAATTTCTAAAAATCTTATATTTGTATTTGTATGGAAATATGTATGGAAATATGTTAATATAAATGTTTCAGACATTACATGAAATTTCTAAAAATCTTATATTTGTATTTGTATGGAAATATGTATGGAAATATGTTAATATAAATGTTTCAGACATTACATGAAATTTCTAAAAATCTTATATGTTCTGGTATAATGTTATAAGTAATAATCCTAGTTATTACTTTAAAATGTATATCTCAGAAATAACTAATTTTCTTGTCAACTGCATTATTATGAACTTTCATCAAATCTTTAACCGTGGTCATTTTTAAGTCTTTTGTCATTTACAGACAGTTCTGGGTGTACTCTGATGATTTTGCAAATATGTTCCTATAAAAGGGTTTCATCTTCAAGAAATTCATGGAAAAGACTCTGACAAGTACAGGTTTCTGGTAACTGACTGTACTGCTGAACTGAATGAACAAGCATTTTCAGAACTCTAATGAAAAACTGATGAACTCATAAAAGTGCTAACAAAAGATCAAGATGAAAAAAAAAATTAATTACATGGGACTGAGTGAACTGATGAGGATGAGTATAATTTTTGTGACTTTCTGTCTGAATTTAAAAAAAAAAAAAAAATCCCACAAGGACTCAGAGGCAAAGAATATACAAATCAATTTTCACTGCAAAGTAAAGGAGCTGTTACAGTGGAGGATTACTGGACTGAATGTCAATATTATGACATAGTATGAGTGTGTTTCATGTTTGGTAATTGCAATCATTGTTGCTTTTGTTGTGGTCATCCATGTACAATGCTTGGTGTCAGTCTATTTATGTCTTGTAAAAATAAAATACAGTGTGTGTGTGTGGGAATAAAAAAAAAAAAAGTTCAAAAATAAAAAAAAAAAAAAAAAAAAAAAAAAAAAAACTTTACATGTGTGACAAATGAAGCTAATTTATGACACAACCTCTAGAAAAACAGGGTTTTATCTAGATACTGTAATGCTAAAGACATAAAGGCAGAGTATTATAGTTGGTAAATTTGTTTCTCACAGGGGCATAGGTTAACAAGTCTAAAACTACTTATATACTAGGATTGAACAATAAATAAATACATTGAACATAATGAGAACCATGTTTTTCACTATGAGAGAAAGAAGATAAACCACAAGGGGGGGGGGGGTGTCTAAAATGAGCCCTGCTGGATTTGAGTCAGATATCAGTAGAAACTCATGATTTATTCAAACACATGTACAAATGAACACAGAAATAAATGTAGATATGGAAGAGCAGGTGTGTGTATGTGTATGCTGTATGTATCATTTCCTAGCTCTGCCCACTCAGAAAGCCTAGAATCAATGACATCCCAGTGGCAATAAGCACAGCTAATACCCAGATCTTGGTTTCTAAATACCATTTCCCAATAAAGGGCCTGAAGCATCTCACAGTTCTATAAAGTAAGAAACTGCTTTAAAAAAAAAGAGAGAGAGAGATAAGCCAGTTACAGAAAGACAAATACTGCACAATTCCACTTACATGAGGTATGTAAAATAGTCAAATATCATAGAATCAAAAAATGAAATGGTAGCTGCAGGAGCTGGGGGAGGAGGAAACAGGGAGGTACTAGTCATTGGGCAAAATGTTTCAGTCAAGCAAGATGAATCAGTTCTAGAGAACTGCTGGACAACATTGTACCTATAGTTAACAATCGTGTACTACAGAAAAATTCCAATGTAAAAAAACATAAGGAATGAGAGAAATAGAAAAACACTATTAGAACACTACAGTCATAGTTGCTGCAGACAATATCCTTTAATGAGTGTTAAAATTAATGGGTGAAATTTTAAGGAGAAACAGGATATTTGCATAGCCTCAAAGTATGTCTCCTAAAATATTTGTTAACTACTGTGGAAATCTTAATACGTCCACAAATTCTTTGATACTTCTCCCTTTAGAAAGTGGAGTTTACTTTCCTTCACCTTGAGTGACAGCTGGACTTAGTGGCTCACTTCTAACGGACAAAGTATGGAAAGGGAAAAATAGCAATTTTACAGTATAGAAACCTGGCAGACACTACCTTCACGAAGTGATCTAAGTTAATAACACCAGCGTCTTGTCTTACTGACATCATGTAACCCACAATCTGATGTAATGAGTTATCATTTCTGAGGTATCCTTCCCCAATATCTATAACCTTAGTCTAATTATGAGAAAATAGCAGACAAAACCAAATTGAGAAACACTCTACAAAATACCTCATCAGCATTCATCAAAAGTATCAAGGTCACGAAAGACAAGGAAAACCCAAAAACACTGTCAAAGGCTGGAGGAGACTAGAAAGACATGACAAATGAATGTAAGGTGGTATCTTGGATTGGATCCAGGAACAGGGGGAAAAAAAAAAAGGATACTTGTGGAAAAACTTGGGGGATATGAAAAAATGTCTACAATATAGTTAACAGTATTGTGCCAACAATAATTTTTTAGTTGTAAAAAACGTACCATGGTTATATAACATGTTAACATTAGAGGAAACTGAGGGGAAAATATGTGAGATCTCTCTGTACTATCTTCACAATTCTTCTTGTAAATCTAGAATTACTGCAAAAGGAAAAAGGGGGGAAAATATGGCTTCAATCAGCAAATCCAAAAGTTCAACTTTGAAAGATTAATAAAACGGATGAACTCCTAGGACAACTGACCAATAAAAGAGAAAATGCAATGAAAAATGAAACAAATTAAAAGAAGATCTCTACATTGAACACTACAACACATTATGAAATAGGTAAAGAAAACTCAAATAAATGGAGGGCTGTATCATGTTTGTGAACTGGAAGAGCCAATGTCGAAAAGATGTCAAATTCCAAATTGATCTACCAGTTGTGAGTAATCTCACTCAAAATTCCAGCAGGTTTTCTTTTGGAAATTGACAAGTAATTCTAAATCTATATGGAAATGTGCAACGAAAAAATCTTGAAGAATAACCACCAAGGTCTTATATTACTGGAAGTCAAACCTTTGGTAATTAAGACAGTGTGGTGGTATTGGCATATGGACAGACAAACTGACCAAAGACACAGAAGAGAGTCTAGGGACATAAACACACAAAGATGCAGTCATCTGGGCTGTAACAAAATGAATACACAGCGCAGTAGGAAAGGCCATTCTTTTAAATTACGGGTGCTAATTCAATTGGATATCCATATGGGGAAACATGACCCCTACCACACACCACTCACAAACATCAGTTTTAGATGAACAGTTGGCCTAAATGCTGAAGATTAAAAACATAAGATTTTTATAAGAAAACACAGAGAATATTTTTATTACATTAGACTAGACAAAGATGTTTTAACCAGTATCACAAAAAGCACTAGCCAGGGGACTTCCCTGGTGGTCCAGTGGTTAAGAATGTGTCTTGCAATGCAGGGGACGTCAGTTTGATCCCTGGTCAGGGAACTAAGATCCCACATGCCGTGGGGCAACTAGGCCCACGTGCCACAACTAATGAGCCTGCGGGCCACAACTAGAGAGAAGCCTGTGCACTGCAACGAAGAGCCCACATGCCACAACGAAAGATCCCGCATGCCACAACTAAGACCAGATGCAGCCAAAAAATAAATAAATAAATATTTTAAAATATTCTTTTTTAAAAAGGCACTAGCCAGAAAGGAAAAGATTGATAAATTACGCTACATTGCAATTGAGAACTTTCATTCATCAAAAGACATCATTAAGAGATTTTTTTTTAAAGCCACAGATATATGTATTTGCAATACACTTATCTAACAAAAGACTCATCCAAAATATATAAAGAAATCCTGTAATCATTAAGTAAAAGACAGCCCAATAAAACAATAGGCCAAAGACTTGAACAGGTGCTTCACAAAAGAGAATATCCAAATTAGCTAACGTAGATGAAAAGGTGATTGGTTTCAGTTAGTCATCAGGGAAAAGCAAGATTAAAAAGCTACAGATACCGCCATGCCCCCACCAGAATGGTTACAGTGAAAAAGGCAAACCATGCCAAGTGTGGGAAAGGATGTAAATCAACTGAGACTCTTATACACTGTTGCTGGTAAGAGTACAAATTAGTACAACTATGTTGAAAAACCATTTAGCAGTAGCTGCTAAAATTGAACATATGCATTCCTACAACCCAGCAACTTTACTCCCAAGAACATACCCAGCAGATATGGGTACATATGTTCACCTAAACACATGTACAGGAAAGTTCATCGTACCATAATAATACCCGAAAATTCAAATAACCAGGATGTCCATCAAGAGTAAGATGAGTATTCATAAAAATACAATTGCATGATGCTGAACCAAATAAATCAGAAACACACAAAAGTATAATTTGAAGTTCAAAAACAGGTAAAACTGATCTAAGGCATTATAAGTCAGGATTGTGGGTAATCTGTGTCAGGAGGGCAGGTGGCATCCAAGGTGCTGATAATATTCTGTGTTTTGATCTGGAGCTGATTCGACAGGTATGTTCAGTTTGTGAATATTCATCACGTGATACATTTATGATTTGTGTACCTTTCTAAATGTATGTTATACGCATTAATAAGTTTACTGGGGGACAAAAAGTTATATACATGCCCCTAAAAGGCATGTATATAGGTTAACAAGAGAGATATGAGCACCGTCCAACACACACTTTACTGATCAAATGGCGTCCAAGAGGCTGTGTATGGGGTCAGCCAGTGGAAACAAAACTGGGAGGAAATAAAGATCCCCAATCAGCCGGGATGTAAGTCTCTGGTTAGTACAGCTCCTTTTGGCCAGCAGTCCTTGCCTCAGTCGTCCCACCTTTCCCATTTCTCTCTCTCCTTTTCCATCTCTAGTTCTTCTGCACGAGAATAGGGTTGGAGAGAGACAGCTCACATTGGACTCACTGCATCCTGAACTGTGTTTCCTAACCACCTCACCAAGTCAGGATGCCAAAGTCTAACAAGCAGCTTTCTGGGGGGAATGCAGTGCCAGGAAGACCAACTCTGAAGACCAGAGAAAACAGAGGCAGGTCACCAATGTGTCCGCCAAAGCCCTTCATGGGATAAACAAATGTGAAGACATTGGGAAAACATGTTCTGTCAGTAAGAAACTTGAGGCCCTGTCCTTCACCCTGCTATCAATCAAAGTATCTTGGTGATTTCATCTCAGAATAAATATTCACTCTGGTGACACTTGGGTCTTGCCTCTGGACTATAAAGTCAAGATTTAAGAACAATGTGATGCAGGAAGCTTGGGGATTAATTAGGATTATCTAAATTCATCCTTAGATCACCAACTAAGCTCTGATTTAATGCCAAGTTCTTTCAAATGGGGGAATGCGCAGAACCATGTGACTGGCCTGTAGAAAACTTGAGTTGACCCTCTGTGACTCCCTTAGAACACCTGTCTTTAAAGTGTCCCCTCCATTGTCTGGCCTCCTGTGGCATTTCATGAGTCAGAATGTCCCAGGAACGGAGATACTTCCTGAGCTACCAACATGCTGGTGACCATTTTGAATCCTCACTTGGCACTTGTTGATGTAGCTTCCTGGTCATGGTCACTCTGGGTATTTTTCCAGACCATGCTCAGGATCAACTTCCCTACAATGCCCTTCCAATCACCCTTTCCCCCACCCTGCCCCTCCTCATGGCACCTGTGCCCCCTAGACACAGTTCCATCACTGCAGGGCTCACATGATGGCATAATTCCTTCAGTGGCTTTCTCCCCTACTGGACTTTGACCTTTACAAGGGTGGGAACAATAACTTATACATCATGTTATCCACAGCTCCCTGCACAGTACTTAGTATCCTTATTGCTTCTTCTGATAACACATGTGATACAAGGTAATATAAAATTCACATCTCAGAGAAATAGAGTGTAGGCAATGAAACTTCCCCCAGAATCTTTCTGTCACAAGATAACCACTGCCAGTTTGGTGCGTATTTTGTCAACAATTTGTGTATCAAAAAATATAAATTATTAATAATTATAGTTTTTCCTGAAGATGAAACCATTGCCTACATGCTGTTTTGCAAATTGCTTTTACCACTAAGTAGCATAAAACAGGAGCACACTTCCCTCATGAAGCACGTGGCTCTGCCTTATTCATTTTAACAGCTGCACAGTACTCCATCTTTGGGAGGTCCTATAGTTTACTTACCTACTCCTCTACGGAAGGACTTTTGCATTATATCCATTTTCCTTGTTATACAAACAATACCACTGTAAACATTTTTGTGCGTATCTCTTTGTACCCACAAGGGAGTATTTTTCTGGGTTACATTCTAGAAGTTGAAAGGCTGGGTCCTTACAGCTTTCCTCTCCCTCTGCAGAGAACTGGTGCAGTGTCCGTAGCAAACAGTGCCCCAGAAATGATTGTTGACTGACCAAACAATGGGAGTCAATAAAAGAAATGGTCCTAAGAATACAATTTCTGTTCCACTGCTAAAGCAGCTTTCGGAAACTGGCCCCTTGTGTTGTATGTGGTCCCTTAATATACAAGGATACACATGACAAACTCCTCCCCGCTAGGCTAAAGGCAAGGTCTTATTTGAATTTGTTCAATTCAGCAAATATTTTGAGCCTACCCTAAGCTAGAAGCAGGGGATAGAATTACCAGCTGTAATTTCTGGTAAAAATCTGATGACTCCTGCTGAAATACTAAGCATCGTTTACTAGCTAATTTCCCTTTATGCCTCGTTTGCTAGGAAGTTCAACACTCAGTGCTGATAAGAACTCTCTCTTTGGCCTCAGATTTCTGCTATATGCAGTTGTCCTCCTTAGTTTTCACTGCATTGCTTTCTTACCTTTTTTTAACCCATATTTCTATAGTTCTATTGTATATGCAACTGAATTCAAATTCATATCAAGGGTAATAACAATAACTAATTACTTTATAAAGAATTTACATGTGTCATTTCATTTAATCCTTAATTTTTAGAAGTCGTCATGAAGGTAGGGCAGGGATTATCTCTGTCATCTAAGATTTTCAGTAAACTGAGGATCAGGAAGATTAAGTGACTCACCCAAGACAACGTGGCCAGGAAAACACAGCTTTAAGAATCTAACCAGGGTCTCATAATTTTGTAACTGAAAGAAAAAAAAAAAAGAAAAATGAACTGATGCACCGAGTCAATATGAACACGCTTTACAGTTAAGTACACTCACCTTCTCTCACCCGGGCACCCACCTTCTCTAAGTAAACAAATAAGAAGTTCTTGGGGGAGAGGCAGGGGAAGCAGAAGGCTGTCTCAGTCTGCACCAAGACTAACAGTGCCCCCCACCATCACACACGTCCGCGGCCTTTAACCGTGACTTCTCACTTTGCACCATAACACAGCTATTTCTCTGTAGCTTCTGACTCCACCTAATTATTCCAGAATCTTCCAGAAATGTTAACTCACATGGCAGAAGGAGTGAAGAGGGAGGTTGGGGGAGGGGGTTATGTAGGGAGAAGGATCGGGGGTGGGGAGGGGAGAGAGAGAGTAAAAGAGAATGTGACTTGTGACTGTTGGATAGAGTCAGCCAGTGAAAGATCCTTTCCAGTGTCCAAACAAAAGCCCTTCCTTTTCTTCTCTGCTTTGCTATTTTGATGCAGCGGGAGGAATGCGCTTTTTACACTGCGGCAACACAAATACAACTAGGAGCCACATTTCACCATTTATGTAGCGGTTTCATATCATCTTGAAAATCTATTAGAGTTGCAAACAGTTAAAATTTTTTCCTCCCGGGAGAGTTTTTAGGAGGCATGGACCTTCCACCCTCCCAGCATCATGTGTTTATGACCCGTATCCTGGGCATTTCACAGGCTGGTTTCTATCAATTTCCCCTACCAGCCTCTCTGAATACTTGACTCAGGGCTTTTCCCTGCTCATCTCTGGTATCATTCTTCTCTTTCCTTGGAGCTTGCTTACCTGACTCTCCATTGACTTTTGGAACCTGTGGATCACTCTCTAGATGAGACTTCAGATGGGTTGTCTTCATCCGCTCCCTAGCTGATGACAAGCCCTGGTACCATGGTGCCTTGTGACCACTGCCTGCTGCCCCAGCTCTGTAGACTCTAGTATCCGATGGTGATGGTTAATTGTATGTGTCAGGGTCTCTTTCACCCTCTCTCTCTCTCTGTCGTCCACTTTGAAGGGGTTTCAGACACCTGTTACTCAAAGTCCAAGCTGGTGGAACAAGTGTTTGGCATTTTTGTGAATCCCGCATTGCAGCTGAAGTGGTAATGTTCTCTAGGCAAGGGACATTCAGAGTCAAGAAAAACTTGTTCTAGCAAATGGTGAAATTTCCCAAATGTATCTTTCTGGGACAGATCTGTGTTCCAAGCACAGTCTCACACATCACCTGCCTTCTCGACAGCTCCACCTGGGTGACAAAGCAGCTTCAGCTCCACAGGTGCAGAACCAAACTGGCCTTCTTCCCCACCTCCAACCGTCTCCAGGTTCCCCATCTCAGATAACGGCATTTCTGTATGTTCAAAGAAGAAATGCTGGAGTCATTCTGACACCTCTTTCTCCCTCAATCATGAATTTTACCTGCTGGATATTTCTCCAATATATTCTTTACTCTCCAACCTCACTACCCCTTTAAACCACCATGATCTCATGACTCAGCTATAATGGCCTCCTGGCCGGTCTTCCCACTCCTCACTCTTGACTCTCTTCAATTAGCTCCAACATTAGAATGTGCTTTTAAAAACACAAACCATTGCATAAACACTCCCATGGCTTCCTACTGCTTTTAGAATTAAGTACACAGATTTGGCTTTGGCTTACAGAGGCCTGCATAGGTCTGACCCCTGCAAATCTCTCCCATAACGTATTGGCCTTCTTTTGTTTGCTCAAATGCACTGTGTCTCGTGCCCCAGAGCCTTTGCACATGCTGCTTGTTGATATCTGCATGGAATGCTTGGCCCCTATTCAATGTCACTCAGCCAACTCCTCATCATCCCTCAGGTCTCAGCTTAAATGGCACCTGCTCAAGGAAGCTTTCCTGACCCTCTATAAAGAGCTCTCACAGCATCTTGTATTTTTTCATAATATTTATGAAAACATAATCATTTTTTAAATAATTAAATGCCTATCTCCCCCTCCCTCACCCCAATTCCCAAACTGTAAGCTCAGTGAGGGCAGAGACTATACCAGATGATATCCTACTTTCTATGTATGCAACTGTGAACAAGAGAGATGCAAAGAAAAACACTCAGTAAAGGTCCTCGGGAGCACAGATGGGAAATAAAGAGGGAGAATCAGTGGGAAGGACAGTTGGTTCTTTTTTGAACAAATTTCTCCTTTATGTTTGGAATACAGGAAAAACAGTTTCCTAGATGACTTGAAGGAAAGTTGTTTTTGAAGAAGTATGTGCATTTGTTGTTTTTGAAGAAGTATGTGCATTTGTGTACGTATAAATATCAATATATTTTCTTTCTTCCTCATTACTTTAATAAGGAAATCCAAAAAATCCAAGCTTAGGCTTACACATAAAACTTGACAAAAATGGAACCATCTGAAGGAAAGGCATCAATTAAAAATCAAGACCGTGTTCAGAAAACTCAACTCCCTATGGCAAACCACCATTTTCCTGGATTCCAAATAACAGGAATAAGCAAAGAACTGAAGAAATCCCTGGTGTCTATTTCATTTTTTGTGTGATAATCTTCTTTTAATAACCTTTTTTTTCCCTCTTCCAAAAATTGCACGGGTCCTTTGGGGACACTAAAAATTTTCCAAATCTTTGGTGGCATCAGTGTAGTTCTAGAATTCATTGCTGTGGGACAGCATCGAATCTGTCAACTGAAAATAAGAAATGTCCAAACAGCTGCCAGATTGGAAAGTCTGTGCAGCAGGGTTCACACCAGTCCAATGTTACCTGGGCTCAGGGCTGCTGAGGGTAATGAGACCACATGACAAACATCCAAACACATCCATTCCACAACCAGCAACCCCGCCACAGCTGTCACCCTGAGAGATCAAACACTCCTAATATACAGCTGCTATTCAAACTACTTTTGCAAATATCTTTATGTACATACCCTAAAAGTAGTACATGGCTACTTTTACCTGTTGAGGTTTAAAGAATGAGGCCTTGGGGAAGTGTCTAGAAAACATTGGGGGTCAAGCCTGGTGTCCAACTGGAGGGTCAAGCAGAGTAACATAATGTTTTGGTTTTCACAATACCTTCTACATATTATCAAGGACATAGAAAGTCTCTTATCTCACTTGGCTTTTCTACGGGCACTGCCCAAAGAGGACTCCTTTTCTGCATGCATTTTTCAAAAAATTGTCTTGAGCTGTAGCAGCATGTAAGAAAACTGCCCTTACGTTTTCCATGGAAGTATAGACCACCTGCATTAGAATCATGCGGTCAAGGGAGCTTGTGAAAATGCAGATTTCACAGCCCCATTCTGAATCTGAGGAAATGAAAATGAATCCACTGATGGAGAATAACAAGGGAGCCCAACAAGGCTTCTGACAGGACCTGAAGAATAAGAGGTACTGACGTGGGAGAAGGAGGATGCAGAGTGCTTGAGGCAGGGGAAACCAACACAGGAAGACTCTACATGGGGGCTTGCTTCAGAGACTGGAAGGGGGGTGTAATGGGAGATGGGTGAGAAGGAAACCAGACAGGATGGGGCAGAAGGGGCGGGCTGGGAATGGCGAGTCATTGAAGAATCTTAAGCAGTCAAGTACCATGGGTGGTTTGTGTTTTGTAAAGACTGCTCTGACGCTGAGTGGAGAAGACATTTGGAGGGGCAAGAGACAAACTCAGAAGACCATGCAGATCTGGAGGAGGCTAGTAAAAGTGGAACTAGAGAAATGTACAAGTCCCAGGTATGAGGTGGAATTGACACACACTCATGGACTGAAGGTCAGGGTAAGGGGGAGGAAATTTGGGACAACAGCCAATGTTGCAGCTTCTACAAGGGGAGAGCGGTGCCTTTTACTCAGATGGGCAAGGCTGGGCATCAAGACGTCCCCTTGGACCTGTTCAATGTGTTGGGTCCTACCTATAAGGTGGAGATAATTCCACCAGCCTGAATGGCTTTTGTAATGATTGGAGATAATGCATGCAAAGTTCTTTAAGAAACAGTAGGAGCTCAATTAATAAAAAATATATTTTTTTTAAATTAAGCATCAGAATATTTGTTGGTACACTGGACACGTTTAGGCTATATTTCTTCCTTTTTTCTTCCTAAAAACACCATTATCTTGAAGCTAAACTGAATAATGCCCACCACACAAATCCAACCTCAGAGATCTCGCACAGAGATTTTCTCTGCCTTCACCTAACTCCAATGTCCAATACCTCACACCACACACTTGATTCTCTTTGGTCTACTTTGTTGGCAGGAAACATCAGAACCATAAGAATTATGTTCCCAAGGACGTGTGTGTGGACGCAGCTCATCAACTGTCAATCTCACATGCCAATGGCTTCTCCCCCCTCTTTGGTCTCACCTCTATACTTCAAGCCCATGAGTCTTCTCAAGGTTTCCCAGTACAGAGCCAACCATCACAATTTCACCACCCCTGAGACCTAAAGACGTTGCAGAGAAAATTAATCTCACCCTTCAATGGGGAGCAAAGGAGACCCTTGCCCCTGGCAATGAGACAAAGTAGGTGCTCACTGGGAAATCCCTGAAGTCCATTTTAAATGCCTTAATGTGATCAAGAATACAGCCCTGTTCACACCAGGAGAATTTGGATGGGCTGTGAGCAATTAAGCGATTCCAAAATTGTTTGCTGGAAGAACAGGAAGAGTCACTGGGGGAGCAAGCGAAATATCACCTGATCCCTGACACTGGGTGACAGTTCAGCTTCTGTGCCTTTCATCAGATTTCGGGAAAGTAGGCTTGACATCAAAAGACTTTGGCTGCCAGAAGAGGAGGAAAGTGAAGATCGTCACTGAAGGGACAAGTAAAGCCAGAAAAAGAAACCATTCAATAACTCCAAAGCACCTAGAAAATGACATGATTGGGGACAGAGGCTGAGAGTTCATCACATCAGCCTCAGCAAGGACCAATCAAGCCTGTCTGTTCCAGGACCACAAGCACAGGGGAGTGAGTGGCAGAGTAAAGCCTTTGGAACTCTCAAGAGCCGGAGAGCTCAACCCAAAGGAGGGAGCAGTCCTCACCGAGGGACCAAGCCATTACCATCCAGCCGTAACAACTGGATGCAGGTGGAGAGGTGGCAAAGGGCAAGAGCAGGCTGGCAGAGGTGCTGCTAAAGAGGCTGCCAGCCCCTCCCCGTCCATCCTGATGGAGTGGACTTCCCAGCTCTCCAGGTAGACTGCCTGCACGCTGGCCTCTCTAATCAGGGAGAAGGCAATGGTCAGGCTCAAACATTCAGCATCACGGGGACTGGTACAAATGTCATTCTACAGCTGTAGTCACTGGTCAAAGGAATGTGAGACAATCCCATGGTCTTCTCCCCAAAACTTCTGCCATGGGGCATTTAACCCAGGCCCTGGTCACAGGGTTGTATCACCAGCATCATGCTAAACAGGAGGGTGTCAATTCCATTTATAAATTATCTTCCAGCCCTAAGCCATTCAAACTGTTGATAACCTTGATTATCCCCTGTCAGGGCTGCAACTGTGGAAGAAAGTCAACACCCAGCAGAGTAACAGTAGAAATAAGCCTTTCCATCCTTTCCTTTGGTACGGCTATTACCAAAGGAGCATGACTCGTGTCTTGTCAAATGAAGTCTGAAGAGGCAGGGGTTGAGGAGTTTTTATTTTTCATTTTAATTTTTGAGACACAGCAGGATGTAATCAGCTTATGAGTTAAATAAAGACATCTGTCTGGTTCTACTTGAGACCTCCCAGCTTGCTGTGCTTAGCCCAGAGTCCTTTTTAATAATACAATAGGATAAAGATTCGGAAATATGCATAAACACCAAAAGATGGAGAGTGGAGCCACCCCCTTTCCATTGCCCTCCCCCCCACCTCCCCTCAATCACTGATTCCCTGCCTCCCAAGAGTAGAGGCCCTGCTCTCTCTCCAACAGGTGAGAACTGACAGCCTGTCTACAGCCAAACTACATCTAAAGGTCATGGCACCTGGAGGGGCAAGAGGGGGAGCTTCCAGAAAAAGGAGGGAAAAAGTCCTTCAAGATTAGGGTCTTCCCTGTACTACCCTGGTTATGGATTCCCAATACTGCTGCCACTATTGGATACCAAGGGCCTGGAAAAAGCATTCAATTGGTCATTCAATGGGTATTTATTGAGCACCTACTTTGTGCCAGGCCCTTTGCTAGATGCTCAGGAGATAAAACACGATAGATACGCAAGTGACACGCAAGTGGGGATAGAGAACGAAAACAAACCAGCTCTATTTTTAGTCTTTTAAGGAACCTCCATACTGTTCTCCATAGTGGTTGTATCAATTTACATTCCCACCAACAGTGCAGGAGGGTTCCTTTTTCAAAGAGAAAGACAAATACCGTATGCTAACACATATATATGGAATCTAAAAAAAAAAAGGTACGGATGGACCTAGTGGCAGGGCAAGAATAAAGACGTAGACATAGAGAATGGACTTGAGGACAAGGCAGGGGAGGGGGAAACTGGGGCGAAGTGATAGTAGCATCGACATATATACACTACCGAATATAAAATAGTTAGCTAGTGGGAAGCAGCAGCATAGCACAGGGAGATCGGCTCGGTGCTTTGCAATGGCCTAGAGACGTGGGATAGGGAGGGTGAGAGGGAGGCTCGAGAGGGAGGGGATATGGGGACGTGTATGCATACGGCTGATTCGCTTTGTTGTACAACAGAAACTAACACAGTATTGTGAAGCAATTATACTCCAATAAAGATCTATTAAGAAAAAAAAACAGCACACAAATGAGCAAGGTTAGATGGAGAAAAGGTTAAGGACTATGGGGGAGACAGAGTGATGGAAGAGAGGGTCACTGGGGGCTGGGGGCTTGCTACAATAGCCAGGGAGGGCCACTCTGAGCACATGACACCTGGGGCAAAACCTGGAGGCTATGAAGAAGGCGGGTTTCAGCAAAGGGAGCAGAAAATGTATCACTGGCATCAGTAGGCATAGCAGTGGAGCCATTCCCAGCCATGCAAGGTGAAAAGAGACAACAGACAGATGTAAGGAATTATGCACAAGGCGGTTCTGCCTCATCCACATGCATGGCACTGTGTGCACATGTACATGCATATTTGCATATAAGATGTCCCATGTTCCTTCCACGGCTGGAGCGCCCATCTGGCTTTATTTAGCAAGCCCAAGACAGATCCAGAGCATGTAAATAAATGGCCAGATGAATATATCAACCCAGTTCACAGGCCACGGAAAACCATCCTGCGCTAACAACAGGGCTTCCTGCTCTTCTTCACTCTGAGGGTACCATCACCTGCTCCTCCTGCTGTTTTATTAGGGAAACCTATTAGGCACGCACGGAGAGCAAGGCACCTTTCCCTCCAAACGGTCTGGAGTGGAGACAGAGCTCCCTCACATTTTACAGTGAGCTCGGGGCTGGATTTATGCTGGGTCATTGTGCCCCATTAAGGTTGCCATGGTTACACCAAGCCCGTGTTACCTGGACTTTTGATACACTGGTCGCAGGGGCAACAGCTGCTTTGTTTCTTCTGTAATTTGCCAGGAAAGTGGCAGAGAGACTCGAGGTAGAAATGCTGGATAGGACCCCAGGGTTTAGAGAGACTGCAGGTGGACAGGGCACACCCCCTTCCAATGAAAAAGCAAGGCTCTTCCCTAAATCCACTAGCCTGCGAACGCCAGCAGGGCAGGGACCCAGACTGATAAATCTTAGTCTCCCCCAGCACCTAAAACGAGACCTGGCGCATAACTAACTCTCAATAAGTGTGACTGATTCATTTTGTGGCAAGGGAAATATTCGTAAAAGAATTCAAACGAAGAATCCACCTCGGGCACTACCTTCTTTAGAAGTCAAGGGGTAATGAAGAGGTTACAAGGAAAACTATGTGCCTCTCACTGCAAACTGGAGATCACAGAGAGTGAAATTTCTCCAGATAAGGGAAAGGCTCTGAATATGTGGGAAGGGAGGCAAGTCAGTGTCAGCCTTCCGAGAAGCAGACAACAAGACAGCGTTAGATGAGCAGAGGTTTATTTAGGGAAAATGCCTGTAAAGGATAAAAGGGCAGGAAGCAGGAGGGGAGAGAAGAGCCTTCAGACCATGATGCAGGCCTAACCCCCAGGAGAGGAGGTGGTGTGGGGGGGAGGAGGGAGGGGGGAGGGAAAATTAGACTTCAGGGCAGCTCCGGGAAAGCCTTGGCCAGGCCGATGGAAAGGCTCTGAGAAAAGGTTGTCTGTTAGAAGAGTCCCACGCTGAGGAGGAATGGCCAACTCTAGTGACCCTGCTGCACTCAGTCAGGGGCTGGGTGGACCCAGGGGAAATGTGGTCTCACCATGAATGTGGCGGGGAATCCAAAGGCAGGCAGCTGAGGCTGTGCAACTGCTGTGCTCCCCGTGCCCCAGCAAGGAGATCTGAGCAGGGCACCTCCATGACCCCCCGGAGTGGGGAGATCTGAGCAGGGCACCTCCACGAGCCCCCAGAGTGGGGGAATATTTGGGGTGGGAAGGGGAGTCTGGAACCAACATGGTTGGAGGTGTGGGGAATGTCTTCAGGCCACAAAGGCAAGATGAGGAGGTGGCTGGGAGGCTGTGCCTATCCTGGCTGGTTGCCTGCCAGTGTGTGCTCTGCCCTTCCTGCTGAAACCCAGAAACACTCTAGACTCCCGTGCAGCCGGAAGTGGCCGTGTGACCCAATTCTGGCTGCTGAGATGGAAGCATGGAAGCAGAAACCTGCCGGATGTCGATAAAAAAGGGACCGGCTCAACTGGCAACGTGCCTGATGCTCTCCTCTCTTCTCCTCCTTCCTCCGGAATAGGGACCTGAGGCCTGCAGGGGAAGCAGTCCTCTCGCTACCATGAGATGATAAGCCTGAGGATGAAAGCCATGTGCTAGAGATGGCAGAGCACAAAGACAGAGGAAGCCAGGAAAACCTCCACCAAGGTGGAGCTGCTGCCCGTGGGAAGCCCACCTCCAGAATCCTTGTTATAAGAAAAAATTAACTCCCATGGGATTAAGCCCTGTGAGTCAAGCTAGCACTCCATGCAGCCAAGCCCAAATCCTAAAATAATCCGGAGGAGATTCACACGGAGAGTGAGCAAGGGAACTCCTTGTCTTTGGACAAGACATTCAGTAAAATCCCCTCCCCGATGCCTGTGGATAGCCTTGGCAGGGGCAGAGAGGGGCTTCTGGAGGGAGGTGGGCATGATAGAGTTGCTCCGTGTTTAAAGTATGCAGAGGGCAAGAGAAGAGGCTGTCCAAAAGAAGCAGTCACCTGCACTATAAATGAACGACTCCCAAACCCTGCCCTCAAGTAGTTTACAATCTAAGTGAGGGGGAAAAGGCACAGAAATTCTACCTTAATCTAAATATTAATCTTTACATTCTGTGGGTTCGTCCCCGGGCCACTCTTACCCCCATGCCCACCACCCATGACAGACATCAGTAACAGTCTCAGGACTTTCCCCTTTGGGCCTAGGGAAGGCCTGGCATCCTCCCTGCCCTCAGGCAGCCCCTACCACTCAGGTGAGGTTGGCCCTTGAAATGAGACCTTATTTACCTGGCTGGATGTCATCTGCAAACTTGAAGATTTTAGGCCACGGAAAAGAAAGTTGCAATATGCTTTTTCCTCATATCTCAACAGACTTAAGTAAGACAATTTTCCCCTAGGGATCCCCAGAATATGATTTGCCTTTCAGATACCAGTGAACATGAAACAGGTACCCAAACCCGCCCATCGCTTTGTGGCTAATGTTAGAAAGTGATCCAAGTGATCCAGTCCTTCCTCTGGTCACCAGAGGGGGAACGCCTGCTTCTGAAGCTCTGGGAGGAGGACTAGACCAGGGCAATTACCGTGACAAACGCTGTACATTCACAGTGATGGAAGAGAGATTTCCAGGCCATACTTCACTTGTCACAATGTCAATCTCAGAATGTTAGCAAAGACGTTCACTTACCATCACTGCTCCGTGGGTCAAGCACGGGAAATCTGATCAGTTCTGTGTTCTATGAAGGCACGGCTCATGGTCCAGAAACTTAATTAAGGCCTCCAAAGGAAACAGAAAATTCTGGTCTTTAAAAAATGAAACCAACTGCCCTCCCCTCCCCTCGCATCCCCAGGAAACTCACCTGGAATCAATCTTCTCATCTAAGTGCAAGTTCCACAGCCTTTTCCAATTGCCACAACAAGAAGAAGTTCCCCATGGACTTTTTCAGTTGTTTCTTCAATCTGGAGGAAAAAAATTTGATTAATAATCATGTAATTACATTTCCAATTCAATGACCATTATCACTGGATGGGGCCACCTCGGAGCTTCAAAGATGAAGTCCTTCTGACAGTGAAGAGTTTAATAAAGGGGTGTCACTGGTGATGAGGGGAGCCTTTATGAGAATCACAGTCACCACCTGGTTATATGATTGGAGTCCTACCCTTTTGCAGACTTTTTTTTTTCTTTTTTTTGGGGGGGGGGGCAGAGCAAACAAAAGACAGGGTATTTATTTGGGAAACAATAGTTTCAAAATTATCCCAAAACCAGAATCTATGGGCCAGAATACACCCCCTAAGCAAATGAGTGAGGTCTTCAATAATTGCTCACTTATTAAATAAAACTTTTAATTAACTGACTATGTAGTGTTTTCCCACATTTCCATGATAAGAATCACTTGGAGCGCTAGAGATTAATTCCATTAACTAATATATGGCGCCTGGGATGGGCCAGTAATTTGGAAATTTTAATTTTACAAATACTTCCAGATGATTTTAATGATCAAGGAAATTTGGGAAACACTGATGAAATGTGCTTTTCTGCTTTCTTTGCAGATTTTAAGTCTTGAACACCTGGTCCCAGAATGACCCAGTGAAAAGTCTTATCCAGTCCAGCTCTAGGAAAGGAAAGTAAGTCTTCTGAACATTTGGTTTGTTGATTCCTAGAAGACACTTCCTCATTTCCATTTCCAGCCCAGGTCTTCTAGATCAGGTTTTTCCTTGAGTTGAGGCATAGCAATCCAGTCATTTTTAAAGATTGGTTTCTTATTAAAGGATCACATTTAATTAAATAACCTTTTCTTGCTTTTGTCTTGTTCCCTTTTCCCCTGAAACTTCTGTTAAGAAGTTAGGGTGCTTTGTATAGACTCAATATTCTGGCCTTTCCACCTTAAATCTCACACTGACGACCCCCTGTATACCAGCCTGGATCTCATTGTTTTCTTTAACGGGTCCCACTCCCTTTAGCGTCCCTGTCAAGATAATATCTCCTTCTTCCAAGGTCATTATCTTCTAAACGTAGCTGATGATGTAGGGGGATGGAAAAAAATCATGAAGGATATTTCACCCGCCTGCCTGAATTAGCCATTGACCTTGAGCCAGAGCTTCAGGTTTTGAGGGTCAGGAATCTTCTCTTTGGGCACCAACACTCTGACGGGGCAGGAGGCCGTGGAGCTCTTGGCCTGAGTCCCAGGCAGCCCCTTCTTCTTGCACTCTTCCTGCATGTCCCTGGCGGTCACGTCCAAGCACAGAGCGCAGCCGGCCACGCAGTCCACGGCCGCGGCCTCCCGGCCGGCGCAGAAGCGCTTGCGCATCACCACCCGCCGCTCGAGCTCCCCGTGCAGGCTGTACGCGTAGGTGGGCACGAGGACCGGCGGGCGCAGGCGGTGGAGGCTCCAGGGAAGAGCTCCGGCTGGCTCTCCCTGCAGGGCGCTCTGCATCTCCCCGCCAGGGGCCGCGCGGCTCCCGCCCGCGCACACGATGCTCACCCCCCACCCTCAGGAGCGGGACGGCGGCCTGGCGGCAGCCACGCTCCTGCCCGTGGCCCCCGGCGTCACGTGGACTCCGCCTGGCCGGCCATCGGACGCCTACAGCTGCCCAGAGAGGACCGACTACCTCGGAGCGCTGTTCCCCCTGACTCTGCCCTCGGTGCCTGGGAGTCGCGGTGCGAGTCCCCTTGGGAGCCGCGGTCTGGTGGCTCCCTCGGCGCTGCCCGGCCTGGGGACGCAGCCTGGTCCCCGGAGAGAGACGGAGGCTCCGGCGCAGCTCTCCAGCCGACGCTGCCTCTCAGGTGGCCCTCAGGTCCGCAGCAGCCCCACACCGGGCCTGCAGACTGTTTCTGAGAAGAAACCCACGCGAGAGAGTGGCATGGACATATATACGCTGCCAAGTATCAGATAGCTAGTGGGAAGCAGCCGCATAGCACAGGGAGATCAGCTCAGTGCTGTGTGACCACCTAGAGGGGTGGGATAGGGAGGGTGGGAGAGAGACGCAAGAGGGAGGAGATATGGGGATATATGTATATGTATAGCTGATTCGCTTTGTTATACAGCAGACACTAACATGCCATTGTAAGGCAATTATACTCCAATAAAGATGTTAAAAAAAAAAAAAAAGACCAAACTTACCTCTCTTAAGCTGAACAGGCGAAATTAGGAAAAGAGAGGCAAACAGAAGCTGGTTCCATAGAAAATGTGCTTAAGAGAAGGTGGCCCAAAAGGCAGGCTGCTGTGCTCTGCTCTCCCTGCACCACCTCCCACCGCTCCTGCCAACCCCCACATGGCTAAAATACCATCACCAAGCCCAGAAAGCCTCACTTCCGGCTTGAACGCCCCACTCCCTCATCAGGACTTAAATATCCTAGCCATTTGCCCCACCTGCTTAGTTCAGGTACTAACTGCGCATCATTGACTTACCTCCTTCACAACCCCCACTAGGCTGTGTCACCTGTGCTGCTATCTAGTGGAAAATCCTGTGTGTTAACCTGGCAAAGCAACAGCCCCAGTTACTCAATCAAACACTAATCTAGGTGAAAGCATCTGTAGATATGATTAAAGTCCGTAATCAGTTGACTTTAAGTAAGGGAGATTATCCCAGATGATCTGGATGGATCGATTCAATTAGTTCAGACACCTTGAGAGCTGAGGTTTCCCAGAAGCAGAAGGAATGCCCCTGTGGAAGCAGGTTCAGCCCAGCCTGCCCTCTTCGACCACCCACCTATGGATTTCAAACTCACCTAGCCAGACCCACACCTATGTGAGCCCCTTGCAATAAATCTCCATACATATCTCCTACTGCCTCTGTTTATTTGGTTGAACCCTGACTGATACATATGTCACATCTAATTAAGAACGTTTTCTTTCAACCCACTCACCGTCTTTTACTAAAAGAAATGTATTTTGTGCACAAAATGTATGTGCCTATCATAAGTAGAAAACCAGTGCCACCTGCCATAATGGAAAGAAACCATAAAGATAAATACAATAAAAACAAAAGCAATGCCATGGAATTCCAGCTGGATGCTATTGCCTGCCAAAGGCTCTGAGCGTGAGGCCCATCCTGCTAGTGTTAGAAAGAAATGAGAGAGTGGTGATTTGATGCTGGGATGTGTCTACATCAAGGACAAAGTCTTGGGGAGATGCGGATCAGAAGGACTGATAGAGAACAGGGGACGGAATACACTTCTCACCATGTGCTCTCTGGAATTTAATGCTACAGCTGTGTATATCCCATCTGAATCCTCTCCTGTGCAACCAGAAGTTCCCATGCAACACTTGCAGATACAACACTGCAGGTTGTGGAAGGGTGGTCTGGGAGCCCACAGATCTCCTTCCTGGTGATTGCTCAGTGTCCGGAGCAAGTGGTCCTGGTTCAACCGCAGGGAGTTGCCAACCCCAACCGCGAGGACAGCAGAATCAGCCCACCTGCCTCATGTTTCCTATGCACCCGAGAACAGAGCCCAGCAGAAGGCTCCCTAGTGACATATTAGGGTGGCAAGTTCATGCACCTTCCCTGCTTCCCAAGGAACTCGCTCTGTGCCTGTCCGCTCTGCCAAGGTTCTTTGGGGGCAGATTCATCATGTACAGTAATCAGATTCACAGCACACAGCAGAGCTTTTTTCTAATCTTCCACCTGTGTAACTGGATTACTTCTTGTTTGACAACTGGCTCTAGTTGCTCACCACTAACCTGTAGGAAGCCAAGCCCGCGGAAAGACGCAAGAGGTGCTCCTGAGTCAGGGACTGTAATATATTTGGTCAGGCCCAAAATAGGCCAAATAATGGAAGGAAGACGGACTGAGTGTTCAAATTCCAGTTCCGGCACTTCCCAGTGGGGAGATCTTAAATTATACAAATTCTCTGACCCTCAGTCTCTTCATCTATGAAATGGACCCAATAATAGAACCATGGTGGATGCCTGATATTTTGTCTTCTTTGGATTAAAGGGCCCCAATTTTCTTTGGGAATACCATCCCTTCCCAGTATCACGTCCATATGCTATGGATGGGGTGGACATTACTCCTCCCCTCAAAGGACCCGGTATAAGCACATGACCCAGCTCTGGCCACTCAATCTAGTCTACCTCCCTGGTTCAGGTTTGAAGACTACCTTTGGAGCATGCAACCAAATGCAGTACACTCAGAGTGGCTGCTGGAGCCACTGAGCAGAAGCACTTTCTGTCTACTTGGGTCTCTACGCTGGGAGGATACAAGCCAGAGCCACAGGTGGCCATCTACCTCGTAGAGAGTCTCTGCTGAGAACAAAGTCGATATGAAGGAAGGCAAAGCAGTATGAGGAGAGAGAGGTCTGATCACATCATTTGAGCACTTGGATACAGCCAGGCCTAAAGCTATCCAGATTTATCCCAAAGACTTTTTTTTTTTTTTTTTTCCAGTTTCATCATCCAATAAAACTAGCTTGGAAATTGAAGAGAGCTGAGTCAAGTCACTCTCACTTGCATCCTCACTAGGTAATTACACTTCCTAGGAAGATATGAAGATCAAATGAGATGCTATAAAATCACTGAGCACAACTTGATGCACAGTAAACACTCGATAAATACTAGCTGTGGTTCTGGAGCGTCTCAGTGGAAATAAGGCACCTAAAGTACTTCTCCAGTTGCTCACACAGGGTGAGCTTATTCAATAATGGCGGTAGTTACTTCTCCATAGTAACCCCCTTAAGCACCGTTTCATTCATCCAGCAGCCCAACCAGCCAGCAGGCTCACGTGAGCATATTGCTGAAGTTCCATATTTTAGGCTCCAGACATAAAAAGTTAATAAACCAAAAAACTATTTTTTGTAAGTGGCAAAGCTCATTGTAGTCACCACCCAGCTCTGTGTGGTTTGGTGGACCTCGGCAGAGCTGTTCAAAATGGGAAAGTCATTTTGTTACCGATGAAATCAAGACAAGCTCTGGAAAGTAACCATGAGGCTCCTGCAGAAGCTGAACTTTTTTAAAAGGAAAAAAAAGGGCCAAGGAAAAAATTCATCTTGTTTCTAAAATCCAGATTTAGACACTGCCAAGAGTTATGCATGACACACAACCCCACTACATCCTGATGACAAGAAAGATTTAATAATTACTTTTTTTTTTTTGAAGGTTGATGTACTTAACCATTCTTCCAAAAATACCAACGAAGTGGGGGGAGAGGGAGGAGCAGATGGAAAGTGACAAAATGTGTCAATTGCCCACATCATTTCACAACACCAGCAGTCAGAAGAAGTCAGTTTCCAAGTGATGGAACTGCCATCTTTGGATCCAGCTACCATTGGCAGATTTCACCTGTACCTGCTTCAGACGAGCCCCCTGCTTTAAAAGACAAAAAAAAAAAAAAAATCTATTAAGGGAAAACATTACGGAATGAGTGTTGCTAGATAAACTCTTTTAAAATAATCTTTTGAAGGCTTCTGAATTCTTCCAAGGTCTATGTCATGGGCAGGCAACTTATGACCTTGGCTTTATCTTGTTAGGGTAAGGACAGGAGGGAGGTATGAAATTAATACTTATTGAGTAGCTACCATATAAGTTCTCTCCTTTAATCCTCACCCCCACCCCATAAGATAGGTAGACAGTAACCCCCTTGTAAAGATCTTGAGTTCTAAATAGCTAAGCAATTAAGGTCACACTAGAGATGACAAGAACAGTCTTTGTCAGACTCCAAAACTTGTATGCCCAACACCACTGCCCACCCTATGAATCTCTTTTCTCTCCCATTCTCCCAATTATTTTCTCTCCTTTTATTCCTTCTCTACAAGAACTGGAGCTCAGTGAGAACATGAAACAAGTCTGTTCTGTCCAAAAACTATTTAAGGAAGGACACAGGAAAGCAAGAAGGAAAGTTGGTCTAGCCAAGCCATTGGTCCTCAAAAGTAGCCCCAAACCTGGGTAGTTGTGATGATCAGCACTATTTGAATGGCTTTCCTCTGTTTTCATCTTTCAACCCTTTGAAGTCCATGAGGAGTCTATGTCGATTAGAACTTTCCAATCAAGCATAATCTAAAAAACAGGAGAATGAGCCTGAAGTTAAAATAACAGTTGTTGTTTTTTGACCTAGGTGCTTACCATCTACCTAGCACTTTTTTTAACCATTTCATTTATATTAACTCAGAGACTCTCCATAGCAATATTATGATGTAGGTACTATAATCTCCACTTTACAGATGAGTAACAAGGCCCAAAGAGGTGAAGCCATGTGGCTGGGATCACCCAGCTAATAAATGGTACAAACCAAAGCTGCTGGCTTTGGAGCCCATTTGGAAATCCATCATGTGAGTCCTCAGTGGGTAAGCGTGTCCGATAAACTATGTTCACCCTAGACTTCAGGCACATCAGGGCAAGAAGACTTTGCCTGAAGAAACAAGGAGTCCAGGAAAGGAGAAGAGCTGCAGAGTTGCCCACATCCTCTCCAAACAGAATAAACCAGTGTCAGGATGGGAAGGGGCTTCCCATACAGCCGCCCATCAAATCATCCCCCTGCCCAATCCCCAAAGATTCACGTGAATCTTGGCCACGGAAGGTAAACTTACAGAGCCATTAAAATGAAAACTGCTGGAACCCTGGGCAGACTCAGGTGCTACCGAAGGCAGCCCCTGGATGCAGACATCATCCTCTGCCTCCTGGTGTTGGTCAGCCAGGCACAGACGGCTCAGCAGGGGCAGCCAGAAGACAGGAGGCAGAGCCGCCACTCTTGGCATCCCTGAGATGGGAAAACCAGAGTGGCAGAGATGGCAGATGCCTTGGGTTACCAGGAGGTGAGCAGACGTGTTCATGAGTCCTTTAAGGGATGCTGGCGTCTCCATAGAACACATGAGGTAGAGACAGAAATTCTTATTTGTCACTATCATCAAGACCCTACTTTTACCCTGGGCTGGTATAATCTAGAACATACAGTATCTTTATTGAGAAAAAATATAACAATAAATCAAGCATCAGACAGGTATATATGCACATGTACACACACACGGGTTTTGTATGCAGGTGTGTGTATAGACATTATGTGTACTCATGTTTCACTTATCATTTTAAAAAGTATGTACATTTTCTTCTCTTCTCCCCTGAGTCACTGAGTCATTTGAAAAAGTAGAAAAGAAACTCTTACCTCTTGTGATTTCTTCAGTTTTCTGAACAGAGAGCTTCTTAGAAGAGTCATTCAGGAGAGAACCACTTGGAGCAACCTCTGGACACAACTCATAAAATGCATCTTGGCTGTTTTCAAGACCCTGTAGCAGCATCCCCCCTCCCCCTTCATTCCTACAGCCCTCTTCCTTGATGGCACACGTGCTTTTCCTTCAGTCCTCACGGGTACCTGCTTCACCTGCCCAATCTGCTTGTAAATCCCTTTGACTAAGGACTGGCTCGCCTACTTATTTCACTCCCATCCTAGTGACCAACAAACAGAGATGAACCCTCAAATCTTTACTCAACATGTGGAGGTTAAAATTTGAGAAGGAGACCCCCCTGGAATTAGCTCTCTCTGTGTCATCCCGTCCTCTTGTCTGCTTCACCCCTGAGAGGCACAATCTCCAATTCTGGAAGGATCTGTGGAGATGGCGTGAGCTGGAAACCAAACCAAGTCAGAGAAGCAGCGTTGAAAGGCACCACACGAAGGTCTCTCGTACCATCGTTCTTTCAGCAAATGTTAATTGAGCACTTAGAGAATACCAGGCAATTCTTAAAACCCAGTAGAAGGTCAAGCTATGAGATTAGCTTATTTCCGCAGTTGTCAATCTCTTCTCTTTTTGTCCGCTTTTAAATCATTAGAAATTTCACTCACATAGTGAATCAAAATCTTCCTCCTGATAACTTAAATCCTTTGATTTGGATATCAGTTTAAACTGCATGGTAATTAAATTATGAGGATTTAAGTGTAAAAACAAAACCTAAAAGGTATTGGGAAAAATATATAGGTGAACATATAACTTAGGTTAGGAGAGATTTTTCTAGATATGACACAAAAGGAAAAACTGAATAAAATTTTTGATGAATTAAAAAATAAAAATTTTATGGATTTGGCAATATAAAAATTTGAAATATGCATACACTAACTCAAAGGCAAGAAGCAAACTGAAAAGAAATATTTGCAACCTGGATGACAGATAAAGAGCTAATAGCCTTAACATTAAAAACAAAACGTTTAAAGTCAGTAAACAAAAGATAATACCGACAGAAAAAAAATGGGCAAAAGACACAAATAGGCATTTGTAAAAAGAGATTAAAAATGCCAAATATGAAAGAAAAAATATTTAACCTCACTAATAATCCAAAACAAACAAATTAAAATAAGATACCACATTTCACTTATCAATCTGGCAAGTTATTTTAAACTCATAATACCCAGTACTAGGGAGAATGCGGGGAAACACAGGTACATTAGTGGCACAGCTAGGGAACAGTTTGGTCATGTGCATCAAAAACAACAAAATAAAACCCTTTAACATGTTCATAATCCTTTAAATCCTAGAACTTCCACTTCTAGTTCTTTATATTAAAGAAATACTCAAGAGTGTGCACAAAAATTTATGTCCAAGCTGTTCATTCCAGCATTCAATGTATTAGAGAAAAATTGAGAGGAAAAATGTACAAAATAAAATTTTGTAAATAAATTTTGGTAAATCCTTAGAATGCTTCCAATACCTGAAAATGGTGTTGCAACTATTATAGATAGGATGGATAAACAACAAGGTCCTACTGTATAGCATAGGGGACTATATTCAGTATCCTCTGATAAACCATAATGGAAAAGAATATGAAAAAGAATGTATACATAGGTATAACTGAATCACTTTGCTGTACAGCAGAAATTAACACAACATTGTAAATCAACTATACTTTAAAATAAATTTTTTTTAAAAAAAGAAAATGAAAATGGTGTTGCAGAAAAATATATAACTGTGAAAGTTGTTTATAATAGTGAGCTATTAAGCCAGTTTTCTAAACTATGTTCTTTTAAAAACTATATATTTATATATACACGTGTGTGTGTGTGTATTTGCCTAGGGGAAAAAAATAGGTTATAACCCAATGGGTTAACAGATCATTGTAAGAGATAGATAGAATTAAGGGTAATTATGCACCACTACCATCTCTCTCTCTGTCCTCTGTAATTTTCTAATTTTGGGGGGAACGAATACGAGTTTCTTTTCTAATTGTAAAATTTTGTGTTTAACCTAAGATTACATTCAGTGTTTTAAGAAGCTCTATCACACAATTAGACCATGTTAAGTCTTTCATGAAAAATAAAATCCGGGGAATTTTCCCCTGATCTTATATAGTTGACTTTGGGGAACTAAATGCCATCTTTTGCATTTATCCCAGCAGAATTTCATTCATTTCTGATTTCCAGCCTGTTAGGGTCCTTTCGACCCCATGCTGCCAGGGACACCTTAGCTTTCTGGCTCTGTACCTTTGGGAAATTTGATAAGCACGCTTTCTCTTCCCTCCTCCCCTCCCCATGGACACAGAATTGAGGACGGGCCACTGTGGGGTCATTTCCCCTCTCTAATCCTGCCTGGGCAGTGGGTCTGGAAGGACGAGAGACACAGCAATTTACCATGTCAACCCTCAAGACCGACAGGGAGCAGAATGGCAGAGGAGGGGAGATGGAATCAAAACAGAGAGATTATATGGAGGAGCCACAGAAAAACATTCTGCCTCAAATCTGATTACAGAGCCGAAGAAATAAAACCTCTGGGGCCAGCTCTCCTGGCTGCCTGCTTCCTCCACAGACCCAGGCACTGTGGGCGACCCATTCTGCATCACTCACTTAAATGGCAACGACATCTGACAGACAGAACACCGAGCCGTGGCCGCGTGTGTCCCTAACGTGGTTAGAGTTGGAGAAATTATTCATCAGAGAATATGCTAAAGCACTTAAGGATCCCCTGGATGCATTAGGGGCAGGTTCTGTCAGCCTCCGTGAAGCACCTCTGTGTGTTTATCCTGAAAACCCCTGAGCTGGCTCCACACTGATGCCCTCATTACTCATCTCCACGACTCACAGCCATGTGGCCTCAGCACAGCCCCTTGTCTCTCTTCATTGCCCTCCAGGACCCTTCGGGGCCACTTGCTTCCCTCTCCCTAGGTGCCACAGTCTCCAGTGAAGATGCAAAGGGCGCCCACTTGCTGTCCTCCCCCGATTCTCCCACGCCCCCTGCCTGCCCAACCGGTCTCCGCTTCCCAGCATCTCCACCTGCCCTTCCTGTCCTTCCGGGTCTGGCTAAAGCCCCTCCTCTTGATGTCTCCCCAGCTTTCATTAGTGGAAAATATGCCCACTCTCAAGTGCTTACCCAGCACTTTCTTTTTCTTTTATTGAATTATAGTTGACGTACAATATTATACAAGTTACAGTTGTACAATAGAGTGATTCACAATTTTTAAAGGTTATAGTTATTATAAAATATTGACTATATTCCCTGTGTTGTACAATATATCCTTGTAGCTTATTTTATACCTAATAGTTTGTACCTCTCACTCCCCCACCTCTATGTTGTCCCTCCCCACTGGTAACCACTGATCTGTTCTCTATATCTGTTAGTCTGCATCTTTTTTATTATATTTACTAGTTTGTTGTATTTTTTAGATCCCACATATAAGTGATAACATACAGTATTTGTCTTTCTCTGTGTGACTTATTTCACCTAGCATAAGACCCTCCAAGTCCATCCATGTTGCTGCAAATGGCAAGATATCATTCTTTGTTACGGCTGATTAGTAATCCATTGTGTATATATATATCACATCTTCTTTAGCCATTCATCTGTTGATGGACACTTAGGCTGCTTCCATATCTTGGCAACTGTAAATAATGCTGCTATGAATTTTGGGGTGCATGTATCTTTTCAAATTAGTGTTTTGGTGTTTTTCAGTTATATACCCAGGACTGGAATTGCTGGGTCACATGGTAGTTCTATTTTTAGTTTTCTGAGAAATCGCCATACTGTTTTGCACTGTGGCTGAACCAATCCACATTCCTACCACAGAGCACTTTCTCTTCTTTCTCTCCCACACTTCTGAAACAAGCATGTAAGGGTAGTAGAGGGGTGGGTGGGTGGACAGCTGTTGTGAGGGAGATTATCGGCTCATACAGAGAGGAAAGACCACCACCTCCTGCTTCTTTATGCTTTGCATACAGCATAAAACCAAGTACATGGCCTTGGTGTGCCTTGGCTTGGGTTTCCTGTGCTCTGATTCCCTGTGAAAAAGAATGGTTTTACCATCATTTCCAACAACCATTATTAAACACTTACCTACCTAATATTCTGAAGTCTGAGGTTAGGAAAAGATCTCTATGAAAGAAACTCATTATAACTCATTATAATTACATTATTGTCATCCTTAGTAGTAGTAATCGCCTTCATGTACTATGCATCTGCTATGAACCAGGTCCATTCTGTGTGTTCTATGTATACTGTCTCTAATAATTACAATAATACCTCAAGGTAAGTCCTAACTTCATGTTAGAAATGGGAAAATTAAGGCAAAGAGAGGCATAGTGACTTGCCTGGTGTAATTACTCAAAATTTGTGACGTCAGGATTTAAACCTGTGATCTAACTCCATATTCCTTTTCTCTCCACTATTCAGTGTTTTCTGGTAAACTTTAAGACTCTTCCTGCAGATTGTGAATTACTGAGCTGTACTTAGGGATTCTTTTGGCGGGGAGAATGGTGTCATGGTTAAGAACAGGATCCTGCAGTCTGGCATACTGGGTTTAAATCCTGGCTCCAGATGACAAGCTGTGAGACCTTGTTCAGGGCATTCATCGTCCTCATGGCTGAGTTTCCTCATCTGTGAAATTGCAAGTTAGCTCAATGAAATCCCAGCTATTGCAGTCCTGTGTGCCAAGCACATTATGGCAATGAGCTCATTAATCCCTAAAAACAGCCCAACGAGAAAGGCATAATCCACTTGGCAGGGAGACTTTTGAGGTGAAGGGCTGGAAAGAGTTTTGAAACCGCCAAACTTGAAAGAGCCCTCAGAAATTTTTTTTTAAAATCCAAAAGTAGCTTGTAGGTAATTTGGAAATCATTTTGTGGTTTATAGAATGCTTACGATGCGCACATGTTCAGAGACATTGGGTTTACCAGTTGTCCTGGCAACCTGGGAAAGATTTGTTAGAGCATGAGAGGCAGAAGGGAGCCCTGTGCTTTTAGTAGCTCATTTAAAATCCTTCCTTCAATAAGTCCTTAATGCCAATAGGTAAAAGTCCAATACCTGAGCGTGTCTTACATGAATCCTATCAAGTTGCCTCAGGCCAAATTACCAGTCTTAACACCTCACACACTAAACTTCCATTCCTGCGTATTGCAAGCTTCTACTCATACCCAACTCTAATGTCCCCTGCTTAGTAGAGCCTTCAATGATTTCTGTGGAGAGAGGTCATTGTTACTCCAGCCCTGTAACCACAGTCCTTTTGAATACCTCTCTACGGCAGCACTTCTTACATCGTGTGTTAATTAAAGGTTTATGTGTCTGTCTCCACTGTTAGTCATGGATAGTGAACTGCTCAAGGTTGGGGTCATGTCCTGGTAATCTTCCATCTTTGTATCCCTAGTACCTGCACATGTCAAGTACCGAGTAAATAAATCAATAAATAACTTTCAATGTTAGTGAAATAAATCACTCCAGCAAACCAGAATTTTGTTTGGTCTTAATAAATAGTAGCTCCCTCATCCTCGTCATCATCATCCTCAAGCTCATTAAGATCCCAGCAACACAGCCTGTGTAACTGAGAAAACTTAGGACCCTCGATGGAGGATTTTCTTGCACTGTTCTCATAAATAACCAGTGTCAATCAAAAGGCTTTCTTAGAGGTCTCAGATATAACTACCTTCCTCATACAGCCAATCTGCTATGAGATGGCAAAAGCACAAGGACCATTCAAAGCTTGATTTATTGCTCTTGCAGGCACATGGAAGCCTTTGTTCACAGGGGTAGCATATGCAGTAGGCACCCTGGTAAATACATGCATTATGATGATTATTTATGGTGTAAAGCAGCTCTCCCATAGTGCCAGCTTGGAAGTCAACTGTCCACACACCTCTGGTTCAACCACCTCAGTTATGAAGGAAGAGGTGGTGTTGCAAGGAAGAAAAGCATTCAGTCAGAAGACCGAGGTTTAAGTTTTAGCTCTGCCGCTTAGCAAGTGGGTGACTTTGGACAAATCACTTGCCTCTCTGGGAAACAGTGTCCTCATCTGTAAAATAGGGATGATTGCCCTTGCCTTGTTGTGGGGATGCCACAAAATCAATACATCAGAAGGTATCTAGCATAGGCCTGATGGGGTGGTCCATGGACATCTGTAGGGTATGAACTTGGCTCTGTGGCTTTGCTCAACTTCTTTCATGACCCTCAACTTCAGGACACAGAATTGTATTCCTATCCATCTACCAGCATCCAATACAAGAGGATGAAGGAAGAGTAGCAAACAGAACGGAAAGACTGAGTCCTTGGAAGAAAAGGTACTTTATCCAATTGGACTAGAGGTGGGACTAAGAGAAAGCATCAGGGAAAACCATCACATACACACACACCCCAGACAGTGAGTGTGATACTGGGGACAAATTCAGAGAAACACCCAGTTTATTTTGGCTCTATAAAATCTGACAAAGTACTCCCCTTATGGAAAGCACTTACCATTTGTGCCCAGTTTTATGCCGTGCACATTATTAAATTACATGTTGGCTTCACTTGGCTATATGTCAGTATGCATGCTGCATCTCATAGTGTGTTGCTTATTTGTTGGAGTCAAACAGTTACTATTTTTAAAAATCAAAGTGTATGTTGGCTCTTGTTCTTGTTCATAGTTGAGACCAAAGAAACAGCAACTTAAAAAATATTTGGATGCACCCATTCATATGGCAATTAATCAACAAAAAATTGTAAAATAACAAGTGTTGGTGAGTATATGGAAAAATTGGAAGCCTTGTACATTGCTAGTGGGACTTTAGAATGGTACAGCCACTGTGGAAAACACCATGACAGTTCCTCAAAAAGTTAAACATAGAAGTACCGTATAATCCAGCAACTCCACTTCTGGATATAATATACCCAAAAGGATTAAAACCAGGAACTTAGATACTTACACACCAATGTTCATAGCAGCGTCATTCACAGTAGCCAAAAGGTGGATACGACCCAAATGTCCACCAAAAGATGAATGGTTAAACAATATGTGGTATATGCATACAATGGAATATTACTCAGCCTTAAAAAGGAAGGAAATTCTGATACAGTGCTACAACATGGATGAACCTTGAAGACGTTATGCTAAGTGAAATAAGCCAGACATAAAAGGACAAATTTTGTATGGTTCTACTTATATGAGGCAACTAGAATAGCCAAATTCATACAGACAGAAAGTAGAATGGTGGTTATGAGGGGTAAGGAGGAAGAGGCAATGGGGGATTTTTGTTTAATGGGTGCAGAATTTCTGTTTGGGATGATGAAAAGTTCTGGAGCTAGACAGTGATGATGGCTGTACAACCTTGTGAATGTACTTGATACCACTGAATTCTACACTTAAATGTGGTTAAAACAGTAAATTTTATGCTGTGTCTATTTTATCACAATTTTTTAAAACTTTAAAATATATATGGAATACATATCTGTGACGCAGTGATTGGGATGGTTCTCAATTTCTCCTTAATTGTTTCAGTACAATAGCTGGCAAACTGGCAATGGGGGAAACGTCCCAACATCAGTGCCTTTCTGGAGACCTGCATTTGGAAGGATCCTGAAGGGACAGTCTTTTCAATTCCTCCTCGTGAATGTCCAAAACCCTGCCAACAGGGCTGGTAAAATGTTGAAAGAGCCCATTCCTTCTGGAGCCTGACACTCCCTGGCAGGTCCTTAACCAAAAACAAACCCACCCTATCATCCTATTCTGAGCTTCTGTATCCGGTCACCAAATGACCAGCTGGGGCTCCTCAGAATCCAGTTAGGTGGCCAGAACTAATTCAACAAACTGGTGATATAGACTTAATAGCTTAACAGGCTACCTTTCCCAGAAATCATATTTACATTGTCATTGGGTTTTCTGGAGACAATAGTTTAAATTGAAAGAGCAAATACAAATCTGCTCTCTCAACAAATATTTGTTGCTATGGGACACACAGTAACACAGCAACAGAACACTTTTCCTTTCAAGGGTGCGCAGGTCACATGCTGCAGGTAGCTGCAGTTAAGGCATGAGTTCACTGGCCCCAACGGAAAGAACAGAACGCTGGACACTGCAGAGAACCAAGGGCACCTTTCTGTTTCGTGCCAGTCTCAGCCTATGGACAGTGATGCTAGAAATGCCAGGAGGCACTCTCCTGGGCCCGGGTTCCCCTTTCAGGACCCATGTTGTGGCTGGACCACCCCTGTGGTGCTTATTCTGACTGCAAGATGCCCTCAGCAATAACCATCAGGAAACTTTGAAAGAGAGGGTTCATTACTCACAAGTCCTAGAAGGTACGCAGCACACCGGGGGCCACACAGCCAGGTCTCGTGGACGGTGAGGTCAGGGAGCCTGGGGTTCTGCTTTCACTGGGGTTGAGGGTGGGGTTCACTCTTTATTGGTGAATTTAAAACATAAGAGTGGGAATTAAAGCTCAGAAAGAAAAGAAGAAAAGAAGAGGGCAACTGGTCAGTTATCTAAACCAACCAAAGATCTCTGAAACAAAGCAACTTGTCAGGGGTGGGGCAATGTGGCCTGGGTCTAGCCCTGTGGCTGGCAGTGTGTTTATTCAACATGTTTATTCCAGATAGCCATCTTTGAAGTGGATGCCTGAACAATCCAAGCTTAAATCAGGCACTCAACTTACAGAAAGAAAAACCAACTGGGAAGGCTTAACACTACCCTTTCTAAGCCTCTAAGCATGGGTCCCCTCACTCGTGAAGGGGACTCTTGGACTGCTTTCTCTCTGGGGCCTTTTCAGACCTAAACTGCACTGATTATGCTCTGCTATGATATTTGACAGCTCAGCTCCAGCCATACAAGCCTCTCAAGTTTCTCACCTGAGCCACATGCCAAACAGAGGGCTTAGTGAGTAAATAACACTGTCTTCCCGCCCAGTTAATTCCATAGGTTTCCTGAACAAGCGCAAGGCCAGTGCAGCTTTCATCCTCCATGTCTGTGGTTATTGGATTACCCCCCAGGTTCCAGCTAAATTCCATTAACTGAAAGCTGGACTTTTGAAACAGACTGAAATTTGTTCCCAAATGAGCTGGGGCAGAGCCCTAGAGGCACCTTGTTTTTGCTGGCCAAAAGCAGGCAGGATGAGCACCCCAGAACAGCTTTGGTCCAAGAGGGTAAGGGGTGGATCCTTGAAGGAGGCAGGAAAGAAGGGGGGTGGGGGGAGATGGGGTTGCATGGATTCCACAAGGAGGAGGAGCCATGGTGAGCTGTCCCCCCTCTCCCAGCCCTCCTGGGCAGCTCAGGCCACGCCCTCCCCCACAAGCAATTCTAGCACAAATGGGTAAAGATAGAACTGAAGGGAAATCTTGGGCTCAGGGCAAGTTGCCCACCACCCACTCAGCTGACTGAACAACCCCGTCTAAGAGCATCAGAGCAGCTGCCTGCCCTCAAGCACTTGCAGCAGGTCCAGCATGTGCTGTACGCTGGGCAGACATTATCTCATTTAATTTTCAAGTAAAACAGGAACTATTATCTCTTCTTTGTTAAGTGATGGGACTGAGACACAAAGATGTAGGCTGACCATGCAAGAAAGCAAATTTGTAGCTCCTCTCAGCTACCCTCATAAATGACATTTTTTAAAGGCTCAATTCATGGCATGCCTTTCACCCACCATCCACGAAGCCTTCCTCATTTTCCTAATCAGAGGTGGGTGCCTCTCTAAAGTCCCCCAACCTAGGACAGCGCTTTCCCCTGCCTCTGTCCTTAGAAGAGATGGGCATACATTCGAGGCCCCTCTGGACTGCACTTGAGTGCCAGGCTCATGTGTCTTGTCCATCTTGGATCCCAAGTGAGCTGAGCCCAGGGCTGGAGCCCACAAGGCCACGTGGGTAACACAAGAGGGAATCCATCAGAACACGGGATGTTTTGCCAGGGGTTCCTTCCCAGGGCTGCAGACATTGAAAGGACCACCAGACACCCTGTTCCCATCCTCCAGGCCTGGGGGAGAGCAGGGCTGACTCTTGCCTACTGTCTGTAACTAACACGGAGGCCAGACCTTGCAGTGTATGAGCCCTGGGTATTTTCTCGGTCTTATGGAGTCAGTTGCCTTGAAAATATCCAACAGCTGTGCATTCCACAGTCAATTGTACGTTAATCATGCATCACAGGATCTGCTTGATTCTCTCATCACACTTTCTTTTCTTTCCCACAATCTTATCAGGTCCTCCTGCTATTGCTATTACCTGGTCAGGATCCCAAAGCCCGGAAATAAAAATGACTCACCAGAGAGGCCAGGCCAGCTCAGGGCAGAGTGGGGGCCAGGACGGGGCAGGGGTGGGGCTAGGGCTGTCAGAGTGGGAGGAGCCTGTGAGGAAGCTTATGCAGAAGGAAACTGTTTGTTGTGAAACGTTTAATTGTCACACTTGGGGGTAATTTATAATCAGGAAAATTAAGTGATTCCATTAGCCTCCTGTCGCTTTCCAAAATAAATCTGTCAGAGTGGGATGAGGGGGGAAAAGGAGATGAGAGCTGCTCTGTTTTAATTTGTTTTTCTGCTGATTGCCAAATGGAGGTCCAGGCTCCATTTATCTATGGGAAGGGAGTTGGCGATGGTCCTGCGTGCGCCTCTCTGCTACATTCAGCCCCCCTGCAGCCACATTTCCATACCAGAATGAAAAAACAAGCCCAGCTTGGGAAAATGGGACAAGTGCCCAGTCAATGCGGAAAGAGACCAGAGGCCTGGGAGGTGGAGGCAACTCTGCCACCAGCTGGCTCTGGGGCCCTGGGCGACTCATTCCCGGCTCATACATGAGATTCTCAAATGGTCATGCCCTCCCCGCCAACATCCCCTAAGCACCGACTGATTCAAACTTCCAATAATCCTTGTGCCTAAGTCCAACATTTGGCTTATAAGAAGAGCTCAATCAATGGCAATGGTCTCCTTCCCTCCCCACCGCCAGGTATATTGCTCTCTGTGTCTAACAGATGTGGTCCTGCGTGAGCCCATGGTGGAGCCAGAACAGGGACCCACATCTACGTCCTCAGCCAGTACTCTAAGCCCCTGCCCTGCACTGTCATCTCCTCCCCTGTGGGCCCAGGGAATGCTCTACAGGCTCCTCAGTCATCTACAACACAGCAAAGTGAAGTCCTGTCTCCGCCCTATTGCTTTCTTCTTTATATCTGAACTAGTCCAGAGCCTAACCAAATGCAAAAGTGCTTTTTTGTATTCCCAGTACTTGACACTCAACAGGTAACCCAATGTATGTTTGTTGAATTAATTGATCTCTCTGTAATATGAAATTTCTCACTTAGCTGAATGGATAACCAGATCATAACCAAGGGACAGGGAACTGTGCCTTTTTCACGGAAAATCTAAATATCTGGAGGAGAGCTGATGACGATCTCATAATTCCAGTAAAGAGAAGCCAAAGTATGCTCCTCTACCCAAGAGCTCCGATTTCCTCAGCAACTCCATCATGGCTCCAAAGAGATGAATGCCACCAACTGATAAGGGTGCCAGAGGCCATGGGCCACAGAAATCTGCCTTTCCCAGATGCCCAGCCCTGGCCATGGACCCAGGGAGCAGCAATCTTTCTCCTGGCACAGTTCCCTGGTCGCTTCCTCGTCTATAACGTCATAACAGAGCAGCAAGGCTCAGCCCCTGTAGGCAGAGCCCAGACCCAGGCACCATGTGAGATCTTCTGGAGGGTTCAGTGCTAGGGAATCAGGGCACTTCATGGTCCAGACAGGCACCAAGCTCAAAGCCAAGGGGGCCCAACTCGGCCACATGCAGAGGTCCAAGACACGTGGCTGCCATTATCAAGGAGTTATCCTGGGTCTCCAGTCACATTCCGTGTGCTGGGAGTGAGACTTCCCCACCATGGACAATGTGTCTGACCCCACTCCCAGCCCACCATCCGCGTTCACTCAGTAATCCACATCTGGAAGGAACAGACGCCCTGGACACAGTCTGGGTGGCTTTGTAAATCAATAAATAGCTTTGTTTAGCATAAACCACTCAAACTATTTGAAGATGTGCCTGCCAGGGAGCCAATGAACACCGGCTGGGAGCGAGATCCAGGTGCCTGCCCCAAGTTTTTCACATCCTGGTCCCTACTCTCCTAACGTGGGTGTGGAGGGTAGAGCCATCCCCATCTCTTGAATGATGGCTGCCTTGATCCCTTATCTATATCTGCCATGAGCTAGCTAGACAACATCAAGCAAGTCCCCCAAATCAATGTGTCTCAAATTTTAATGTGCACACAAATCACCTGGTGAGCTATTGTTAAAACATAGATTTTGATATAGTAGGACTGGGGAGGGACCTGAAATTCTGCATTTCTAACAAGCTCTACTACTGGTTAGAAATGTAGATGCTACTGGTCTGCAGACCATTTGAGTAGCAATGCCCTAAACTCTCTGAGCCTGTTTCGTCTATAAAATGGGGCTCACACTAGCTACCTAACAAGGTGTTGGAGATTAAACACCATGACACATGTGAAGCACTCAGCAAAGTGTCTGGCACATAATGGGGCACGTAATAAATATGAGCTTCCCTGCCCTTCCACACCTTTCTAGCTGACCCCCGAGCCAGTGATTCTTGACCTTGTTTGGCTAAGAGACCCCTCAGAGAACCCAATGAAAACTAAAGGCTCTTTAGCAGTCAGGATGGGCAAGGCTGTGCTGTGGTAACAACCAAGTCCAGAATCTTCATGGCTTAACACAACCAAAGTTTACTTCCTGTTCCTGCTACATGTCCAGCATGGGTCAGCAGGGCTTTTCTTATTATGGTCATTCAGAGACTCAGCCTGAAAGAGGTTCCATCTCAACATACAAGTAAAAGTCCATGACCATACTGGCACACAGTGACTCACACATTGGCACTTACAGCGTCTGCTCAGAAGTGACCTATGTCACTTCCATTCACATTTCAAAGGCCAAAACAAGTCCCAGAGCGATGCTTCATTTCAAAGAAGCCAAAGAAGTGCAGTCCTACCCTGTACCCAGAAGAGAGAGAGTCACAAGTATTTGGTAAAGAACACTAAGGATTACCACCCACCTACTTCCCAGGAAAAAGAATGCAATATAGAAGCTTGCCCATAATTCCAGGAGGTCCACAGCTCCCCCCGCCTCCAAAGCCTGGTCCACCCTTTACACTTTCTTATCATGGTCAAAGCAGACTGGGGAGAAGTAGTGCTCGTTCATCAATTCGATAAATGTCAGTTGAGTATCTACTATGTCAGGCATATTCTGGGTGGGAGGTCCATGCCCTCACAGATCTTATAGAGGGGATAAACAGATAATAAGTGAGGAAGTTACAGCAGGTAATAAGTACTGTCAAGGTAATGAACAACAGTGTGATGTCACAGAGTAACTGGGAGGTGGAGAGAGACCTACTTTAGATGGAGCGCTCAGGGAAGGCCACTGAGAGGAGACACCTGAAATCAGAAGTGAAGGGTCAGAAGGAGCCAGATCTGTGCCAAGCTAAAAGAAGAGCATTCCAGGCAGAGGGAACAGCAAGTGCAAAGGCCATGTGGCAGGAAGAGATCAGTGTGCTGGATGGATGGACAGAAGGCCAGTGTGGTGACGGCTTACTGAGTCAAGTGTGCAGTGGCAGGAGGTGTGATGGGAGGTGGATTCAGAGAAGTCAGCATGGGCCTGATTGTGCAGGCTCTGGGTGTGTGTTCATGCTACCTGACCCAGATCCTGGGTGTCCTTCCCCACTGCAAGGGGAGTCAGAGATATCCTGAAGACCGTGGTAAAGAATCAACTGTAATCTTAGGACAACACAGCCCGAAGCAGAAGCCAAGACTAAGGGCAGATGACACTAGCGCTAAGCCCCGTAGCCTTGAGAAGAAGATCCTCCATTAACATCTGCTTTCCCAGTCTCCTCTCTCCCCTCTACAGGACCCACTTGAGGGCTTCCTTCTATAACTCAACACATCTCTCTTTTCTCTCGTATGAAGACCCATAGTGCCTTTCTCTTCTCCCCTTGGCTGCGCCGGACTGGCCTCTGTGTCTCCAGAACAAGTTTTCTGCTTTCCTACCACCAAGGTTATGATGTTCCTCCTTAAAATTCTGTTCCATGTCCTCCCTAACTGAACATGGACTATTCATCCTGCAGAAAACAGCTTAAATCCCACCTCCTTTCTGACAACTCTAGGGATCCGCCCCCTGCCAACCGCAGCTGGAGCCAGCTGACCTCTTCTTGAAATTTTACATCTTCCCCAGCAGCACTGACTTGGCCTAATGGCATTGGTTACTGTTTCACACGCACTTCTTATCTCTGTGAGGAAACGGTAAGCTCCTGGAGGGCAGGAGTGATGAAGATGAGCAAGTGCCCCTTGGGTACCCACCAGAGTGCCTAGCACAGAGTTGGTACTCAGAAAATGGTTTGACTTGTTAAGACAGAGGCAGCAAACTGGGAAACGTATCAACATTGCCATCTGTGCCCAGGTCCCCTGGACGACAGGGTTGGGCTCATCTCTGTATCCCCAGTCCCCTAACACAGGGCCTGGAGCTGGCCAGGACTCCATGAATGTTTGTGAAATAAACCTCCAGACTCATCTTAGGTTGGTGATTTGGGATAAGTGACTTGACATCTCTGAGCCTCAGTTTCCTTATCTCTAAACCAGAGATGATGAGTTCCTCCCACATAAGGTTATTCTGAAGACCATATAAAACATGAAAGGATTTTGGTAATTGTGGAGTTCTCACATATCATGAATGGCTGAATGGATCCCTTGTCATTCCCCAGTGGACACCACACCCAGCTGAGTAGGATGTGAACCAGAGAGTCGACTGAAGTACATCCTGCTTCCTACCAGAACAGGTCAAACCAAAAGCAAATAATAACAGTGTTGTGTTTCAGAGAAGAGTGTCTGTGCTTTGAAGGATGAGTGCCTTCTCACCCACCATGTCTGATATCAACACTGCTTGCCCTCTGATTCTTTTTCTTGCCCTTGTGGGGAGAGGGGAGGGAAGCTTGGGCAGTCAGGTCTCATGCTGTTCTCGGTCCCCAGCCTCCTTCCATCTTGTTTACATTTCAGGGGGATTATTTGAGTTGGGTTGCTCTGCAGAGATCTGCTCTGGCTTCCTGCACATTCTGTACATCAGAGGAGAGCCTGAGTGGCAATGATAAAGGTCAACGAGTCCATCATATGTGCAGACAAGAGGTTTAGATCCTACAGGGCAGTGAATGATGCAGACCTGGAAGCCAGCACCTTTCAGCACCTACATGCCCAGGTAACATTCCACCGGCAGACAGGGCTGAGGGACATTCTGGCTCTGCCGCGTAGGAACTGTGTGATCTTGGGCAAGTCCCTTAGTCCTGTAAAGCTTCAGTTTCCTCCTGGACCTACTTCATAAGGTTGAATAACAATGGTACAAATGCATCCAGAGAATGCTTGGAGAGCACTTAGCATAGTGCCTGGCACGTGGAAGAGCTCAATCAATTTTAGCTATTTTCATTATTATACCATCAAGGCACAGGTTTAGGGTTTGAAAAGTATCCATTTGAAGGGCTGGAAGCTAGGACCCCGACGTCCACTCACACCTCCCCAAAGGAAAAGAGCCACAATCCCACAATGCATGTCCCTAAGACACTCCCCCATGCCCACTCCTCACCCTCTCAGAGACAAAGGTGTCCGAGCCCTGTGAGCTTCTGCTGTACAACATATACAGAACAGACTGGAAAGTCTCTACACTGGCAGGTTTCCAGTCCCCAGTTGCTCACGTAACGGCCACATGGCAGAACACCCCTTTTGAATAGGAAGTGAGAGAGGTGGCACGACAGAAGGCAGAGCTCTCAAACATTCCTATCCCAGAGCCAAGCCAGCCCAGGCACAATTCAGGACCACCATGGAAGTCTCACCTCATCAGCTGATGAATCAAGACATGTCTGCCTTCCCCCCCACCCCGTGCAGCACCCATGTGCTGGTCACCCATCCGCCTCACTCATCAGACTCAGAAATCTTCAAAGGCAGAGACAAGTCTGCTCGTCTTTAGGGACCCAACACCTGATGGACAATATGCACTCAACAAATGCTTGTTTAATTCAACTGAGTTGAGAGAATCCTATTTCTCTCCCCAAAGTGCAGAGAGCAATAAGCTCTACTTACCTAGTGGGGCAGCTCCCAGAAAACTCCACCAGCTTTCCTGGGGCAGATGCACACCCAGACCAGTGACCAATCTTCTCTGCCCCATACTGGCATTTCGGTCTTGAGCTGTTAGTTACCTGTTCACATCTGCCCCCTATCTGGATGGATGAACTTCTGAAGAGTAGAGACACTCCATCTTCTGGAGCAGAGGGGGCAGGAAGAGGCTCACCCATCTTATTGAGGCCAATCTGCTTTACTCAAAGTCTGTTGATTTAAATGATAGTCTCATCTAAAAAAAAAAAATCATAGAAACATCTAGAATAATGTTAGATCAAATATCTGGGTCCCAAGGCCTAGCAAATTTGACACATAAAATTAACCGTCATATCTTCATTCTAACAAATCGTGCTTCCTGAGGGAAGGGCCTAAGCAGGACAAAGGTGAGCCTGAGGGCAAGGTCAACTAGGGTAGAGGGCCTGTGACGACCAACTCCAATGTGGTCTCAGGCAGCATCAGTAGAAGTCAAGGGACCTGTTTGCTTTCAGGGAGGCTAGACCAGGGCTGTCCTGATTCGAATGTGCATGTGAATCACCGGGGATCCCGGGTGGGGGCCTGAGATTCAGCATTTCTCACAAGGCCCCAGGCACTGCCTGCTGCCGGTCTGAAGGCCACACTTTGAGGAACAGGGTGGAGGGGTTAAGAGCACAGGCCCTGGGATTAGATTCCCAGGTCCAGGCCCAGCTCTACCCCCTTACTTGCTATGTAACTCTGAGTAACTGTGGTACTTACCCTGCATGAATCTCAGTATCCTCATCTATAAAGTGGTGGCTAATAATAGTATCAACTTTAAAAGGTCATTGTGAAATTAAAGAGAAAATGAACACGAAGTATAGTGGCACAGAGTTCAAGCCCAGTAAAAGTTGTTGGCTACTACCATTAATATACTATGCGCACCAGATTTTTAAAGAGTCCATGTCAAGTAAGATATAAATAAATCCCATATCCATTGATGTGCATGGTAAAGGGACCTAGACGTAAAACCACAGGAATAACCATTAATAAAATTGAGAACATTCTCCCTGGAGAAAAATAGATGTAGGAAGGAGGCAGAGGGGGAGTGAAGGCAGAAAAAGAAATGATTAAGGGTTCCCTGAACACACTTGAAAAAGACTATTCGTGGAAATGAAGTGAGAATTATCCTGCAAGGCTCCAGAAGGTTAAACAAAGACCAAGAGGGCTTCCCTGGTGGCGCAGTGGTTGAGAATCTGCCTGCCAATGCAGGGGACACGGGTTCAAGCCCTGGTCTGGGAAGATCCCACATGCCGCGGAGCAACTGGGCCCGTGAGCCACAACTACTGAGCCTGGGCTCTAGAGCCGGTGAGCCACAATTACTGAGCCTGCGCGTCTGAAGCCTGTGCTCCTCAATAAGAGAGGCCGCGACAGTGAGAGGCCTGCGCACCACGATGAGGAGTGGCCCCCACTTGCCACAACTAGAGAAAGCCCTCGCACAGAAACGAAGACCCAACACAGCCATAAATAAATTAATTAATTAATTTTTAAAAAAACAAAAACAAAAAAACAAAGACCAAGAGATGGAGCTTCCTGGGAAGTCAAGATGGGATCAATAACAGGACTTGAGAGTAATCAAAGCTGTCCAAAAGTGAAGCATGCTGCGTGGACTGAGAAATCCATCCTCCCCCAGAGCCAGGCCAGCAAACTGCACCACCACCCCTTAGTCCCAGGCCACGAGGCTGGTGTCACAAATCCATGGGACAATTCCTCAAACCCTCCAAGCACTTCTCGAACTTGGAGCAGCTGACATCAGTGGCTCTCCCTGAGAATGGTCTCCAACACGCAATCTTGGCACTCCAGCCCTGCTATCCAAGGGCCTCTCCCAGGGGACACTTGGCACATTGCAAGCTTAGTCATGATGCCTCAGACAATTCATTCAGATTTATTCAATTCCATTACCAGGCCCTTTGGGAGGAAAATAGGAAAAAGAATCAGTACATGTGCTGGCCAGAGAAGCAGCGTGTCCAAATAGCCCATCCCCCGCCCCCCATGAAACCACGGGCCTGTCCTCCTGCGGCCTCCCAGACCAGGGCTGCCATGTTGCCAGGATGCTCCGGCAGCCACACTGCTTGGTCAGACGTTGGAACGCCTTGTCTATACCAGTCAAGACAGTTCCCTCAGTACCCTCTGCCCCAGCCCCTCCTCTAGGACCCCCGGACGCCCACAGTCTAGCAACCAAAGGGTTAATGTCTGGCACACTGGGGGTTCTGGTCTGCCCAATAGCCAGTGACCAGCTGTGGAATATTTTGCTCGTCATTCTACTTTCTGGATGTGCCCCCAGGACTCACCGGCCACGTGCTGCTCGCCTCATGCACGTGGCTGATAATTCCCTCCATGCTGAGCAAAGCCTCCTGAGAGACAAACCACTGCTTCCCCAAACACATGTGGCTCCATGCAGCCTTATATCCTCATCTCCTGCCCCCCACCACCCTCCCGGTACAAGAGAAGAAAACCTGGGAGAGAAATAGGATGAAAAGGGCAGAACCACAGCAGGGAGGGGTGGGTACCTGGGCCCAGCTGCTGGGTTGGGTGTTGGACCATCTAGGGAGACTCTTTGCCCCAACATGGGAAGGAACAGCCCTCCATGTCCTCCTACCCCTTGGGGATGGAGGCTCATTTATTCTTCCTGCAGGAACAGTGAGTCACTCAAGGCCAAGGACAGATTTGGGGGTCAGGCAGATAGTCCTAACTTCAAATCCTGGCCCTGGTGCTCACTACCTGTGGACTTGTGAGGTAACTAAGCCTCTCAGAACCTCAGTTTCTTCATCTGTAAAATGGGAATGAGAATAAGAATAATACCTGCCTAGCAGGGATGTCATGAGATTAAAAAGAGATTAAAGCACATAAAACACTTAGCCTGCTCCTTGGCATTCCATACTGAATCAACGTGGGAGTCACACCTCATTGGAGATACCCTGGCCCCCAAGCCTGGCACAGAGCGGCCTCTGACTAAATGCCCGTCAAACTGAATCAAGCTAGGTTCTGTCAGGAATACTCACCAGCTCCCAGGTCTGTCCTAAAGTGGATTCCAGGGGTGGAGGCAGCTGTGTCCTGGCACCCCCTCTCCTGTGTCAGCAGGAGCCAAGGCCAGGGAGATGGGGACATCCCCATCCGAGCTCTCCCAGGGAAGACAAGAGCTCTGCCAAGTTCAGGGAGCCCATGGCTCATGCAGCTGAAGCCGCTTCAAAGTCACAGCTCCTTCAGCCCAGGGTCCGGGGAGGGAGACCTCCCAGTAGGCCTTGCTCCTATGTCTATCAGGCCCAAGCAGCTTTAGCCTGAATGTTCTAACATCTCTCTGCCTGATGCCCTCCCTGTCCTCAGTTAAAGGGCCTCCTCTGCAGGGGCTTCTTGCAGTGAGTCCAGAAGGGAGTTGGACCCACACCTGTCACAACTGGCCCCAGCAGGCTCCACTGACTGCTTGCCCAACCCATTGAGAAAGGCCTACAGGCGACTATGGTCCTGGGCACTAACCCCCAGCCGGCCCGGGCTCCTGGCACTGGGCCTATTCAGACAACTCTGTTAACAGTCGGGCGCCTGTTGTGTGCCAGGCTCTGTGCCCCTTACAGGGGAGAACGGGGCACTCAGTCTGCAGAGGGAGGGAGGGAGCAGGATGAATGCACCAATGCCCATCATCTGAGGCTGCGGTGGAAAGGGCCACAGGGGCCTCTCACAGATGCAGCAAAGATCTGCAGGGTTCCCGGGGATGCTTCAGCGGGGACACAGGACTAGCACCCCATCCGTCAGAGAGGTGCTTACAGACCAGTGGAGAAGTGCTCCCAGGGGATAGGATAGAGACGACAGGAGCATATGGGTCGTTCCTGGTGAGGTGGGGGCCCAGGAAAGGCAGGGGTGAGCATGTGAAGCACAGGGGCACCAAGTCCATGCACCTGGGATCCAGGGGTGCTCAGAGAAACACTGACTTGGAGAGCAAGACACCCACATGCAGGGATCAGGGGAAGCGGCCAGAGGAGAGAGCCCTGGAAGCTGCTCTCACACATGCTGTCCCCCTTCCACGGAGCAGGGGGTGACCTCAGACCCTGGAGAACCCCAAGTACTAGTACAGGTACCCACCCTCTCCTCTGTGAGAGGCTCCTGAAGAGACCACGCCCTAAGAGGTGAGTCTGATTGCTTTCAGCCAGTCATGGTGGTCCTTTGGGCTTGGACATGTGATTCTGCCCAATGAGATGTAAGCCTGATGGAGGGCCACTGGGCAAGGTCTCCTTGCAGGTGGGTGATGGCCACCAGATGGCAACAACATGGATATGTCACCTGGAGATACTGCATCCATCCAGTGACCCTGAGGGGCGCCATCCTGGAGGCAGGGCTGAGAGAAACTCAGAGCCGGTGCAGCTGGAGCTCAGGGGGCAGGGGTATACCTCCCTGCCTCTGGACTTCTTATTATGAGCAGTAATAAATGTCCGTACGCCCAAGTCCATCCGCTCAGAGTTTTGTTACCGGCAGCTGCAGGCCTTCTAAGAGATTTAGGGATCCCATCTCCCCTCCTGTCCCCACATCCAGCTTGAGAAACATCCAAAGCCTATCCAAACTAGGGTTGCCAAATAAAACTAAGGTTAGCAAATAAAAATACATGACGCCCAGTTAAATTTAAACTTCGGGTAAACAAGGAATAATTTTTCTAGGATAAGTATGTCCTGTACTATATTGGGGACATATTTATCCTAAAAAATTATTCATTTGTTTATCTGAAATTCAAATTTAACTGGGCATCTTATATTTTCCCTGCAAGTCTACTCCAAATCCCTCATCTTCTCTTACCTAGTAGTAGACTATGCTCCAAAATGGTTCCACTGCCCTTGGGGCTTCTGGGGTGGCACCAATACACCCCCTGGGGCAGCCTAGGATGTGCTCACAGAGCCCCACGGACCACCTTCTGCCCCGCCTCAGTGCTCTGGGGTTAGGGCTGGAGGGGACCCAATACACGGTCCCTCTTCCCTACCAGAGCCTAACAAATGACGAAGAGAGAGGAGTGGGCAGGAGAGGAGACCAAAATATCACCTTGATGGCTGAGAAAGCCGATTTGGGGGAATCGTGGCTGAGAGCTGCAAGCACCTGGGCCTCCTAATACTGAACCCCAGAATTAGACAAATCACCTACCCAGCCCCAGGCAGCCCTGGACCCTCCAGCCCTACTGTGAGCGGGGTGGGGGAGGGGAACTGCCATCTCCCTAACCCTTAGCAGGACCAAGAACAATGGAGACTTTCTCCCTCTGACTTGCTTCACTTAGTATGATAATCTCTAGTTGCTGCAAATGGCATAGAATGGATAAACAACAAGGTCCTACTGTATAGCCCGGAGAGCTATATTCAATATCCTATGATAAACCATAATGGAAAAGAATTTTGTAAAAAGAATGCATATATATGTATAACTGAATCACTTTACTGAACAGCAGTAATTAACACAACCTTGTAAATCAACTGTTCTTCAATTTTTTAAAAAAATCTTTCTTTAAAACAACAACAACAACAATGGAGACTCAGGCAAGAGGAAATGATGAAGGTTCTCACGACCTGTTTCTTCTCCCAAGCTCACTCATCAGCTAAATCCTGTCTGCCTTCCTCCCACCCACTCCCTTGGGAGAAGAGAGGTCTGGAGTATTGGGCTAACAGGTGGGCGTCCACATGGAAGGATCACCCGTGGGGCTTGATCCCGCCCCCTTCAGCAGCTCCAGGGAGCCCCGCTGCCCCCACCAGCAGCAGGCCACTCACACGAGTGCCCTTGGATGCCGAGGCCTGGCCCATGGACTTACTAGGCAAAATGAGCCCTGGCCAACAAACAGAGCTCACGGCCAACCTGTCTTGATGCAATTTTCTCATGTGTGAAATGGGGAGAAGAAGAGCCCTTACCTCAGAGGGCTTGTTCACAGATAAGCCCACAGCCCATCAACCAACACAGAGAGCACTCAGCATGGGCTGCGGCTGCTTCCATCCCTGGCCCCATCCCACCAGGCGGGGAAGTGGGGTGACTAGGCAAGGATGAGGCTCTTGAGGGAGGAGAGAAAAGAGGAAGAAAAGGAGGGCTAAGCTGACTTAGTGTGAGACCTGAACCTGGAAACCAGCTGGGGGTTGGGCCGTTTTGAGGAGGAGGAGGGATGAACTGATGAATGGGGGTTGGTCTGGCCTCCAGGGTGAGCTCAGGGAGGAAACAATGCCCTGCAGGCAGCATGAGATGGAGGAAGGGAAGCCCTCTGTCCCCCATCACACCCTCAGAACCACATGGTCTCACAGTTCTGACAAGCTTGGGGTCTCAGAGTTCTGACAAGCATAGTGTAGGCTATGACTCAGGGCGTGGCTCCAGGCCCAGCCAGGGAGGTTCATGGGACCCGAACAGAAGCCACAGGAAACCAACAGCAGAGACAATGAAAGAAGTAAAGGGCAGCTGGATAGACCCTTGGATACCTGAGTTCACGCCAGATTCCAGATCAGGCATTCATTCCCTTGCTTCTTTACATATATGTTCATTCATTCATTCCACAAAATTAATTATCTCATCTGCCCTGGGCCCTGTGCTAAGCACTGGGGATATAAGGGTGAACATGACAACTATGGCCCCTGCCTCCATGGAAGAGCTTTCTTGTACTGGGAGAGTTGGACCCAAACAAATGCATGAAATAACTGCACATCATGGACAGTTCTGTGAGGGAAACACGAGAGCTGAGATAAAGAATTATAGAGTCCAGCTTTAGAAGGGTGATCAAGGAAGTCCTCGTCAAAGTGGTGACATATTCACAAGGATCTAATGGATGTGAAAGAGCCAGCTCTGGGAAGAGATTTTCAGGTAGACGGTGCAGCAAGTGCAAAGGCCCTGAGGTGGAAAAAGGCAAGAGGATTTAGGGCTGCAAGATCAATGCCCAGCCCTGTTCTCCATGTGGAGGCCACAGTGCTTCCCTCCACACTCCACCCTGGTTAGGAATGGCTCAGCCCACGGCTGGGATGACACCTGCCGGGTGAAGGACCAGGAGTGCAGTCAGGGGACACGATCAGGGTGAGGGCCCCTGCACACCCACTCACTTAGTGGGGAGTCAGTCACCACAAGGCAGTTAGAAAGCATGGCAGGCAGAGTATTCCTGGATGCCCATTTGTGAGGCTGCAGTGTAGGGAGGTTCCCATTTGTGATGGCTGGAAGCCTCTGGAAGGCTTCCTGGAGAAACCTCACAGAGGGCCCATTTGGACAGGCTTGGGGTGTCCAAAATGAGAACAACACAGGACGGGAGTGAGTCCTGGCCATCTGTGGGGCAGAGAAGAAATCTTGGTGCCCAGGTCCACCACAGGGCAGCAATGATGTCATGGGAGGGGGCAGTTTTCTTTATACTTGCTGGGGTGGAGGAAAAGGGAAAAAAGAAAACCATTAAGGATGCTTGTTGGCTGCCCACTCATCTCCCAGCCCTCTTTTCCTCTTCCCAACCAAACCCAGATTGACACTGGGATGGCCACCCTTTACACACACACACCACGTGCTTTGCAGGAATTGAAACCTACAGCTCAAGGGGTAGGCCCCAAATGGGCTAAGCCAATCAGTACATTCTATCTCCTGGTCAGTCATTGGGCTGAGGGAGCACATGTGACCAAAGCCCATCCAGTCAGAAGGATCCCTGAGACTCTGTCTTGGCCTGTAAGCCCAGCTATGAAGCCTGAGGCAGCCGGCAGTCACTGTGACAGAGAGATGGAAAGAAGCTGGGTCCCTGGTGACATCACTGAAGCCCTGGATCAACCAATCCTGCAACTTACCCACCTCCAGGCTTTCTGGTTACATGAACCAAACATCACCTTTCACGATTAAACCAGTTCAAGCTGGGAGTTCTATTCCTTACAATGACTGCAAAAGTTGTTCCACATCTAGTAAGTACTGGGCCCTGAATTAAGCTCTTCATACACACTGTGTGACGTTGGAATTATCACTCACACTGCACAGAAGGGAAACCTGAGGCTCAGGGAAATGCAGTAATCTGCCCAAGGTCACGCAGCTGGAAGTGGCAGAGCTGATTCCAGGGCCTGGGCCCTGGTCCCTTCCCACCAGTTCCTTTAGGCCCTGGAACCGAGGGTCTAAAGCCACCCTAAGCCAGAGCCCTCACCCAGACTCTATGGAGGCCATTCCAGATGGAGGATCCCAAGGACTCTGAGTTTTGATCAGGAAAAGCTGGATAGGGCAGAGGACTAGACTTTGGGCTGGTGGAGCCCTGGGTTCTAATCCTGGTACCCCAATCAGTGGCTACGTGACCTTGGGCAAGTTGCTTCTACTTCCTGAGGCTTAGTTTCCCCATGTGTGAAGTCAGGGTTAAAATAAGTCCCTATTATGTCATCTATTACTTACTTTAAAATACTTATGTATAAACAATGTGAAGTAAATGTATATGTGTATATAAATTTACTTTCATCTTCACTCTGAGGCAATTAGTCAATAATTGCAGTTCCCTGTCTGGAATTCACACTCTAAGAAGGTGCTACCGAGGGCTTCAAATATCCTTTTCTAAATTTGCACCATAGGGTCTGTAGCCTGACCTAAAGGAGATCAGATATACTTGCCATGGGTGAAATGACAGGGGTTCAAGGAACGGGGCCAGCTCAAAAGACTGTCTTTGCATAAACAGGATTCAAGAATTCGGAAACCCAGCCACCTAGCAGAGGACTAGTGTTCCCTTTGGTCTTGTATGCCCCATTCCCTAGCTAATGGAGGGGTCTGTCACCTAATTTGCCTAGAAGGGTAGCAGGTCCTGCCATCCAAACACTGTTTCCTCCACCTGGAGTGGTTTCATGCATGGAGCTGTCCCAGCACCAAGGACAGACCAAGGAGCTCTCCGAGCTCATAGGAACAGGTGTGATGCTTTCGTACACTTGCCTGCAGCTCTTCACGTGGCAGAATCTGGTCATCTCCAAGTAGCAAGAAAAAGATGCAGAACTCCGGCCCAACAGTAATTGTTGGAAGATGCATACTGATGGAAAAAAACCCTGACAAATATGGAACGGCCAAGAGGATTTAGATGCCTTCCCAGCTTCAGCTTCCAGGTTGTTGGGAGGATTCATGGTAAGAGACGTCTGGCAAACGTTGTTATTATCATCGTTCTTGTTATTATTCAGGCCGCTCTCTCTGTGCTGGAGGGAGGAGCTGAGAAAGGGAGGGAGGAGAAAAGAGGGGAGTTGTTTGCTGAGACTTAGAAGTCCAGCCAACAATACTCCCAGCCCCCAGAAACTGCAATATATTAAATATCAGGGCACAGGGGTTTTGAAGAACCCCTGGTAAGAACCTACCTAAGGCCCTCCACCCTCATCACCCCAATCTCACAGCCACACAGGAGCTGCTAGAGCCCGCTTCCTCTGTCACCCACCAGTGACACATGACATCGAGATATGGCTACTTTGATGTGGACACACTTTGTCATGGAGATATTCTGATGATGATTATAAGAATAACATCAGAAATAATCATTGTATCATACCTGGTACACAGTAAATGAAATGCGTTAGCTGTGTTCTTTACGTGAAGGTTCTCATGATACAGTTTCTTATGAAATATACAACAGAGAAAGTGAGGCTTTAAAAAATTAAGAAACTTGCCCAAACTCACAGAGTAAGTGGCAACAGGGATTTGAACACAGGCAGTCTCACTCCAGAACCTGTACGCCTAACCACTGGTTTATAAAACACCAACAGAATTTGTGGAGCAAGGTGCAGAAGTAGACAATCAGACTCTAACATTCAAAGAGAAAAATAAACAAACCAAAACATCCATAGAAAGTCTGAAAAAGAAGAGCTATGAAAAAGAACATGCCATATATTCCCAATAATTAAATCAGTGTGTCACAGCATATACCCAGACAAATACCCCAATAGAACAGAATAAAAATGTGAGAAAGAGACCCAGCTATGTATGGAATTGAGTATGTGATAAATGTGACATCTCAGATCAGTGAGAGAAATATGGATGAATCAATAAAACGGTATGGGGCCAACTGGGTGGCCATCTGGAGAAAAATAAAATTGGATCCATACCCCACACCATACACTTGGAGAAACTCCAAATGGATCAAAGATTGAAAACTAAAAATATATGAAACCACAAAATGATTGGAAGAAAACAGCAGAATTTCTATACAGCCATGGGTAGACATTTCTAACCAAGACTCAAATGCCAGAAGTCATATAAGAAAAGACTGATCAATTGGACTAAAAAAAAGTTAAAACTTCTGCAGGGGAAAATGATAAGCAATGAAAATTTGGGAGGAAATATTTATAACCCATATCACAGATATAAGGCTAATCTCTCTAAAATGTATAAACTCTTACAGACTGCTAATAAAAGGACAATAAGACAATGGATGTGAGTAGACAGTTCACAGAAAAGGAAACACAAATGGCCCTTAAATATAAGAAACGATGCTTGACTTTATTCATAATAAGGAAAATACAAATGGAAAGTACCCTGAGATAATATTGTTTATCTAGGAAGTTGGCCAAAAGCCAAAATTTAACTATCTGCTCTGTTGGAGAAACAAGCTCTCTCATACACTACTTGCAGGAGAACCCCCGTGGAGGGCAATTTGGCAATATCTATCAAAATTACAAATGCATGTACCCCTTAACCCAGTAACCCCACGTCTAGGAACTCATCCTACACATAGACTTGCAAACATGTGAAGTGACATATTTATAAGATTATTCACTGCAGCATAATTTATTATAGCAGAAGAAGATGGGGAACAGCCAAATGTTCATCACTAGGGACTCACTAAGTAAATTACGGCATTCTGTATGTCCACCCAATGAAGTATAGTGCAGCTGTTTGGAAAAAAAGAAGAATGAGGAAGCTTTTTATGTACTGACACAGAAAGAACTCCAAGCTATATAACGATAAGGAGAAAAATGAAGAAGGGTGTTTATAATATGCTACTTTGGGTGTAGGAAACTGGGGAGAGGGTTTTTTTTTTCAGTTTACTTGGATTTTCGAAAGAAACTAAAACTTACAAGGGAAACATATAAAAGTGGTTGCCTATTAAGAGGGGGCACGAACTGCACAGAACAGGGACTGAGGTGGGAGGGAGAGTTTTCACTGTCAGCCTTTAACTTTTAACCACGTGACTACCTTACCTATGCAAAAAATCCAATTAAAAAATTCTCTGAGTCTAGAAGGCATGGTCTGCCTTAAAAAGAACTGTGAGTGTGGCTTTTGATACATGGAGTTGATTGGAATCCAATACCCAGAAAACTCACAAAGTTTCTGAGAGAAATGCATTGGCAAAAGCCCTGCCAGCCTCTAATAAAAGAGACTGAGGCTGCTGTGGATGCAGAATGACCTCTAGATCCCCAACTTTCTCCAGACAAGAAACAACAGAAAAATCTAGGGTCAACTTTGGAGTGCCCTCTTCACAAATGACAAGGAAAAGAATTGTGTGCCATAGTGGAAAAGCCCACCAAATGGCGAAATGCCCCACGGGAGGCCCTGCCCCTCACTGTCGGCCTTTCTCCTTAGAGTGGCAAAGGGGTCAGGAGAACTGGCTTCTGAGCTGAGGCCAGTACTCACCACTGTGCCCTTGGACAGGCTGCCCAGACTCTCTGGGGCTCACTTTCCTCACCTGTCAATAAGGAATAATTCCTACAGCTCAGGCTTTTTGTAGCCCAGCATGTAGCTGCTCAACAGAAGTCATCCGGAACTAGAGAACCAGATCCCAGGACCAAACTAGCTAACAGAGTGGTGCCGGGACATGGGAGGTTTGGGTTCTCCTTCAGGAAGCATCCCGGGACCCCTGGCATCTTCGCTCCAGTGGCTTGTTGCCCATGGAGGTGTTGGGAGTCCTAGAGAGCCAGAGGGCAGGGACCAGGAGACAAGGGTTAGCAGGAGCCACTACCAAGGTAGACACAGGAGCCAAGTTTAAGGGAAGTTGCCTCCAAAGCCAAACCCAAAGGGCGTGAGGCAGTGGTCCACACAGACACGTGGAAGAGCAGTGGAACCAGAAGTGAGGTGCTCAGAGTACAGGGCCCACAGGGAACAGGGGACACCTGGAGTGGACCCCACGGCTGGTGTCTACCATGTCACCCCCCTCTTTCCTGTCCAGGGTCTGAGTCTCTTTCAGGCTCAGCACCCCGAGCACACCTTAGATAGACCAATAATAATCCAATGAATGAACAGAACCTGAAAGCTTTCCGAGCCCAGGGCTGTTCTAAGTCCTTTGTGTGTATTATCTCCAGGTACTGTCATCATCTTCATCTGTCAGATGAGGAAACTGAGACACAGAGGCTAAATGACTTGCTTAAGCCTTTGAGACTCTGGCATCCAATACGAAAGCCGCTAATGACACACAGCTACTGAGCACTCGAATGCAGCCAGTTTGAATCAGGAGGCGCTGTGAGTGTAAAATACACTGCAAAGTATGAGAAAAAGGATGTAAAATATCTCATTAACAATTTTTGTATTGATTACATATTAAAATGATAATATTTTGGATATATTGAATTAAAGGAAACATATTATTGAAATTAATTTCACCTGTTTCTGTTTACTTTTTAGTGTGGCTACTAGAAAATTTTAAATTACATAGGTGGCTCACAGTGTATTTCTATTGGACAGCGCCGCTTTGAGGCATAAGTTGGGGGAACAGGGCATGGCAAACATTTGAGTCAGGCCAAGCACAATTTATGACTGAAACTCATTTTGCATAACTTCCTGAGGGTGTATCTGCTTCCCAGACCATCGGATCGTTTCCAAATTGTGCATTAGTTGACTCTCCCTGTTGGTCCCATCTCTTTCCTGAGCCCTGAGCACTCGGAGGGCAGGCCCTCGGGGTAAAAGCCAGAGCATGGTGCCAGGTGCCCAGCATGGCTTCCGTCGGGGTCAGCGGAGGAAGATGACAAGGACATAAGTGCAACAGCCACTGCGCCTCCTCGGGGGAGGGGCCGTGAGGGCCAGACCAGGACCTGTGAGGCGTCAGCCAGCCCAGCCATGTGCGGGCAGATGAAAGGAAGGTCCCAGAAACACTCACAGTGCCTGAGCTGTTTCTCTTCTCTACTCGGGCTCAGCTCCAAGATGCCGGTGGACCCCCTACCCTCCCTGGCTGCAGCCCTCCAAGTCTGCCTGCCGTGTTCTAAGGTGGGATGGGAGATGGGCTAGGACTGTGGCTTTGGGACGAGTCGCCCTCCCTCCCTGCCCTTCTAGTAAGTCAGAGAAGCCAGGTGTGAGGATGACATGGGGCCACAGCCCACTCACCTCCAAAAGATGCCACATGCTGCACAGACACACACATTGTCAAAAGGCCCCCCAAGAAAGGAAAAACAGTGCATCAATGAACATTCCACGCTGCTTCCTCCACAGTGGCCAAGACATGTGCTGAGCACAGGATGGGGCTCTGCCTCGCGGAGCTGGGATCTGGCTGAGGAGGGATGCAGCGGAGCGTCCCCTACGCAGCGCGGAGCCCGCGGTATGGCGGCCTTCTGCGCATGCGGCCCCAGCCCCTGCACACGCAGTTCCTCACCTGGAAGGGCATCCCCACCTGACAAACCTCCCCCCTCTTCCCTCAAGCCTCAGTCGGGCCGCCCCTCCTCTGTGCTGCCAGCCCTGCCACCCCCCCCACCCTCCCCCGGGCAGCGGCATCGGCCCCTCCCACCTCTATCCCACGGCCACACCTGCTACTGCCCTCCATCACAGCACCCGGCTCGGTGCCACCTTCCCAGCCCCGGGCTCACCAGGAGAGGACTAGAGACACAGCCCTGCCTGGCAGGCCAGCTCAGCTGAGACGTGAGCACAGGAAACAAGCACTTTTATCTCAGCCTTCCCTCTTTTATTCCAAACACGAAATAGAGAAGTCTTATCAAGCACATTTAATCACCGCTCTTCCCCTCTTCTCTCATTACGTCGAAGGTGATTTAAGCCACGTTCTTGGCAGGCTGGAACAAATGGAACTAGAAATTCAAGTCACTTTACAGCACAGCCTGGAGTGCCTTCATCCTCACGTCAGAATTCACTCCATAAACCTTCACCCAGACTTTTCCATGAGCCAGGGACAGTGCCACGTGGCAACGTCTCAGAATGGTCCCCGCCCTGTGGAGCCTGACGGGCTAATAAGGAAACAGCTTGTGCATCCTGAGTTGTCTGCTTATATGTGTGCTTCTGCAATAGGGAACTGAACACAAGGCTGTGGGCAAACAGATGATGGAGGGGCTGAGTCTGTCTGGAGGGATCAAGGAAGACTTCACAGAGGAAGTGACATGTTAGCTGGCTCTTAAAGGCTGAGAAGAAAGGGGGACATGTTCCAGGCGGAGGGAACAGCATGTGCAACGCAAGGACGTATGAAAGGGCACGTGCTGAGGAGACCAGGGAGCCAGGTTGGGTCCAGAATTGGAAGGGCCACAGGTTTTGCTGGAGGCAGCGGGGAGCTGCCGGTCAGCTTTCCTGTGGCCTTTGACAAGCAAACGGGACGAGCTTGATCCTCCCTTCTCTGCCCTTGGCCCTTGGCCAGGGTCTGCCTCTCCTTCTCACGCCTCCTCAGCCCCACCCCAAGAAGCAGAAGGAACGTGATACTGGCCCCTGGAGTCCCAAACCCCCAAATCCGCAGCTTTAGAAGAGCCTGCAAGGTGCTGTGAGAAGGCGTCTCGCCCCACCCCTCTGGGCATGCACCCTCTTGCCTTGCTGGGCACCCGAACAAACAGCTATTGGCTTCCCCATCACCTCGATGTACAAAGCCTGGGCTGGTCCCTAACAGGCTGAGAACCCGTCACCTGGCTGGGCTTAGGAACATAGCCCTCCACACCTAAAAGCAGCCAGCATCTCTGAGTCCTGCATTCCCTGGCCCACGGAGGAATGGACCGCTGCAAACCCCACCAGGACCCACAGGCAGGGCTGGGCTGCAGAATAGAAACCTCATTTGTTGTAGCCATGAGGGCTGCAGGATGCCTATGGGCAGCTCCTTCCAGACCAGGGCAGAGTCCCTGGCCAACTCGGGGCTGCATCCTTAACCTGGGCCTCAGTTTCCTCCTCTGTAAAATGGGGGCTCTAACACTGACTTTGCAGGCTGGTCGGGAGGATTAAAGACCATAGGCAATAGGAGCCACCTAATAGGGTACATGGCACACAGCGGGGGCTCAGCACACACTAGCTGTCGCCTGGGCCTCAGCTCACCATCTCCAGGGAGTGTCAGGCGAGAGGAGTTGACATCCAGCTGGATGGCTCTCCTAGCCCGTGGGGAGGGCAAGACGCTTGGAGCCATCACTCGCTCTAACCGGGTGGCAGGGAGCTTTCACTGTGAAGTAAAGTGGGATGCTTTGTCACGTGGAGGAGCGGTGCTGGGCCAACACTTCAGCCCACGGTCACCCCACAGGCCCCTGAAATGATGAGCAGATCCTGTAGAAGTGGGACTGGGAGGAACTGGGTCAGTCTTCCTCCAGCCTCGGCCCCTGGGTCAATGACCTTCATGACACACGCTCACTGCCGAGCACCCCACCTCCTGGGCCAGCTGCATTCCTGATGGGGTCTCTCTCCTCTCAGTGTGACTGGATCAGACCCAGCAGCTGGGCATCCAGTCGGAAAGTTCCCGCAACATCTGCCTAATACTGACATCTGCCTGACACAGGCTGGGGTTGGACGCGCTCCTGAATGGCATAAAAGCAGGAGAATTGCATGCCTGATACCTCCCACTTTCTTCTCTTTCCAGCTTTCCTGCTTCTGCCCAGACCCATGACAGAGAGACCCCAGTATTCCATGGAAAGGGGGTTTCTAGGTTTCCGTGGAGGGCCCTCCATGGTGCCCACAACAGCTGTCCCTTGAAGCCCAAGGCCTGTGCTGCCCTGGCAGGTACCAAGCAGAGCTGACCAAAGGATGTTGCTGCCCCAGGCTGGCAAATAATTAGGTACCCCTTAAAAACTAATTCCTCCTGAATTCGGAGGCGATTAGAGAAAACCTGGGATGGTGGTCCTCAGCCTTTCCTCCAATGCCCCAAACCATTCAGTTCTGGCCCCAAACATACTCAGCAAACTGAAAGCTCATCAGAGAGGTGTCTCCACCCTATCTAGGGACCATCTTGTGTTCTCAGCACACACCAGTGAGAGGCCATCCGCTATCCCAGACAACTTATCCAAAAATCTTCCAACATCATAGGACCTGTTCTGAAAGCAACTCCATTAAATATTCTTCAACATATTAAATTTCCAGTGGGATTTTTATGTCCCCTACAGATGGGGCTCCAGGCAGCTTCCTGGCTGGTCACAGATTAATACTGCTAAGGTCCCAAGAGGATTCCCTTAGAAACCACATATCCACAAATGACAACAATTATCTAGATGACACCAGGTCAGACCCCGGACCATTGCGGCTGCCTTTCCTCATTCCCCTTCACTGCTGAAAGGACAAAAGATGTCTCTTGGCCCATCTAGAACAAACCAGAGACATCTAAAGCAGGTCTATGTCTGTCTGTGCCATGACTAAAGGATTAGTAGTTCCCACCCAGCTTCCTTGGCAGCCTGTTGAAAGATAGAAAAGATAGGGACCCTGTGGTGAGAGGAGGGGGAGAAGATTGGGCAAGACATATAGAGATAGTATATTAGCCATGAGAAATAATAATATTATTCATATTACTAATAGTTACCATTTACTGAGCACTTAATACCTACCTGGCTCTGAACTCACACATAACATTTCTGTATCTCTTTCCAGCCAACCTGTGAAGAGATATAACAATCCCCATATTACAGCTGAGGAAACTGAGGCTCAGAGAAGATAAGTGACGGAGCAGACATTCAACGAGTAAATGGAAAAACCTGGATACATACCCATGTTTGTCTGAACCTCAGGCTCGCCACATCTGTCACTACTCCCTCTGGTTGTAGACCCTAATCCTGGCTCTGCTGCTTCTTAACTTGTCAGGGTCCTGGGCCCACATTTCCATCCCTATCTGTTTCCTCAATTGTAGGATGAGGATGATGCTGTGGTTGATTAGCAATGCCTGCCATGGACATGGACATGGAAGAGAGGAGAGGTGGCACTTGTGCTATCCCCTGTTTGGGGGATTAAATTAAATCTCCCCACCCTGGCCTGTCCAGTCTGTAACCATATGACCTTTAAAATAAAAGGTCAGTCGTCTCACACTGGGGTCCAACATGCTGTGCCCAGCACAGCCCCCTACACACTCCAGAATGGTCTAGCCTCTACTCAGCTTCCAGAGTGAGCGTCCTACAAAATAGACACTGACAGCTCCCTGCTGCCTCCAGCAAAACCTGTGGCCCTTCCAATTCTGGACCCAACCTGGCTCCCTAGTCTCCTCAGCACACGCCCTTTCATACCTCCTTGCGTTGCACATGCTGTTCCCTCTGCCTGGAACATGTCCCCCTTTCTTCTCAGCCTTTAAGAGCCAGCTAACATGTCACTTCCTCTGTGAAGTCTTCCCTGATCCCTCCAGACAGACTCAGCCCCTCCATCATCTGTTTGCCCACAGCCTTGTGTTCAGTTCCTTATTGCAGAAGCACACATATAAGCAGGCAACTCAAGAAAAGCATTTTGTAAACTGCAGAGGACTGACTGCTGAGCATCTCCTGGTTCCTGATGAATTAGAGTGAACTCCTCCAGTGGAGAAAATCACCCCTCTTTGCTCCTCACAGCCTAGAAGGCACTGGTTCCTCCTCTTCTCCTTGGAAATGCTTTCTGAAATAAACAAGCTCTGTGTCAAGCCCTAGTTGTACCAACTTCAGGCACCTTGAACCCTAAATCCTGATGTTCCTTCATTCACGTCTGCCCCCCTACGTGATTCAAAACAATCACATACCTACTTGAGAAAGCAGGTTACACGGGGCCCCAGTGTGGGGAAATGGTTGGATTTTTCCCATGTGAACGAGTGACACAAGATATGAAAATAGAAATGGACAGAGGAACTCCACCCCACGGCTGATTGGTCTCCCTGAGCTAAAAAGTAGAACGAGGTTTTAAGACCCAGGCAAGATCAACAGTGAATTGGCTTGTGGGGAGGAAAAGAGATGGCATTTTCTTGAGCTAAAAGGACTAAAAATAGTGTGAGGTTTTCCAAGAGGCTGTAGTGGTACTTCAGGATGTGGCTATGAAGCCTTTATTTCAACAGCTACTGGCAAGCTCAAAGCCAAGGCCACTCACCGTGATGGTCATGGTGACGGTGACACACTGCTCACCCAGCTCCCGGGGGCCAGCAGAGATGCACCTTGCTCCCATCTCCACATCTTTCTCATGCTGTGCTCTCCCCAGAATGGCCTCCCTTCTCCCCAACACTGAGTCACGCCGCCCCAAGCCCTGAGTTCCAGCCACTCCTCTGAGTAGCACTTCTCAAATTTTTTCTGCCAAAGCACCCCGAAGAGCAGAGGAGAAATTGCAGTGGAAGGTTGCAGCGGGGAGGGGAGCGATATCTGAGAATTGCCTGTCAAGGCCTCCACAAGTATGAAGTTCCCTCCAAATCTCAGTTTTATCCTAAGAATTCACAAAAATATCTCACTCTATTTCAAAAACATAGTCCAAGTTTGTCTTAGTGTTTACAAATCAGTTTGTTCTCTAATCTCACAGTTATAGTGTCACCCCAGACAGGAGAGCTGTGGTTACCCTGTGACCTCAAGAGCCCAGTGACTCAACGTTGTGTGCGGTGCCCCACGGGGACAAAACGAAAGCTTTCACTGAGGACCTCAGCCTCAGAGCTCCTTCAGCCATTGAAGTAAATCATCTATCCATCCATCTATCCATCCATCCATCCATTCAACAGATATTTACTAAGCTCTTTTTAAATGCCTAGAACTAGTGATGGAGCAAGGAGGATCCCAGCCCTCCAGGAACTGTCTCGTGGAAGAAACAGATGAGACTAGGTGTTTCATGGCTCTGTGACCAGTGTCCCAACAGGGAAGAACCAGAGGGCTTCGGGAGCAGGGAAGTGGGGATTGGGAAAGCCTTCCTTCCAGGAAAAGCACAAGCCAGGCTGCACCCCAAGATCCATGTGTCCTTGGGCAAGCCAGTTAACCAGCCAGTTTCCTCACCTGTGAACTGGGTATAATAGCTTCATACCATATTCACTGGGATTAAGTGAGTTATTCAGTGCAAAGTGCTTCATACTAAGTGTTCACTAAATATGATATATTAAGCTGAGGCCAGAAGAATGGATGGAATTGGGCTGCAGGGATGGGGCAGAGGTAAAGGAGGAGGGAGAGGAAGAGTGTTCCAGACAGAGGGAACAACATGTTTAAGAACAAATATTCGGGGGCTTCCCTGGTGGCGCAGTGGTTGAGAATCTGCTTGCCAATGCAGGGGACACGGGTTCGAGCCCTGGTCTGGGAGGATCCCACATGCCACGGAGCAGCTAGGCCCGTGAGCCACAATTACTGAGCCTGCGTGTCTGGAGCCTGTGCTCTGCAACGAGAGAGGCCGCGACAGTGAGAGGCCCGCGCACCGCGATGAAGAGTGGCCCCCGCTCGCCGCAACTAGAGAAAGCCCTCGCACAGAAATGAAGACCCAACACAGCCAAAAATAAAAAATATATAAAAATAATAATAAATAAATTTTTTTAAAAAAAGAACAAATATTCAATAAATATTTGTTGAACTAATAAATTCTTTAAGGGAAGTGAGAGTAATACAATCTCCATAAGCCATATCTTTTATCTATTGTCCCCTGGTATGTGCGTGCGTGTGTGCACGTGTGTGTGTGTTTGTGTGTGTGTGTGTGTGTAGGTGGGAGGCACAGAGTGGCACCTCAGCCAGGCAGCAACAGGCCAGCCTGCTGCATTTTTCTAACCAGAGTGTCAGATTCTTAAGAGCAGAGATTAAGTTTTTCCCTTCTTTAAGTCTCATAGCCCTGAGCCTTTAATCCCCCAAGGGTGACCAATTCCCCCCTCTACGCCCTCTTTCTGCTCTATCACCACCACTTCCATCCCTGAACTTGCAGGCAGAGGGCCTGGATTCAACTCCTTGCTCTCCCGGTTGGCAGCCCTGTGACCTTGGCTGGGTCTCCTGGGACGCCAGTGAGCGTGCTGGACTCCCACAGTGAGCTGGTAGGGGCGCGAGGGTAATGCAGTAGGGTGACCAACCACCCTGGCTTTCACGGGACTGAGAGATTTCCTGGGATTCAGGACTTTCAGTGCCAAGACCAGGAAAGTCTCAGGCAAACAGGAATGAGTTGGTCACTCACAACCTTGGTTCTCCCTCTCATGTTCTGCCAACTCCTCTTCCCAGACCTGAGTCACAAGTCAACACAGAGCAGCATCTGAGCCCTTTGGCTTCGCGGCTGACCCATGGGACCACATCTATGTAGAAGGAGGGAGACAGAGAAGGAGCAAGGCTTTGGTGTTGCTGCCATGTTTCCACACTGAAGGTTGGCATCAATCCATCGTTTGAGATGGGAGGGTTGGGCCAGAGTCTCTCAGAGATCGATGGAGGGCCCAAACCAGGCTAGCCAGATGTCCACAGGGCTGGGGGCAGGGCAGGCTGGTCCGTGCTGCTCTCCAAAGGGTTGGAGGGATGGAATTTATGATGACCCTGGTGGCCGGGCACACTGATCCTCCCCACAAGAGCTAATTGGGCCAGTCAGCCTGATGCTGAGCCGTCTGCCAAAGAGGGGGCGAGAGGCCGCAGGGTGGTCTCAGCTGGGCCCTCACCCCACCACACTGGGAAATCCAGGAGAGCCCCCAGGGGCCTCTGCTCAGACCCCCACAGTGTGCCCTGCTGCGGAGATCACAGCAGGCTCCCTGCCGCCCCATCGGAGAGACATCTTGTGCTTTCAATTACCAGTCCCCATTTCTGTCCTGGTTTGGGCTCAAATGCCAGGCTATATTAGGTCATGCCAAGCCAGCCCTGCTGTGCTTTCTCATTAGCCGTATCACATCGTATTTTTAGGGGCAGCCAAGACTGAGACAATGCCAGAGGGCTGCTTTTCTTCCTGAGTCCCCAAACACCACCTCCATTAAAAGATTACACTTGAAGGTCCAAGGGCCCCCGTAGTTGCTGCTGCAGTCGGCAAAGGCATCAGCTCTGAGAACAGGGGCAAGTGACTGGATAAATTGGAGGCAAGGAGGGAAGTGGTCCCTCTGCCTGTTTTTCCGTCCACTTCAGCCACCTACACTCACCACCCCAAAACCACACTGAGCTCCTGGTTTCTCGTGCCCCCGTGCAAAAGGACAAAGATCCGAGATTCTTGTGGGGACCAAACTGCCTTCCTCGGAGCAGCCTCTCCTGTCCCTCCTGGCCCTCTGCAGACCTACAGCACAGCAGTGCGGGGTTCCCATGCTCTGGCGTCTGCCCTGCCCATCATCACTACAGCAGGAACATTACAGTTTGCAAAGTGCTGCCTCATCCATGGTCTCATTTGACTTACCTATGGAGGTGGTGGTAGGATACCTATTTTATAGATGGGGAAGTCAAGGCAGTGTAAAGGAAGATGATGTATCCAAGCCACAGAGACAGTAAGTGGGAGGATCGGCCTTCACATGGCCCCAGGGCCTTGGCTCAGAAGCCAGGCCCAGATGCCCATTTTTGTCCACGCACTGGGTAACCAAGGAGAGGCCGCTCTTCATGTGTTTCCTCTCCCTGAAGCACACTGCCCACTGCGGGAAGCGAGGGGTCCCGCAAGTGCCTGGACCCTCGATACTTCACTCCCACCACAGCTTCCTCGTGCCAGGACAGTCACCAGCCACAGGGCCGGGGGCCAGGGCAGCAGAGAGAGAGGAAGTCCTTTCTGTGAATTTCCACTTGTCTCTGCCCCCTATTCCTGTCCAGTCCTCAATCAGTCCGTCTGTCTGTCTGTCTGTCTCTCTCCCTCCATACACACAGACACAAACACACATGCACACATGCCCACAGGTGAGTCTGGGATCCAGCATCCAAGAGACCCCCAGGCCATCTCAGGTTGGAGGGGGAGGGGTAAGACTGCTCCTCTGGGGAGCTTAAATTTCTTTCCTGGTCAACAATCAAAACACAGAGTCGATGTGCAAGGCCAGTGGGTGAGGGGTGGCTCCCACGGAGTGGGTAGCGGTCATCCTGGGGCTGAGATAGTAGGGATGAAGGCCCTACTATCAATGCAGCCACTCTGAGAACAGGGCTGGGACTTTCAAGATTCCTGCAGCCATGAGATCCTTAGGATAAGACTGCAGACAGGAGAGGATCAGAAACAACTCCAGATGCCTTCCATGCTCTCTGTGGAAGAAGGGCCAGGGCCAGCCCTTCGCCCACAGCTCTTTGGCCTCTAGCCCTTCCATGTCAGTCACAGGTCATGGGTCAGGACACAGACCACCCAACAGGGCTGGCCCACGGGAAGGGCTGGCCCAGGGGAAGGACACCAGACCTGCAAGTCAATCCACCTCGTGTAAGCGGCTGTGGTCACTTTTGCTTCTGCCTCAAGCCATGAATCCAGGCTGACTCTATTGAGGCTCAGTGCAGCTATGAAGCACCTGAACACAGATTGGACAACAGAGCAGGCCTTTAGCCTCCATCTTTCACTGGCCACTTCCTCCACCTGTACCTCCCCTCCTATACCCAACTTCTGCCCTCAGACTCTTCCCTCACATTCACTGACCACTCCCCACACCCCTGACAGCAAAGGCCTGAGGGCAAAGGCCATGCCAAACACCCTCTATATGCAGGGCCCTGCGATAGACGCTGGGGGTTGGGGGAGAAGGAGAGGTCGATTTGTAGAGAAGTAAAGCACAGTCTTGACCTACCCAGCAGTTTCAGGCTAGCTTGAGAGAAAGGAAAGGCTCACATTGACCAACCCCCCCCCCAAAAAAAAACACATCAAATCATACGGCAAGACAAATATCCAGAATTCATCCCTGTACATGGTGGAAGCAACAAAGAAAGATCCTAAGTGAGAAAAAAACCTGAAGGAATTTGGAGAGTTGGTGACACCCCAGCTTATCTTGGAAAGATGAGAGAAATGTGGTCCCCAGACATTCCTCTTTTTCTGGAATCAAATAGCTTGTAAGGAACACAGGTCTGCAGACCCTGTGTACATATTCTTGACCACAGTGCTCCCTCATTTTTCACTGGACCCACATTCACACAGAGCTGATTTGCAGATATTATTGGCACTTATAGGATTTGTGCCCAATCACCGTTGCACAGTTTTGAAGGCTGAACATCTATAAAAATGTGAAAAGAGGCAGAATGTAAATGCAGAAAGCTGGAAGCCCAAATGGCACATGCTCTCAGCTCATATGGTTTCATTTTGCCAACTAGATCAAAGAGTATCCCCAAAACTCAACACAAAAAAATATACATGCATTCCAACAACCTCTAAATCCATTTCCTGGAAGGCTTAGCCATGAAATAAATCACTGGGTGGCAATAGCTCCTATTCAGGGACAGTCAGGATTTGGGTCATGAGCTCGGTTGCCTTTGGTGCTGATGGCCATGTTGTAGTATTTGCTCAGCCAGGAAACTGTTGTGAGAACAACTGCTCTGTCCTCTTTAGAAACACATGAAGGATAAGTTGGATACTGGGAGTGGAAGCCCAGATGACCAGGAATCTTTCACCTCCTATCCACAGCAGAAAAGAATTCCAGTTGCAAGTTCCTCTCCACTCATCCAAGGAGTTGCACCAACTAATCCTATACATTCAACCTGTTGGCTCCCATGGTACAAGTGAGTTATGGGTTTCCAACTTTCAGACAAGTTCAAAGAACTGTCTGAGGCTGTTGAAAACCAAAAGCAATGTCAACACAGTTCAGATTAGACAGCTAATCATAACACAAGGACCAAGTGACACCCAACTAAAGAAGCGAAACAACTAAACTCACTTCAAAATCATGCAGCCTTTGAGAATATTGACGAGGTGACTTTGACCCAAAGGTCACAGGGCTGTATCCATTAGGATTTTCTTGGTTGCAAATGACAGAAAACCCAATTGAGATTGGCTTAAATAAAAGCAAGGGAATTTATTTGCTCATGAAAAAAATTTTTTTTAAGTCTAGAGGCAGAGCTTACTTCACATACATCTGGATTGGGGGCTCAATTGATGTCACCAACACTCCATCCCTTCAGACTCTGCCATCTACCATGGTGAACCCAAGCAATAGATAAACTCAGCAGGTCCAGTGGGAAGGTACACCTGCCTCTCTCTCAACAAAGCCAACAAAAGTCTTCTGGCTCTGATGGATTCAGGGATGGGACCATGACTGCTGTGGTCTGAATGTTTACGTCCACTCAAAATTTGTATGTTTAAATCCTAACCCCCAATATGATGGTATTAGGGGGTGGGACATTTAGGAGGTGCTTAGGGCATGAGCCCTCATGAATGAGATTAGTGTTCTTATAAAAAGGACCCTGAAGAATTCTCTTGCCCCTTCTGCCACGTGAGGATACAACTCTTCAACCCAGAAGAGGGTCCTCACCCAACCATGCTGGCACCCTGATCTTGGACTTTCCAGCCTCCAGAACTGTAAGCAATAAATTTCTGTTGTTTATAAACCACTCGGTCTGTGATACATAGTCTGTGTTACAGCAGACTGAAGGGACTAGGATGATGACCCAATCACTGCGGTCAGGGAGGGGGTTACACTGGCGGGTTACTGGCCTGGGTTTAGCTCAGATGGTCACCTTGAGGCCCACCCCAGCTACATGGACTGAGAGGAAAGCATCCAAAGGCAGATTGGAGGGGTGGTTATGGCCCCTCCAATTGGAGAGGGAATGGAGGCTGGGGAAGGGGGGCCGGGGCAAAGCACAATGCTCACCACAGGACCTACAGCAACTGGATCAACTTTCACTCATGGACTCCATCATATATGTGACCTTGATGAGCTACAGGCAGAAACCATCACCTCTGTTCCCTCTGCCTGGTGCAGGGGAGAGTCCTGGGGGTGCTGCCGTGAAGCTGGGATATGCAGAAGGTCAAACAAAGTGTATGACCCCATGAAGATCTTGGAGGTGGAGCCTAGAAAAAGCACCCTAAATCTACTGCCCCCTGCCACTTTGCTCCCATGGTCCACCACCACCCCCCACCCGGGGACCTGTCTAGCCTCATCTGCAAAGGTGAGCCCAGCAGAGTATAAGTCATCCCTGTCACCCTCCTAGTAAGGCCCCAGGGACTGGGTCAGGGAGGCATGCCTGAGACATTCTCCATGTGTTGCTGGGACAGAGAGCAGACATCACTATTACTGAGCGAGTATCATCATCACCATCATCATCATTATCACCAAGAGGAGCCAAGACCCAGAAGACAAGAGCACGTGCCAAAACCAAAACCCAACAAATTACAAGACAGTCAGTGACCACGCTGGCCACCAGGACAGCCAGGAGTCAGACACGATGGCGTAGGCAAGTGAGTTGCAGTGAGTGGTTCAGGACCAATACTGTGAACAGTGAGTACAGCCAGAGCTGCCTGAAGGTTGAGCAAGCATGATGATAAGGAGTCCCAGATCCTGCCAGGTCCAGGCCACACGACACAGAACCCAGAGCGGCGACTAATGCAGTCCCAGCGTGACCTTGACTTTGAGGCTCTCCTCTCGCAGTCTCCATGGAGAGCGGCAGGGAGCAGTTGAGTCACCCAGGGAGCAAAATAAAGGCTGGTGTCTTTGCTGCACCCACAAAGGATCATCAGGGCTGTGAAGCACTGAGTCACGTGAGGTGATTAGTTCTGAGCCCTTTCTGGTCCTTCCCTGCTGAGTCAGGGCCAGTCTTAATGAGCCGAGACTACCTTTTGTGTTTGGGTTAAAAGCTGGGACAGGAAAACCTGCCCCAACCAACTCCAATGTCCCGAGTACAGACAAACTCCTAGATCAGGGCTCTGTCTTAAACCTATCTATGACAGTTAATTTTATACATATGTATATACATATTTGTATTTGAAGAATGAAATGGCTAGGCCACAGTACCCAGATATTTGATTAAACATTATTCAAGATGTTTCTGAGAAGGTGGTTTTTATTTAGATGAGATTAACATTTAAATAGGTAGACTTTAAGTAAGGCAGATTGACCTCCATAACGTGGGTGCACCTCATCCTCTCCGCTGGGGGCCTCACTGGAAAAAGACTGACCCCCTCCCCCAAGCAAGAGGGTATTCTGCCAGCAGACCACCTTTGGACTCAAACTGCAGCTCTTCGCTGGCCCTCCAGCCTGCCAGCCTACCCTATAGATGTTGAACTTGCCAGCCTCCACAATTGTGCGAGCCAATTCTCTAAAATTAATCTACATAGTTAGGTAGGTAGGAAGATAATAGATAGATAGGCAGGTAGGTAGATAGATAGGTACACACACATACTCCCCTATACCCTCAAGGCCCTGCACAGAAGTATTCTCTCTGGGGATCCCTCCATGACCCTCCAGCCTGTGCTCATGTCAGGTCCCTTGGGACCTCTACAGCCTTTAAGTCTGTCCACATACCCTGGAACACTTGCCTTCATTCTCTAGTCATTTCAGGCACCAAAGCACAGCAGAACCGCAGTTCTTGGAGGTCAGAAGACCTGCGAATTCAGTTGATTCAACCCGAGCCCAGAGAAGAAACATTTGACGAAATCGACCCCTGCTTAAATACCTTTAGGAGACAGGATTTCATCCACCTGGAGACAGGTTCTTCTCTGCTGGACAGCACACCCCCTGTTCTGTCCTACCCAGTGGGCAGGTACATGTGGGGAGTATCACACAGTTATGTGCACCTGCTTTAGGCTTTCCTTTTCCCACTGGACACCATGCCTTCACTTTTGCACTCACCATTCTGTGTTTTAACCTGGTTCTCAATGGTCATGTCTACTGCCCTGGGTGTACTCCATCACACTAAGCGTCATTCACTCATTATCTAACAAATGTTTACTGGGTACCTACTATGGGTTGTAGATGCCTGAGATTCAGCAGGTAACAAAGTCCCTCCCCTTGTGGAACTTAAACTCTCACGGATAAAACATGATGAACATGTGGATATGACATGATAACCATGCAGCCATGACACCGTGGAAAAAGGTAATACTTTACCTATTTTTCAGAGAAGGACTTTGAGGTTCTGGAGAATGAAACAACTTGTCCAAGGTCATATAGACAGCCAGAGATGGAGCCACGGTGTGACCCTACTTCTAACACCAAAATCCAAGCTCCTCTTACCCAGGTGCTGGAGAGCTTGGGAGAGCTTGTAGGCTAAGGGTAGCTGAAAGGGGAGAGAATTTTCCAAAAGCAAAATATCCACATTTCTCATGTTTTCCTCTTGGTTTATGTCTGAAACTCTTCCAACAAAAGTTCCCCCATGAAGTGGGTACAGTAGAGTTGGTGAAGACACCAGTCCTCAGCCTCAAGCCATTTGAGCAAGAAGAAGGAGTGGTGAAAAGACGTTCCCTCAGAGCCTTGGAGGGTGGGCTTGGGCAGGGGGCAAGCCCAGGAGCAGCCCCTCTGAGTAGAAGCGTGGTACCCCTCCCCATGCACCCCCATTTGCCACCTTCAGGGACAGGGAGGGAAGGTGACAGGGAGTCAGACCTAAGGTTTAAGTCCTGGAATAATTGATGCCAGATCCCAGGTTCTTCCCACTATTAACATTCAAGAGTGTTGTGGTGCAGCTTGGCTTTAAAGTTTGGGTATGATTTTCCTAGGCAGCCGGGGAAGAGTGGTGTGGCATTCCCCATGTAGGAGAAGCAGAGTTATGGAGGCAAGAACAAGAGTGTTATCATCAGGACACAGTAAAAACAGCCTGGGGTGCAGCAAGGCAGGGAAGAGCACCGACCTGGCCATCAGGAGGCCTCTGTTTCAAGGTTGCTTCAAGAGAAACCATCGTGGTCACCATGGGTCTGGTCTGGGTCTTGGAGTTCATCCAGTCCCACCTTCTGGCTCTAATAAAGAACACAAGGTCTTCCTTTCATCCGGCTGGAAAGAGAGAAAGCTAACAGCCTAACAGTTCAAATCGCCATCACAAATCTCCCTAAAACAGCGGTTCTAAGGGCGTGATGCTGGCACCACCCAAACTGGCCAGCCCAGCCTGACTCAGCCCAGAGCAGCTTCCTGAGCAAAACGAAGCCTCCAGCTTCCAAACTGGAGCAGAAAAGACTAACAGTACTGGTCTCTGCCCTATGCGAGCACCGGCCTGGGCAACTCACTAAAACGCTAGGAACCATTATCTCCAAGTTACCGGTGGGGAAAATGAGGCTTGATCATCTGTTCAAGGTTAAAATCAAAGCGATGTGATAGAACCAGGATTGCAATCAGGTCTTCTGACTCCCAAGTCTTAACTTTAAAATGTCCTTCTCAGAAATGCCAGCCATTCCCTCCAAGACCTGGACACGTTCTCTGGGAACTCCTGGGAGAGAGAGCTCGCTGGCAAATAAGCACATATTGAAAGCCTAGGGATTGGGTTTTAAGCAAACAAGCAGGTGTAGAGAGTCAGAGGAAGAGGCGCGCAGGAGCCATGGGTCTGCAGCTGAGAGCGCCTGGCAGCAGGCAGAACAGACAGGTGTGCCAAGTTACCGGTTTCCTGAACTCCTTGCAAACGGGGGCCTTTTCTCCTGGAGGGTCCTGGTTAAGCCGGGTGCAGGAGTAAGTGGGGCGAGTCCCAGCTTTGTGGGTTATCAGATTTTCTGATCCCAAGCGGAATCCATGGGCTGCTGAGGGTCTCCAACTCTCATGCTCTTGCATTGCCAACGAGCCTTTGGGAGGCTCAGTAGAGCACACAGCCTGTTGTTCTCGTGGTCTCCTCTAATTCTCCCTGACCGTCATAAAGATAAAGCAGCTGAGGTTCAAAATGGGCAGCAAGTCAGACCAGGTCTCACGACCAGTTAGGTCTACAGACCACCAAGACGACGGAGTTAACGCTTCAAGATGTTTTCGTGTCAACGGGAACAGGAAGCTCTGAGCCCAGAACCACCCTCTAGAGATGGAAATTCACAGAGGGTAGGGGCGGTGGTGTACAGTACTTTGCAAGCAAGGGCACCTCTGAAATCCCAATATCTCGGTCTGCACGGAGACTGGCACTGCCCTTGAGTGACCTTGGGGGAGGCAGGGGCGCTAGACTTTCCAGGCCCCTGTCATCTCCAGGTTCCTGCTCCCAACACACCCCAGCCCATCAGTCTCCATGCAGCAGCCAGAATATTGTTCCAAACAAACAAAAAAATCTGATCACGTTCATCCTCTGCTTAAAATCCCTCCAGGGGCTCCCCATTGCCCTCAAGATAAATCTTTCCAGGTGGCTGCATGATCTGGCCCCAACCTCCTCCAGCCTCTCCGCCCTCCCTTCGGCCTCTCACGACACATGCTCCAACCAAAATGGACTTCGTTTAGTTGCTTGAACATCTGCTTCTCCCCCTCTCATCTGCAGTCCTTTCGCCAGACCTATTCCTGCCCAGCCTTCAGTTCTCATCGGGCTGTCACTTCCCCAGCCCCTCCCCTGACACCTTAGCCCAGGCCAGTTCCCCGCACGCGGAGTCCCTGTCATCCACTGTCTCACCCTCGTCAACCTGCTTACCACTCCTCGGTTCCCACTTAATATCTGACTGCCCCACAGAAGAAGCTCCGCAGGGTAAAGACCTTAATTATCGTGTTCACCACTCAACCGCCCTCACCAAACACGAATAGAGCGCTGTCAGTGATATGAGTTTGGGGACAGCTCCAAAAAATAGTTGTTGAGGGAATGAATGAATGAATGAAGAAAGGAATCTATCATGCATTAAAACTCTCAGTGCCTCCTCTGGGGCCAACGCATGAAAAAGAATCCTGAAGGTGCGTCTATGCTGGGAAGGAAGGCTAAGGGGCGTCCACGGGGGCCGAGTAAGGAGCAGCCGAATCCCTAGTGTACCCAGGGGACAGATGGGGTCACTGAGCTGGGCAGTCCCACCACTCCTCACCCAGGCCCCACCGTCCTGGGTCATCCCTTCTGGGCAGCTCAGCATCTGCTTCTTGGCCTCCGAAGCTGGGCCTGAGCCACAGACGTGAAGACAGTCTAGAGAACTTTGGCCAAGAGCCAGCCACAGGGTGTCTGGGGCTCTCTCTCACCTGACGCGCCAGCTGGCAGGTGTGTGCGTCTGTGTCTGTGTGTCTGTGCATGTCTGTATATCTGTGTGTGTGCACAGTCAGGCCACGCTCATAACGACCCCAATACACGCCCTCCCATCCACGAAGTCCAGGAGGAAAGAGGGCCTGAGTTTTTCTTCGACACCTGCCCAGTGGCCCACACAGCTGGCCATGGACAAACTGAAGGAACTAGGCACTGACCTCCCTCCAGCCCATCCTGAAAAGCAGTGACATCGCTCAGCCTTTCTCAGGTGGTGGGTCCTGCGCTGGGTAGTGCCCACCTGCCCCTGCCGTTGCCCACCTGCTCCAAGCCCTGGAAGGCGGTCCCAGGAGCTGCTGCCTTCCTCTTTGTCTCTGCCATGCTCTCGGGTCCTGGCTGCGGGCACACACCAGCAGGCGCGGGCGCAGGGGTGGCGCGGCAGTGGAGGAGGTGTTGACCCCCGGGCTCTCTCCCTGCCCGTGGGCTACAATGACCCTCGACCAACGCACCTTCCAGCCATCCTCCCTCCAAACTGCAGTTCTAACGGTTTGAGTTACAGCTCCCTCCCCTCACCCCTGACAGCTCCCACCAGAGTGCTTCACCTCCCCTTGTCGGATTTAACCCAGCTGCACCTTGTAAATAGTTCCTTCTTAATCTCTCTTCACTCACCCCTTCTCAGTGCACCATCTTGTTTTTCTCAGATGCAGTTTCCAAAGAGGCCCCAAGTTCCTGCCCTTGAGCAGACTGGAAAGAGCCTTACAGGCCACTCCCACCTGGGCTCCCACACCCTCCTGAACTCCCTGGGGTCAGACTCCCCCTTCCACGAAGAACAGGACAGCCCGGCTGCTACGTAAACTGCTACAGAACCCGTGTCAGCTTCTCCAGAACGTCCGACCCCGTCCCCCCAGCCTCCTACTTGTGACTCAGCTCCGCTGCCTGATAGGGGAGTAGGATTGCAGCACGGGGGGCGGGGAAGGGGAGCCACCTCACAAGCTGGAGGGGGCTTTTATAATTAGGATTGACGACACAACCCTGCTCTGCCCTTCATACCCCTTGTGACCTCTTCATCCGGTACATACACAGCTACCCTCCACTCCCCTGCTGCTTCCTCCCCAGATCCTGGTGAGCGAAATATCCATTTCAACCTTGTACCGGTTCACACAGACACATCCATTCACAGACACAGACACATTCACATCCACTTTTCACACATGTACACACACACACACACATTCACATGTTTACACAAACACACAGAGGCAGAGCCCACATTCGAAAAACACATCAAACTCACTTTTACCCCAAGCATCATCAGTAAAGCCAATGACTCTTAGAGCTGGCTGTCCCCAAGAAGAACATTCGTTCTCGAGCCAGTGGGCCTCACCTAAAGCAGGGAGAGGAGAGAGCAGAGCTGGCATTTCATAGAAGCTCAAAACCCATCAACAGAAAAGCCCGGTGAGATCCCTTGGCCCAGCAAGATCCAACAAGTGTTCCAGCAAACACAATTCACTGAGGTGCTCTGTGAAAAATGAAATTCTGCAGTCCAGGGAGTTTGGGAAACATAGCACACCATATCATCCCCTCTTGAGAATCACAATCCACACTGGCATAGCCAAGGTTCTGAGAGGTCCTAAAGAAAAGATACTTGTTAAAGGTCACTTAACCCAGCATTTCATCAGCTAGATGATGTAGATGGATAGACAGACAGACAGAGAGGCAGATGATAGATGGGAGAGAGAAAGAGAGAGATTGAGATTGATTTTATAGTTACATAAATTCAACAGAACAGACTTTTAAATAACACGGATCCAGACCAACGATTTTCATTTTATAATGAAGACTTGGGGGCTCAGAAAGGGCTTTGCCCAAGGTCACACTGCTGGTAAAAGGCAAAGCTGGTACTAGAACCCAGGCTTCTAATGCTCTTTCCAATAGGCCGTTTCCTTTTCTGTTTAACTTTAACCCCCAGGACTTCTGGTAATCAAAGAGATGGATGCTATTTCCAAAATAGACCCTGGTGCTTGTGACTGCACTCAGTGAATTCACAGGGCTTCCCTCTCAAGTGTGCTCTCTGCTGGGGAAGGCACTCTTTCCTGCATCCCAGACTCCGGGCCCACCGTGGCGGGGTGGCAGGGCCCAGGGCAGAGGCCTGCAGGTGAGGGTGATGTTGAGCCCTGGCTCTGGGTACCTGGATCCTGCTACTCTGCTGGAGCTGGGGAGGCGGGCTTCCCGATGTGTGTCCCCAAATGGGAACAGACACTTGCCAGGCTGTCTCCAGGGATGGGGTTGGAGAAAGGAAATCTGGGGCCTGACCTAGGCCTCGGGGCACCGCCTAGGCCTGGCACTGCTTCATGGGGCTCAGCTGCTAGAACCAGATCTGCCTTCCTGCCCCTGCTCCCTGGGCATCTCTGAGCTCCTGCAGCCGCAGCGACCTCTACCCCACCGCATGCTCATGGTCCAGAAAGAGGCACGTCACCCTCAGTGGACGCTCAATGTCCACTGCTGCCCCCAGCTATCGCTGTTACATGGCTACTTAATGCCTCACGCAGACACATCCTGTCTCCCTACAGCGCCTTCAGGATTGCTGGGTGCAGAGCAGGCCCTAATCTCTGCTAGCTTCCCAGGGACGAGGGCTGGGCTCTGCAGGGCACACACATGGATGGAAGAGTGCCTGGCAGGGTGTTCGGGGTTTGTAGCAACTCACCATGTCCAACAGCAAGATGAATTCCTGTTGGATATCTGTGGCATCAGGCAGAGAGTCATGGGGAGGAGCAGACTCGAGGGACCCCCAGGAAGCCACAGAGCCAGCCTGCTTTTCAGGGTCTCAGTCCCCCCCACCACACAATACGGGAGTTGAGGATGTAGGTGGACCCTTCTAGCTCTAAAACTCTGATGCGATTCTATTATAGAATCATAGAGAGGGGAAAGCCTAAGCCACTTTGTTGTCATTCTCTTCTCCAGCCCTTTTAGCACAGAAGGAATTGAACAAAGACTTGCAGGGAGGACGTAGCCCTGGCGGCCAGGCTCAAACAAGGCTGCCCCTCCCCCAACCCCAGGCACCCTGCGGGAGTGTATCTGGCAAGACACACTTCAGACCCCAAAGCCAGTGGTTTTTGATGCCCCAACCAAAGTCACATAAAATAGAAGACTCCACCGCAGTGACAGGCCCAGATAATCAGGATCAGGTATGGACAGGAAGCTGTAGGGTGACCGTCTCATCTCCTGATTTTTAGGCTGAGAGCCCGAGTGAGCCATTTATCTTCCTCAAGTCCCCTCCCCACCCCAGACCTTTTAGACTGTGGCTCGAGCCCTCTGCAGTGAACAAACAGGGATGCCCCCAGCATCCTAGCCTGGGCTCCAGCCCTCTCTCCCCCGCTTTCCCCAGGCCCCATCCATCTCTGAGGCTTCTCTGCAGCTGAAATGGAGGGGGGGGGCATATGACACCAGAGGCCTGCCCTCTGTGGCACCAATGCCCACACTTCCCCCTTTGCCAGGGAGCAGGGCCACTTCCCTGAAGACGGAGCAGAACAGAGAGTTAATAGCAAGCAGTGTTTGTATCTGCCCCGTGTCTGGGACACACAGCCCAGTTCCTGGAGACCTGCCAGGGTGGCCTACTGTCTGGCACTGTTTGCCTTTGGGGCAACGGGTGCCTTGAGCAGGAGGGACAAGGAGGCTGCAGTGGGGGTGGGGAGCAGGGCACAGCCCGAGACCAGGCAGCCTTGGTGCCAAAGGCCATGGCTTCTGCCTCCCTTCCAGGCAAGGGTCGCTGGAGCCAAGGGCCTGCCCACCATCCTCTCTTCAGGATCAGAGGACCCTGATGATGGTGGAAACTCCTTCCCACCTCTAACAAAACCCCTCAGAAACATGGTCTTCCTTCTCCCAGGCCCCTCAAAGCCCAGATAACTTCTCAGGGCTCTACCCTCCCTAATAAGATAAGGAGATGCTGCAGGTGCTGCCCAGAGGGAACACCTGGAGGAGAGCTGAAGCCCTGCTTCTGGGGGCGTCCAGAGCTGGGCTGCACCTGTGTTGTAGGCAGCTGGCCTTACAAACCCATCTTCCCCCAAACCGTGACCTGTCACTTCTGACTGCCCCTCAAACCCAGCTCCTGGGGCAGTGTCTCTCCTTCACCAGCGCAGCGTCTGATTATACACATCCAAGAACTATTCTGCTCTTGGTCAGCTGCTTCTAACTGAATGTCACCCAGAGCTGTGGGAACCCTAAGCAGTCACTGGGAAGATGAGGGGCTGGATTCCTGGATCTCTAAGGACACTTCCAGCTTCAAAGTGCCATACCCATAACCACAGGGGAGGGGTCTTAAGCCCTCCTGGACATCAGGACAGAACTTGATATTACAGGAATGCAACAGGAAGGACCCCAGCCTTCTGCCAGAGACAATGCAAGCCACCAACTAATACGTGGTACCCTTTAGGTGTTTATACCACACTTGGTGCATATACCATACTATGGGCTATATACCACATGTTGTATATCATCACACTGTAAGGTGTGGTACACATTTTGGAGTATATGGCACACTTTGTGCATGTACCATACTTGGGGGATATATACACTTTGAGGTATAACACACTTTAGGGCATAAAGACACTTTACAGCATGTACACACTTTGTGTATATCTCCACACTTGGGATATATCCCATGCTCTGTGGATACAGCACACCTTGTGTAGAGACCTCACTTCTGGGAGCATTCTGCAAAGTGTCAGTGACGTAACTCTGGCAAGGCTCCAGGGTGAAGAGTACAGACCCTAGAACCTGATGATGCTGCATGCAGTGCACTCCCACCACTGTGGTTAACCTTGAGCAAATCACTTGTCCTCTGAGACTCAGTTTCCTCACCTGTTAAATGGGGATCATAATAGTACCTACCTCATGGGGTTTGGGGGACGATTAAATGAAACGGAGCTTATTACAGACTTACCATCATGTCTAGCACAGGAGAAACACATGGTAAATGGCAGCTTTGTTATTGCTTGTACTTTTAAAGGTGTTTTATAATACATAGGTATCTTTGAATTTCCAATATACATAAATTCAGACATTCTCAGAGTCTTAATGCTTTTGAAAACTCAGATAACAGACAGACCATTTAATTCATATTTATTTCACATTTGATCTGTAAACTTTTTATTTAAAAAAAAAATTCCACTGTCATTAGCAACATGTGCTGACATTAGTTTTTCTGTAGTGAAATAAGAGCACAGGCCTTAAAGAGTCTCTGTCTAAAACATGGGGAAACTTGGATGTAAACAAGGTCTCCACCCTCCTCCCTTGACTTTGGGAGTTCATTAATGACTTGATCTCAACCAGAAAAACAGGGAGGAAAAAATGGACAACACTTTGATAACTAAGAGCTCTTGGGGCAGGAACTGTACAGGGCAGGCCCATTTGTCTCTTCAAACTGTTTACCTTGGGCAAATTGTATCAGGTTTGCTTCTTCCACATAATTTCCACTTCTCCGTGTCTAAAAACAGCAGGTAAAAGATTCCCCACAGTCAGCACTTTGGGGGAGGGAGGGGTGCACATACATACAAGATGGAAACATACATATTTTTCAAGCAGTGGCCCCCAGGAAAGGAGGGAGGGGACACCGGATAGAGAAGGTTTTAAAGTGAGGTACTGGGCGAAGAAGGATGCATCAGAGGATAATGGCTTTATACACAGGGCTGCTGCAAGGCAGAAAGGTTCATTTACTTCTGTCTTGGTCCATTATTGTAATATTTACATAGGAAAAGGCAATTATGCTGTTAGGCACAGGGGAAAAAATGGACAGAAATCTTTTCCCCCTCAGGAAATCTCAAAGCAGGTCCAGTCCCAAGGGACAGTCACCAGTTGCTGGTGAAAAGGACACAGAGGGAGGTAATGACAACAGAAAAGGGCTCACATTGCAAAGAGGCTTGCCCTGAGCTAGCCACGATGTGTCTGCCTGGAGAGCATCTCCAACAGCCAGGATGCCAACATCAAAAGCCAAGCGACATTGCGGACAACGTGTACTATCAAAAATAGTGTATATTTACAAGGGGGGGATGGGAGGGCGGGCAGGGCTGCCCTGAGCTTTTGTTTAAAAATAGAGTCGGGGGAGGAGGAGAGCCAGGGCTGGGTACCCCCATCTATTAACCCTTTGTGAGCCATCCCCTCTGGGCTCTCGTGCTTGCTCTGAACCATGGTGAGAACTGGACCCAGGGGAGGTGAAAATACTTTTAGGAAACAATACTGATTTGGGAACCCGCCTGGGTTCCAAGAACCCAGGAAGATGCTCCGAGTGAGGAGCGGCCCTAAGAACAATTGGGGGGGGGGCGTGTGCCCCCACGGTCCCCCCCCCCGCCAGCCAGTACTTTTCTCTGGTAGGAGAGTGCAGATGCCGGCAGGGCGCCGCAGAGCAACCCTCGGGCCAAGAAACTAGGAATAGGCAGGACCCGGGTTCGAAGAGCTGGGACTGCGTAGACGCGCCCCTGGATCCCAGCGGCCACTGTCTGCGCGAGTCTGTTCGCGGGGCGCGGACTCCGCGCTCACACGATCCGCTTCCTGTCCACCCGGCAAAGGATCTTCTTGAAGGCGCGGCGGAAGTCGTGATTGAAGATGGTGTAGATGACCGGGTTCAGCGAGCTGTTGCAGTAGCCGAACCAGAAAAAGAACTTGAAGAGCGTGCGCGGCACCGAGCAGCCGACGGCCGTGAGCGTGTAGGTGAAGAAGAAGGGGAACCAGCACGCCACGAACACGCCGATGACCACTGCCAACACGAAGGTGAAGCGCTTCTCGCGGTTCTGCCGCCCGCGCCAGCGCGACGCCTTGGCGCCTCCGACGCGCTCCTCCCCGTGCCCGGCCGCGGGTGCCCCCGGCCCCGTCGCCCCTGGCCCGCGCCGCGGCAGGCTGTCCCCGGGCTTCACCTGGATCGCCCGGGCCTTACCCTTGACCCGGGGGCCGCGCTCGGACCTGCGGGTCTCCGGGGGCCGCTCGGCGTGCTCGGACGAGGAGCTCTCCTCGAGGTCCAGCGCGTCGGCGTCCCGCGGCCCTGCCGGCGTGGGCTCCCCCGGGGCACCGTTGAGCTGGGCCGGCAGCGACTCCGCCTCGGCGCCCACGGGGCCCACGCCGCGCTCCGGGCCCAAGCCGTTGGGTCTGCGCTTGGCGCCCCCCGGCAGCTTGGCGGCGGCATCAGGACCCCTGCGGCTGGGCGGCACGCGGGTGCGGCGCTTGGCGATCTGGTAAATGCGCACGTAGACCAGGATCATGATGAGGCAGGGCGCGAAGAAGGAGCCGATGCACGACGAGATGACGTACCACTTCTGGTCGTTGATCTCGCAGCGCGGTTCGGCCGGCTGCTGGCCACCACTGCCTCCCTTCTTCTCGATGGAGATGAGCGGCGGGAAGGAGATGACGGCCGAGATGACCCACACGGTGACGATGATGGCCTTGATGCGGCGTGGCGTGCGCTTCAGGTTGTACTCTATGGCCTGGGTGATGGACCAGTAACGATCCAGGCTGATGGCGCACAGGTGCACGATGGACGACGTGCAGAAGAGCACGTCGAGCGCCAGGTAGATCTCACACCACGCCTTGCCGAAGTACCAGTAGCCCATGACCTCGTTGGCCAGCGAGAAAGGGATGACAAGCGTGGCCACCAGGATGTCGGCCGAGGCCAGAGACACCAGGAAGAGGTTCTGGGGCGCCTTGAGCGCGCGGCTTGTGAACACGGCAATGATGACAAGCACGTTACCGAACACCGTGAACAGCATGAGCAGGCCGGCCAGGCACACCAGCGTCAGCGTCACCTGCAGGGAGTAGGGGGTGGCCCGGGCGCCACCCCCCGGGGCCTCGGTGCCGTTCCAGCTAGCGTTGCTCGCGTCCGGCTGCAGGGAGCCCATGGGCGCGAAGCTGCCTTCGGCCAGCGGCTGCTCCTGGCGGAACATGAACGCGGGTGCCCGCTCGCCTGGGCCTGCTGCCAGCTGCCTTCCGGCCGCTGCCCGTTGGTCCTCCTCTTCCTCCTGCGGCCCGCTCGCCCCGCCGCGCCTCACATGGAGAAGCGGCCTCTGGGAGGCCGAGCCCGAGCTGGGGGACCGCTAAGGGCCCATGGGCCCGGCTCCCGCGAACCGCGCCCGGCCCGCGCTTCGAGCGCTCGGGGTCGGCGCCTTCTCGCGCCCAGCTCCTAAGCACAGCCAAGTTTTATTTCTAAGCGGCGGGAGAGAGTAGGTCGAGCCGATGAGGAAAGAGAGATTTATTCTTCAAGAAGAGAGAACAAAAATCATCGGTGGCCTGATGACTTGGAAGGATAACAGGAAATTAAATATATCTCTATCTATATCTTTGACTCTTGAGCCTGAGCGAAAGCAAGAAGTCTTACCGTGTGCGGGGCCCGCCCCCACCCCGAGAGGCAGCCGAGGGGTGCTGATGCTGGCTTGGGGTCCTATGTCTGTCTCCTTACATCCCCGAAGCGATTACCGACTCTCTCGCTTCCCCCAGACGCTGCGGGGCTGGCGAGGCCCGGGCTGGGGCCAGGGTGCGGACTCTGCCGCCTCTCGGAGCGCCGCGGGACTTCCAAAGTTGCGTGCCCTGCAGGGGCTGGGGCGCAGCGCGCGGAGCTCGGAGGCGGCGGCGGGGTGAGGGGTGTGCGGGCCGCATGAAGGCGCCCCCGTCCTCAGGCGGGCCCGGGCGGGTGGGCGATCGGCCCTCCAGGAGCCGCGGCCGAGGCAGGGGGTCTCCTGGGCGTCGGCCCGGCGAGCTTCGGGCGCTGAGCGCGACGGGACAGCTGGGGTCCGAGGGCAGCGTGAGTTGGGGCAGGAGCGCAGGTCTTGAGGGAGAAGGTGCTGGGGGTGGCCGGGCGGCGGCGCGCCGGCTGCTGGGCGTCTGCACGGAAGCTGGGGCCGGTGCTTCTCCGTGGCGCTCACGGTGGACTCGTTTTATAGCCCCAGGATCAAGCCGGCGTTGCCGAGCAGCCGGCGTCACCCCCACGTGGGAAGCCGACCCTCCCCCGCCCCTTGCGCCTCCCCTCCGCGGGTCTGGAGCCCGCGCCGGGCGCCGGACCCACTGGAACCCCGGCCCCCTGGCAAAACTGGCCCTTTGGGGAGGCGGGTACCTTAACCGAGGGATTTAAAGAGAGTGCCCGGGGAGTGGGGAGCGGTCCCTGCTGGGAATTGGCCAAGCATCTCTGGGACCGCCGAGCAGAACGCGTCGGGCACCCGGGAGTGCCCACATCCAGCTGAGTGGGACTCGGGAGGAAAGGGTGGGGGACCCCCGGCCGAATCGGGAGAAGCAACCACCGGTATGGGTCGCATCCGGAGCAGCCCCGCCCTGGGCCGGGCCACACTTTTCCGCAAGTGCTCCTGGCGGCGGGGCGAGTGGGGCTGGTGAGAGAGGAAGGCGCACGTCAGGATCCAACCCCTGGGGCGAAATGGGAAGCATCCCCCGGGGAGCGGGCCCCGCCAGAGTTCAGAGCTCCGCTCTGGGGAGAAACGGCCACTTGAAGTCCCAGCTGCAGAGCTGTCTGAGAGACACTATCAGGCCGGATCTGAACCGCGCCCCCTAGACCGCGGTGAGGAGGGGTCCTGGAGCGGAGGCCGCGCGCGGCGGCAGAGCGAGGGCGCACTGACACCTGCCGGCCGCTTGCCGTCACCGCTGCGAAGCTACAGGCCAGCGCCTGTACCCTACTCCCGCCCCTGCAGTCCTTTGCCTACAGAGCCTTCTCCCATCTCAGGACAAATTTGTGTCCAAGCTCAGGAAAAAAGAACCCAGATTTCTAATTGCACTTTGTCATGTTGCAGAAATCTTCCTAAAGCATACACACTTGTGTGTGTACCGTCTCCCCCAGCGAGAGTGAGGATTGGTCTGATAAAGTCACATCAGGAAGGGCGCTGCAGGCAACAGAGCCCAGGACTGCCATCCCCCCCACCCCGACCGGCACAGGGCAGCCCACCCTTCCCGCAGATGCGAGAGGCCTGGATTCTGCCTGGCTGGTTGCTCTGCTCTGGCCTTCTCTGAACCATTGTGTCTTTGTTGAGGCCGGAAAGCTAGACTCCACCCCCCTCCACACCTCCATTTCAGATGCACACACGCGGCGGCGTCTTTCAGTAAGGGGAGGATGCCGGCCAAGAGAAGAGAGAATATTTTCTATGTCCTCTCTGATAGGAATAGCATGGAGTGGGGGTGAGTGCAGTTTGCCTCTGCCTGCTAGATGTCCTGAGATAGATTTTAACGGCTGCTAGAGTACCAGCTTGCATTGTGCTAGCTGCACTTTTCAAATAAACAGCAGGCAGCTTAAGGGTGAAGCCCAGGAGGATAGGAACTGTCAGCAGGAGAAGGTTCGACCTAAAGAAAAATTGTCTTATTTAAGGACCTACTAAACCGAAATACCTTATGTAGTCAACTAAGCTGGAAGTTCCAAGGATTGAGCAGATTGCCTCTCTGCCCAGCAGGGTTCGGGCTCAGGGGCCGGACTAGATTAAGGACCTTGAGCATCACCCTCAACACCAGCTGATGTCTACAGCCCCCACCAGTGATACAGGCCAGTGATACAGTGATTGATGCTGTTGCTCTTGATGTAGATAGTCCTGAAGTCTGTACTTTTCGAAGTACTTCACAGGTGTCTCGTGTGACTTGAGTACGTTTATCTCCCGATTTTTGCTCCAGTGGGATGACCTCCCTTTCCAGTCTTAATTCTGAAGAGCCTTTCTAATCCCCTTTTCTGGAGCATCTAAAGAAAGTTAAGGCAGAATTTCCTCCCTCTGTTGAGTCCATTCTTTTCCATCTTCTAACCAATTCTCAGCTCTGTATATTCTGTCAGGGGGCAGAGACATTGAACTAGGCTCAGTTGGAAATGTGGTTACACTCACCTTTGCACAGAAACTAGGAGCCCCAAACCTCAAGTATGAATGCTAAGAGAGCCAAAAACCAAAGCCCATGGCAATCTGGACTTCACTGTGTTGTTCCCAGACCTTAGGGACTGAGTTTTGAGAGGCCATCAACTCCCATCTCCACACCAGCTGCCGACACACATCTCTCCTTCCTATCTCATTTCAGAAGCAAAAAGGGAAATGAAAACAGAGGCCACAGTGTTTTCCTTTCTTGGAATCTCTATTGCTAGCCTGTGTATGACACCTCTTGTCACATTTTCTGAATGCTTCCCAAACAGCCAGTCATTTTCTTAATTCCTGGGTTTGGAAACTTTTCTCCTAAAATGGAAACAGGCTTTTCAAAGAGCTAGGGTCTTGGAGGCCAATACACCACAATTATTAATAATAACAATAGCTGCCTTTTGTTAAGTTCCTAGTACGCAACACGTCCAGGGCTATATACAGAGCCCTCTTATATGCAGAGTTCTTCCTCTTGACACAAGTATCTTATCACCAAAGTCTCTGCCTCCTTAGTTTGACACTCATGGTCAGTATCTCTGAGCTTTAAAAAGCTGTGTGGGGCTTCCCTGGTGGCACAGTGGTTGAGAATCTGCCTGCCAATGCAGGGTACACGGGTTTGAGCCCTGGTCTGAGAAGATCCCACATGCCGCGGAGCAACTAGGCCCGTGAGCCGCAATTACTGAGCCTGCGCGTCTGGAGCCTGTGTTCCTCAACAAGAGAGGCCGTGACAGTGAGAGGCCCGCGCACCGCGATGAAGAGTGGCCCCTGCTCGCCACAACTAGAGAAAGCCCTCGCACAGAAACGAAGACCCAACACAGCCATAAATAAAATTTAAAAAAAAAGCTGTGTGGATGACATTATTTATTTATTTATTTATTTATTTATTGCTAGAAGATTTAGTGTTGTGCTTGCTGAGTGAGACAGCATTGAGCAGGGAGATATCCACAAAGACAATAATTCTTAACCAGGCCTGTATATCAGCATTGCCTGGGAAGGTGAAATACACTTAGTGGTGCTCCACCAGGGTAATTATGATTCATCAGGTCTGCAATGGGATGAAGAGTGTGTATTTTAACAAAGCTCTGTGGGAGATGCTAATATGCGTGCTCAGTTAAGACTCACTGCTCTAAGTAATAAATCTCAGTGGGGGCAGGAGTGATGAGCAATTGCCTTGGTGGGGGCAAGAAGGGGGTCCAAATGACCTGGGAACTTTTATCAAGCCAGCCTGAGCTACCAAGAATGGGCTCCAAATTGAGAATAACTATCCTGATTCTTCTGGGACAGCCAGGAGGGTGTCACAACCCTCCAGGCACATGAGGCACAACAAACAGTTAAGAGCCACTGTAAATATGGAGGTTGGCATTACTGGCCTGAGGAGAAGTCACTCCTGGGCACACAAATGGGTGTCCACTATTATTTCTACTATTAATAAAAGTAGATACTACAGAGGATCTGAATAGACATTTTCCCAAAGAAGACATACAAATGGCCAACAGGCACATGAAAAGATGCTCAACATTGCTAATCATCAGAGAAATGCAAATCAAAACCACAATGAGATATCACCTCACACCTGTCAGAATGGCTATCATCAAAAAAGATCACAAATAACAAGTGTTGGTGAGGATGCAGAGAAAAGGGAACCCTTGTGCACTGTTGGTGGGAATGTAAATTGGTGTAGCCATGGTGGAAAACAGCATGGAGATTCCTCAAAACTTAAAAACAGACTACCATATGATCCAGCAATTCCACTCCTGAGTATATAACTAAAGAAAATGAAAACATTAATTAGAAAAGATATATGCAAAAAAATATATGTTCATGACAAAATACCCCAACTAGCCAATCCTGAGAAAGAAAAACAGAGCTGTAAGAATCAGGCTCCCTGTCTTCAGACTATACTACAAAGCTACAGTAATCAAAACAGTATGGTACTGGCACAAAAACAGACATATAGATCAATGGAATAGGATAGAAAGCCCAGAAATAAACCCACATACCTGTGGTCAATTAATCTATGACAAAGGAGGCAAGAATATACAATGGAGAAAAGACAGTCTTTTAAATAAGTGGTGCTGAGAAAACTGGACAGCCATATGTAAAAGAATGAAATTAGAATATTCTCTAACACCATACACAAAAATAAATTCCAAATGGATCAAAGACTTAGATCAATATAAGGCCAGGCACTATAAAACTCTTAGAAGAAAACATAGGCAGAACACTCTTTGACATAAATCGCAGCAATACCTTTTTTGATCCACCTCCTAGAGTAATGAAAATAAAGACAAAAATAAACAAATGGGACCTAATTAAACTTACAAGCTTTTGCACAGCAAAGGAAACCATAAACAAAACGAGAAGACAACCCACAGAATGGGAGAAAATATTTGCAAACGAAGTGACCAACAAGGGGTTAATCTCCAAAGTATATAAACAGCTCATGAAGCTCTATGTCAAAAAAACAAACAACCCAATCAAAAAATGAGCAGAAGATCTAAATAGACATTTCTCCAAAGAAGACATACTGATGGCCAAAAGGCACAAGAAAAATGCTCAACATCACTAATTATCAGAGAAATGCAAATCAAAACTGCAGTGAGGTATCACCTCACACCAGTCAGAATGACCATCATCAAAAAGTCTATGGGGGGCTTCCCTGGTGGTGCAGTGGTTGAGAATCCGCCTGCCAATGCAGGGGACACGGGTTCGAGCCCTGGTCTGGGAAGATCCCACATGCCGCGGAGCAACTGGGCCCGTGAGCCACAACTGCTGAGCCTGTGCGTCTGGAGCCTGTGCTCTGCAACAAGAGAGGCCGCGATAGTGAGAGGCCTGCGCACCGCGATGAAGAGTGGCCCCCGTTTGCCGCAACTAGAGAAAGCCCTCGCACAGAAACGAAGACCCAACACAGCCAAAAATAAATAAATAAATAAATAAATAAATAAATAAATAAATAAATAAATAAATAAAATTTAAAAAAAAAAAGTCTATGGACTTCCCCAGTGGTCCAGTGGTTAAGACTCTGTGCTTCCACTGCAGAGGGCTCAGGTTTGATCCCTGGTCAGGGAATTAAGATCCCACATGCTGTGCGGTATGGCCAAAAAAGGAAAAAGGAAAAAGAAAATGTCTACAATCAACAAATGCTGGAGAGGGTACAGAGAAAAGGGAACACTCCTACACTGTTGGTGGGAATGTAAATTGGTACAATTACATTACCACTATGGAGAACAATATGAAGGTTCCTTAAAAAACTAAAAATAGGACTACCATATGATCCAGCAATCCCACTCCTGGGCATATATCCAGAGAAAACCATAAATCGAAAAGATACATGCACCCCAATGTTCATTGCAGCACTATGTACAATAGCCAAGACATGGAAGCAACCTAAATGTCCATTGACAGAAGAATGGGTAAAGAAGATGTGATACATGTATACAATGGAATGTTACTCAGCCATAAAAAAACAAACAAAATAATGCCATTTGCAGCAACATGGATAGACCTAGAGATTATCATATTAAGTAAAGTAAGTCAGACAGAGGAAGACAAATGTATGATATCACTCATATGTGGAATCTAATTTTTAAAAAATTATATAAATGAACTTATTTACAAAACAGAAACAGACAAAGATTTCAAAAACAAACTTATGGTTACCAAAGGGGAAACATGGTGGGGGAGGGATAAATTAGGAGCTTGGGATTAACATACACACACTACTATATACAAAATAGATAACCAACAAGGACCTACTGTATAGCACAGGGAACTCTACTCAATATTCTGTAATAACCTATATGGGAAAAGAATCTGAAAAAGGAAGGAATATATGTATATTTATAACTGAATCACTATGCTGTACACCTGAAATTAATACCACATTGTAAATCAACTATACTCCAATAAAATTTAAATATATATATGTATGTGTATATATATGTTCACGGCAGCATTATTTACAATAGTCAAGATATGGAAGCAACCTAAGTACCCATCAATAGATGAATGGATAAAGAAGATGTGGTATATATATACAATGGAATATTACTCAGCCATAAAAAAGAATGAAAGCTTGCCATTTGTGACAACATGGATGGACCCTGAGGGTATTGTGCTAAGTGAAATAAGTCAGACAGAGAAAAACAAATACTGCATGATTTTGCTTATAAGTGGAATCTAAAAAACAAATGTATAAACAAAACAAAATAGAAACAGAGTTATAGATACAGAGAACAAACAGGTGTTTGTCAGAGGGGAGGGGGTGGGGAAGAAGAAAAATAGGTGAAGGAGATTAAGAGGCACAAACTTTCAGCTCTAAAATAAATGAGTCACCTGTATGAAATGTACAGTGTGGGGAATTTAGTCAATAATAATGTAACATCCTTGTATGGTGACATATGGTAGCTAGATTTATCATGATGATCATTTTGAAATGTATAGAAATGCCCAATCAGTATGTTGTGTAACAGGAACTAACATGGCGTTGTAGGTCAATTATACTTCAAAAACAAACAAACTCATAGAAAAAGAGATCAGAGCTGTAGATACCAGAGGCAGGAGGGATAGAGGGAAGGGGAATTGGATGAAGGTGGTCAAAAGGTACAAACTTCCAGTTATAAGATAAATAAGTACTAGGGATGTAATGTGCAACATGATAAATATAATGAACACTGCTGTATGTTACATATGAAAAGTTGTTGAGAGTAAATCCTAGGAGTTCTCATCATAAGGAAAAGCTTTTTTCTATTTCTTTAATTTTGTACCTGTATGAGATGATGGATGTTCATCAAACTTACTGTGCTATTCTTTCCATGATGTATGTAAGTCAAAGTATTATGCTGTACATCTTAAACTTTTACAGTGCTGTATGTCAATTATATCTCAATAAAACTGGATAAATAAGTAAATACTATTCATTAGTACTGACCCCATATCAGGTACAATGCTGAGCAGTTTTTATACTCTATATTATTTTATATAATTCCCAAGACAACCCTCTACCGTAGATGTTATTATCTGCCTTTACAGATGGGGAAAACAAGGCTTGGAGAGGCTAAGAAGACAGCCTAGCTAATAAGGTGCATGGTCAGAGCTGGACCTTGTGTTTCCTGATTATAAGCCTGACGAGCTTTCTACATCCCCTTCTGTGGACCTCACCCTCTACCACACTGACAAAGGAGAACCTGCAAGAGGTTCATCAGAAGTGAGAGTGCCGATGAGCTGGCCCATCGTCCCTATTTCCCTGTCCTCCCGGTCCATCTGTGGCTACTAGAGCAGGACAGAACAGGGCAAGACGTGTTCCTTTATCCCACCTCTGATGCCTGCTCTATTGGAGGAAGTGTCAGGCACACTGCACAAAACTGAACATTTCCCAATGACCCACCTGAGGGAGAGCCAGCCAGGAGAGCTACCTGGCTGTGCAGCCCTGGAATGACTAGCCTCCCCTTGGTAGAATCAACTACTCCTTCTCATGGGGCCATACATATTTCCTCCAGAGCTTGGGTGAACCTTTATTGCTCTAGCTTACCTGTTCATTTGTACAGTGGTCTAGTAAGGGGAAAGGACTGTCCTGTACATCTTTGCATTCCCACAGCATACCTAAAAGAAGATTTTTAATAATCAAATTTATGGAACCTACCCCTTGGAGATTCAACAGGACTTGGGAAGGACCTAGGCATTTACTTTTATTTTTAACAAATACCCGAGTAATCCAGTAAATACCAAATGTAAGACACATTGGCATAGATACTTGATAAGTGTTTGTGTGATGAATGAAGGAAAGAAGTAGTGAATGAATGGATACCACTTACAATTGTTACCCAAAATGTAAGAGGCCGAGAAGAAGGTGGCTAAATTCCAAAATTAGGATTTAGTTAACTAGTTCTGGGATATAGGTATAGATTCTCTCATTCTCTCTCTATCTCTAGTTCTACCTCTATCTATTTATCTATCTATCTATCTATCTATCTATCTATCTATCTATCTATATTTTTTTCCTAAAAGGAGCACATAAGTAGTGGGAGATGTTCTAACTATCAGCCAGGCAATTTACCAATAAATTTAAGCTGCTTATGCTAAATTATCTGTTTGTCCTGGAATTACATCTGTAAGTAAAGTGTCAGGTAACACTAAAATGCTCCTTGACTTCATTTAAAAAGAGTCAAAGAACTGGATTGGAGGTGATATTAATAGCTTATTACTATTTTTTTGAAGACTTGACTGTCTAAGAAAAAACTGCGAGCCCCATTAGCTTGGGCTCCTGGTCTGTGATTTAACTCTCACAAATAGAAGTTCAGACACAGACACACACACACACACGCAAACACAGGCCACACACCCATGCATATGGACCGTACTTAAACGCACATGGTCACCCATCTGAACGTGATGAGCAGGTGGGAAACACAATGTTCCCACTGCCTCCCATGCCCCACACACAGCTGGAACCAAATGCTGCAGTAAACTACAAACATCTGTCAAGTCACTGCATTGCTGACACAGGGGCGGGGGCAGGGAGGGGGTGGCAGTCACCAGAAAAATTTCTATTGCTTCCTCTGAGCTATAATTTAATTCCTCCACATTCTTGCTACCAGTGCTGGAGCTCTTTGCAAGCACATTGTTCCTGAAGGTGAATGTAAGCCAAAAGAAAAGCATCACCTCCAAGAGTGTTGTTGGAAGGAGCTGCCTTACTTACCACCTTCCGTGTTTCTCGTCACTGACTGGCAGATCCATCCTGCTTTTCCCATGAAAACAAGTGTGAAGTCCTACCACCACCTTCATCTTTTTTCCAAGGTGCTAGCCCATCCTGCCCCCACCTGGAAGATGAAGCCAAGTGTTTTCTGCCCCTGCAAGGGCCTCCGGCCAAGAGCCAAAAGACAGCAGTCTATGCCAGGATCAACTCTACCTTAAGGATGCCAGGAAAGGTTGGGCTCCCATCTCGCTCTTTGCTGCTGCCGACCTTGCAGGACATATGTGTGTTTCCCCTAAAATGTGACTGCTGAGAGCTGTGCGCACACATGAAACTTACCATCACCTCCTGAGTTTTCCAGGTCAGTTCTCACAAATAAGGGCCCTTTCCCACCACATCCAGGTGAATCACCTTGCCTGCTTTGTCCAGAAGCATAAGAAAAGGCACACCTTGAATCAGTTATGGCGAGTGACGGCTATTTGTGGCACACAGGTGAGCCAGAGCCACTGGCCCTTGGGTGTAAAGGAGATACCTGTCACCAACATTAATAACTTTTAAACTAACATTCATTAACCTAATTAGGTAAGGTGAATCACCCTTCACATTTACGCAAAGAAACTATGGAGACCCCATGCCTGAAACACACACACACACACACACACACTGTATAAAAGGTAATCTGGTCATTCTGCTCCCTGGAAATGATTTCTTTTTTCCATTCTCCCTAGTTAATGACACAAGCAAGGCACAATCTTCTCCCTTCTAAAGGGAGGGGTGCCTGCCAGCTCCTGGGAGGCATTAGAGTGGGGTCATTAGGAATTTGAGCTTTGGAATAAGATAAACCTGGGCTCTGGTCCTGCTTCTGTCACTTAGTAACAGTATTAACTTACTTAACCTTCTGGACCTTGGTTTTCTCATATGCAAATGGGGAAAATAATAGTAAGCACCTCATGCAGGCTCTTAAGTGAGTGTTAAATGAACAAATACACGGAAAATACATAACACAGTGTTCAGTATTTAATAAATGCTTGACATGCATTAAGTACATTTGTTTATTTGGCAAAAGTTTCTTCTTAATTAATCTGATTCTTCCTCAGACAGACGCAAAGAGATCCTAAGATCTGCCCACTTAAAGTTTGATAGTTAATAAATTGGCATGAGAGGGACTTCCCTGGTGGTGCAGTGGTTAAGAATCCACCTGCCAATGCAGGGGACACAGGTTCGCTCCCTGGTCTGCGGAGATCCCACATGCTGCGGAGCAACTAAGCCCGTGTGCCACAGCTACTAAGCCCATGTGCCACAACTACTGAAGCCTGTGCACCTAGAGCCCATGCTCCACAACAAAAGAAGCCACTGCAGTGAGAAGCCTGTGCACCACAACAAAGAGTAGCCCCCCCTCGCCGCAACTAGAGAAAGCCCGTGCGCAGCAATGAAGACCCAATGCAGCCAAAAATAAATAAATAAATTTTTAAAAATTGGCATGAGAAATAAGAATTAAAAACAAAATAAAACTGGGGAAACGTGACTTTAATGAGTTTTAACAAGTATTTATTCCTTTTTGTGTGTGTGAATGGCAAGGGAGGGGGTGGAAGTCCCTTGCCTTGAGACTACATAAAACTAAAAAGCTTCTGCACAGCAAAGTAAAACCATCAACAAAATGGAAAGGCAACCTACAGAATGGGAGAATATATTTGCAAATCATGTATCTGATAAGGGGTTAATATCCAAAATAAATAAAGAATCCACGCAACTCAATCACAAAAATATAAATAAATAAACAATCTAATTTTTTAAAATGGGCAGAGGATATGAATAGACATTTTTTCCAAAGAAGACATACAGATGGCCAGCAGGTACAAGAAAAGTTGCTCAAAATCACTATCAAAATCACTAATCATCAGGGAAATGCAAATCAAAGCCACAGTGAGGTACCACCTCACACCTGTTAGAATGGCTATTATCAAAAAGACAAGAAAGGGAACCCTTGTGCACTATTGATGGGAACATAAATTAGTGCAGCCACTATGGAAAACAGTATGGAGGTTCCTCAAAAAATGAAAAATAGAACTACCATATGATTCAGCAATGCCACCTCTGGGTAAAACACTAACTCAAAAAGATACATGCACCCTCACGTTCATTGCAGCTTTACTTACAATAGTCAAGATATGGAAGCATTATTTACAATAGCCAAGATATGGAAACAACCTGTGTCCATTAGTAGATCAATGGATAAAGAAAATGTGGTACATATATATCAATGGAATATTACTCGGCCATAAAAAAGAAAGAAATCCTGCCATTTATGACAGCATGGATGGACCCTTAGAGCATTATGCTAAGTGAAATACGTCAGACAGAGAAAGACAAATACCATATGATCTCACTTGTACATGTGGAATCTAAAGAAAATTCAACCAAACAAACAAAAAGAAAACCAAAAACCAAGTTCATAGATACAGAGAACAGATTGGTTGTTGCCAGAGGTGGGGAATAAGGGGTGAGCAAAATGGCTAAAGGGCAAAGGGTACAAACTTCCAGTTATAAAATAAATAAGTCATGGGGATATAGTGTACAGCATGATGACTATAGTTAATAATACTGTATTTTATATTTGAAAGTCACTAAGAGACTAAATCTTAAAAGTTCTCACAAGAAAAAATAATTTGTAACTATACATGGTGATGGATGTTAACTAGATGTATTGTAGTGATCATTTTGCAATATATACAAATATTGAATCATTATGTTGTATACCTGAGGCTAATAAAATGTTATATGTTAATTTATACCTCAATACTAAGTGAATGAATGCATGAAGTAAATTAAACCCAAAACAAACAAGGAAGGAAAAATGAAGGGCAGAAATCAATTAAAAACAGGACAACTATGGAGAAAATATCTATAAAACCAAAAGCTGGTTATTTGAACAGATACATAAAATTGATCAACCTCTAACCAAAATGACCAATGACACGACACAGGATAATGATACCTGTTGGCTGCGAAGAGACAGGGCAGGTTCATTTTCTCTTAATGGTCGCTCTTCACTTCTTGGTCTATTGATGTTGAAAGCCAAATTTTGAACTGAGGGTGAATAAAGTGTGAAGACAGAGTAATTATAGCATAATATTTCTAAGCTAATGGAAATTCTTAAAACTCTCTGGCAAAAGAAACATCACCTCAACGTGATATTAGGTTAAAGGAAGCAGAGGTAAGGATTTCCTGGCTGTGCCTTAAAGAGATGTTTGTCAAGTATTAAAAGGCTTTTATCTTCCCAGACTTTGAATATTTTGGTTTCTAATAAGAAATAAATGAAAATTATTTATTTTTTGATCTAGCTAAACTAGTTTTTTGTATGTCAGGCAATAACCAAATAATTTTTTACAAAAACTGTTTAAAATAACTTCAAACTTACAAAAAATGTTATAAGAATAATGTAAAGAAGATTCATATGCCCTTTACCCAGATTCCCCCATTTTATCCCAATTGCTTTATCATATACTTTCTATGTGCATATATATGTGTGTGTCTCAAACACACACACACACAATTACACAATATTACTTTTCAGAACTACCTGAGGTTAAGTTGCAAGTATCATGGAACTTCACCTCTAGATACTTCAGTGTTTATTTCCTAAGAATAGAAATGTTCTTTTACATCATCAGAGGACAGTTATCAACTTCCGTTGGTACATTATTTTATCAATCTCCCTTTGTATTTCAATTTTGTCGATTGACCCAACAGCATTTTTTCTCCCATACAGAAGCCAGTCTAGGATGCATTTACAGTAGGTCCCCTACATACAAACCTTCAAGTTGTAAATTTTCAAAGATGAGAACATGTGTTCCATCAACATCAGGCGTGAGTGAAATTGCAGCTTGCCCTCCATCTCCTATTACTGACGATCCTTCAGCTCTACCATCTCCCACCTCCTCTCCTTCCTCCAGTCAGTAACTCTTCTTGCCTGTTCCCTTGATGGCAGCCCCTGTATGCCAGCCGTTGTACTGTACTGTAAGATTAAAAATGTTTGTGTTTGTTATGTATTTGTGTGAAAAGTATTATAAACCTATTACAGTACAGTACTATATAGCCGATTGTGTTAATTGGGTACCTAGGCTAACTTTGTTGGACTTACCAACAAATTGGACTTAACGAACGGGCTCTCAGAATGGAACTCGTTAGTATGTAGGGGACTTATTGTACTTGTCATGTCTTTATAGTAGCCGCCAACGGATTACTTCTACAGCCTTTGTCTCTTATAACATTGACATTTTTGAAGAACAGAGTTTTATTTTGTTTTTTAATAGAAGATTCCTCATTTTGGGTCTGTCTGATGTCCTCCTGATTAGATTCCAGTTATACATTCCCAGCAGGAATACTAATATGTGTGACATTGTATCCTTCTTAGTGTATCACATCCAGAGTAACTTCATATCCATCTGCCCCTCATTGGTGATGTTAATTTTAATCACCTAGCTAAGATGTTTATTGGATTTAAAAAAAAATAACTATGATTTTCCCCCTTGCAACTAATGAGCAATCTGTGGGGACCCACTTTTTGGTCATGCAAATGTCCTGCTCCTCATCAAAATTTCTCCCCTAGATTGAACATCCATTGATGGGACTTCCCTGGTGGTCCAGTGGTTAAGACTCCGCATTTCCACTGCAGGGGGCGCAGGTTTGATCCCTGGTCCGGGAACTAAGATCCCACATGCAGCGAGGCCAAAATATAAAATATAAAATAAAAAATTATCATCATTGATATTTACTTGAATCATTTTTTACTGTGATGGTTGCAAAATTATTTTCTCAGCACTGCCTCTTCATTTACCACATTGTACAGAACCCTCACTTCTTCCCTGTTTGTGTATCTATCACTAATATGGATTCGTGGTTTCCTATTTTTTTCATGATTTATAATCAAATACTGCTCTTATTTTGGTGTCCAAATAATCCCAGATTTGGCCAGTCCTTCAAGCTGTCTTCTCTGTCATTGTGACATGCTCCCATCAATTTGGGGAGCACTTTCTTGCTCTTACTTAACAAGATGTTTCAAGGATTCTGCAGCCTTGGAATCAGCCATTTCTCTGAGGAGCCCTGGATTCTGTTAGTGGGGTAATAGAAACAAAGATCTGGATATGAGGAGTACTCTTTGCTCCTGGGGTGTCTGCTTCTAGGTCCTTCCAGTGGACAGAGCTAAGAAATGTACAAATGTATATACACATACACACACTTAGATACACACACACACGCACATACATGTGCACATGTACATATTTTGGAAATCATGAGTTTACATTGTTATTTCCAGTGTCAGTCCCTCCCCACAGGGTTCTTTCTTGCTCTCCCCATTCCAAATGTGTATGACCCTTCTTTCATAGTGAGAATCCTGGCTCCCATCCATTTGCTCAATTTTATAATACATATAAAATAATTTCAGGATCACTTCACCTACACCACTACAAAAAAAAAATCAAGTTCCTCAAAAGATTTCAGAGATAACAGTAGGCTAAATGAAAGAAGCCGGACACAAAATTCACATATTATATGATTCCATTTATATGCAATATCCAGAATTGGTAAATTCACTGAGGCAGATAGAAGATTTCTGGTCGCCAGAGTCTGGGAGAAGGGAGAAATAGGGAATGACTGCTTTGGGGTATGAGGTTTTCTTTGGGGGTGATAAAAATTGTTGGAACCAGATGGAGGTAGTGGTTACACATAATGAATGTACTAAAGACCACTTTGAAATATTCACTTTAAAATGGTTAATTTTATGTTACGTGAATTTCACCTAAATTTTTTAAAAAGAATTCAGAAATTATAAGCAGTTCTCCCCTATCCTGCATCCCCAAAGACTGAGGGAATACAGTCAAATACAACTGAGTTTGTACATTTGCTTCCAGTTTTCGGGTTTTTCAATTTCCCATTCCAGTCCTTGCATATTTTATATTGTGAATGTGCTGACTATGCTTCCAAAAGTCAAAGCTATACCAAAAAGTTATACTCAGAGAAGTGTCATTCCCACCTTTATCCCTTCCAGTCTGTAATACACCACCACTTGAACAAACTTAATCGTCTTCCTTCTATAAAGATAAACATATATTTATTTTTCCTCTTTCCCCTTATTTCTAAATAAAAGGTAGTATATATGCAATATCCACTTCCATTTTTTAACTGAACAAGTTATCTCCTGCAAGTGACTCCATATCAGTGCATAAAGCCTTCTCTTCATGTAGTGTTGCATAAAATAATCTATAGATGTCAATTAGATCAGTTGATTGGTGGTGCTATTGAGTTTAACTATGTCCTTATTGATTTTCTAACTGCTGGATCTATCCCTTAGAGATAGAAGGGTATTGAAGTTTCCAACAGTAATAGTGGATTGATCTATTTCTCCTTATAGTCAGTTCTATCAGTTTTTGTCTCACATATTTTGATGCTCTGTTGTTAGGCATTCACACATTAAGAATTAGGTCTTCTTAGAGAATTGATCTTTTAATCATTTTGTAATGCCTCTTTACCTGTGATAATTTTCTTTGCTCTTAAGTTTGTTTTGTCTGAAATTAATATAGCTACTCCAACTTTGTTCAGTGTTAGCATGGTATATCTTTCTCCATTCTTTTGCTTTTAATATATATGTATCTTTATATTTAAAGTGTGCTTCTTGGAGGCAACATATATTTGGTCTTGTTTTTTTATCTACTGTGTCAATCTCTTTTCATTGGTGCTTGAAGTGATCACTGATATAGTTGAATTAATATCTAACTTCATTACCCTTGTTCTCTTTTTTTGTCTTCCATAATTTTTCTGCCTTCTGTCCTTTGAATGGAGCATTTTATGATTCCATTTTCTCTCCTCTTATTAAGTATATTTTAACTTTTTTTAGTGGTTGACCTAGAGTTTGCAATATACATTTATCACTAATCCAAGTTCACTTTCAAATAATACTTATATCACTTAATGGGTAGGGCAAGCACTTTATAGTAGAGTATTTCCAATTCCTCTCTCTCATCCTTTATGTATAACATTGATGCCATTTCATTTATCCATAATCTATCGTCACCAAATATATTATTATTATTTTGAACAATTATGTTAAATCAGTTAAGAAAAATGGAAGATTTTATTTTACCTTCATTTATTCCTTAATGCTCTTCCTTTATGTAGATTAAGTTTCTCACCTATATCACTTTCCTTCTTTCTTAAGAATTTCTTTTAGCAATTCTTGCAAGCCAAGTCCATTGGTGACAAATTCCCTAAATTTTAGTTGTGTAAGGAAGTCTTTCTGAAGGATAATTTCACAGGGTACAGCACTCTAGGTTGGTTTTTTTTTCTTCCTCTCAACACGCAAAATATTTTACTCCACCCTCTTCTTGCATGGTTTTGAAAACAAGTCTGATGAAATTCTTCTCCTTGCTCCTCCATGCGTAAGGTGTTTTTTCCCTCTGGCTTCTTTCAAATTTTCTTTACTTTTGATTTTTCTGTCATTTGAATGCGCTATGCCTAGGTATAGATTTGAGGGTATTTATCGTGTTTGGTATTCTTTCAGGTCCCTGGATCTGTACTTTGGCATCTGACATTAAATTTGGGAAATTCTCAGTCATTATTGCTCAAACATCATTCCTCTCTTTCTTCTCCTTCTGGTATTCCCATTACATGTACATCAAACTTTTTGTAGATGTCCCATAGTTCTTTTTTTAAGATTTATTTATTATTTATTTTATTTATTTTTGGCTACATCGGGCCTTAGTTATGGCACGGGATCTTCATTGAGGCACGTGGGATCTTTCATTGTGGTGCATGGGCTCTTCATTGTGGCACGAGGTCTTCTCTCTAGTTGTGGCTTGCAGGTTTTCTCTCTCTAGCTGTGGTGCACAGTCTCCAGGGCGCATGGGCTCTGTAGTTGTGGCACATGGGTTCCAGAGTGTGTGGGCTCTGTAGTTTGTGGCATGTGAGTGCTAGTTGAGGTGCGTAAGCTCAGTAGCTGTGGCATGAGGGCTTAGTTGCCCCGCGGCATGTGGGATCCTAGTTCCCCAACCAGGGATCGAACCTGCATCCCCTGCATTGTAAGGTGGATTCTTCACCACTGGACCACCAGGGATGTCCCTGTCCCATAGTTCTTGGTTTTTTGGGGTTTTTTTTCTGATCTTATTTCTCTTTGCTTTTCATTTGAAATATTTCTACTGACAATATCTTCAAGCTCACTGATTCTTTCCTCAGCAGTGTCATCTACTGAACCCATCAAAGGTATTCTTCATTTCTGTTATGGTTTTTCATTTCTAGCATTTTAAAATTCTTAAAATTTCCATCTATGCTTATATTACCCCTTGTTTCTTGCACATTGTGTACTTTTTCCGTTAGAGTCTTTAGCATATTAGTCATTATTTTAAATTCCTGGTCTGATGATTCCAGCATCCCTGTGATATCTGAATCTGGTTCTGATGATTACTCTGTCTCTTCAAGTATCTCTTTTAGGATGCCTTATAACATTTTGTTGAAAGCTAGACATGACATATTGGGTAAAAGGAACTGATGTAGATACGCCTTCAGTGATGTGGTGCTAAGAGGTTGGGGGAAAGGGAGGTGCTCCATAGCCTTATGCATAGGCACATCTTTGTGCTTTTGCTCCTAGGCTGTGACCAAGAAATAAATACTTAGTTCTACTCCCCACTGCCCCACCACCTTCAGTGGGACAGGAAGGCTAGAGTTAGATATTTCCATTCCCACACATGGAGAGCTGGAGGGACCTATAGTTGGATATTTCTCTTCCCCAAGAACAGTCCGACCCTGATAAAACCCCCGAGGTTAGGCTCTGGTAAAATAGTTTCTCTTGAGGGCAAGGCTTTTTAGGAACAGAAATGCTCTCAGTATATTTCAAAATGGCTACTTTTTACCTCCCCATGCTAGAAGTATGAAGAGATTCTTCTCCAATCTTCACTGTGAGAACCTGTTAAGAGCTTCTGGAGGTAGAAACTCAAAATAAGTGTGGGGACCCCTTTAGACTGGGCCACAGCAAGTTTTTAATTCAAGACTTGTCCATGCTGAACCATCAGCAATTATTAATTACAGTTTAGGTTTCCTACCCCAGCACTGGTTTCCATGGAAACTTATGCTCATCAGTTTCTGCGTTGGTAATTGTGATTATCTGTATCCACTCACCTCTCCAATCTGGGGGGCAGCAATTTTCCCTGTGACCTCAATTCTCTGACAAATCTATTAAGAGTTGTTTTCAGTTTGTTTAGCTTTCCATTTGTTGTTAGGACATAGTGACAACTCCCAAGCTCCTTACATGCAGGACTAGAAACTAGAATTTTGTTTTTGTTTTTGTTGTTGTTTTCTATAGCATTTATCACCCTCTAATAGACCAGATGTTTTATTATGTTAATCACTTGCCTTACTCCACTAGAATGTAAGTTTCACTTACTGTGGTGTTTTGTTCACTAATATATCCTGCACCTAGCTCAGTGCCTGGCGTGTTAGTGAGTGCTCAAATATTTGCTGAATGAATGCCCACCATTTCTTCATATCCAAGTCTAGGATATAGAAAAACAAATGAACTTCAATGCAGAACCCTCTATCAGCCATACCACAAAAGGTAACTGTGATAACTTTAATTTGGATTTATACCTTGCAGCCCACCTGGATTCAATGGTCTTGGAAGCAAATGAAATCTAGTTGCAACACCTGTCACTCCATTGTTCCCTTGGATTCATTTAAACTGATCAGGATGGCTAGCCAGGAAGCCACCTTTCTTAATTACTACTCACACAGCTCCAAACATCTCTCTCCCAAAGCTGAATCTTTAGTAAGGAGAATGTGTTCACAGCTAAGCATACAACATCACAAAGTCAACATGATTGAGTCAAAAGAACACTGCACTAGTAGAGGTAGTCCCCAGTTCCACTGCACTACTTATTAGTTGACTTAACAACCTCTTTGGTTTGGTTTATCTTTAAAATAAGTAATGTCTTATCTACCTGAAAGGGAATGGTCCATGTGATGTCTTTGAATCCCCAATTCTAAAATCATTGATCCTTTGTCCAAAACAAATATTTCATTACTAATATTTCACCTATAATCAAGATGAAAGATTACCCACACAAAAACAGTAGCAGTTAAGTACATAAATTACACATTATAGACTTAAGTCTGACACTCTGTATCTTGCATTTGGTTTAAAAGGATGAGAAGGAAAGAAGTGGGGAACTCAATCTAAATTGTTCAAAATTATGGCTGTTACAATGTATGATTTTTCAAATTAGCAGATTCTTAACAGAGGAAAAATTTGATTTGGCTTTCACCTGGTTAACCTGTTTAAATCAGGCCTCACTTTATCAGCTTTCACTTGAGTAACCTATTTCTATTGGGGCCGTGCAGATGACGTGGTTTATTGGGAGTCGAGAAGGAAGAATACCGACTAAGGAGTCAGAAGACACAGGCTCTAATTTCAATGTTGACATGATACTCATCAGTGTATAACTCATTTAATTACCCTGGATATTCTCTCATCTTGAAAATAAAGATAACGGAGTCAGATTTACATAAAAACCAAAAGAACAGCAAGGGAATAATGAAACTAGCTTACTTAGAGTAATACACAATTGATCCTTAAAGCTAAACATAACCAAAACCAAGAAAGTAGGAAAAATGATTATCAATGTTGTTAAGATACAGAAGTAAACCGAATCCTTAATAAAATTGAATCCTCAATAAAATTCATAGCCCATGGAATTGTAGTAATTCAAATTATTTTAAAATTCACTGTTGGAGAAATAATAGTATACAGTAGAAAAAAGTTATAAAATAACTGCCAAGGCAATTTCCTTTTTGACCTTAGAACTTGTTTTAAAGACTTCCCTTGAAAGAATTATTTGTATATTTTAGAATATTTTAAAAAGCTGGTATTTACTACATGGTATTCAAGCTGGAGAAATGTAATCTCGACAAAAAGTGAGTGGTGTGTGTGTGTATGCATATAAAATGAAAAAATAAATCTTAATACTCAGATATCTCATCTATGGTAGCATCTAATGAATGTGGTAAGACTAATTGTCTTGGGAAAAGTAACAGAATAAGTTATTACTGTACAAAAGCATAAAACTAGAAAAACTTTGCTTCTGCAATCCGAATTAGGAGTTACTTAGAATTCTTGACTGTACAGAGTTCTTTTGAAGTTGACATCAAAGGTCAAAATGTGTAGATTACTTGCATCTATGCTGATGTTCAAGGAAGGAAAAAGAAATCACCAAACATTTGGGGGGAAAATGGTAATCACTCCAAACCCAGGTTCCTTCATAACTCGTTATGTTAATATTTTAATCTCTCTAAACCAGTCTATCAGTACCTTTAATAACACAATTAGTGTTCTCAATTGCCTTGGGATGGCCTTTGTTAAACAGTAACAGGAGTTGCTCTGGAGGTTAGAAAAATTGAACTCTCAATGAAATCAGCTTTCTTAATTTTTTTTTAAAGCAGATTACTCAAATAGGTGTGAAATTCATTAGACTGTTATCTCCTCAAAGGCAAAATTTTGTGTCTGTAGTGTGTGTTTGACAAGATATATGATAAACATTGCTTTGCACCAAGTAATAGTGCTAGTTAAAAGGCATGGAACCTATAATAAAACTGAGCAACACATAACAACCCTCCAAATCAAGAAAACCCAGAGAACTTCTTTACAAATCAGTCACCTGCCTGAGTTAAAACACATAAAGTTCACTTATGTTTTCACCATTGTGCTTTCTCTTTCTCATATTCATATATATGTACTCACATACACATATGTGACTAGTGTGACTGAAAAATTAAATTTTTAATTAATCTAACTAGCCACATGTGGCTAGTTAGTGGCAACTATTTCAGACAGTGCAGAGTCCTAGAAAAATGGGCATAGAAAGTAAAATGATATTGAAGCAGAATACATTGAGAGGTTAGAAAAACTAAACTCTGAATGAAATTGACTATTCTATTTCCAAAATACCATATTCCTTGTTTCCTTCACAGTTTTACTACAGCTACTTCTCAATTTCTGCAGATTCTTCCCTTTCTCTGCAAAAGCTAAATGTTGGAGTTCATCAATATTCCACCCTCTTCCCATTCTACATGTTCTCCCTAGGAAATTCTTGCTTCAATAACCATCTATATGCTGGATCATCAGTTTTCAGGCCTAACTTCAAAGCACCAGATTTAAGTATCTAATTGCTTACTTGACATCTCCACTTAATGTCCCACAGGTACTAGAACACATCTTTCCCTCACACCCAAACAACTAAAAGAACCTGGTCCTCCTGCAAAGTACCACAGTTTAGCCAATACATGCAGGTGCTTAAGCCATAATCCTGGAAGTAACCTTTGATTCTCTAACTCACTTTTTCCAACCAGTCATCAAGTCTTCCTAAACTTTCTTCCTAAGACTCCCTTAAATGTTTATTGCTTTCCATCCCCAATGCTACAATCCCAAACAAAGACACTGTCATCTCTCACCTGGATCACACCAACAGCCTCCCATGTGGCCACTTGGCTCCTAGTTTTGATTCCCTCCACTCCATTCTTCTCAAGATTGCCAGAGTGATGTTTTAAAAATATTCAACACGTATCATAGAATGTTAAGAGGAAAGATGACAGTTAATCACATTGTGAACAGGACTAATATTTGTTACCTGCACTGGTAAGTTTTCTTCAGCCAATTAAATAGTTCCCACTGGGTTAGGTCTCTTTTACCCTTATAGTTTTTGTTCTCATGAACATCTGAAAACACAACTTAATGGTCTTTATTAGCCAATATTAAAACTTTCTTTTTCTAGGAATCCTGTACTCAATTTCCACCTTTAGTTACCAAGACATCTTAAACGGCAGACTTTCTTATGAAAGGTTACAAACAAAACAAAAAGCATTTTCTTCAATGAAGGCTCAGAGAATGGGGAATTACCTCTAATAATTCAATGTCTCCATTATAGGACAGTCTTCATTACAGGATATATTCATTATATACTCTAATTGTTTTTTAAAAATCCCCCAAAATCCTATAAGTTTGGAATTTTATAAACAGTAAATATGAACAATATAATAATGTTGAAGGTCACTATTCACCACACAAAATACTTTGTTGCATTTTTTGTGCATCTGTTTTTGTATACCTTATGCATGCCATTTGCTTTTTTAAAGTTTTCCAGAAGATTAAATGGTAGTGAAGAGTCATTTCTCTTAGTTCCACATTCTTGTGGTTCAACGACATTGCAAAGACTGATTTCATGTCCAAGTTCAGTTACACATAGGATTGGAACTTTTTAAGATTCAATGGCAAAACATTAAAAAATACATTATTTATATTGAATACCTTACTACTACTGACTGACTAAAAAAGGTAATTTTTATGTAGTCAAAATAATCAACAGTATAAATCAGGTTAGAAGTACATTTTCTGAAGGCTGTTTATACCTTTTAGCCTTGAATCGTAGCTCAGAATAGCACAAACCATGTTAAACATCAGTGGAAGGCTGATTTTTACTAGGAGAAAAGTCAGAACTGTTAAATATTGTTCTCAGGTATCATTTTTGTAGTGTTCTGTCTATTCCCTGTAAACTGTGTACTATGCAAATTATTATGTATCTAATTAAAAACAAGTTCTGGTATGCAGATTAAAATATAATCAAAAGACATCATCATCATATAAAATACTTTGTTTCATTCTTAATTACAAGGTAACTTTCTGAACTCTGTTAAAAATGAGTTTTGAGGTACGAAATGAGGAAAAAATATACATCAGTATACTTTTCTATTAAAGACTAATATTAAAATAAATGTTTTGAGCCATATATGAAACATTCCCTTTGGTAGTGGAATAAGGTTTTATGTGCTAGCTAGCTAGCTAGACTTATTGAAAAATAATTTCTACAAAATCATGAAAAAAGTGGTATAGATGACTAATGCAAATGTTATTTGTATATTAAGCCTGATCAGACCAGTGGAAGGTTAAATTCACCATGTAAATAATACCAGTAATGATAAAAGGTAAATTAGATAACATATGAAATCTAAATAATAATGGTCACTGATAAAGCACCTATAGGCTCTAATTAGATTTTTAGAGTAAGATCCTTTTTAGTAGTATCTATAACAAATAAACTGATTTTAATGTCATTTAAATATTATTTGTTATTAGGATTGTTAGGATGGAGCTCTAATAATTTGCATGAAGATCAAATTCTCTCCACTATCCCACCTAGTGCCATTTGTGCAAATGAGGAGGGAAAATTCTCCTTCCTCAAGACTCTTTACTTCCATGTATCAGAACCTTGACATAATATCATGATTTTGTTATAACAAGGCACTTTACTGCCATCTGCTGAAAAACTGTCATAATAAATATGCAAATCTATGATGTGACTAAATCCCCCCAACATGTAGTGTTGTCGTATGCTGCACAACCTGCAAAACCCGTACGTGATAGCCCTGCCCATACTACTTTCAATAGTGGACACTATTCCTCCTACCAAACTTTAAAAAGCCCCCAGTCTGAAACACTATAAACTACTAGCCAGTTGAAGTCTTAATCACTAACAGGTATTTACATTCAAAACAGTTTACATTTAGAATGTATGCTATCAACAGGATAACAAGTGTGTAAAGAGAAAGTTTTTCAAAAGGTACTAAGGACCAACTTCAGTTTTAAAAGTTAAAAAAAAAATTCAAACCTTATTTATATTTTAACTTATATTTCAAAGTTAAAAAACCCACAAATGTTTCCTTAGAATTAGTGTTGTCAGGTTTAAGAAGGCATTCTATTCAATAACAGAGTACTGAGATGTTTTATAAAACATTCTCATAATATTTTTGTAATATAACAGCATTCAAGATACTCCCTTAGATACCAAATCAGTATTACAACTCTTGCATATTTAAATTCTGAGATTTGATAATTAACCAAAGATTGTCATGTGTATTCCAGTTCCCCAAATTGGCTCTTAAAGGCTAAACCAACCAAAAGAATAAGGCAAGAGAAAAGTTCTAGCTAAAGATATGTGGTATACCATCTTCTTCTGGTATAGGCAGAAGGAAATCTTTCTTCACAAGTTATTTATTTTAGTTAAATTTGAAAATTTCAGGAATGTATTCTTTTGCTTATTTTGGGTTGTGTCATTTGCTTTCATCTAATTTTTAATCATGCAAGAATAACCATATATCCTGGTTTTCCAGACAGTTCTGATGTATGGCTACTGGCCCAACACAACAATTGATAGCCCCCTTTCCATTTCAAAGTGTACCACTTTATACACTTTAACCACGACCCTTTCTTACTGATGAACAATTACAAATTCTGCAAGCTGAAATTTGGACTCGCTATTTATGCATGGCTTAGCAATAACTGAGATGAAAAGCAAAAGTTATAACGAAAGTTATCAGAGAAAGACTAGATAAATTGTGATGTATAACAGTTTATCTATTTTAAATGATTCAGGCTTTACAGTGAGATAAATTAGAAATACGTAATTACATTTATAGAGCTCATTTCAATTGCATTATCCACCTTTTACTAAAAGTACAAATGAATATTTTATGTGTATTTTCTCCTGCAAGAGTTTCTATCTTCTATTGTTTGCATTTGTATCCGTCAAATCCATAAATTACTTAGCATCTCCCGATTCTTTCTGTATGAAATAATCATTTGGGATTTTAAAAGTATTAAACTACCACAAAAGGATTGTTTGACATTGTCAGTTTGCTACTATATATATTAACAAAAAGCAAAGTTTAGAGCAATGTTTTTACATTGTAACATTCTATGACATTTTTTATTTACTGAGCCTCACAGAGAAACCAAATTAAAAAAAAAAAAAAAAAAAGGACAATTGTTGGACATGGCAATTAGTCCCACTGCAGTTTTAGGAAAATATTAGCTCACATGTAGTCATTCAACAATATCCCTTACTATATTCAAACTACTTAAATATTAAATATCCTGATTGCACAGGATAATTGGGAAATTAGAGTCCATTTTAGTTCTGTGTTAGAAGTAATGAAATTCATGAGTTCTTGCAAGGCGGCAGCCATACATGTGACACGTTTTATGCATCTTAAAAAAATATATGTAATTCCTCAGCTATAGATGGTTTGCCTGTTATATCACTTCTACATGTAGGACTGTGATCACTTTGCATTTCCGCTACAAACTAACATAAATGAAGGTAGGGGAACCAAAATGTTTTAAAAACCATATCTATTTTCATTTTTAAGAAACAATACCCATATTTTTTTCAAAAAAAAAAAAAGACATTAGGTTACTGCCTTTAAAGTTCAAGTTCCATTATCTTAAGATATAAACACACCTGGATATGAGATTTTTAAAAACCACACATACACACAAGCTCTAGGTAGAGCTGTAATAAACAAATTCCTTTTATAAACACAACTTTAACTGAAAAGCCACAGTAGATGGAAAAAAAGAAGAAAGGATATTACTTGGTAAAATCCAGTGACATCTACAATAGTTTTACAGCACATTTAAGCATTCTACGGTTTTATATCTTTACCTGCCTTCCATTTCTTAGTTGCTCCTTAAAAAATTGCCAATTACGACTACAGGTTGAACCTCAAACTTAGTCCTGATTTTGAGTGCCAGGAAAAGCAAAACAACACTCCAAATTTCTATCTTAATGTTATAACCTTACTTCAAAAATGGTTTTATTTAAAATACAATGCCCATCTAAATGGAAAAAAAAAAGAAAACCAAGCAGCAATATGTAATTATACATAATAGTTATTCATTATATGGGAAGTGTTTTTTAGGATGATATCTAGAATGCACTTGCTCTGTGAGTCTCTTCAATAATTAAATCGACTAGACTGACACTATCAAAAGTAAGCATACTGTAATAAGGGGCACACACTTACAATACTGCTAGCCTTAAAAGCAGTAAAGCAAAAGAAAATATACCAAATAGCACATGCGTATCTTAACAGAACTTCCACTGAACTATCAATGGCTTCTATGCAATGTGCTCTTTTCCATAACTGTATTAACTACCAAAAAAGGAAAGATGAGACTGAAATCAATGGTACTGAACTGAATTGTTTGAAGCCAGTACTCCACATGTGGGGAAAAGTGCATTTAGTTCAGCAGCAATATAGCACAGTGTGAAGATATTGTGCTTAGACGCAGATATTCCAGAACTGAAAGATGTACAAGGCAAGTCAAGATATAAAACCATAGTACACTGTTAAATAACCTTGAAACATATATATATTGCAGTGTTCAAAGAAAAACATTCATTTCATTGTACAAGGCTAGGGAGAAATCCTTAAAGTTACCTATCGTAGTTTATGATATAATAAATACATATCTATATAGCATTGTATATACATATATAGAATGTGTGTTTATGTGTATCTTTGTCTTTTTTTGCCAAATTATTCTGTTAGTTTTTGTGGATCTGCAACTTTCAGGAATGAAAACTCCTTTACACTACAAGTTTCTGTTCCCCCAAACTTAAGATATTTATACTAGAAAAGGTCTCAATACCCTCCCCCAACAACCCAAAGACTCACTTCAGATATTTTGCTTCACAATTGATCAGAGAAACATAATTAAAGGAATTCTAGAATTTCTGACTGTATCTTTTCACTTTGCCAGTTGTTTCAACAAGCAATTATCTTTTAATATTTAAATCAGCTGATGCAAATTCTTTAGCAGAGGATATAAACTCTAGATTTCACTGATCAAAACAGAGCAAATCAAAACCAAAAAAAAAAAAAAAAAAATCCAGTGATTTACTCTGACTGTAAACAATATATAAAATTCAAATCTCAAATTTCAAAATAAGTTAAAGAAAAATTATACCTTCAGGGCCTATAATACTATAAAGATCTGACAATTGGTAAGGGGAAAATATATATGAAAAGTTGCAACAAAATTGTTTGCCCAGGATTTTTGCTAAGAGAAAGTATATCTAACTATACTACCTCTGGCCCTTAAATTTAATAACTTCATAATTTGTTGGCAAATGTTTTAAGCAAACTGGCATATCATATTACACAACAGAAAACATCCATCAAGTTCAGCAAAGAAAACTTATATAAGCCTTTTGTACAGAATTTAAAAAAATCTAAATGGCTATGATTCCTCTATTAGCAGAAACACATAACGCAGTCTTTATAAATCTGCCAAATATATCAATATCTACATAAATAGATACAGATATAGATATGAAACATTAATGGCAGTCTATTTTCGAACAGTGTGTGGGACCAGCAGATTTGTATCAGACCATGGCACGATATGGACCCTGCATCTTTAGGAACTGAATGATGAAAGAAGGACCCCCAGCAACAATCTGAGGTGGAAGATGGCTGAGTGGACAGTTCTCAATACTCATGATTGAAAGCTTGCTGCAAAGAGCCAGCTCAAAGGGAAGGCTATGCAGGTTGGGGTTGTCATTCAAATACAGCTCTTCTAGATTCTCCAGTGTACCTGTTTTAAAAAACAAAATTATTATTTTTTAAGAAAATTAATTACTATTTAAAAAGTTCAACTGGGCATGATCCTTATCCTGGGTATTATGCATACTGAACACACATTTCCTTTTACTCTCTTCTCTTAGTTTTAAAACTTTCTACAACTTTGGATCTCAAACGTTCCCACATATTCACATAAACTGGGAAGATTAAAAAAACCATGATGTCCAGGTCACGCTCTAAACCAATTAAATCAGAATCTCTTCCTTTATGGTTGGTTTTCAAGCTTGGAGTTTTTTTGAAAAAACATATACTACATCTCCAGAGACTCTGTTTGGGATAGCTTGGCATTCATGTGTATTTTTTCAAAATTCCAGAGGTAAGTTTATTATACAGTCAGTGCCTATATTCACTTTCCTCTTGGAGAAAATGTGATAATCTCTCTTAGTAATAAATTTCTCACGTGAAAGGTTTTTGTTACTTTGTATAAATCTTTCGCTAAGAGAGTTATTACATATTTGACAGTAAGCCAAAAATCAATTTATGTAATCTTTTAAAATTTTTTCTTAGACTGTCTTAGGATACTCATACTTTCTAGGCAAATGTGTCAAGCAATTGCATGAGGCCAGATGGATAAAAATACTAGAAATAAAAGTGTATAGCTGCCTTATGTGCTTCCAATTTTTAAACTTTAAAATTTATAATTATTTGATAGTGGTATGTAGAAAACTAATGAAAAACAACAGTTACTAGGTAATGGATTTGTTCACATTTAAGATTTTATTTATTATGCAGAGCAACTCTGTGAGAAGTTACTATTATCCTTATTTTACAGGTAGTAAACTTGAAGCTTAGGGAGTTTCTGTACCTTATCCAAGCCACAAAACCAATAAGCAGCAGAGCCAGATTTTGAATTGTCTTATTTTACTCCAAAACCATTCTTAACCACTAATCTATAGTGCCCCTGAAACAGCATGGTATAGATGGGAGAATATAATACATGGGATTACTAATTTTAGAATTACTATGTGACCTTAATCAATTAACTCTCTTTGTAAAATGAGGCAATTTACACTGCCTAAAATTTAAGGTGTTTACATTGATAGTATGAAATAATGGATATGAAAACACTTAGAAAATTCTAAAGTACTCTCAAATATTAATATCAATCCTAAAACCTCACAAGGGAAGGTTCTTTCGGCATAAGACACTACTAATTTAATTCAAGCTTGTGTAATTTTTAAATTTGGAAGAAAAATAACTCTTCTAAATTGAGGTTAAATCTACTGAAATATAAGTACACTAAAACATTGTCAAATATAATATTAACCCTAATACCCCATGAGGAAACCTAATCAAAACCAACCAACCAACCAACCACTACTGGTGTTCTATAAAAAAATCTTGAGCCTGATGTAACCTGATCAAGATGAAAAAAATAGTAGATTTGTTATATTTATCTGAAATACTGCTTGAACACACAAAAGCAAATTATTACCACAAAGTCAAGTATCCAAAGGGTTCATACCAATTTCCTCAGGAAGATGAGTAAGTAGGTTCTCTCCAAGGCCTAGATGTGTAAGATTGGTAAGGTGACCAATACCTCTCGGAAGAGTGGTTAATTGGTTGTTTGTCAAGACTAATTTCTAAAAGATTAACAAAATAAAAGACGGTTACATACATATTTCCTATAACTGATGTAAATTTTTAAAAACTACATCTAAACTACTAAACCAATAAAATAAACATGGAAATTAGATTGGATAATATAAGAATCACTAAATAAGTTTTTCTTTCAAAAAATATCATTTGTTAGGAAGACAAAAGCAGGTAGGTTACATGAACATAAAATTCAGCCCTAATGCTGTAACAGGAAAATCTATCTGGTCCAAGAATAATGTGCAATTTGGAATGCATTCCAAAAACTTTAATTATATACCTATAAAATCATCAGGATAATGTTTTACCTGTAAATCCTTAAGATAAGCAATTTCATTTGGCAAGGATTCTAATTTGTTCTCCTCTAGATCCAACTCTCTTAACTTCCTAAGGTTTCCAAGACCATGGGGAAGCTTCTTTAGAAGATTGTTTGATAATATCAGAACCTAAAGAGAAATTTTTGATAATGTTTGACAGCTCACAAAACAGAATTATATATTATCATTGCGTGGCTTAAAATTTATTAAGCAATGCTAATTTTCTAAACAGTGAATATTGAGGGTAATGTTTAATTATATAACAAGACATTAAACTTACTATTCTAAAAAAAAAAATCACCATAGTTACTGGAAACAAAATAGTTTGATTAAGACAAAACTAATAAAAGCAAAAGGAAAGAATTTAATTTTAACTAAATTACAAAAAATATAAAATTATTAACTACTTGCACTAAGATTCATACAGTTAATGGTATTTTGATACTGAATAGTTACAAATATGTATCTAATAGGAAATCAATTATTTATTCAAAACTCCTTACAAACCATCATTTAAGGGAGACAACAACTGACTTCTAAACTGCCCATATCAATCCACTACAGTTATTATTTGTAGAAAATTTATTACATTGCAAGGCATCCTGCAATATCCTGAAGAAGGAAAAAAAAAAAGGTTGAAGAAGGTAATAGTCCTTATTCCCAGAGAAGATACAATGGGGGAGGGTTAGGTGGGGAAACAATACTGGGTACAGGGATAGTGAAAAGAGCACTAAATGGAAAGATCCATATAAAGTTCTGGCTAATTTTTTATGCCCACTTATTTCTCCCAAAGTTATACTACACATAGTGAAGTAAACAGATTCAGTAAGACCAAGAAAATGATATCATTTATTGAGCTATCATTTATTGAGTTTACTACTATTTGCATTGCACTATACTAAATGAAAAATGTGCATTATTGCATTTAATCCTAACTAAAACTTTATGAGGAGAATACTATCATCCCCATTTCACAGCTGAGGAAACTGAAGCTTGGGCATGTTAAATCCATAAATAGAGAGAGTTAAAGTGGAACTGTACCCAGATCTGTTTGGCTTCAAAGCTCCTGCTGTTAACCACTACACCATACTATTTCACCTTACTAAATACAATAATAAAAGAATATAGAAATTAGATTTTTTAAAAACATGAATACAGAGGACATTTTTAGAAATACTTATTTACTATTAGTAAACTTTTTTATCAAAGGGTGAAAATGTTAGGAACTCAAGAGGCAGGAGAAATCATCCTTGACTGAGGAGGTGACAGGAAGATGGATCTTTAATTATGAGAAATAATTTTAAAAGAAAAATTTAAGGGGATGAGAAGAGAGCATACTAGATATTGGGAGCAATAAGACTAAAGGTACAGAGCTAGAAATATGCACACATTGCCAACAAAGAAAATAAATTTAGTTAGTAAATAAAAGAGGAGGTGGGTATTCAGGATGGAAAAGTAGGTCAGAATTACATGAAGGGTTCTGAATTCCCATCTGAGGAACCCATAATTATTTTAGAGGACAATGGTGCAGCATTCTTAAACAGAGCTAAGAAAAAAACGATGTTCTAAAAGATGCTAAGTTTTAGAGACCCTTTCTTTCAAAGATACTTTATAGCATTCAAACCTACCAACTTTTAGTGGGCAAGAGTAATTCAAAAGCATTGAGCCCAGATTAAGTCAATACTTCATCATACTAATAGGGCTGCATGTTTAAGAGAGCACTAACATTTCTTTTTTTTTTTTCCTTTTCTTTTTCTTAACTGATTAAATCTGGACTTTATCTATTTATTTATGGCCATGCTGCATGGCATGTGGGATCTTAGTTCCCAGACCAGGGATGGAACCCATGCCCCCTGCATTGGAAGCACAAGGTTTTAACCACTGGACTGCCAGGGAAGTCCCGAGAGCACTAACATTTCTATTGGGTTGGCCAAAAGGTTTGTTCGGGTTTTTCCGTATCATCTTACAGAAAAACCCGAACGAACGTTTTGGCCAACCCCAGTAATTATGATCTTCACCCACTTAGAAATTGTTTAATTGGAAACTTCACGAGTGAGAAAACTGTGGAAGAGTCTAAGGAGTTCTAGATGCTCTTTTATACTCACCTCAAGAGAAACAAGACCAGACACATCCTCAGGGATCTTTGTGAGCTGATTTGTAGCTAAATTCAATTCTACCATACTGGTCCAAGTTCCAAAATCCAAAGGAAGTGATGTCAACTGATTGTCCTGACAAAGACAAAAAGAAGCATTCAAGGTAAAACCACAAAAACAAAGCTCCATATGTACCTCCCTATAGAAAAAGAATTCTTAAACAGAAAAAGTCATTCCCTTTTTTGATGTCTAAATATATTGGATGGGCCAAAAAGCGCCTTTGGTTTTCTAAGTAAAATTAAAAGACACATTTTTTCATTTTCACCAAGAACTTTATTGAACAACGTATTCACCCTTTTGTTCCACTACGTTCTGCCATTTTTCAGGCAACTTCATAATTCCATCTTCCCAAAACTTTTTATCTTTTTGAGCAAAGAACTGGTCCAGGTGCCTTTTACAGTCTTCCAGGGAATTGAAATTTTTCCCATTAAGAGAATTCTGTAAAGACCGAAATAAATGGAAACCCAAAGGTGCAATGTCTGGTGAATACAGCAGATTAATCAGAACTTCCCAGCCAAGTTGTAACAGCTTTTGCCTGGTCATCAAAGAAACACGCAGTCTTGCGTTATCCTGATGGAAGATTATGCGTTTTCTGTTGACTAATTCTAGACGCTTTTCGTCAAGTGCCGCTTTCAGTGGGTCTAATTGGGAGCAGTACTTGTTGGAATTAATCATTTGGTTTTCCAGAAGGAGCTCATAATAGAGGACTCCCTTCCAATCCCACCATATACACAACATCATCTTCTTTGGATGAAGACCAGCCTTTGGTGTGGTTGGTGGTGGTTCATTTCACTTGTCCCATGACCTCTTCCATTCCACACTGCTGTACAGTATCCACTTTTCATCACCCGTCACAATTTGTTTTAAAAAGGGAACATTTTCATTACGTTTCAGTAGAGAATCGCATGTGGAAATACGGTCAAGAAGGTTTTTTCGCCTAACTTATGTGGAACCCAAACATCAAAGCGATTAACATAACCAAGCTGGTGCAAATTATTTTCAATGCGTGATTTGGATATTCTGAGTATGTCAGCTATCTCCCGCATAATATAACGTTCATTGTTCTCAATTATTGTTTCGATTTGATCGTTATCAACTTCAACTGGTCTACCTGACCGTGGAGCATCGTCCAGCGAGAAACCTCCGGCATGAAACTTCGCAAACCACTTTTGACACATTCGATCAGTCACGGCACCTTCTCCATACACTGAACAAATCTTTTTTTTGTATTTCAGTTGCGTTTTTACCTTTCTTGAAATAATAAAGCATAATATGCCAAAAATGTTGCTTTTTTCTTCCATCTTCAATATTAAAATGGCTACACAAAGATTCACCAATTTTGATAAGTCTTTTTTTAAATGCACGCTGATATGACAGCTGTCACATACAATCTAACAAAATTGTTTTGAATGAAGTTAAAGACAACTAAGTGCTACTAGAGCCATCTTACGGAAAAAACCGAACGAACCTTTTGGCCCACCCAGTAGAAAGAAGAGAAAAGGAACAAAAACTCTAAGCCTCCAAAGTTCTTCAAACAGTAATTAGGTTTTTATTTTTAAGTCTAAACTAGAAGTTTGTTCCCTATGCGATTATCTGTGTTGGATATGGAAAAATACACTATACAGATGAAGAATTGAGATTTCAAAGGTCCCAGTGATAAATATAATGTTTTCCTCACTTCACAGTAATGTATAGAAATCACTGAATAAAATCTGAATGTTCATGAGCACAGTGGAAGAAGAAATATCTAACTATAGCCCACAAGGAATCCAGATAAGCTCAGCAATTCTAGAGATGCTGAACAATAAAGTAGGAGAGGAAAAAAGTTGTAATAAGACAGCAAATTAAATCATTAAAACACTAAGTATCCATGATTTTACTTTAAAAATCCATACGAGAAGATGGTAAAAACATACTTATCATTAAATAATAAAAACAAATGATGAAACACAGTGATTCTAATTTTATTTAAAAATTAGATATAGCTATACACAGAAAAAATAGTGAAATACATGCCAGTGATTCACTAGTTTTTTTCCCCGCTTCCTCATATTCACTTATAAAACAACTCTTACCACACCGTTGTGTGCTCGGGGTATTTTGGTACTGAGATGGGACCATCAGTATTCCCTGTCCCAGTTGGGTATCAATGATATATGCTGATTTATTAACAGCAGTGGAATTTTAAAATTTTATCTCCTTTTTTGTTCATCTGTATTTAAAATTTTTTCTGCAATGTACATTAATTACTGATCTCATTTTACACAAAATTATCCGTAAGAGAAATCTCAAGTAGAGAACATCCATTTGAAAGCCAAGTTTTTCTTCTATTATAATATTTAAACTTATTACCTATTTAAACTTCTTATCTACCTATGCCCAAACTACGGATAGTTATTAGCACGATAAAGTATTTTCATTAAAAAAATTTACTACTGATGCTTATGTGAGGAGGAGAATGTCAGGCATCATTTTGACTTCTTTCAAGAAAAAGTTTTATTAACCATTTGTCTCAGTTTTGAAGAAAAATTAATTTCAAAGCTCTATGCAAAGTTTTTATCATTTCACTGAAAACAGCAAGCTTTTCCAAGCTAACATATTACAATAACATAATATCCATAAAAATGTTTAACCAAATGGGACTTCCCTGGTGGCGCAGTGGTTAAGAATCCGCCTGCCAATGCAGTGGACAAGGGTTTGAGCCCTGGTCCGGGAAGATCCCACATGCCGCGGAGCAACTAAGCCCGTGTGCCACAACTACTGAGTCTGTGCTCTAGAGCCTGTGAGCCACAACTACTGAGCTCACGTGCTGCAACTACTGAAGCCTGTGCACCTAGAGCCCATGCTCCGCAACAAGAGAAGCCACTGCAATGAGAAGCCCGCGCACCACATCAAAGAGTAGCCCCCGCTCGCCGCAACTAGAGAAAGCCCGCGTGCAGCAACGAAGACCCAATGCAGCCAAAAATAAATAAATGAATAAATTTATTTTAAAGAAAATGTTTAACCAAATGAATACCTGGACTGCTGTCTAAGCCTCGTATTACAAATGGAACATTCAGAACTCATGCCATTACCACTGGTAAACCTCATATAACCAGACTTGTTAAGAGTATATTTTACTTGTTTAAGATTATAAGACTACTTTGAACTTCCACTGGTTCACTTATTATATACTTCCAAACAATTATAAAAGATACATATACTTATGAAGAAGTATACATAGAATTAAAAATTATACAATTAGACTGTAGTTTAAAGAACCACAATTATTTTGAAATGGTTCATCAAAGACAAAAGGATGTAGTATGATACAATATAAAGAACACTATACCTGAAAGCAGGAAATCTAGGCTTCCTGGATTCCTACCTCAGCCATGAATTAGTTATGTGGCCAATAATTATTACCTGTGGGCCTAAAGTTTGTTCACTACAAATTCAATCACTGGACAAATCATTTTTCATTGCTTTCCTCCTTTTGCAATAAAATTCCTTTTTCTGATTACAAATGTGAAACTCATTCACTGTAGAGAATACAGGCAAGTAAAAAGAAACTAAAAATCACCCGTTAGGAGAAAATATTTGCAAATCATCTATCTGACAAGGGATTAACATCCAAAATATATAAAGAACTCATACAACTCAACAGCAAAAAAACCCCCAAACAATCCAATTAAAAAATGAGCACAGGATCTGAACAGACATTTTTCCAAAGAAGACATACAGATGGCCAACAGGTACATGAAAATGTACTCAATATCACTAATTATCAGGGAAATGCAAATCAAAACCATAATGAGATATCACTTCACTGCTGTCAGAATGGCTATTATCAAAAAGACAAGAAACAACAAGTGTTGGTGAGAATGTGGAGAAAAAGGAATCCTTCTGCACTGTTGGTGGCAATGTAAATTGGTGCAGTCCCTATGGAAAATAGTATGGAGGTTCCTCAAAAAATTAAAAAGAGAATTACCATATGATCCAGCATTTCTACTCCAATGTATTTACCCAAAGAAAACAGAAACACTAACTCAAAAAGAAATATGCACCTTATGTTCACTGCAACATTATTTACAACAGCCAAGATATGGAAACAACCTAAGTGTCCACCAATGAATCAATGGATAAAAAAGATGTGGTATATATATTCAATGGAATACTATCCAGTCATAAAAAAGTATAAAAATCTTGCCATTTGTGAGGACATGGATGGACTTTGAGGGCATTATGCTAAATGAAATAAGTCAGACAAAGAAAGAAAAATACCGTATGATCTCACTTATATGTGGAATCTAAAAAAAAAACAAACAACAGCAATAACAAAAACCAAGCTCAGAGAGAAAAAGAACATATTGGTGGTTGCCAGAGGCAGGGGGTAGAGGGTAGATGAAATGGATGAAGAGAGTCAAAAGTACAGCATGGTGATTATAGTTAATAATATTGTATTGCATATTTGAAAGTTGATGAGAGAGTAAATCTTAAAAGTTCTCACCACAAGAAAAAAACATTCTGTAACTATGTATGGTGATGGATTTTAACTAGACCTACTGGGGTGATCATTTAACAATATATACAAATATTGAATCATTATGTTGTACATCTGAAACTAATATAATGTTGGAGGTCAATTATACCTCAATAAAAAGAAAAAGATAAAAAAAAAGAGATCACCCATAAATAATTCTGATATTCAAAGATAAACAGTATATTTTAGTAAACACTGGCTATATGTATGCATATAAATCTATAGATATTTAATATGTAATTGAACACATTAAAAACAGCTTTTAAAAACAATGTGTACAAACAGAATCTTTTCATGCTTAACTTTTTCCTACTTAATAAATTGATATTATTTCAACTGGTATTTAATATTCTTCTAAACTAGAGTATTATTTGTAATTGCTTCATATTATTTCACCGAAGATATAGTACTTTTAAGAAATGAAATCCCTATTAATTTCAATAAGTTGGTACCAGTTAAATGAAAAGCTCTGCAATAAATATCCCTACAACTATGCTGTTATGGGTATTCATGATTATTCAAATTGCTAAGGATATTGCATGGTTCTAAGCTATTTGTTGTCTAACACAAATTGTCCTGAAGTATCCTTATTATCAGTTTAGAGTCCCATCAGCAAGAAGCAAGTACCCATTCTGACAGATAAACCATAAATATTAAAAGTACTAGTCATAGTAGTTATTTTCCCCTCACACAAATAGAGGCTTACCTTCATATTCAGCTTACTTAATACTTTTGCTCTGGAGAAAATTCCAAATGGGATTTTGTTGATTCGATTGTGTTCCATGTTGAGGGAATAGATGGTGGAAAACTGAGATGGACCACCTACTGGATATAACTGGAAGCAGTTTCTAGCTAAGGTCAAACTATTCAGTTTCACAAGACTTGATAAAAGACTCTGTAAAAAAAAAAATGAAATAAACATAAGAATTAGAACTGTAACAAGACTTATTCTGTAGAGTACAGAGCAGCAGTCCCAAACAAATGCCTCAAAGGGCCTTGCAGGTAACAAATGACAGAGACTGGATGGACCGGTTCTGTGATGCCTCATCTAGAGGAAAGTCACTCACTACTCAGCTCTAGCTAACTGTTGCCTTGCAGGAATGTGGAGCCAATGTAGTCAGATTTCCAGACTTTACAAAGAAACACGAAATTCATTTACTTATATTAAATCTCCGATTTTTATTCTTTGGCTTTAATTTATTTAAAATACTCTACAGGGTAAAGAAAATATGTCTGTGGGTAAGAGGTGCTTCATGAGTGGCTAGTTTTAGACCTCTATAAAAGCGGAAACGTTGGTAATCAGACAGTCCTGGGTCTGAGTCCTGACTCTGCCATCTGCTATGTGATCAATCCTATCCAGGTCTTAGTTAAGTACCTATCTCTAAATTATTATTAAGGTTAATATAATGCTTGGCACAGAGTAAGGTGTCATTCAGTAATTTAAATGTTCCTTTTAGGAATATTAAATTCAGAAGATAATATACTTCCTCATATTATATAATATATTGCTTTTCCATACAGTAAATTTCTGAGGGAATATACATCTACCAAACAAGTATTTACTTAGCATATAATCCCATATTCCCTCTTACTTCAGTCTCCTACCATGTAACCAGTGTTAGGTATTATAAAAGAATCTCTGCCATTAAGAAGACTAAATCCCACTAAGAGAAATAAAGCACACAGATAGGAAAAAGAAAATAATATATAACTGTATATAATCAGTAACAAAGTATACAGAATAGGCTCTTGCTATTCAAAGTCTGGCTCAAGGAAGAGCAGCATCAGAATCCCCTGAGAGCGTGCTAGAAATGAGGACTCTTAGGCCCCACTCCTACAGAATCATAATATGAGTCTTAAGATTCCCAGGTGATTTGTATGCTCATTAATGTTTCAGAAACACTGGTACAGGCTATAAAATAGTTTTATATCCTGGCCCTATCTTTTAGTAGCTTGTGACTCTGGGCAAGTTATTTCTCTGAACACTAGTTTTATTCATTTGTAAATTAATGATGCCTTATTTTATAGGCTATCATAGAGTTTTTTTTAAGAAATAAAAATATATAAATAGCTTTAAAATACCTCGCATTATAATAAGTGCTCAAATTTTAAGTCACTTCTTTATTTAAATTCAAAGAAAAGAAGAAATACTGGAATAACTAGAAAAGCAGGAAGAAGGCTGAGAGTGTGCCAGATCTTAAGGGATGAAAAAAATTTTTTAATACTCAGAGAAGCAGAAGAAAATATTCTGGATTGATGTAAAGGCCCAAGCAAGGAGAATACAAACATTGTGAGGTGTGTGTTTTAAATAATATTCAAATTTTGGCTATCTACCATGAGGAAACTGAAGACTTAGTACCTGAAGTGTCAGCTGTGATTTGCAAGGCCCACTGAAGGAAAAAAATAACTATATAATTGAAGTTATAATTAGTGAACTGAACTGAAACTTGTCCTTTATGATGAACATGAATAAGCTACTCAACATTTGTCAATTGCTATACACAGAAAAAAGAAAGAATACAGAAAGAGAAAACTTTCATGGCAGTCAATTCGGGGAAAATGTCTACATCCTACTTCACTGTAAATAAAGGAGTTCTATTGAGTCTCATGGCAAAAATGTTATTTTTATTATTCTTAGAGCTGACTTACTTTATTGAATTGATATTCTTTTATGAAAAAATGTTAACACCTGAGGATATTTGAAAAGGGGCAACAAGAATGCAGCTCTCCAACCTTTCCATTCTTAGGTCATACTATGAAGCTTTGGGGTTGCTTATCATTGCTTTAGAGTCAGACACATCTGGGTTCCCATCTCACATCTTCTACTTACTAGCCTTGTGATCTTTGGTGAATTAATTAGATAATATATCTCTCACCATATTTCCAGAAAAAGTATTTAAGCGTGACAAATTTGGCCAAAAACGTGACTTCTCTTAAGTCTTATTTCCCTATTTGATGAGACTACCCCAATAACTAGTAGGATTATAGTGAAGATTTAAATGGTATAATACATGTAGAGCTCCTAACCTTATGCCTTGAGTATATGTGCTTAAATTCATTAAGTTCTTTCTCCTTTTGTGTTTATGTCTACATTAAAACTAGTCCATTTTCAGACAGTCTTCAAATGGAAAAGTATATAGTCATTTTGCCAGCTCTGATTTCAGCAATATAATGAGCCCCCAGTGAAAACCACTTTCCTGATTTTTCTTGCCAGCTTGAACGTCTAAGTGCTGTTTAATGGATTTTATTATTTTTCTTATTGTGATTATAAATGCAGATAATTACACATTTGCATTAAGAATACACTACTTCCAAAGCACATAGACTACTTTTAAATAAAACTTAATATTTTCCAATATTTGAACAGGCCAATCAAGGATTTCCCCCATAGCTTCTCTATCTGAAAACGGGCCTGTTTAAATACACGTACACCCTTTCTTCCACAGCCAGACTGAACAGAGCTGTCTTCTTTATAATTCTCTTATCAAAAATAAATCCTGACTTATTTCAGTAACAAAATATTATATATGAAAGTACTTAGCACACGTCTTTATCCTAAGAGGTTTCCAATAATTATGTTTCCCTTCAGTGACAATAAGACTGGATATGTAAATAAATGTTAAAATTTCTCACTTGGTGAAACTGATATACACCCAGTCTTTATATTTAGGCATATTGACATTGTAAAAGCAGTCAGTTTTACTTAAGCTCACAAATCACATCCTAAAATAATCCCAACAAGGTCTAATTAATATGCTAATTATTCCCTTATTATGGATATGAATCACTGTTAGAAAGAGGATGACGTTAAACAGTAGAACCTCACCCATTCTGATGCCTGTAAATTACCACCATCACAGAAATTAAAAAATCCAGTCTAGCTGTCAGGGCGATATCTACAATCTGTGGATTCTAATCCTTATCCCACTTAAACTACTACTAACAATAGTACTCTTTTGCCACAGGTGATATACTGTCATAGTAGTTTTAGTGAACTGGTCCAGACTAGAAACTACAATCCTGGGAAACTCAATTTTGTACTCTGACCAAGTTTTTTCTGAAAACGCAAGCATCTAGATTAATAGGAACCAAATTAATAGGTGCTACTTTATCTTTGTATGCCTAAGAAACAAATCAATTAAAAAAATTTGATAAACTAATTGCTACAAACCTAGAGCCTCACCTACTCAAATTATTCATTATAAATCAAAGCATATATCTGAAAAACATTCATCCAAAGCACCTTTGTTCTTAATTCAAATACACATACACACACACACACACACACACAGAGCTGGGAAAATTAGTAATAATCTAAACATAATAGGGTTACTTATATAGTTTTAATTATTAGAAAAAAAAGACTTTGCAAAGTTCAATCAATCCATAACTCCACAATTCCATTCTTTTGCTTGTTAGAATACTACAGTAAGATATTATGCTTGAATAACTACAAGCAAACTTACTAGTTGTTGGGTATGCTAAAACAGCAGGTAGCAAAAGAAGAAATGGCAAGAGTAAAAAATAATAAAGTTGAGAAAGACAATTTAAAAAAGAATATTGCATCTTGCCCAATTAATCTCTAGGCAAAAGAAGTGAAAATATTTTTCTAACAGAACCAACAAAACCCAAATTAAAAATAATGTGTTAAAAAAATAGCAGATTCTGGTGACTGGTATATGCTAAACAGGCTTTAATGTTATTGTATAAGCAGGATAATAATTTGGGTCACAGGCATGTTGCAGCTCATATTAACCTGGATAATAAGTAGTGTATTCTATGTAGTCATTCTTTTATCATCTTTCTACAATATCTTTTTTCTTTTATAACTGAACTGGGTGGGGAAGCTGAGTTTTAAAACCAGCCATACAACTTCTCCTTAATGGCTTTTACTGTCAAGTCCCAAATGACATGAGAAAGATTTACATGGTGCTAAAGCGGAAAGTAGCACACTGATTTTCCACCTTCCTTTCTGTTCCTGTAATCATATCTACTCTTTCTTTTTTGGAATTTTTATCTTAGTGGTGGGCTATATGTCCATAGCATACCCATTATTTAAGCAATTTCAATCATCATATTATTTACCCAGCTGTAAAGATTGACTAGTTTTCCCTTCATTATCTTGCAGACTTGTTTCAAGAGTTTACTGTAATCCACCTCTTACCTCTGGTAAAGTAGAAATGTTATTGTTCTCTAAATTTAATTCTTCAAGTGCACTGCATTTTGCCAGTGATCTGGGTATTGCTGACAGTCTGTTGTATCTCAGACCAAGACGACTTAAACTGGACAGGTTTCCTGTGAACACACAAAAAAATGGAATTTTTTTAAATCCGATGAGCCTGTCACTGTCCCAGGCTATCAACCAGTATTTATGAATTACTCTGAAGCACTATTTCAGCAAGATCCTTAACTTTTTGTACCAAGAAACTGCACACTACACTCTGTCAATTAGGATGAAATTGAAACCACTTTTCTGCCCTCTCAGAGAAATAATGAAATGCACAGCTATAAGTCAATCTTTAAAATCAATTATTGGAAAGTATTGTCACACTTTAATAAAAAATTAACCTTTAGATAAGGCCTAATTGAATAATATCAAAGTAGTAAATACTTTAAATTTATAATAGTTAATCCCATTTGTATCTGTGTGATGGTGATCCAATATAGAACAAGTGGCTATATATAAAAATGTACATGTAATTTTGAAGAAAAAACTTCCAAATTTCTAAAACAGTATTATTTAAAATATAAGATGCACAATTATTTTGTGAGATCAGAAAGGTTCAATATTTTCCATGAATTTAAATATAAACATTCCAAAATTTCTCTAAAAAGTTGACCTGATGGTAAAAAAATTTCTCAAAATAATTTTTTACAAACAAAAGTGAAAGTTATAGTCTTATTATCTAAACATATCCAGCTTGAGCATATTAGCCACTATTGAATATCTAAAATAAGCAAAGCAGAAAAATAGACATTTTCTACTTTTATTGCCAAGACCCATGGCAAGCTACATGTAAGCTACATGGATGAATATGATGATGTCTGCTATCATAGAAGGTTTAAATCAAATTTAATTCCCCAAACAATGTACATCAGAAAATAAGTTCATTTTGATAGCAAAAAAGATAAGAGTAATGAGAATTTAGTTCAATGTATTTCTTTGCCATGACTGGTTAATTTCTTTTCTGATTCCACATTGCAATTGTTGCTATAACATTTTTAGTTGGGCTAGGTTAAAATGTTAAATGCAGCCTCTAGTTTTAAATTAAACAGTATTATCAGTATTAGAAATTATAGGCATACTTCATTTTACTGTAATTTCTTTATTGTGCTTCACAGATACTGCAACTTTACGTATCGAAGGTCTGTGGCAACCGTGCATTGAACAAGTCTATTGGTGCCATTTTTCCAACATCATTTGCTCACTTAATGTCTCTGTGTCACATTTTAGTAATTTTTGCTATATTTCAAACTTTTCCATTATTACTATACTTGTTATGGTGATCTATGACCAGTGATCTTTGATGTTACTAGTGTAATTGTTTTGGGGTGCCACGAACTGCACCCATTTAAGACGGTGAACTTAATTGATAAATGCTGTGTGTATTCTGTCTGCTCCACTGACCAGCTGCTTCCCTGTCTCTCTCCCTCTCCCCTGAGATACAACAATATTGAAATTAGGCCAATAATAACCCTACAGTGACCTCTAACCAAGTGAACGTTAGAGTCGCATGTCTTGCACTTTAAATAAAAAGCTAGAAATGATTAAGCTTAGTGAGAAAGGCATGTGGACAGCTAGGTTGAAAGCTAGGCCTCTTGAGCCAGTCAGTCAAGTTGTGAATGCAAAGGAAAAGTTCTTGAAGGAAATTAAAAGAGCTACTGTAGTGAACACGTGAATGATAGAAAAGGAAAACAGCCTTATTGCTGAAGTAAAGAACGTTTTAGTGGTCCAGATAGAAGATCAAACCAGCCACTACATTCCCTTAAGCCAAAGCCTAATTCAGAGCAAGGCCCTAACTCTGTTCAATTCTATGAAGGCTGAGAGAGGTGAGAAAGCTGCAGAAGAAAAGTTAGAAACTAACTGAGGTTGGTTCATGAGGTTTAAGAAAAGGGATGGCTCTCCGTACATAAAAGTACAAGGTGAAGCAGCAAGTGCTTATGTAGAAGCTGTAGCAAGTCATCCAGAAGACGCAGCTAAGATAATTAATGAAGGCGGCTACACTAAACAAGGTTTTCAATGTAGACAAAACAGTCTTATATTGAAGATGCCATTTAGAACTTTCAGAGCTATAGAGAAGTCTACGCTTGGCTTCAATGCTTGGCTTCAAAGCTTCAGACAGGCTGACTCTCTAGACTTCTAGAATTAGAAGTGGAGCCTGAAGATGTGACTGAATTGCTGCAATCTTATGATAAAACTTTTAACAGATGAGGCACTGCTTCTTACAGATGAACAAAGAAAGTGGTTTCTGGAGGTGGAACCTACTCTTGGTAAAGATGCTGTGAAGATTGTTGAAATGACAACAAAGGATTTAGAATAATACATAAGCTTTCTTTGATAAAGCAGCGGCAGGGGTTTGAGAGAACAGACTCCAATTCTGAAAGAAGCTCTATTGTGGGTAAAATGCTATTACATACCATTACATGCTGCAGGAAAGGAAAAGTCAGTCAATGCAGCAAACTTTATGTGGTTTGATTTAAGAAACTGCCACATCCACCTAACCTTCAGCAGCCACCACCCTGATCAGTCAGCAGCCATGAGGACCAAGGCAAGACCCTTAAGGCTCAGATGATGGTTAGTACTTTTTATCAATAAACTATTTTTAATTAAGGTTTGTACATTTTTTAGACATAATGCTATTGCACACTTAATAGACTACAGCACTGTATGAACATAACTTTTATATGCACTGGGAAACAAAAAATTTGTGTGATGCTTTATTGTGATATTCGCTTTGTTGTGCTGGTCTGGGATGGAATCTGTAATGTCTCCAAGGTATGCCTGTATAGAAGTGGATGCCTGTGTCACACTTAACTTTTTGGAGATAAATATTTTGATGCCTTTCAACTTTCAGCAACTTTCTGATGTTTGTCCATTTCTTTCTTTTTGCTTTGACCATTTTTCAAAAAGTTGTTGTATGATTAATTTTCTTAGGTATGTCTAACATTACTCCAATAGTTACAGAAAATATATATTAGCTTATAGAATAAGTTAAGCCTTAAAACCTAGGAGGGCAGTCACCATGCCTCATACTCCTTATCCTGTTATACTCATTTTCATCCTTCCCTTTTGCTGAAGAAAACAGTGATCAAGGTTCTAAGAAATGGCTAAATGGAGCTAATTTTTACCCTTTACATTTTCAAGAGTTAGTATTGCTATCAAAAATATTCTGGGGACTTCCGTGGTGGTCCAGTGGTTAAGACTCTGCGCTCCCAGTGCAGGGGGTCCATGTTCGATCCCTGGTCAGGGAACTAGATCCTGCATGCCACAACTAAAGATCCCACATGCCGCAACTAAAGATCCCACATGCCAAAACGAAGACCCGGGTGCAGCCAAATAAGTAAATATTTTTAAAAATACTATGATAATTCTATACCATAAGTCTAGCCAACTATAATGCGAAAAAAACCTTAGCAACCATTTCAATTCCTGCAATTAGAACTATTACAGAGGTATGCTATGCTCAATTTATATTACTTTCTTATAACAGTGCTTGGAAAGTGGGCCGAGAGTTTGCTAGTTATGATTAATTAAGATTCCAACAGGCAGAAAACTGAATTAAAAAGCAACAATAAAAACTATGACTTAGCAAAGACAAGTTAATTTAGCCTTTAAAGTGTTTCCTAAATTAACTAAGGATGCTTCACTAGTATCTTTCTGATGACACTCCAGTGAGATGTGTCAAATTTGGAAGGGGAGAAAAAACAAACAAGCAGAGGGCTAGGTCACTTTCCAAAGCTCCAGAGAATTTAGAGATCAGAAATAAGGGCAAGAATAATATTTACTATTGTTGTCAATACACTGTGACATTGAATATGATACAAATGTTACTTAGAAGTTGGGTTGGCAAAAAATAATCTGCTTTATGATGAAGTATGTTAATTATAGTCATGTTTCTAACAGCAAAAAATGGGGACAACCTATATGTTCAAGAATAGATGAATAATTATTTAAATTGAAGGCACCACAGTGTAATAGAAAAAACAAAGGATATTATATTATCTATGTGATCCTGGGCAAGTTATTTAACAGAGTCTATCTCCTCACTCATAAAGTGGGGAAAATGCCACCTATCCGACAGGGTTACTCTAAGGATTAAATACAATGTGTGTAAGACACTTAGCACAATGACTGATACCTAATAGATCTTCAAAACATGATTTTATTCTATGGTATTTCTATATTCTGTTACATTCTGTACCTATTAAAATTATGCTACAAAAATCTTTAAGATGTGAAAGACTAAGTTATGATATTAAATGAAAAAAGCCAGATAACAAAATCATGTGTTTTGTATTATCTCAACATTGTAAAAAACACATGCATGCAAAAAGAGTGGGGAAAAACACATCAAAACTAACAGTTATCTCTGCATGATAGAATTATGGAAGATTAAATTTTTTTCTGTCAACTTGTCTATAATTTCCCTAATTTTCTATAATTTTGTAATTTTAAAACACCCTTTTGATAAAGAAAAAGTCTATAATTCTAAAGTCATTTTACTTTTAAAAATTGTGGTATCTTTATACCAGCCTTTTATTGAATGAATATTTTACATTTTGGAGAAGTTTTATACTAATGTAGACCAAGATGTTTGGACACTTTACATTGTGAGGCTCGTTTTCTCCATACAGTGAGGATATGAGCTAAGCTGTGCAAAAACAGAGCTCGGTAGTTTGAAGTTTTAGATAGCCATTCTGATAAAAAAGACAAGAGATAAGAAAGATACCCAAGAAGCAGCAATAAGAGCCATCTGAGAGTACTCAGCACGGACTTTAGCATAAGATATGCGAAGTGACTTAACAGCAGAGCCAGAATCAAACTCAGTTGGCTCCTTATCAAGTAATCATTTTTCGTGAATTTCATCGACTCTGCTCCAGTGAGCTTGTTTCCTCCTGACACAGAAGCATGATATGTTCATTCTTGCTTCCACGCTGTTTGACTGTCCTTGTTGTGCTCATGGAATGCATTTTTATTCCATACTGAGTCCAGCATATTTGTTCATGAAGCTTCCTCTGGCCATTCTATGAAGACGTTATTGATCTCCCTATAAACTGGACTCATGGCCACACATTGTTTTCATCATACATTGGCATTTACTTACATTTGGTCTTATGTTGTTAGTTGTTTCATGGATTAGTTACCTCCCCCAAAAGACTGAAAATCCTTTAAGGGAGGTTGCTATGTACTTCTATCGCCACACAGAATTTGTTTCAGTGCTAAGCAAACAGCAGGCATTCATTCATACTTTCTTAATAATTATAGAAGCTAAAATATTTCACTATTTGTCCTCCTTTCCATTAGGAACAAGATGCAAAAACTTAAAATTATATGGAAGGTTCATAAAAAGATTTTTTCTTTGACCCATTCTCATCTTATAAAATAGCCTATGAAACACAGATGTTAACTGGACATGGTTTTAAAATACATATCAGATTTGTCTGGTCTGAGTACAAATTAGTTCTTCTGCAAATATTTGCAATAATTTTTTCTGAGACACCCAATGTCTAAGCAGCCCATTTTTAGATATCAGAGAACGAACTAATCATTTCCAACTCTTTGCACTCCTCCCATCCCACCAAATAATTTTTTAATTACAAAATATATAAATGCAACTTACTCTCTTCCCCCAGAGAACCATGGTTTGTAGTATAGTATGTACCTATTGAGATCTTTCTGTAAGCATTTACTTATACATACATAAATACAAGATTTTTTTTAAATGTTTCCGTGTTTAGTTTTACATAAATGGGATCATTTTACATACTTTTCACCCTATATAACAGGTCACAGAAATATTTTCTGGTGAGTAAATTCAGATATACTTCATTTTATTTAACCATTGTATTCTACGATGTGTACAATTATCTAATCATTCCCCAATTGACAGCATTTGTTTCTAATTTTTAAAAAGGAATTCTATAATGAACATTCTAATACATATCTGTGCGTACATGTGAAAATATTTCTGATGTATCGAAAGATATAGATATTTTAAATCTTGATAGACAGTGCCACTAGGCTATATCGATTTCATTCCCACCAAAATTGAAGGACAGTGGCCATTTACTCATATCCTTTCAAAATGGGGAGGGAGGGAAGGTATCAATATTTTATCCCTTGTCTATCCCATGCCCATGGCCACTATAGCTACAAGGCTGGTAAAGGTGGAAATATTCCTGCAAGCAGTGATAATGTCTGACTACAAAGAATGTCAAAATCTTCTGATAAAATTTTAATTTGCTACACAAAGTTGAAGATAAAAGATGCTCAAATCTTAAAAAAGAACTGGAAGTAAAGAAGCTAATCTCTTTCTCTCCTTCATACCACTGCTTTCCCTATGAAAGAAAGTTGTTCCATTGTAATAAAATGGCAGAAGCATTTACCAAGGGGTCTATGAAATCTGCAAGAGGAAAGGGCTTATTAATAGCGGAAAGTCCCCATAATTTTGCTCCACCGACATGCCTCAATAACTGTTTACAGTAGAAAAGTAGGTGAATACAATATTTTAACCAATTTTTATTCTCAATGAAACCCAAAAACTTTCTCTGGTAACAAAGATTAGTATGGTAACCAAATTCTAAATGTTTATCAGCTCACAAACCCAGTAAATAGAACCACATTCCTGAAATTTCTCTTCCAAAAGCAAAATAAGCTTCTCAGTTTTAAAGTCAGAACAGGTTTCTAGAAGTTAAAAATTACAAAATGGGGAATTCCCTGGTGGTCCAGTGGTTAGGACTCGGTGCTTCCACTGCAGGGGGCACAGGTTTGATCCCTGGTCAGGGAACTAAGATCCCTCATGCCGTGCGGCACAGCCAAAAAAACTAAAAAATAAAAAAATTTTTTAATTTAAAAATAAATAAAAATTACAAAATGAAAACGAAGTAGTGAAAATGCCACATGAAATTATCTAGTACCAAAACTAGTGGTTATTTAAACAAAAATGATACCTCCAACTTTCCTAAACTTTTTTTTTTTCTTTTCTCCTTTTTTTGGGGGGAGGGGAAGGTGGGGTAGAAGAGAATGAACTTTAAAAATTGTAACCTATGAGAATATGCTATGCTGATGAAGAAACTAACATTTGCAAAGCACTTGTCACTTTCTTGAGAGCATGGCATGTTCAAAGAGTCATCCACATTTTGTCAAAGTCCGTTAATCTCAGCAAAACAAAAGAGGTGAAAAAAAGTAAGGATAAAATATCAATGCTTTCTTATGCCAGAAGAAAACTTGACATCAGAAGTCTGGCATTTACTGTGATTCACCCCCTGCAGTGGTTTCAACTCTAACCTCTTTCAATAAGTGGTTTTAACCACAAACTAAACTGCAACCTAGAAATCAAGCCATAGCTTGCTTTAATATTGAGCCATTGTGACTAAGAAATAAAATCAACATTGCCGAGCTTCTGTGTATAAATGTAGGCTGATCACTGCCAATCACTGGCACTCAGTTTTCTAAGTGCTTAATTTTGACTGTAAGTTGCTCTGTGTTCTGCTCTGACAGCTTGCTTTCTTATGCTGTCAGATTTTTAAAATATGGAAACATCAAATGGCTATGAGTTAAAATTAGATGCTTTCAATTTCAGCAAATATAATCAGCATTTTTAGGTTAATTTAGTGTAACTTTTGAGTAAGACTCTACCTCAAATAGTCTTTATCTTATTTTAACAAAGTAGCAAAAAATCAGTAGAAAAGGCACACAAGTTCTAATGATGAAATAATGTCAAAGGTACAATTTTTTCCAGAAACATTAAACTGAGAAACTGAAAATAAACTGAAAAGTTATACAAAAATTCTTAAAAGTCAAAAACTCAAAAGAATGCCACCATTAAAAAAAAAACAAACTAGTAAAGTTGTTATATGTAAGCAGCACTGTAATTACCTAAAATTGAATCACTAACTCTGCTTGTTGATATAACCATAATTACTGTAACATTTCTTCAGAGACCACTGCAACAAACAGACCTCTGTGAATTGTTCTGTGCTCCAGCCTTGAAGGCAAGGACTTGTTGCTTATTTCTCTCATTCTGAAAAGATACAGAAAATAAAATATTTTTTCCTACTTCAGACCCTCCTCTCCCTGATTTCATAAAACCACCTGAGACCTCAGAAGGCTTCAAGCTATCATGTTCATAGCTTGAAACAAAACGACTTCTATAATGAATCTTAACATTTTCTTTAGTTTACAGCTGATTCTTGAATTAGAAAATATTTACATGAAAAGAATATACTTTATACTCTTCAACAGGGCAGATTAATGGTTAAATCAGAGAAACTCTAAATATGTTTTTATGCACTCTTTTACTTAACGGCAACCAGCTGCCCCTCTTCCCATTTCCTTCTGCCTCTTCTTCACATCCTGATTTGTCAGTGATCCTGGCACTGCTCAGCCTGGAAGTAAATGGCAGTGCGTGCTGCCAAAGAGTGATAACTACTCTAGGAGTATTCGTGTTAAATAAAGAGCGGGTTTAAAATATCTGGGTCTACTTACAAGAAAAAGAAAAGGCAAAGAATTAAAGTGATTTTTGGAAAAGTGATTGTAAGGCGATAGAAGATGTGATTTTTCAATTGTGAGTTTCGGGCTAGTTTCTTTAGACCAGGGAAAAGAGCAGGGCAACTTCTGTGGGACTAGCATCAACTCTCCAGGATAGGTGTTATTTTTTGTTGTTGTTTTTCATTTTAAGTTATACTTTTCAAGAAGTAGACCAGAAAAAAGAAGAAAAGTATCAGGAGAATTATATTCTAAAAGTTTGCCACTGACGGTTTGGGGTGAATTGCTCTTCTCCAATAAATGAGAAGGAGAATCTCAAAGGTCAATTATGACTGCTGAGATTTGTAACAGACCAAGACCCAAATGTTCCGATTTCTCACCAAATCTCAACCTTTTGCTATACAGTCAAAATATGGGGGATGAGAGGGATGGAGAAAGGCAAAAGAATTATTTTAATAAACATGGTATATGATAAATAACTACAATATTATAAAAACTTTCAATAAACAATACTTATTCACTTTTCTATTACTTGGAATGGCAGCTGTATTTGTTTGCTGACAACTATCAAAGCATATAAAAATAAATGAGATATTTAAATTTTTATTACTGTTAATGTTTCAGTTCTCATTGATTTCCAATACATATTTGTAATCTGACCATGTAGAATATGCTAGAAGTGAGGCACTTGTGTTATTCTGAGATAACATGTCAACTAGTAGAGATTAATAATGAAGTCAAATGTTTTCATATTAATAAACACACTTGAAATACAGAAGAATTACTTCTGATAGAAGAGAGAAAAGAAATGTAAAATTAAGAAAGCCAGGAGAACGAAGGATACATGGAGAAGTTACCCTTTGTCAGAGGAAGTGAATCCATAGGACCCTAGTCTTACTAACTGGATGATTTTACCATCCTCCACTACCTATGCAATCTCTGTTTGCCAAGACTATTCATTTTAGTACTTTAATTGCATCCCTCTTTGATTGTTATTTAACACGACAGGGAAACAGACACATGCATAAAATATTAAACAACAAAATATTGTTAGATTATTTGAGAGTAAAAACAGGGCTGATTGATGACCATGCCCTTTATAGAACTCTATATATCCATATGATCAGTTGAAAGAGTAGAGGAAATTATGTTTATATTCAGGAGAAAAGAGTTCTAAGCAGAGAAACTGAGAAGTACAAAGACCCTGAGGCTAGAACTTGGCTGATATGCTCAAGGAACAATAAAGTATATGCATCTATAATATCCTAAGAAATATACAATAATTATCCCTCAATGAGAGTGATAAGGACATAATTTTATAACATTTCAAGCATCTTTAATTTCAGTTCCCCTGTCTGATTTGCTAGAGTAAACAACCTTTACTTTTCTAAGACTGAGCAAGCCTTTAATTTTATAAAAGAAGTTCCTTTTCTAAAGTGCTTTCATGTTTCATTCCACCGAAAAATGATCATGTTAAAATGCATTATTCTTTCTTTTCTCCTTTACTATTAAAATTAGTTGGTTGTTCAAAATAAGCAAATTTAGACATATTTCAATGTAAGAACATACAACACAAAGTAAATATGTCAATATGTAATTTAAGAAAACTATACTGAAATAAAGATTAAACCTATATGTTGAACTGGCTCAGAGGGAAATGGGCCCTGGATATAATACAGTTCTTGAACTTTAGAAATAAAGAACACTTTGGGTGGCCAGGCACAAAGATTAAGTCACTTATAATGGAAAAAAAAAATTAGACTGGCCTCATACTTTTTTTATATTCAATTCCAGAAGACAACAGAGCTACCTCCTAGTTCTCCTAAAATGCTCAAGGAAAAGTAGTTGAACCCAGTGATTTTTATATCCATCAAACTGTTCTTTAAGTATAAAGGTTACAAACATACAAGAACTAGGGAACTAGTGTTCATGAACCATTTCTGAGAAAACTACTACAAGATTGACTTCAGCCAACCAAGAAATGACTTGGGCAATTATGGCAACAGCATTGTTGATGAACATTATGACTAAAACAAAAATACAGACTGGCATAACAAGACATACCATAAATGTTGCATGTCCTAACAATAAAGCTAATAAAAATTGGGAGGAAAAGAGACCAAAAAGGGCAAGTAGTAGAATAAATTCACTGATTGCCTCATCTACATTACTCTACTCAACAAAAATAGAATACACATTCAATTGTACATGGAATACTTATCAAGATAGACCATACACTGAGCCATAAAATAAGTCTCAATACATTTAAATGATTCAAGTCACACAAAGTATGTTCTTGACCACAATGGAATTAAATTAGAAATCAGTAACAGAAAAACCCTTGGAAAACTGTCAGATGTTGGGAACTAAGTAACATACTTTTAAATAACACACAGTGGGGGCTTCCCTGGTGGCGCAGTGGTTGAGAATCTGCCTGCCAATGCAGGGGACACGGGTTCAAGCCCTGGTCTGGGAAGATCCCACATGCCACGGAGCAACTAAGCCCGTGAGCCACAACTACTGAGCCTGCGCGACTGGAGCCTGTGCTCCGCAACAAGAGAGGCCACGATAGTGAGAGGCCCGCGCACCGCGATGAAGAGTGGCCCCCGCTTGCCACAACTAGAGAAAGCCCTCGCACAGAAACGAAGACCCAACACAGCCAAAAAATAAATAAATAAATAAATAATAAAAGCTTTAAAAAAAAAAAAATAACACACAGATCACAGAAAACAAAAGGGTAAATTAGAAAGTATTTTGAACAAAACAAAAAAGAAAACACAAGATGTCAGAATTTGTGGGATGTTGTTAAAGCAGTATGTAAGGCAAAATTTATAGCACTAAATGCCTATATGAGAAGAAAGGTCTCAAATCAATAATCTCAATCTTCCGCCATAAGAAACTAGAAAAAGAACAAATAAAACTCAAAGTAAGCAGATGAAAGGGAAGAAGAAAGGTCAAAGTGGAAATCAATGAAACAAAACCCAAGGAAAGAATAGAGAAAAATCAATACTTTGAGACAATCAAAAAAAAACTGATAAAATTGATAAACCTCTAACCAGACTGATCAGGGAAAAAAAAAAAGAGAGAAGACATAAATTACCAATATCAGGAATGAGAGAAATGGCATTACCACAGATTCTATAGATATTGAAACAATAAGGGAATTATTATGAACAATTTTCTGCTCATTAAATGTGACAACTTAAATGAAATGGACACATTCTCTGAAAGACACAAATGACCAAGTTTTCTCAAGAAGAAGAAAGTGATAACCTAAATAGCCCTATGTCTATCAAAGAAATTGAAATTGCTTTCAAAAACATTCCAACAAAGAAAAATCCTGACCCAGGTGGCTTTACCAATTAATTTTATCAAATATTAAAGGAAGAAATATGTCAATTTTATACGAACTGTTGCAAAAATTGAAGAGAAGGGAGTACTTCCCAACTTATTATATACGGCCAGGATTACCCTGAAACTGAAACTAGACAAAGACAGGTTTTATAACATTATGTATGAATATATTGTTTATTAAAAATAATTAAGTAAATCTAATTTTTAAAACTTCTACCAGAATGTATGTTTTTTCATTATTTCTTCTTGGTAAGCAATTTCAATCTTATTATCTGGGTTTTTGTCAAGTTCAGGGAAATATTATTAAATTATATTTTATAGCTTCTTCATTGTCTTACTCTATTCTCTTTCTAGAACTTCTAGTCCTGTCTCCCATGACTTTTTTTTTCATTTATTTTGTATTTATTTGGTATTTTTCTGTCTGTTCTAGACTCTAGGGGACAAGAATCAGAAAGATATAGGTTCTAATGGCTAGCTATTATATCCTGAAGAAGTCTCAGATTACTCTTCTGTGAACAGGTGTCATGTAACCAAAGACAGTCTATTGTAACTTATTAAAAAATTCCATAACAACTGCTTCTGTTTCAAGTAGTGGTAGACTAGATAATTCAAGCAACCCTCCCATTGAAGAAAACTAAAAACACTTCTAAAACAAAAATCAGAAAGCTAACAAGATAATGACTAGTAACCAGGCTGGAAACCAGGTGGGAACCCAGAAACAAGCAAAACACTGGAGAAGATTTTGTCCTGAGAGTGCTTTCCTAACTAGAAGATGCAGCTGAAAGGCTAAGGCATGTTTCCGCCAAGAGTCAAAATCTAGAGCCTGCCAAGGGTGGGGAGTCTAGTAATCAATATCAACTGGGACCCTACAGGGCTGCACCCTAGTACAAGGGGTAAACCGGAATTAAAACAACCCTCCAATTAGTCTGCAGCTTGCCTCTGAATCATTTGGGGGGGACCAGAAAAATCACAAACCTTAGAACACAGATGGAATAAAGTGGTCACCCTAGGTACCTGAGAGAAGCAAACAAAAATCCTTCTGGAGAAAGATAACATTATCATAGGCCTCAAATGATTTAGTAAGAGAACCTTGTAAATATTCATTACCAAAATTATATAAACCTAGTACAGAGTAATTTTTTTTAATGTAAAAATTCCCTCTAATGTTTGTATAAATTTGGGGTCATTTAGAAAAAGAAACAAGAATATATAAATATGGAACACATCAGGGTAAGTGCAATCCAACTTTCTGTTCTCTGGCTATGCATTTTCAAAACACATTCTGCACTCTGAGACATCTTTTAGTCCCTCAATAATAAGATGAACAAACTTTAAAATACATTGGCCATGTTTTAAAAACTAAACAGCAATGATTTTATTTTTCAGTGTGGTCTATTTTAGCAAAGAAGGGACCACACCCTATACAAGAGCATGCAACATTCTGAAATAAGCAAAAACAGAAAATGCACCCATTCTGCAATTTAAGCAGAGTTATAGAACATATACATATTACTCAATATTCTATCTTCTTTACAATTTAATTGAGATCATTTCCTAAAATTTAGTTATTTTCTTTGCCTGGAAATGGAAATAAAAAATGATTTTAAAATACTGTCTTTTAGAAGTTTTACCACTTTGACAATGTTGAATTTTAATTTTTTATTATCAAAATGGATTTTAATGTCCAAGTAGCTATAAATGATGAACAGTATCTTCTTTCTCCTCTCATACCTATAGTATCTGGGAGGTCTAGCAATTCATTGTGCTGCAAGTCAAGGTTGGTTATCTGTGTGCAGTTTCCAATCTCCTTTGGAAGGTGTTCAAGTTGATTGTGAGCTACATCCAGCGTAATGAGGTTACATAATTCACCTGTAAATTGACCAACATAAAAATTTAATAAGAATTTTTAAAGAAAATATCAAATAATGAAAGAAAAAACATTTTCTATATCATAACTATACTTTTTCTGAAAAAGTAAAAGTCAAACACAAAATCTGAAGCTGTTATTTGAACATGACATTTTACAAATATTGAATTATGAAGCTAATATAAGGTTATATGTCAATTATACCTAAAGAAAAAAGGAAAATGACATCTGATAATGTTAAAATGTGGTTGTAAATCATTACCAACCAATATTATATATTTTTTTAACTTAAGTAACCAACTTAACCACATTTACATTTGTATATTCCATACTTCAAAAAGAGCTTACTAATTTTTTAAACCAAATTCAACACAATAATATCAGATACATTTTGAGTTTAATTTGAGGGTCACCTTTACCTCAAAATATGTATGCTTTCAAATAAGCATATGTTCTGATGTTATATAAATATGTAAATTGAGATTTATAAATCAAAACTGCTTCTCAATTTAATAGTACTCCAAAAGGATAGAAAATAAGGTATTTTTCTCCTCATTCTGGTTGAAAGGACTGTATTTGGCAATTCAGATTATTCTTAGTGTTTTTCTGTCTTCATAAACTTATTTATAAAAGTTATATTGGCTCTCTCATGATTTCCCTTTTTTTTTTTTGGCAGAGGTTGGAAATACTGAAAAAGTAAGATAAGCAAATGAAGTGCATAAAACTGAAAAATGGGTGTAGGGCATATTATTAAGCCACATATTACAAACATAAGCAACAAAAGAGAAAGTAAATTGGATTTCATCAAAATTTAAAACTTATGTGTATCAAAGGACACTATCAAGAGAATGAAAAGACAACCCACAGAATAGGAGGAAATATTTACAAATCACATATCTGCTAAGGGATTAATATCCAGAATGTATAAAGAACTCCCATAATTCAACAACAAAAAAACAAACCACCCAATTTAAAAGTGGACAAAGAACTGGAACAGACATTTCTCCAAAGATATGCAAATGGCCAGTAAACACATGAAAAGATGCTCAACATCACTAATCATTAAAAAATGCAAATCAATACGATGAGATACCACTTCATACCCATGAAGATGGCTATAATCAAAAAACAAACAAAAAAAACAAAACAAACAAAACAAATGTTGGCAAGGATGTGGAGAAATTGGAATCCTTGTGCTTTACCTCCAGGAGGCCCACCCCAGGTTCTCAGGGTGAAGATAAAAGTCCCCTCCTATTTTCACCTAGGCATATCATATTCAAAATAATATACAGATAATCAAAGACAAAGAGAAATTTCTGAAAGAAGATAGAGGGGGGAAAAAAAAAACCTTACCTATATAGGAATAAGGATAAGAACACATTGGGCTTCTCTTCAGTAACCATGCAAGCAAGAAGAGAACGGAATGAAATATTTCAAGTGTTGAGAGAAAAAAAAAAATCACCAACCTAAAAGTCTATATCCAATGAAATTATCCTTCAAAGCAAAGGAGAAATAAAGACTTTCTCAGACAAACAGATATTGAGGGAATTTGCTGCCAGTAGACCTGTCTTGCAAGAAATATTAAAATAAGTTCTTCAGAAAGAAGGAAAATGATATAGGTCAGAAACTTAATCTACATAAAGAAAGGAAGAACTTTAGAGAAGTAATAAATAAAGACCAAATAAAATCTTTTATTTTCTTATTCTTAATTGATATAACAGATAACAATTTGTTCAAAGTATTAACAGCAACAATATAGCAGGTGATTATAGATTAAGGATAAATGAAATGAATGACAGCAGTGTTACAAGGGACAGGAGGGAGGAATCGGGAATATTCTGTTATAAGGCACCCACACTACCCCTGAATGGTACAGTGTTATTCGAAGGTGGACTTATGTTAGCTGTAAATCCATACTGCAAACTCCAGGGCAATCACACACATACATACATACATACATACAAACAAACAAAAATAATTTAAACAAGTATAAATGATATGTTAAGGAGAGAAAATGAAATAATACAAAATGCTCAATTAAACTGAGATAATGCAGAAAAATGGTGAAAGACAAAAAAAAAAAGAACAAGTTCAACTAATAGAAAACAGTTCCAAATATAGTTGATATTACAAAGCAACTATACTCCAATAAAAATTAATTAAAAAAATCCAACTAAATCAATAAATACTTTAAATGTGAATGTGAATGCACAAAATAAAAGACAAGAGACTAACAGAGTGGATTAAAAAACGAGACCCAACTAAATAGTATTGTCTTCGAAAAACCTACTTTACAGACACAGGTGGATTAAAAATAAAGGGATGGAGAAAGAAATACAATGCTAATGTTAATCAAAAGAAAGCTGAAGTAGCTACATAGATTTCAGACAAAGTCAACTTCAAAGCAAGGAAAATTATCAGAGATATAGAAAGCATTACATAATGATAAACAGAACAATTCTCCAAGACATAATAATCCTTAAAGTGTAAGCAGCTGCTCATCTCCTCCATATCTAGTATAGTGCTTAGTACATAGAACAATGTTCAACTGAAAGAATAAATGATGATAACTGGGGAAAATAAAACTTGGATTCTAATACTCTTCAGGCCAGAAGTAATGTTTTTTGTATTCGCCGCAACTTTTCTAATAATACTTGAAGATGTTTCAGTTCCCCTGAAAGTAACTCCCACTACTTTAAAGGAATATGCACAAATTCAAAAGTGTATAGAGTCCCAGCAAGTAAATAAAGCAAGTTGGGAGGAGACCGTGGCTAACTTCAGCCTATTCAGAACAGATATGATTCAACTCAGGTCAATTATTGCTACACTACAGGACTTCTCAACCTCAATACTGAAATATTTTGGACCAGATAATTCTTTGCTGTAGGAGGCTGTCCTGTGCATAAGCAGCATCCCTGGCCTTTACCCATAAGATGCTAATAGCACCTCCCCACCAAGTCATGACAATCAAAACTATCTCTAGACATTGACAAATGTCCTTTTTTTGTAACACTGCCAAAACTGCCCCTGGTTGAGAATCACTGCAATGTTGGGACGAGAAAGCTCAATATTGTCCAATTCTCATGCTTGTCAAAAGAAGCTGGAAATTCATATTTTCATATAAAATCTTCTAATGTTCAAATACTAACAACTAATTTTTAGGTTGAAACAGAACAAAACACTGTGTTATCGAACATATCTGTGGGCTTTTTTCAGGGTTCAGGATGCCAGTTTGGCACCTCTGAACACAGAAGCAGATGAATTACCAATATCTTAGGACAGGAACTTACATATGACTATCTAATATTAAACTAAAAATTAAGTGTTTTTAAAAAGCAGAGAATATAATTATCTAGACTCAAATTAAGTTAAATCCTAAATCCTTTTTGATTTATATAAGTCACCATATAATAACTGAATTATTTTGAGTATATATTCTCTCCAGAAAATTATCCTCCAGCAATACAACACTCTGCAAAGTCAGGAAATCATGTTAACACTGATACATTAAGAAGAGTGTCATCTAATAACACTAATACTTCTTTCTCATAATCTAGTAATTACGAAAAGTTATGAAAATGCTTAAAACTCAGGAAATGTGATTTTATTTTTTAACAGCATCAGCACACAAAAGGAACATGATTTTTAAATTTTATTTTAGTCCATGAAATACAATAAACTCACAAGTAAATTATACATATTATTGAGTTAAATTTGAAACTTATTTTAGATTTTCCCCAAAATCCACATATACATTTTAAAGGACCCATGCAAAACATTTTCTCTTAGGAACTTTGAATTTTCTTCAGTCCAATGAAAAAGATCTAAAAAACTTCAGGGAAGTTTATAATTAATAAAAGATAGTTTCCAGGAAAATCTAAAATATTTTCGAAACTAATCCAAAATGTCCTATTAAATGCAACTGACAAAACATTTTTAGTGTGGGGAGGAAAAAAAGGAGTTTAAGATCTCTCTTATTTAGAACAAACACTCTTAACTGCCCAAGCTTTTCTTGTTCATATTCAAATAATCAGAAACATTTGAAAACTCTGAATATATTATAAATTCTGCACTAGACAATACTGTGCCAGGATAAGAGCTTGTGTTACAAATCACAAAAGACAGAATATTAAATATTAAGGAGTTCATAAACTACTTTCACACTATTTACTATTTCTATACTCTGTCCAGTTAGTTAGTACTTTAAACATTTATTTTACTATATGATCCAAATATTATTAACAAAATATAAGTTCATCTCAGATGGTTCTAAAGGACAATAATCAAGGTCTTAACAGTGACTTGTCTCTGGCTGGGTTTAAGAGTGGTTTTTATTTTCTACTTTATATATTTGTATTTTGTGATTTTTCCTTGTTTTTGTACATTTTTTAATCCAAAGAGAAAAAAAAAGGGAGATTCAAGAGGTAAATACTAGCAGTCTCTCCTACACTGTATATGGAAGAGCATTTTTTGACCCATAAATAGAAGTTTCCTGTCTGTGGAGCAGATGTATCTTTTAGTGAAAATGAACACATCATGTTATCATATTGATGACACGAGCCATTAATACGATGCATCTTATGACTCATATTCCATACTTGGTAAGCAATCTTTTAAGTTTGACTTCCTACATAGATTTGCCTACAGAGAGAACACAGACTTCATTCATTGATCCATTCTACAAATACTTATTAAGCACCTACCATGTACTAGGCACTATTCTAGGGACTGAAGATACAATAGGGAAAAAAGAGATAAAATTCCTGCCTTCATGGAACTTATATTTTAATATGGAAAAAACAAACAAATAATATATAACCAAGGTGAGGACATATAAAAGCTATAAAGGAAAATAAAGCAGGATAAAAGAATGTGATGGGGGGAAGGGGAGATTAGAGGTATTAATAGTAAGTAGAAGGGGAAAGTAACCCCAATGGAGTAGCATTTGAGTGTACACCTGAATAATGGGAGAAGAAAGAAACAATGGAAATATCTGGGGGAAGCTGAGTGAACAGCAAACACAAAGACTCTGAGGCAAGAGAGTAGTTCAAAACACAACAGAAAGCCAATGTGGCTGGAATAATGAGTAAGGAAGAAAGTGATAGGAGATGAAGTAGCTCGGAGTCAGGGTCTTGTGGGCTAAGGTAAGGACTTCAGCTTTGACTAAGGAGGTAGTGGTGAGGGTAGTAAGAGTAGTTTTTTTTGTTTGTTTTTAGAGCAGTTTCAGGTTTACAGAAAAACTGCACATAAAGTACAGAGTTCCCACATACCCCACCTCCCCCCAGTTTCCACTATTATTAACATCCTGCATTAGGTGGTGCATTTGTTACAGTTGATGAACCAACATTTATACATTATTATTATTAACTAGAAGTCCATGTTTTACATCGCCACCCACTCTTTGTGTTGTCCAGTTCTATAGGTTTTGATAAGTGCATAATATCATGTATCCATCATCACAGTATCATACAGAAGTTTCACTGCTCTAAAAATCCCCTGTGCTTCACTACTCATTGATCCATCTCTCTCCTGGGGCCCTTGGCAACCATCGAGCCTTTACTTTTGCCTTTTCCAGAATGTTGTATAGTTGGAATCATATAATATGTAGCTTTTCCAGATTGACTTCTTTCATTTAGCAATATGCATTTAAGGTCCCTCCATGTCTTTTTGTAGCTTGATAGTTCATTTCTTTTTTACCACTGAACAAATATTCCATTGTATGGGTGTACTAGTTTACTATTCACTCATTTACTGAAGGACATCTTGGTTACTTCCAATTTTTAACAATTATGAATAGAACAGCTAAAAACATTTTGTGCACAGTTTTTTGCATAGACATAAGTTTTCAACTCATTTGAGTAAATAGGAGCATGATTGATAGATTGTATGGTGAGACTATGTTTAGCTTTGTAAGAAACTGCCACTGTCTTCCAAAGTGTCTGTACCACTTTGCATTACCACAGTAATGAATGAGAGTTTGCACCAGCATTTGGTATTGTCCAACCAAAAACAATAGAATGAATAAATAAAATCATGGTATATTCACACTATGAAATATTATGCAGTAATGAGAAGGAATATTCTCTAACTACATACACCAATATGATGAATAATGTGAAGTGGAAGGGGTCAAACACAAAAGCATACATATACAATAATTTCACTTATAAAAAACAAGAAAAACTAGTGTATGTTGGTGGAAGTCAAGATACTGCGCTACCCTTGATGGGAATAGTGATTGAAAGAAGAGTTTCTTGGGTGGTCTTAATGCTCTGTTTTTTAAATTTGATGAAAATAATACTGGATTGGAACCCACAGAATAAATTAGTCCAGACTGACATAACTGAGTAAATAAATAAATGGGAGAGAAAGGACAGCTCCTCCTTATAGAAGGATTTCAATTAATAAATGCAAAAGGAACAAGGGAAATTTTTAAAAGTCATCATTAGAATATAGTAATAATTGTTTTGGGGAAGATTCACCAAGGAACCCTCAGTATTTGTTTTGCAACTTTTCCTTAACTCTAAAATTTGTTCAAAATGGAAAGCTTAAAAAAGATAAACTTTAAAGTAAAAAAAAATGGCAATATATTATTATGGGATTTATAATATATGAATAACGTAATATATATGACTAATGTATATTGTCATATATTGTATGACAATAATGGCACAAAGAACAGGAGAAAAAGAAGTGTTCTGTTGTAAGGTTCTTAGGATATATGTAAAGTGGTATAATATTATATAAACGTAGACTGTATTAAGTTATGATATATACTGTAAATATTAGAGTAGACACTTAAAAAAGGTATCAGAGATGTATAACTAACATGCAGCAGTTGAGATGAGTGGAATCTATAAAAAAATAATCCAAAAGAAGGCATGAAATGAGGGGTAAAAGGAAACAAATGGCACAAATAGAAAATAGCCAGCCAGCTGATAAATTTAAACCAATCATATTGATAACTATATTAAATGTAAATGGTCTAAACCCTTCAATTGAGGCAAAAACTGTCAGGATAAAACAAAAGACCTAACCATATGATGTCTACAAGAAACAATTTTAAATACATATAAAGACACAAAAAGTAAAAAGATGGAAAAAGATATGGCTATATCAATATCAAATAAAATCAGAATTTAGAAAAAGAGATACTACCAGAAATATTACCATAAAGACAGATGCTTCATGATATAAACTGCCTCATCAGAAAAAAAAAATCCTAAGTATATATACAACTAATAACAAACTTTCAAAATATAAGAAGCAAAAAATAATAGCACTAATGGGAGAAAGACAAATCTACTACTATAGTTGGGTATTTCAACACTCATTTCTTCCTAACTGAAGAAAAAAGTAGACAGAAAATCAATAAGGGTATACAAGAAATTAATAACATCATCAACCAATTTGACCTTGCTCCAAAAATAACAGCAAAATGTACCTTCTTTTCAACTGCATATAGAACATTTACCAAGACAAACTATATTTTATAAATCAGTAACAAAAAATAGGGAATTCCCTGGCAGTCCCAGTGGTTAGGACTCCACACTTTCATTGCTGAGGGTGCAGGTTCAATCCCTGGTCAGGGAACTAGGATCCCACAAGCCGCATGGTGTAGCCGAAAAGTAAAAAAAGGAAAAAGCAAATATGAAAGCATCTCTGAAATACTTGGAAATTGAACAATGTACTGTTAAATAATCCATGGATTAGAAAATAACAAGAGATATTTGGAAAATACTTTGAACTAAATAATAATGAAAATACAACATATCAAAATTTATGTGCTGCTGCTAATATAGTACTTGGAGGGAGGTTTATAGCTATCAATGTCCTTACATAATGCAAAGAAGAAAGATACAAAATCAATCTAACAACTTAAGACAGAAGACAAAGGACATATTAAACCTAAAGTAATAAGGAACTAGATAGTTAAGAGCAGAAAACAAAAAAAAAAAGGACGATAATTTAAAAAATAATAAAACCAAAAGCAGTTTTTTTGAAAAGACCAATAAAGCCAATATCAGGAATGAATGAAAGAGGAATGTGATAATATATGTATTACAAACTTTAGAAGAAGAATAAAGAACCATTATGAACTTTATGCCAAAAAATTCAACAGATCAAATAAAACAGACAAATGCTTTGACAGATTCAAACAATCAAAGTTCAACCGAGAAGAAACAGAAAACGCAAATAACTTCCTATTAATTAAATTAGTCATTTAAAACTTTCCTATCAAGAAAACCCCAGTCCCAGATTACAAGACTGATAAATTCTTCTAAACATTTGAAGACACAATATTAATTCTTCACAAACTCTTCCAGAACATAAAACAGGAACACTTTCCAACTCATTCCACAATATGAAGCCAGCATTGCCCTGATAGCAAACCATTACAAAGAGAGAAGAAAAAAAAGAAATTACAGATGAATATCCATGATGAATATAAATGCAAAAAATCTTTAAATTTTAGTAAATTGAGCCTAGCAACATACAAAAAGGCCCTATTAAAACGTATCTATTAAAAGGCACTCAAATACAGGTAAATAAATAATTTAGGTTTATTTCATAAGTTGTGGCCTTCCCTATATTATCATTTGACTCACATCAAGGACGTTTACATCTTTAAAATAACTCTTGTTCCTGAACTTATAGGGTTACTTTTCAAACGTTCAGGGCTTAGCTCTATAAAAATCACATCAAATCTTACTAAAATACATTTGTAAAACTACATAATTAACAAGGGCTGGAAATACTTATTACACAAGCTTGAATAGATCTAGGGACTTAGGTCAGAATATACACTATTATATTTGCATAAATTTGTCTTAAAGCCTTAATTCTCCCTTTCATCGCAAAGAAAACTTTAGTAGTTCTTCTGAGCAAGTGCTTCTGTAACTAAGCAACATGGACAACAGTGTCTATATTCTCTGAATGGATAGCATGCTATCATTAGAGTACAATGATTGCCCTCCTCCCTACACCTTAGCAGTGTGGGAAGTCAAATGTATTCTCTGGTTCTATCAGATCCTTCTAAGATGGTTGAAGTGCTGTTTTTTTCTCTGTTCTCTTACCTCCTCCTTTAGCAATAAGAGTAACTTTTCCAGGTTTCTGCTGTTTAGTGAAACACCTGACAATTTGATAACAATCAACTAAGTTAACAGTTCATTTCTAGGTCTCTAAGGTTTCTTACTGATTTCCAGTGAAAAGAAGTTATTTATTAACAACTATGAACTCCCTTTCCTGATTTCTTTTTCCTGCCAAACTAAGTTACTCATTAGCACTTGTACAGAACACTCAAATGAGATCATTAAATAATGTTACCTGGACCATGAAAGCAATTGCAGCACCTCTGGCAGTCCTAGGAGAACTTCAAGAATTTTAGGAACTAAGCGTTACAATTTGGGTTAATATTAAAAATTGGGTAATAGTATTTGGCTTCACTAAATTCACTTCAAGCCACATTTACTGAAAACCCACCATTTATTACCTGCAAAAATTCACAGAAAATTACATAATAGGGAATTAAATAAGATTTCTAAGGTCCTTCAACTTTAAAAAAAATTGCTGATTCTGTTCTTAGTATTTTTATGTATATTGATTATACATACATACTCATTATATATTATATATTACTTGCCATAAAATATAACTGCAGTACTATAGTATATACAGTAGAAAATTGATTGTTTTCAATAAATGTTAATGAGTCATATGGGTTAAAAAAATTGCTGTTTCTAATTTCTCATATATCTGAATGCTGTGAGTTTTTTTTTAATGAGTAAAAATGATCTGGGTTCTCAAAAAGCATACATAACATAGCAGATCATTCTCCTAAGACAAATTTACACAAAATTGTATACAATATAAATGATGTAGCATTTTATTGAACATACACTATAGGACAAATAGATTTTTTTAAGATTCCCTCTAACTTAGCTGTTTTTATAAAGAATAATAAATAGGAGGAAACTTTAAAGAGAAGCAGTCTTAAACTAGCCTTTAATTCAATGAAGGAAAAGTTGTAGGAATATTAGTAAGAGACAAAGATGGAGTTTATTTCTGGTTTCAAAGAGTAATCATTTTCTTTCTAGAAGAATAAAATCATTTAAAACTTCACTGTTCAGAGTTTCCTGAAGTAAAGTGATTAATTATTCAAACTGACAACCTGATGACCCTCACTCTAATCTATTCAGGCCCACCCAAAAAAATTTACAAAAGCACATCTCTAACATGAAACTCAACGGAACCGGGCCAGTTGTGGGGCGGGGGGGGGGAGGGGAGTGCAGGGAAGGATGGGGTAAGTGAGTGGTTATTTACTGTTTTCCCTCTGAAAACATGATTTCTTGAGTGCCTTGGTGTTCAGTGAAGAGTCTCTTTCAAGATTAAAAATGGTGAAAGGAGGTATGGGCAGGAAGAATGAAACACTAATCTAAAAAAGCAATGACTAAGGTTTCCATCTATCTATTTAACACAAAAAGATAGGACATTTACTTTATTTTTCCATGACTTATCGTACAAAAGGAAAAAAGTAAATCAATATTACCAAGTGAAGAGTTTTCTTGGCTGCTCTCTAATATATTATGTCTGGTGCTTTGTATTTCTTTCAGTATCCTTTTACTGCTTTCTGCCAGTATTCACCCACGTGAATATGCATCATTAGTATCAAATCACATGGCATTAATAAAGATGCTATTAATGCTTAAACAGGTATTCAGATTTTAATATAATTTCCCTATAAAGGCAACAGCACAGCTGCTAAATTCCAAATATGTTACTTAAACTAAATACTAGGCTATGTTTCACAAACTTCTAATTTCTCACATTCCTCAAATATACTGCTGAACACAAACTGGATGGCATGATTGAAAGTGGTATACTCATAAAAACAATAGAGAAGAATAAGCACTTAATATGCATAATATAAATCTAATATATTTATCTATAATAATGTGGATCTAATACATATAAATGAAAGTTTAACATGATAATTAGCATATATTTTGAATTGTAAATTCTCTTGTTATGAGTTTCAGCAGTAACTCAAATTGCATTAAAGATGTATAACTTTTAAAAATGTCAAATTCCATTTTATTTGATCTTGGTGCATGAGTCTTATTTTGTAAGCATTCTCAAAGGAGCTCATGATTTGGGGGGTTTTTTTGTAATTAAAAAAGCAGTAAAGCAAGATCTGCATCACAGAAAATAACTATTTCTGTCTTTCCTTTATAACAAAAGATAGCTTTCAAGAATTAAAAACAAATCAATAATAATCAGGAAACTATAAATAAAAAACAATGAGATACCACTTCACACTCATGGAATGGCTGTAATAAAAAAAGACAGATAATCACAAGAATGTTGATGATATAGAGGAATTGGAACCCTCATACACTGCTAATGGGAATGTAAAATGGTGTAGTCACTTAAGAAAATAGTCCAGTAGTTCCTCAAAAGATTAAACATAGAGTTACCATATGACTCAGTAAATCTACTTCTAGGTATACACTGAAGAGAAATGAAAACAAATGTCTACACAAAAACTTGTACACAAATGTTCATAGCAATTTTATTCATAATAGCCAGAAAGTGAAAACAACCCAAATGTTCAACAACTGATGAGTGGATAAATAAAATGTGGTATAATCATACAGTGGAATATCATTCAGCAATAAAAAGGAATGATGTACTGATAGATGCTATGACCTGGATGAATTTTGAAAATATTATGCTAAGTGAAAAAAGCTAGCCACCGAAGACTATGTATTTTATGATTCCATTTATATGAAATGTCCAGAATAGGTAAATTTATAGAAAAAGAAAGTAGATTAGTGTTTGCCTAGGGCTAAGGAGTTGGGAGAAAACATGGGTGGGGTGGGGTGACTGCCAAACAGAATAGAGTTTCTTTCTGGGGTGATGAAAATCTCCCATAAGTGTTTGTGATAGTGAACAACTCTGTGAACATGCTAAAAACCACTGAATTGTATACTTCGAATGCATTAATCGTATGGTATGTGAATTATATCTCAATTAAGCTGTTAACACTGTCCCCTCTCAAAAAAAATAAATCTACTGCAATAGCTTTCAACTGCAGCTACACTTGGAATAACCCAACTTACTCGTTAAAAGTACAGATCCCCTGGACCTGCCAGACCAGTAAATCATAATCTATGGGATGAGACCCACTCGTCTAGACTAGTGGGAGCAGTACAGTGAGACCTAGATTCAAACTCTGACTCTGCCATCTTCTTAGCTGTATGATCTTTAGTAAATTATCTAATCTCACTAAATTTTCAGTTCCTTTTTCAGTACAATGAGGTGAGAAGTACCTATTTCATTGGATTACTGTAAGAATTTAATGAGATATTAGATGTAAAGTTACATGTACAAAATAGTGTATGTTATATGATATATTGTGCTCAAACAACAGCTACTCTTATTATTACAATTATGTTATTTTAACTAGATCTTTATTTTCTTTTTCCCTATAAGGAAACAGATAATGCAGACTTCTAAAATGTTTGTCCCAAATCCATGCATATAAGTTAAACCTTATAAATTTTAACTCCTTATAAGAAATATTGTTTCATTTTTTAAAGCAGTTTACTTTCTATCTGATGCCCTGCTCGGAATAAAATAAATGACATTTATGAAGTTACTATTTTTATAGAAATACAGAAATTACAAGAACACAAAACTTCAGTGTCACTAATGGTGGGAGGGTGCTCATTAAAAAACAAATTCAATGGTTATTTTATAAATTACAAATTTAGGAATAAAGTTCCAAAGATTAGGCAGCCACAAAAATCAACCATTTAATTAAATAAAATTTGCCAATTTTTAAAAATAAATTCACTTTTTAGTAAAAATGTTGTAACCATCTGCTCAAGAACAAAGTGAAGTAAATTTGAAGTCCTATGAAATAATTTCCTGCTTAAGAAATGCATGTTCTTAATTCCCAGGTAATCTGATAACATCTTCTACAGAACGAAAAAAAAAAAATCCTTAAAGAAAGACTTTCATATGAATGAAAGCCAACGTTTTAGAATGGAGTGTAACACATGCACAAAACAACAGTTAAGTACAAAGACCGGAAATAACATTTTATATCTCTACATAAAAATTCAGCATTTCTTTCCCCAACAGCTTATAATTCTATTCTACAATGAGTCATACAAACAGGTCAAATTTTGACTGAATCTGGTACAAAAATCAAATGTCATTCAACAACCACATTGTTATCTGAAGACATGGAAAGGAACATATCCATTCGAATTCCTAGGCATATTTTAGTATCTCATAAGTGTGTCACACTTTATAAAAACAAGTACATTGCTTGAGAAAATCGACTGTGGATTTTCTAAATACATTTAATTAAACCAAAATTAAATTAAGCGTCTGGTTAGAGCTAAATATAGTAGAACACCATACCTAAAATTTAAACTGTATCTTTCTCAACGCTAAATAAAATTTTTAAAACACCCAGAGAATATTATATCTCTACAAAGCTGCACAGCCTAAAAACAAAGTTTCCTTCATCACCCACTATAAGACCAATGCTCAAACAATATATTTAACCTGTTTTATTCAGAATAAATTTGTCTTTCACACAAAAAAGGGAAACTTCCCTTTAAAAGCTGTATAATCAATTTTTATGTCAATTTTTCAAACTCTCATAAAAAGGGCCCACAAAGATAATACTTTTATCAATTTCTCAAAATTGGTAAGTCAACAGTTTACTACATTCCAAAAGTTGCTGAAATTTTTTTTTAAATTAAAAATATCAAAACAACTAACTTTTTACTGACTTGTTTACACACGTGTATTTCCTATTTTTTATTCTACTATCTATTCTTTTAGAAACAGTTCCCTTTTTTCAGTACAATTTAGCTTTACATATAAAAACAAGAATGAAATCTACCAAAATACTAACAGTGTTGGCATTAACTATCGCTGACTTTTCTACTTTTCTGTATCCTTAGATTGTTTTTAATGAACATGTAAGTACTTTCAAAATGAAATTTTTTTTCCAACTTTCTTACAACCCTGCTTCTTCACAAGGCTCTGATATGCCAATCTTTTGTGGTAAATTAGGTAGAAAAATAATATGAATTTAAACACACAATTTTCAGGTAAAAAAGAAAATGTCAGAGAACGGGAAAATGCAGTCTTAAAGCATCTTATATAATCATATCTTGTAACTACTTTAAAAACAGGGGGTAACAATTAAAATATTAGGCAAAAATTTTTTTTCTGCTTCAAATTTACTTTTTTCCGATGAAAATGAAAGCAGATTAGATTTGTGTGAAAAAGGCCCAATTACATCTACATTCTAACTAATTATCTAGGTCTATAAAATAATCTCAAACCGTGTACTATTAATATCGCTAAAACTGATTAAAGTAAACCATAAAGAAGACAGAACTTAGAAACCAGCTGTTTTTTAGGCAAGTATCAGATATTTTCTGATATGGAAAAGCACTGGACAAAATTATTGAGCATAACAAATACTACAAACAATAGTAGTAACCCAAGGCCTCTTACCAATTTCAGCAGGTAGTTGTTTGATTTTGTTCTCTCGAATGCTAAGCATGCTGAGTTTTGACAGGTTTTTGATGTCTTTTTCCACAGTAGTTATTCGATTAAAGCGAAGGTAAAGAGTGGTAAGAGAATCCAGCCTATACACCACTGAAGGAATTTCTCTCAGTTTATTATGCCGTAAATCAAGCATCCGCAGCTTCTTCAAGTTATCAAGAGAGTCAGGCAAACTGGTAAGTGAATTTTCACTTAGAGCAAGTGTCATGAGATTTACTAGACAGCCCACTTCTGCTGGGAGGGACTGTAATTTGTTGCTATATAAATAAAGTTCTGTTAATTGAGTCAACTCTTTGATTGATGATGGCAATATGTGTATAGACCTCTTGGATAAGTCCAAACGCATTGAGTTCTCTTCCCGGCATTTGTTGAGCTCTTTAATCACCTCTGCATTGCTAGATTTCTTTCTAGTCCCAGGTGCTGGATTTGGCCGTTTGATCGTATTATCAACTGAAAATGCCACCCCTGGTTGGGCAGCACTGGAGTCCTTCTTTCCATCTTTGGCATCTTTCCCTTTGGTCTTAGGTTCTTTTTCTTTGCTCTCTTTCCCAAAACCTCCAGAGGCTTTTGCCTCCTTTTCTCTTTCCTTGGCGGATGGTGCTTTGGGATCTTTCTCTTTAGAGTCTTTTTCTTTTCCTAAACTACTACTCATGGTGACTCAAGCTTGGGCAAAAACTACATGAACTCCTTTTATTTGCCAACAACAGAAACTGGAATTCAAAGATGAAGAGACAAAAATCCTACACAATCAAAAAAGGTGTTGGCTTGAAGAAGTAATCGCCATCTGTTACATGTTGGATCTAAAAGCACTATGCCCATTTCTGATAACTCATTCCAACTGGTAAAATGGTGCTGGTCAATCAATGATTCATTAGAATTCCTGAAATATAATACAGAGAGAGTATTATATTACTTTAGGTTATAAATTTATATTAAGTAAATGGGCTCTGAAAAACAATCTTACTGACAATTTTGCTATTTTCCTATGATTTGATACAGTAAATATTTATTGAACACCTTCTACTTTGCAAGATCCACTGAAAAATTATAAAAATTAACAAGGCGGGCTCTATCTTTAAGGAATTTACAATCTAACAGGAGAGGTAAGATAGGTATACAAGTCACCAAAGTGCAAATGTTTTTAAGAGCTGAAAAGTGGGAGAAATCACAACAGCAGCTAATGTCTGAGTGCTTTCTATGTACAAGCACTATTGTATGGAATTTACAAACATTATAACAGTTCTATGAGATAAATTCTTATCTCTATTTTACACACAGGGACAACTGAGGCACAGAAATATTTTTAGTAACTAGCTTTGTGATCCTGGAAAAGTAGCAGAGCTAAGATTCCAATGTAGGTGGTACATTGCCTATATTCCTAATCACTACGGTAAAACTGCTCTATCTGCAGCTAATTACCAGATTCTAGGAACTGCAAAGGTAGCTTTTTTAGTTGATAGCGAGAAGGATTAAGGGTTCTTAGAAGTAGAAAAGGTTCACTGGTAACATGACTGACCAAAATGATCCACAAAGATTGAAAAGATGAGGTGAGATGGAAGTGAGACAGCACTAGCCTAATAAGATCTATTCTTGGTATAAGACTATAATGACGATTATCACATTTAATAATTATTTACTTAAAAAAACACATCAATAGGCCATATATACGAAATATATTCCTTAGTCTTACCTTAAATGCAGATGTGAAAGCTTTACAATATTGAATCTTGAATTACAATAAACAAGACTTCTGATTCCATACAAGATGGAATAAGCCCACTCTACCTTGTTCCTCACATTAATTACAACTTAAAACCCTGACAAAATGCATGAAGCAACTAGCAGAATATTCTGAAAGGTAGAGAAAAGAAGGCAGACTGGTTAGGAACCTTGGATTGCAGATGACCTGGTTGGTGGTGAGTACTCCAGGAGTTTTTTGTTTTGCTTTGTTTTTATTTCCTATATATCCTGGCCTGGGCAGTAGAGAAGCCCATAACCCAGAAACACCAATAAGCATGGACTAAAACAAGGTCCAAGAAAAGTCTGCTGTCTCTAGTCAAAGGACTAGGAAGAGAATAGCACTGCAGGATGGAACCCTCTTGACTATACCCTCCTTATTCCACTTGAACACCACATAAGAAGTCATGTCCCACCCCTCCCAACTGACACTAAGGCCACAAAGACTGCAGAGTAAAACTCTGCCAACCACCCAGCTCTGCACTAACTTGAAGAGAAGCAGTACACATCCCCCTTGGCATCAGCACTGCAGCCATGGAAACTATGGAGGAGAGCCCTGTTGACCATCCCACCCTGTACTTAGTAAATGTCAGCCAAGAAGTGGTAGCCCTTTTCCTCCCCACTGGTGCAAAAGCTGTACTATGAGGAAGAATCCTGTGGATCATCCCCTGCCGTGCACTAAGCAAATGTTAGCAAAGAGGCAGCACACCACTCCTTATGGAGAGGAGGGAGCTGGAGAAAGGGATTCTTTCAATCTGTGTATTCCCAAGCACACTCCCTAGAAGCTCAGCATGAAACCAACCAGAATCAAAACAACAAATGCTTTGAGAACTGAACTGTAGTGTGGAATATCACCTATTTTTCAGATTGGCCTTGGGGTGGCATACAAACAGGGCAGACCAGAATACCCCTAAAAAGACTTTGAAAACTATATTGGAACCAAAAACCACAAAAATGGGTTAGGGCATGTATTCTGAAACAAAACAGGTTGACTGCTAAATAGAAGACTTAAAAAGAAATCAAAATTTTATAAGTCTCAAAATGTCCAGGATGTAATCCAAAATTACTCATCATACCAAGAACTAGGAAAATATCAACTTGAACGGGAAAAGACAATCAACAGACACCAACAATGAGATGACAGATGTTGGAATTATCTGACAAGGATTCTAAAACAGCTCTCAAAAAAACAAAACCAAAAAAAAATGCTCCAACAACTACATATACTCTGAAAACATACAAAAAACTATAAAGTCTCAACAAAGAAATAAAAGGTAAATCGAGAATCAAATGAAAATTTTAGAGCCAAATAATATAATAAATAAAATTTTAAAACTCACTGGAGGGGCTCAATAGGATAATGGAGATTATTGAAACTTCAGTGAATTTGAAGAAACATCAGTAGAAATGATCCAATCTGAACAGCAGAAAGAAAATAGATTTTAAAAACTCAAAAGATCCTCAGTGAGCTGTGGGACAGAAACAAAACGTCTAATATTTGTTTCTTCAGAATCCCAGAAAGAGAGAAGAATGGATATAGGGCTGAAAAATTATTTAAAGAGACAATGGCTGAAACTTCTGAAATTGGAGGCGGGGGTGGACTTATAGAGACAAAAAGCTGAGCAAATCCCAAACAGGAAAAACCCAAAGAAATTCATTCCCAGAATATGATAATCAAATTTCTGAAAACTAAGGCAGCCAGAAAACAACATAAACCTATAGGGGAACAATGATTTGAATGACAATGGATTTCTCATGAGAAATCAAACAGGCCTTAAGGAAGTGATATTTTTCCAGTGTTGAAAAAAAAAGAAGTCAACCAAGACTTCTTCATTCAGCATAAGCATTCTTCAGGAATGAAGGAAATATAATGACATTTTGAGATGAAGGAAAACAAAGAGAATCTGATGCCAGCAGATTTGCTCTAAAAGAATTGTCAAAGGAAAGCCTTCAGACAAGAAAGGAAACAGAATGAAAATTAGAACATCAGGAATGAAGAAAGATCTATGGAAAGAGTAATAATATGGATTAATATAACTGGCAATTCTTTTCCTCTTCAGTTTTGTAAATTATGTTTGACTGCTGAAAGCAAAGAATATATCTCTGAGGTGGCTGTCAATGTATATAGAGGTACTGAGACAAGTATATGACAAGGGAATGAGAGTGAAAGGACCTGAGTGATGCTAAGATTACTACACTGTATTTGAAGTGCTAAAATGTTGATACTAGTAGACTATGATAACTTAAGAATGTATGTTGTATTTCCTAGAACAATCACAAGAAAAAATATAGAAAGAAGTATACTCAAAAACACTACAGATAAATTAAAATGAAACCTTTGTTCAAGTAACCCAGAGTAAGACAGGAAAAGAGAAAAAAGAGAAAAAAGAAAAACAGAGGGCACAAAAGAAAATTATGAACTGACACATTTAAATCCAAACGTAGCAATAATTACATTAAACGTAAACATTCTCAACACACCAATTAGAAGACAGAATTTGTCAGAATGAGTTTTTAAAAACATGACCCAACTATATACCGTCTACAAGAAACTCAATTCAAATTTAATAACAAAGGGGGAGGGTTAAAAGTATAGAAAAAGGTATACCATGCAAACGCTCATCAAGGAAAGTTTGGGTGGATGTATTAATAGCAAAATAAAATTCAGAGCAAAGAAAACTACCTGGGACAAAGAGGGAGATTAGATTACATAAAGAAAATGGTCGTTTCTCCAATAAGGTAAAACATTTCCTAAGTGTGTATGCACCAAAGAACAGAGCTTCAAAAGACATAGTAAAAATTGATAGAACTAAGAAAAATCCACAAATCCACAACTACGGATTTCAAAACCCTTCTCAGCAATGGACAAACTACAGTACAGAAAGTTAGCAAGGATATAAGATAACAAATACCATAAACCAAATGGATTTAACTGACATTTGCAGAATACTCCATTTGATAAAGTAGAATACATACTCTTTTCAAGGCATATGCAACATTCACCAAGATAGACTATATCTTAGATCATAAAAAATCTTAAATTTAAAAGAACTGAAATCATACAAAGTATGTTCTCTTACTATAATGGAATTAAACTAGAAATCACTAATAGGAAGATAACAAAAATCTCCAAACACCTGAAAATTAAACAACATACTTCTAAATAATCTGTGGGTCAAAAAAAGTAACAAGGAAAATTAAACTATATATTGAGCTGAATAAAAATAAAACTATACCAGAATTTATGAGATGTAGCTTAAGTGGTGCTTAAAGGGAAATACATATTACTGAATGATTATATTAGATTACATTAGAAAAGAAGAAAAACTGCAGACCAATAATCTAAGTTCCCACATCAAGAAACTTGAAAAGGAAGGGCAAAAAGAACACGAAGCAAGCAGAAGGAAAATACAATATAGAACAGAAATCCATGAAATTGAAAACTGAAAAGCAATAAAGAAAAATCAATAAAACCAAAAGCTGATTCTTTAAAAAGATCAACAGAATTGATAAACATCTGGCAACTTTGACAAAGAAAAAAAAAAGAGAGAACACAAATTACCAATATCAGGAATGAAACAGAGAATATAGTTAAATACTCCACAGACATTAAAAGAATAATAAGAGAACAAATCCTTGATAACCACAAATTACCAAAACTCACCCAAGATTAAACAGATCGGGACTTCCCTGGTGGTGCAGTGGTTGTGGGTCCGCCTGCCAATGCAGGGAACACGGGTTCGAGCCCTGGTCTGGGAAGATCCCACATGCCGCAGAGCAACTAAGCCTGTGCGCCACAAATACTGAGCCTGCGCTCTAGAGCCCATGTGCCACAACTACTGAGCCCACGCACCTAGAGATCGTGCTCCGCAACAAGAGAAGCCACCGCAATGAGTAGCCCCCGCTCGCTGCAACTGGAGAAAGCCCACACACAGCAACAAAGACCCAACACAGTCAAAAATAAATTAAATAAATAAATTTATGTTTAAAAAAAAGAAAATTAAACAGATCATCTAAATAGTCCTATCTATAATTGCTAAAGAAATTGAATTAATAGTTTAAAACTTTCCAAAAAGGAAATTGCTAGGCATAAATGATTTCACTGGAGAATTCTAACAAAGGTTTAAAAAAGAAATAACACCAATTCTACACGGTCTCTTCCAGGAAGTACTCATTTTATGAAGCCAGCATTATCCTGATACCAAAACCAGATAAAGACAATACAACAATAAGGAAAAAAAAAAAAGCAAGCAAGCAAGCTACAGGCCAACAGCCCTCAGAAACAGAGATGCAAAAATCTTCAATGACATATAAACAAATCAATACAGCTTTTACTACTCCTGTTGAACACAGTACTTAAAATACTAACCAGTGCAATAAGGCAAGAAAAAGAAACAGGATACAGATTACAAAGGAAGAAATAAAACTGTCCCTGTTTGGAGATGAAATGATTATCTATGTAGAACACTGTAGGGATTCTCAAAAAAACTCATAGAACTAATAAGAGAGTTTAGCGTGGTCAAAGGAAACAAGGTCAACACACAAAAATCAATCATATTTCTCTTTGTTAGAAACAAACAAGTGGAAACCAAAATTAATACCATTTGCAATCACTCCAAAAAATTAAATACTTAGGTATATATATAATATGGAATATGTGTGCTTAAAACTATAAAACACTGATGAAAGAAATAAAAAATGACCTTCATTTAAGTTTCCTCCATTTCTTTTTGGGTCTGGATAGCTTTTTACTGCTACACAATATTCCATTGTCTGGATGTCCCATAATTTATTTATCTATTCACCTACTGAAGATCATCTTGGTTGCTTCCAAGTTTTGGCAATTATTAATAAAGCTGTTATAAACATTCTTGTGCAGGTTTTTGTTCAGACATAAACTTTCAACTCATTTGGGTAAATACCAAGGAGAGTGATTGCTGGGTTGTATCATAAGAGTATGTTTAGTCTTGTAAGAAACTACCAAACTGCCTTCCAAAGTAGCTATACCATTTTGCATTCCCACCAGCATTGTTGCTCCACATCTTCGCCAGCATTTCGCAACGTCCAGTTGATTTTTGACAAACATGCAAAAGCAACTCAATGGAGGAGAACAGCCTCTCAACAAATGCTGTTGGAATAACTGGACCTCTATAAGCAAGAAAAACACCTTTGACCTAAATCTCACACCTTATAAAAAAGTTAACTCAAAATGGATCAAAGATCTAAATGTGAAAAAAAAAAAACTACAGAACTTTTAGAAGAAAACATAGGAGAAACTCTTTATAACCTATGGTTAGGCAAGGAATTAATTAGATAAGACAGCAAAAGCACAAACATTAAAGGGAAAAAATTGATAAACGGGACTTAATCAAAATTAAAAACTTTTGCACTGTGTATGACTCAGTTAAGAGAACGAAAAAACAGGCTACAGCCTGGGAGAAAATGTACCAAGAATACATAAAGGACACCTTTAATCAGTAAGAAAACAATCAATCCAATTAGAAAAAGGGCAAAAGACTTGCAGAGACACTCCACCAAAGATAAAAATAACAAATAAGCACATGTAAAGATGTTGGACATCATTAGCCATTAGAAAAATGCAAATATAACTACACACCTATTAGAAGAGCTAAATTTAAAAATACAGATGTTACCAAGTGCTGATGAAAATGTGGAGAAACTGATAAGAATGTAAAACGGTAGAGCCACTACGGAAAATAATTTGGCAGTTTCTCATAGTTAAACATACACTTGTAGCACACAACCCAACAATTGCACCCCTAGATATTTGTCCTAGGGAAATAAAAACTTATGTTCACACAAAAATTTGTATACAAATGTTCACAGCAGCTTTATTTGTAATACCTCCAAACTGAAAACAACCCAAACGTCTTTTACTGGGTGAACTGATAAACTGTGGTACATCCATACAATGGAATACTATTCAACAATAAAAAGGAACGAACTATCCTTGCACACAAAATCTTGGGTGAATCTCAAGGGCATTAGGGGTTAGTGACAAAGTATCAAAAGGTTACATACTACCTGATTCTGTTCAATATTCTTAAGTGACAAAAGTACAGTGATGGGAACAAATCAGTGGTTATCATGGCTTAGGACTAGGGTGAGAGTGTGACTATAAAGGAGTAGCATGTGGGAGCTTCTTTGAAGTGATGAAATAGTTCTGTACTTTGTGGTGGTGGTTACTAGTGGTTATAAGAATCTACACGTGATCAAATTTCATAGGACTATGAACCCCCACCCCTCAAAAAAAGACTGCATGGAAAAACTGGTGAAATCTCAAACAAGAGCTGTAGTTTCATTAACAGCATCGTGCCAACGTCAACTTCCTGGTTTTGATAATTGTACTACAGTTATGTAAGATGTTATCATTGGTGAAAAGTAAGTAAAGGGTACAGGAGAACTCTCTGTACTAATAATTTTATAAATTCTATGAGTCTAAAATTATTTCAAAAGAAAAATGTAAAAAATAAAATACAATGGACGATACAAATCTACCATATGTAGATTACAAAGAAGTATACTGGCTTTTCTTAAATAAGTGAAAGTTTAAAAAGCACATTTGAAAAAAGCATATTTTGAAAATCAAAATTTTTTAAAATAAGTGAATAAGCAATTCAAATTGGCTGGGAAAAGATTCTCTCAAACTTGTTCAGTATAAGATAAAAAAATATACCCATTCATAGATATCACTTGATTTGGGAAGGTACATATTTCAACTGACTGGACTATAAGCAAAAAGAAAAAATTTAAGTGGGAGTGCAGTGAGGGAAACTTTAGGACAAAGAGCTCTTGATGAAACACAAAGATATAAAACTAGCAAAAGTACCACAGACCACAAGTTGCAAGCAGTTGTATCTGAAGAAGCAGGGTGTTTTTGTTTTTGTTTTTTTTAGGTCAATTCCATATTTTATTCGTATTTGTATTTAAGAAGACTACAATGATGCCTGGCATATGACAAACATTTTTTGAGTGAACAAATCAAAGAATTCATCTCTTTTATATACTGTACAAAATTATAAAACTAACAATCTGATTATTGTTAGTGACTATTTTGCAACACATTTTATACTAAGTGATTGTTCATATCAAGTTGTGATCTTTTATTCAATCATGCTACATGTTGGAAAAGCAGAGGTCAGAAAAGCTTTATATATAAATTTTTATGAGTATCATTAATAGTAAAACCACAAAGAGTCAATAATAGAACAAAAATGAAAATAATCTGTCAGATCCCTCAAAATTTGGAGTATTGTGCCATTAGGAAAATGTCTGAAGATAATTCAGTAGTGGTAATGACTATCATGTTGGGGTTAGGTTAAAAAAGAAAAAATGCAGAATATATTATGATAAGTAGTCAAGGAGGAATTACTGCAAAATGTTTTATGTATATGGAAAAGCATTAGAAAAGAAAATTGGAAAATAATGGACTGTTTTATTGTGGAGGTAATGGGATTATATGTAATTTAAAAAAATTTTTTATTGGAGTATAGTTGATTTACAGTGTTGTATTGTTTTATTTTTATTAATCCTAGCTTAATAGTACTTATACCAAAAAAAATTTAAGCATATTCAAGGACATTGGCTAAAGAAAAAAAAAAAAAAAAAACAAACTGTAGCGTGATAGACAATCTCATAGTCTGAGTTTCACAGAAAATAAGGCCCGAGGGAAAACTTAGGTGCTAGAAGCTGTTTCTCCATGCCTTCAACCTGAGCTGGCCTTTTGAACTTTCATTAGCCTATAGAATGTGACAAAAACAATTTTGTACCAATTTAGACTGCAAGAGGCCTTGCACGCTTCTGCTCTCTCTCTCCAGACCCTTGCCTCTCTATGTGAACAGACCAGGGCTAGCCTGGTGTAGCAGGGTGGTCTTTAAAGTCACGGATTTTGTAAAAACCTGCTGAGCCCACAGAAGCCACTTCAGGCAATTAGGCACATATGGACAGTAGATGAAACTACACAGGTGACTCTACAAAGCCCTCAATTTAGTAATTTTTATCTAAGCTTCATGCTACCCATATACTTAATAAGCCTATTTGCACTATTTATAACTCTTGTCATATCCTACGATTATCATGACAATGACCTCTAAATTATATGAAAGTATTTTACTCGTTTCTTATATGTCTTTATACTCTTCCCTCTCCCCAACTGGCATGTAAGTTCAATGAGAGCAGAACTTTTTCAATGCTGAAAGAATCTGCTCTTAAGTACTGGTTGAAACAAAAAACTACAGAAGACAGAGCAAGAGATAACCTCAGATAATGTGTTTCTTGGTTAAAAAATTCTATTTTTCCCCGAGGTCCCCTGAAAGAAGTCTTACTCCTTAAGACTTCCATAAGATAAAGAGTCCTTGTCTGTCTTCTTCACAGATACACTGTTAGCATCTATATCAGTATCTGGAATATAGTAGATGCTGAATAAGTATGAGCTAAATGACTAAGTCAAATGGAGAGAGTATCCCTGATAGTATGGATAAATTCAGAACTTATTTATAGTTTACAAACTAAGACTATATAACCTATATTAAAAGAATGAAATCAGATATTTAAACTTAATTTCAAAGAGAAAAGTGTTTTAAGAAATCATTGCACAGAAGATGACTTTACTATCCTTTTTTTTTTTTTTTTAAAGAAATTCACGTTCTTTTATTTATTTATTTATTTATTTATGACTGTGTTGAGTCCTCGTTTCTGTGCGAGGGCTTTCTCTAGTCGCGGCAAGTGGGGACCACTCTTCATCGCGGTGCGCGGGCCTCTCACCACCGCGGCCTCTCTTGCCGCGGAGCACAGGCTCCAGACGCGCAGGCTCAGTAATTGTGGCTCACGGGCCCAGCTGCTCCGTGGCACGTGGGATCTTCCCAGACCAGGGCTCGAACCCGTGTCCCCCGCATTGGCAGGCAGACTCTCAACCACTGCGCCACCAGGGAAGCCCTTACTATCCTTTTAATGCCAACATAAACATTTCCTTGTCACCTAACTAGGTACTGACAGATGATTCTAGATAGCCAAGTCTTTGATTCCTTATTCAACACAGAGTCAATGAGTGGCAGAGGCAGGAATGAACCAAAGCTTTACTTTCTAGGAATCTTTCTGCTACCGCATTCTACTATACCATACATACATATCTAATGGATAAGTTATTTCCACTTATATCCAGCTACTTGAGTAAATTATTATAAATTCTTTCCTATATAAATACATATGAATTTAACTTATTAAAATCATTTACAAGAATCACACTTATTTGTATCTTCCCACAAAGTTAGGTACCATGTTAAGTGTTATATTAACTGAATTGAGGAAACAGAGTTTTTGTTCCCTGGGAGCTCACAACTTAAGAAAAGTTATGCTGATTTGGACACAATGTCAATGCCGTATGTTATTAGCTAGATCATATTTTAGGCTATAGCAGCCTTTTTTTTTCATGTAGGCTCAGAACCAGAAAATCACAAATTTTATTTGTTTTGAACCAACTTATTACTAAGGACTCCTGCCCCAAATAATTCTAGTTCTAAACATGAGTATATTCCTTTTCCTCTTCACATAAGAGCAGACAATATTTTTCAGAGTTTATATTTTGACATATTAATAAAAAACTTTCAGCATTTCCACACTGGTAAGTCTAACAGTCAGTTCCTCATCCTTGTCTTACTCAAAACTATCGACAGCATTTAACAAGACTGCTCATCCTTCTCTCCTTGAAACACTCTACAATTGGCTTCCAGGATACCACTCTCCCTTGTTATCTCACTGGCACTCCTCAGTATCCTGTGCTGGTTCCTTCTCATCTTCCCAATCTCCAAACATTAGAAAATCCCAGGACTCACATCTCTTCTCTGTCTGTACTCACTTTCTAGTAGGGACTAGATGATTTCACCCAGTCCCATTATTTTAATGCTACCTACACGCTCTCAATGCTCAAATACCATCTCCAACCTGGATGTTTTTCCTTAACTCCAGAGATCTGTATATCCAGTTGCCTATTTGGCATCTCTACTTGGATATGTAACAACCATCTCAAATTAAGATGACTTAAATTGAACTCCTGAATGTGTCCCATCTCCTCAGTCTTCTTCTCCATCTCAGTAAATGGCAAGAGCATCCTTTCAAATGCTCAGGCCAAAAACCGTGGCGGCTTCCTTGACTTTTCTTTCACTCAATCTGACATCCAATCCATCAGAAAACACCATTGCTCTATCTACCAAGAATCCAACCACTTCTTACTACCTCCGCATTTAAAAGCCCTCATCACCTCTTGCCTGGATTGTAGCCTTCTGGCCTCCTAGGTTCCATCTTTACCCCCTTAACAGACTGTTCTCTTAGCAATCACTGTGATCCATTTAACTGTTAAGCCTGATTATGTCACTCTTTTACTTTAAAAAATCTGATGGTTTCCCAGGCTCTTACTCTGACCTTCAAGAGCCTTTCATGCTCTAGTCCTTTCTCTCTCTATATAGTCCTTTCTCCCAAATATCCACATTGCTTGCTCCCTACTTAAATATCTCATTCTTGACTACAACATATAAAATAGAAATATCTCTTTCCTATTCTTCTTCCTCTGCTTTATTTTTCTTTGCAGCACTCACTACTTGGCAAAAAATATACTTAATGATTGATTTTGTTTATTGTCTCCCTCTCCCCCAAGAATGTGAGCTCTCTGAAAGCAAGGACTTCTGATTGTTTGGTTTACAGCTGTATATTCAGAGCCTAGAACCTAGCCAATACTAGATGCCCATTAAGCACTTACCACATAAATGAAAGAACAAATGAAAAAACCCAGATAATAATTTTTTAGAATTCCTTCCTCTTTAGTAAATATAAATGATCAGTTTCAAAATACCTTTTATACCTCAATAAAACAAAAACTAAAATGAAAAATATAGAAGGCACAATATAGAACTGTGTCATTTCCCACACCTATCAAGAGTTACCACTACAATAACAAGATACAAAGGATTTCATTGAGTGATATTATGACATATACTATTCAACTTAAGAGACTTTTGTTTATTTTAAGATTGCTTCTGTCACAGCTGTTTGTCAACTTGTTTGGGGAACACTGAAAAACAGAAACAGAGGAAACAGAAAGGCAGAGAATTTTAATAAATTTTTTTCATATAATTGAAAACAATTATCCTAAAATATCTTTTATATCCTGCAAGTACTGACTTGAAAAGATTACTTTTTGTCTCATATTTCTAATCCATTTATTACTATTCCCTAGAATTAAGGAAACATTCTAATTATGAATTCAAAAACTTCTGTCCAAACTCTGGACCTGAAAGGAAATACTGCCAAGAAAACCCCAAGGGAGATGTGAGGAAAGAGAAAACAGTGAGTGTTTTTTACATAAAAAGGACACTATCATCATCTAAATAAACTTTTATCTACTTCTCACTGGGCATCTGAATTAATGATGCCATGCATAAAAGATAAAATTAACTAGCAACATATTGTACTAATAAGTAAGCAAAGCAGACTAATGCAGAAGGAAAAAAAGAACAATGCTGAATTACAATGAACTGATATGCTCAATTTTTTTAAAATGAAAACATTCCAATTCATATATTCCTTAATTTTTTTCATCCTATAACAACAAGTAGAAATCTCTGGGAAACCTAACAAAATAGTGAGTAATCTTAGCTGAAACCTGCTTGACACACAAAGGGAGCAACATACTGAAATCCATAGCTTGCTGTTTCCTTTATGTAAGGGGAACAAAGTCTCATAAATGGAACACTCTTAGTCTTTTGGTGCTAACCAGCCTCTAATCATAAGTCACTGGCTTCATGTTGGTTTATCCTCTCAGTTTTTAACCTTCCACTGATTATATCAAATCTCTACTGTCCATATTATACATGAGGGCTAAGGTTTAAATAAACTTAGCCTTTTCTCATGCCATTCTCAAGTCACTAAAGTTCCAAACACTTCTCCCCTCTACCCACTAGAGTTCTGTATTGCATTCTCCTTTGTGTTCACTTGTCTTCAGGCTCAGTCATTTTCCCACGTGTCCTCACAATGTAAGACTCTTACACTCCAGGGCTGCCAATCAATCAATTCTTAACATCTTAACAACTTGGGTCACAAGTCCCACTTTTGGATCTGAGCTTGCTGTTAATTTCTCCTTTGACCACCTCAGCATTTCTTAAACCAATTACCTCTTCACAGTTTTAATTTTAAATCCTAAACAATAATCCAATCTCTACACCAAGTTTTAGCTTTTTCTATTTCTTTTCCCTCTGGCTTCCTCGAATGATCAATTCCCAAGCGTCTCAAACTCCCTGTTAGTTCTTATTGTGCCCAATCCCCACAACTCTTACCATATTCTTAACTTTCACTAGGCTATTACGTAAGATTCCAAATTCATCTCCCTGACTATAAATTCTAAACAGCAACCCCTTCTCCATCCCAACCAGTGATGCCAGACTAAGCATCTTCAAGCTAAATCACTGATTTGAAGTCACTCCCCTACTGAACACACACACAAATAAGTACACATACATATACCTACACATATGTATAAACACACATTAGGTTTCTCCATAATCAGGCTCCCATCTATCTTTTCCATGTTTACCTTTTGTACCCTTAATACACTCTCCATTCCAGTCTTACCATACTATTGACACAGTAGGCTTAAAATGCTTTCATATACCATATCTTTGTTCAGACTACTCCTTCTGTGGGGATGATCTTTTCCTCCTCTCCACATTTACTCCCTAGTCTCCCTGGCCATACCCTGTATACACTATCCTCATCAGTGTTCTGTTTCCTGAAAAGAAGGTACTGCTTCCTGTATCCATACCTATATTCTTGCTGTTTCCTCCTCTGCTTGTATGTCTTCCCCATTCACACCTGTTCCTTTTCCAGGCACCACCTTTCCAGATGAACCCATAAACATCTTTTGAGACTTCTAGGAATCACTTTCGCCAGAAAGTCTTTCTTATATTCTTCTGATTAGGCTAGGTATCTAGCCTCCTCCTCCTGGGAGGAGCTCTTATGAATGTCTGTCACTATGTAACATGATTTTTTAAAACATTACTGGTTTTATTTTAAGTTCCTAAGTAAATCTTTACACTTCAAATTCTTGTTAACTTTCACAACAGCAGTATACTTGTCTTTTATATATTCTCTTTGTTCCTTTTAGGATCTGTGTTTTTCTTATTTCTTTAGTAAAATTGTAATAACACTGTTGAGTGTCAAAAAATTAAGCACATCTATTCTGCATCCTGAACAATTCAATACTAAAGCAACTGAATGTTGCAGAGCAAGTTGGGCATCCACCCGAGTGATCATGGGAGGTAAGAAATCAAAATGTCCCACAGCAGAAAGAGTCAGAGCCCAAGCAGATTAAAGAGGGTATAAGTATAGAAGATCCACTGCATCTCAGATTTCAGAGCCTGGGTGAGATGAGAAAGACAATCCCACAAGGGGCAGCTCAGTATAGGGTATCAGAGCCTGAGCAGGACAGGATGGGTATCAACATGTACTGGCAACCCACAAGAGGTATTAGAGTTCAAGTGAGGTGGGGATGGGTATCCTCATAGGGAGATGGCTCAGCATGGAGAATCAGAGTCTTATTGGGATGAGAAGAGCATCCACAGGTGGTGACAAACCAGTGTGCGATACTGGAATCTAAGAATGGTGAGGAACATGTCTACATGGAGGGGTGGGTGATTAAGGGGTAGGTGGCATGGCATGGAAAGTTACGAGTCCAAGCAAGGTGAAAAGGTCATCCACACAGAGTTGTCTGGCAGGGGGAGTCAAAGTCTGGGTGAGGTGGAGTGGAGGAGGACTTCCAAACATGGAGGACTGTCAGCACAGGATGTCAAAGCCAAGTGGAGGCGACATCAGAGAAAACAGTATGGTAAGTAACTCTGAAAATTCTCTCCTCCATAAAAACAGCAAGAAAACTGGCAAAAACAGTTGGAATAAACTCTATCAGAACTCTCAAAATTAGCCAAGAGCTTGCACCCAGGATGCATTTACAGAAAGAAAAAGAAAGCAAGCATCTCAGTAAGAAAAACAAGCTTTGTGACATTTTAACTTGCCCTAGTCCCTTCCCCTGCTCTCCAAATCCATGACAGCCTTGAAAAATGACAGTCCACATTCCCAGCTCAGCTTAGCAGACACCAGACGGAACAGAACAAAGCTGGAGCTCATACAAAGCTTCATTCACCAACAACCCCTCCAAATTATCACTATTTGACCTGTCTGGTGGCTGCTGGAAAGACCCCATTTGCAACACTATCTGTATTTGACTTGACTCAGAACTTACTCAGAGCAAAAGACCTTTTCCCCAAGAGATGTTTGTTGAAAACAATTACAGGCGAGTATTTTATCCTCACAGCTGCTTAAGGCAGTGAACAACAGTTGGGGCAAACAAACTAATCAAAAAGCTTGAAAGGAAAATCCGAGAATGAGATATCATAGGAACTTTGAAAAGCTCCCACGTTCCTGGGAATCTAGAAGCTTATGTACATGCTTAATGCTATGTGCATGGCTAGAGCTGTGTGTATGCTCAGCAAAGACCTGAGAAGGCCCCAAGGTATCACTTTTGACAAACTAACTTTGGAGCTGTGTACAAGCAGGAAGCAACAGCTAAGGCAGTTAATTGCCTGGATGAGTGCTGAAGGTATGCCCTAATACACACAGAGTTCTTTGGCAAAGACTGGGAGATTTACTGGTTTCAGGCATTTAAAGAAATCTCTGCCCAATCATTAGCCAACCACTAAGCTAACCAAATAGTGACTTCAGTGGCCACACGAAACAGAATTAGTTCAAAAAGTTACTAAACCAACAGCAACCACAATAAGCAGGAACAATAAACACTCCCAGAAAGGGGGCAAAATCTAATTTCCATAATTGCCACATTTTGTTATTTAAAGTGTCCGTTATTTGGACATTTTTATGCTATCTAAGATGTTCACGTTATTTAAAAGTACATTTAGTATTTTAAATGTCCAAACATAGTTTTTCAATAAAAAATTACAAGATAGGCAAAGAAATAAGAAAGAATGGCCCAAACACAGGAAGAAAAGCAAACAACAGAAACTGTCCCTAAGGAAATTCAGATGTTGGACTTACTAGACAATGACTTTAAGCCAGCCATTTTAAATATGAGCTAAAAGAAAACATGTCTATAGAACTAAAGGAAGGCAAGAGAAAAATGTCTCACCAAACAGAGAATGTGAATAAAGAGGAAAAAAGTTACTAAAAAAATAAAATTCTAGAGTTCAAAGTACAATAACTTTGAACTCTAGAAATGAAAAATTCTCTAGAAAGGTTCAACAGCTGATATAAGCAAGCAGAAAAAACAATGAACTCAAAATAGGTCAACTGATATTATCCACTGAGGAACAGAAAGAAAAAAGAAGAAATAGAAAGAATAAAGAATGAAGAAAGAATATCAGAGATCTACGCACACCATCAAGTAAACATTTTAAATAACAATACACATAAATAGAATCCTGGAAGGAGACAATGAGAGAAGGTGGCAGAAATACTGGAAGAAATAAGGGCCAAAAATTTCCTTCCAAGTTTTGAAGAAAAACATTAACCTACACCTCCAAGAAGCTGAACAAACTCCAAGCAGAATAAACTTAAAGAGATCTACACATAGGCACATCCTTACCAACTGCTAAATGACAAAGACAAAAAAAAAAATCTTGGAAGCAGCAAGAGAAGCGACTCATCATGTATGAGACATAAGAAGATTAACAGTCACTTCCACAAGTTATTTCTTTTCAGAAAATATGGAGGCCAAAGGCAGTGGGAAGACATATTCAAAGTTCTGAAAGGAAAACCAAACAAACAAAAACAAACTGTCAAGAATTCTATATGCAGCAAAACTACCCTTCAATAAAGGTAAAATTTAAACATTCCCAGGTAAGCAAAAACTAAAAGAATTTGTTGCAGACCTGCCCTACAAGAAATGCTAAAGTGAGTCCTTCAGACTGAAATGGAAGGGCACTAGACAATAACTCAAATACAAATAAAGAAAGAGCACTGGCAAAACTAACCACAAAAATAAACATAAAAGACACTATAAATGTATTTCTTGCCCATAGCTTTTTTCTCCTATCCAATTTAAGAGAACTGCACAAAGCAATAATTATAAATGTGTTGATGGGCACACAATGTACGAAGATGTAATTTTGTATGACAATAACAGCAAAAGGGGGGGGAGTGGAGCTACCTATATAGGCACAAAGTTTAAGTAGACTGTTGAAATTAACTTAGTTTAATCCAAACTAGATTCTTATGACTTAATATGTTAATTGTAGGACAGCCACTAAAAAACGACAAAAGAATTTTAAAAGTACTCTAAAAAATATCTAACACAGAAGAAGACAGTGATGGAGGAATAGAGAAACAAAAAAGATGTGACACACAGAAAACAAAGTAGCAGGGTGCAAATTCTACCTTATCAATAACTAAATGTAAATAGATAAGATTAAACCCTCAAATTAAAAGGCATTAGTTCGTAGAATGGATTAAAAAAAAAGTGATCCAACTGTATGCTGTCTACAAGAGATACAGTTTAGATTAAAACACATGAATAGAAGGAAAGTAAAATGATGAAAAAAGGTATACCACACCAATACTAACCAGACAAAACAGACTTTAAGACAAAAATTATTACTAAAGACAAGGAACATTTTATAACAATAGAAGGGTAAATCCATCAAGCAGATAAAACAATTACAAACACATATGCACCTAATAGAGCATCAAAATATATTAAGTAAAAACTCACAGAATTAAAGGAAGAAAACAGATGATTCAACAATAATAGTGACTTCAATACCCTACTTTCAATACTGGGTAGAACCAGACAGAAGATCAACGAGGAAAGAGAACACCTGAACAACACTATAAGCCAACTAGGCCTAAGAGACATTTATCAATACTCCACCAAACAACAGCAGAATATTCACACTCTTCTCAAGTGAACAGAAAACATTCTCTAGGACAAACTATATTTTGGAACATAGAACTTAAGTTTCTGTAAGTAAAATGGAAGATAACATTCTCCAACCACAAAGTAATAAAATTAAAAATCAACAGAAGAAAGAAATCTGAAAAATTCACAAGTATGTAGAAATTTAAAACCACATTCCTAAATAATGTATGAAAAAACCACAAAGGGAATTAGAATCCCAAGCAGATGAGAAGAGTGTCCACACAAGAGGGTGTCCAATTCCCTAGCAAAGGAAGTCAGAGCCCCTGTAAGCCAAGGAAGGTGTTACTAGAAGTGGCCTGATATGGACTATCAAACCTGAGCCAGGTAAGGAGAATACATAGCTCTACAGACCCAGGTATTTGGCAGAAATTTTCTCAAAAATGAAGGAAGTGAGCCCATCACTTCATAGAAAACAACTGAGAATATTTGTTGCCAATGACAAACTTAGAGTTAAAAACAAAAATCAGAACTTTAGAAAACACGTATCCTCTATCATGAGCTTGAAAAGCTACTCAATATTTAAAGACTTTTCTGATGAGATCAATGGCATTATTAACAAATGTGGATTTTTAAAATATTGTACTATAAAGTGTGCCAACGTTTAGGGAATCTACATAACTCAATAAACCAGTATTTTCCAGTTGACTAATTTATGATGATTCGAAAATCACAAATGGGTAACAGAGCCACTCAAATTACAAAATAAATGAATGAACCATTTTTTAATGGAATGAAAAGTCCACAGGTTGGCACTGGAAAAGCTGAACATCCATAGGCCAAAAGGAAAAGGAAGAGGAGAGGAGAGGAGGGAGAGGACAGGAGGAGGAGGAGGAGGAGGAGGAGGAGGAGGGAGGGAGGGAGGGAGGGAAGGAGGGAGGAAGGGAGGGAGGGAGGAAGGGAGGGAGGGAGGAAGGAAGGAGATAAATAAAAAAAGAACCTCAATCTAAATCTCACACTGTACAAAAATTAATTAAATAAAAGCTAACTCAAAATTATGATTTTTTTAGATATAAAATGTAAACCTATAAAAGTTGGAGAAGTAAAGAAATGAGAAAATCTTTGGGACCTAGAGCCAGGTGAAGATCTCACAGGCATGACACCAAAAGTACAACCCATAAAAGAAAAAGATTGATAAACTGAACTTCATTAAAAATTTAAAATTTTGCACTGCAAAAGACCCTGTTAAGAGGATGGAAAGACAAGCTATGGGAGAAAATATTTGAAAACCTCATATTCAAAAAAGGTCTTACATCTAAACACATGAAGAACTCTCAAAACTCAACATTAAAAAAACCCAACTGGAAAATGGGCAGAAGAGAGATGTAAACATTTCACCAAAGAGCAGATACATATGGCAAATAGCACAAGTAAGATGTTCAACATCATTAGCTATTAGGGAAATGAAAATTAAAACCACAATGAAATATTACTACACTCTGTCAGAGCACCTTAAATAAATAAAAAATAGTGATAACATCAAATGCGGACAAGAATGCAAAGAAGTCAAATATCTTGTATACTGCTGGTGGGAAGGTAAAACAGAGGTGAATACAAAAATTCTGAAAAAACAGTTTAGTGATTACTTATAACTAACCACATACCTACCATATAATCCAGCATTTCACTCTTTGGCATTTACCTCAGAAAAATGAAAACTTGTGCTCACACAAAAAACCTGTACGCTGGGACTTCCCTGGCAGTCCAGTGATTAAGACTCTGCACTCCCTAGTGGTTAAGAGTCTGCCTGCCAATGCAGGGGACACGGGTTCGAGCCCTGGTCTGGAAAGATCCCACATGCCACAGAAGCAACTAAGTCCACGCGCCACAACTACTGAGCCCGCGCGCCTAGAGCCCACGCTCAACAAAAAAAGCCACCGCAATGAGAAGCTCGCGCACCTCAATGAAGAGTAGCCCCTGCTCACCGCAACTAGAGAAAGCCCGCAGGCAGCAACAAAGACCAAACGCAGCCAAAAATATAAATAAATACTCCGTGCTCCCAATGCAGGGGGCCTGGGTTCAACCCCTGGTCAGGGAACTAGATCCCACATGCCACAACTAAAAGATCCCACACGCCACAACTAAAGATCCTGCACGCAGCAATGAAGATCCTGCACATGGCAACGAAGAACCGGCGTGCCGCAACTAAGACCCTGCACAGCCAAATAAATAAATAATTTTTTTAAAAAAAAACCTGTACACCAATGTTCATACCATTTATTTGTAATCCCCCACACACACCCAAAAAAGGAATCAATCCAAATGTCCTTTGGTGAGTGAATGGTTAAACTCTGGTACATTCACACAAGGTAACACTACTCAGTAAAAAAAGGAATGAGCTACTAATATATGCAACAACCTGGCTGGATCTCAAGGCTGTTAAGCTTAATGAAAAAGTCAATCTGAAAAGTTTACATACTTTATAATTCCATTTATGCAACATTTTTTGAACTGATGAAACTATACAGATGGAGAATGGAACAGGAATTTTCAGGGGATAAGGACAAGGTAGAGAGGGAGAGTTCCTCTGAGGTGATGAAATCATTCCATATCTTAACTGTGAATCTATACGTGGGATAAAAACATGCAGAATCATAGACACACACAAAAACACCTAAAAAAAGGCAAAAAACCGAATATGGTCTTACAGTCCAGTTAACAGTATAGCATCAATGTCAATCTCCTGGTTTTGATATTGCACTCCAATTATATGAGATGCTAACATTAAGGGATGCTGAGTGAAGTGTTATTTTTGCAACTTCCTATGAGTCTATCATTATTTCTAAAGAAAAAGTTAGGGGGAAAAAGTTCATTAATATAGGTTTAAATTCTACATTGCAGTTAATCTTCAAGAAATTATTTATCACTGCCATTTTAAACCAGTTATCATTGAATACCTTCAATTACCTAAAAAAGGCTATTAAAATATTCCAACTACATATATGTTTGAGGACTGATTTTCTTCATATTCTTCAGCCAAAATAACATATTGCAACAGACTGAAGCAATTATGAGAATTCAGCCATTATCTGTTAAGGAAGACATTAAGGAAATTTGCAAAAAATGTGAAACAAATCCACTTGTTGTGAAAAGTAGTTATTTTTCATAAAAATTTTTATTTGTTACATGTAATACGTCTTTTAAAAAATTAATTTTTAAATTCCTTGATTTTAATTTCTAATACAGTAAATATGAGTAAATATAACCCTTACATAAATAAGTTCTGAAGTTCTAAATTTTTTAAGACTGTGAAGTTGTTCTAAGGCCAAAACGATAGAGAACTGCTGCTAAAATACTCAGGGATGATGGAGCATCAGATGAACAACTTACTCTCAATTAATTTGGGGAAAAACAGGTTATTTTACTGAACTCCAAACTTCTAAGTTTGTGACCATTTAACAACTTTTAAAAGGTTAATTAGAAATAATAGAAACAAAATAAAAGAACAGGCTACAGACTAGGAATAGATCTTTGTAACTCATTTCTAAAAAAGGATTTGAGTCTAGAAAATATAAAAAAACTTAGCAGATTTCTAAGAAAAGGCAAATACTGCACTAAGAAGTGGGCAGGCAATTCACAGAAGATATTTAAAAGGCCATTAAATACTCAATAGCACTAGTAATTAGAGAAATATGAAAAGCTATAACTGCCATCAGGTTAGGTGAAAAAGTCTGCTAAAACCAACACGGGAGAAAGTGGAGCTGTGAGAATTCACACTCTGCTGGTAAAAGTATCAATTGTCAAAATGACTTTGGAGAGTAACTTGGCAAAAATTTGATGAATTAGAAAATGTCCAAGTAAACCCATTTGATCTATCAATTCTACTTCTAGGTATTTACAGTATGAAAACTTCTATATTTGCACAAGGAGCCACTGCGGCAAGGTTACACTACCCAATGGAAAAACAAATCACTACACCTAAAGGAAGCAATAGAAACAGATCTCAGAAGAGATGGTAAACAATAAAAACAGAAAGACAAAAAACAGAAAATTCCTTCCAGAATTAGCTCAAGATAGCAGAGTAGAAGGATGTGCACTCACCCCTTTTTATGAGAACACCAGAATCACAACTAACTGTTGAACAACCATCCACAAAAAAATGCTAGAACCTACCAAAAAAGATATCCTACATCCAAAGACAAAGAATAAGCCACAACAAGACAATAGTGGGTGTGCAATCGCGATAAAATCAAATCCCATACCCATGGGTGGGCAACCCACAAACTGGAAAACAATTATACCACAGAAGTTCTCCCACTGGAGTGAAAGATCTGAGCCCCATGTCAGGTTTCCCAGTTGCCTGGGGGTCTGGCAACGGGAGGAGTCGTCGCCAGAGAATCTGGCTTTGAAGCCCAGCAGGATTTGATCACAGAACTTCCAAAGGAATGGGGAAAACAGAAGCTCCACTCCTGAAGGGCACACACAAAGTCTCGTGTGAACCAGGACCCAGGGGAAAAAAGCAGTGACCCCTTAAGAGACTGGGCCAGACCTAACTGCTAGTATTGGAGGATCTCCTGCAGAGGCAGAGGGTGGTTGTGGCTCACTGTGGGGACAAAGACACTGGCAGCAGCAGTTCTGGGAAGTACTCATTGGCTTGAGACCCTCACCTCCCTGAGGCCACCATGAGCCCCACCAAACAGCCTGTAGGCACCAGTGCTTGGTCGCCTCAGGCCAAACAACCAACAGGGAGGGAACACAGCCACACCCATCAGCAGACAAGTGGGTTAAAGTTTTACTGAGCACAGCCCTACCCACCAGAGGGACAAGACCCAGCTCCACCCACCACCTCTTCCCCCCAGTCAGGAAGCTTGCACAAACCTCTTAAGATAGCTTCATCCACCAGAGGGCACACAGCAGAAGCAAGAAGAACTACAATCCTGCAGCCTGGGGAACAAAAACCACAATCATAGAAAGTTAGACAAAATGAAACAGCAGAGGAATATGTCCCACATGAAGGAACAAGATAAAACCCCAGAAAAACAACTAAGTGAAGTGGAGATAGGCAACCTTCTAGAAAAAGAATTCAGAATAATGATAGTGAAGATGATCCAGGATCTTGGGAAAAAAATGGAGGCAAGGATCAAGAAGATGCAAGAAATGTTTAACAAAGACCTAAAAGAACAAAAGAACAAACAGATTAACAATACAGTAACTGAAGTGAAAAATACGCTAGAAGGTATCAATAGCAGAATAACTGAGGCAGAAAAATGGATAAGTGACCTGGAAGACACAATGATAGAAATCACTGCTGAACAGAATAAAGAAAAAAGAATGAAAAGAAATGAAGAAAATCTAAGAGACCTCTGGGACAACATTAAAACACACCAACATTTACATTATAGGGGTCCCAGAAGGAGAAGAGTGAGACAAAGGACCTCAAAATATATTTGAAGAGATAATAGCTGAAAACATCTCTAACATGGGAAAGGAAACAGTCACCCAAGTCCAGGAAGCACAGACAGTACCAGGCAGTATAAACCCAAGAAGGAACATGCCAAGACACATAGTAATCTAAATGACAAAAACTAAAAACAAAAAATATTAAAAGCAACAGGGGAAAACAACAAATAACATACAAGGGAACTCACACAAGGTTATCAGCTGATTTCTCAGCATAAACTCTGCAGGGCCGAAGGGAGTGGCACAATATATTTAAAGTGATGAAAGGGAAGAACCTACAACCAAAAATACTCCATGTAGCAAGGCTCTCATTCAGATTTGACAGAGAAATCAAAAGCTTTACAGACAAGCAAAAACTAAGAAAATTCAGCATCACCAGACCAGCTTTGCAATAAATGCTAGAGGAACTTCTCTAGGCAGGAAGAGACCAGCAACTTTAACAAACCTTGTACATATACAGACTGCTATATCAAAACCTCATGGAAACAACAAACCCCAAAACTACAATAGATACACACACAAAAGAAGAAAAAGCAACCCAAACACAACACTAAAGATGGTCATCAAACCACAGGAGAAGAAAACAAAAGAGAAAAGGAAGAAAAAAGACCTACAAAAACAAACGCAAAACAATTAAGAAAATAGCAATAGGAACATACATATCAATAATTACCTTAAATGTAAACGGGGGCTTCCCTGGTGGCGCAGTGGTTGAGAGTCTGCCTGCCAATGCAGGGTACACGGGTTCGAGCCCTGGTCTGGGAAGATCCCACATGCCACGGAGCAACTAGGCCCGTGAGCCACAATTACTGAGCCTGCGCGTCTGGAGCCTGTGCTCCGCAACAGGAGAGGCCGCGATAGTGAGAGGCCCGCGCACCGCGATGAAGAGTGGCCCCCGCTTGCCGCAACTAGAGAGAGCCCTCGCACAGAAACGAAGACCCAACACAGCCAAAAACAAATAAATAAACAAAAAAATAAACAATGTGTTAAAAAAAAAAAAGAAGACTGTCTTTAACATTCCAATAGCAGAGCAATAATAAAGAAAATTCCATTATAAAAAAAAAAAAAAAAAAAAAAAATGTAAACGAATTAAATGCTCCAACCAAAAAACAAAGAATGGATACAAAAACAAGACCTGTATATATGCTGTCTACAAGAGACCCACTTCAGACCTAGAGACACCTACAGACTGAAAGTGAGGGGATGGAAGAAGGTACTATATGCAAATGGAAATCAAAAGAAAGCTGGAATAGCAATACTCATTTCAGACAAAATAGACTTTAAAATAAAGACTGTTAAAGAGACAAAGAAGGATACTACATAATGATCAAGAGATCAGTCCAACAACAAGATATAACAATTGTAAATATATATGCACCCAACATAGGAGCACCTCAATAAATAAGGCAAATACTAACAGCCAAAAAGGGAGAAACCAACAGTAACACAACAATAGTGGGGGACTTTAACACCCCACTTTCATCAATGGACAGATCATGCAGACAGAAAATCAATAAGGAAACACAGGCCTTAAATGACACATCAGACCAGATAGACTTAATTGGTATTTATAGAGCATTCTATCCAAATGCCACAGAATACACGTTCTTCTCCTGTGCACAAGGAACATTCTCCAGGACTGACCACATGCTGGGCCACAAAAAGCAAGCCTCGGGCTTCCCTGGTGGTGCAGTGGTTAAGAATCTGCCTGCCAATGCAGGGGACACGGGTTCGAGCCCTGGTCTGGGAAGATCCCACATGCCGCAGAGCAACTGGGCCCGTGAGCCACAACTACTGAGCCTGTGCGTCTGGAGCCTGTGCTCCGCAACAAGAGAGGCCGCGACAGTGAGAGGCCCGCGCACCGTGATGAAGAGTGGCCCCCGCTTGCCACAACTAGAGAAAGCCCTCACACAGAAACGAAGACCCAACACAGCCAAAAATAAATAAATTTTTAAAAAAAAGCAAGCCTCAGTAAATTTAAGAAAATTGAAATCATATCAAGCACCTCTTCCAACCATGATGCTACGAGATTAGAAATAAACTATAAGAAAAAAATGTAAAAAGCACAAACATGTGGTGGCTAAACAACATGCAACTAAACAACCGATGGATCACTGAAGAAATCAAAAAGGAAATCAAAAAATACCTAGAGACAAATGAAAACAAAAGCACAACGATCCAAAACCTATGGGATGCAGCAAAAGCAGTTCTAAGAGGGAAGTTTATAGCAATACAATCTTACCTCAGGAAACATGAAAAATCTCAAATAAACAACCTAAACTTACACCTAAAGCAACTGAAGAAAGAACATCAAAACCTGAAGTTACTAGAAGAAATCATAAAGACCAGAGCAGAAATAAATGAAATAGAGACAAAGAGAACAACAGTAAAGATCAATGAAACTAAAAGCTGGTTCTTTGAAAAGAAAAACAAAATTGATAAACCTTTAGCCAGACTCATCAAGAAAAAAAAAAGGAAGAGGACTCAAATCAATAAAATTGAAAATGAACAAGAAGTTACAACTAACACCACAGAAATGCAAAGGATCATAAGAGACTACTACAAGCAACTGTATGCCAATAAAATGGACAACCTGGAAGAAATGGACAAATTCTTAGGTACAATCTCCCAAGACTGAACCAGGAAGAAATAAAAAATATGAACAGACCAATCACAAGCACTGAAATTGAAACTGTGATTTAAAAACTTCCAGCAAACAAAAGTCCAGGACCTGATAGCTTCACAGGTGAATTCTATCAAACATTTAGAGGAGAGCTAACACCTAGACTTCTGTAACTGTTCCAAAAAACTGCAGAGGAACGAAAACTCCCAAATTCATTCTATGATGCCACTGTCACCCTGATACCAAAACCAGACAAAGATACCACATGAATAGAAAATTTTAGGCCAATATCACTGATGAACACAGATGCAAATATCCTCAACAAAATACTAGCAATCCAAATCCAACAATATATTAAAAGGATCATACAACAAGATGAAATGGGATTTATCCCAGGGATGCAGGGATTTTTCAACATCCGCAAATCGATCAGTGTGACACACCACATGAACAAATTGAAGAATAAAAACCATATGATCATCTCAACAGATGCAGGAAAAAGCTTTTGACAAACTTTAGCACCCATTTATGATAAAAACTCTCCAGAAAGTGGGCATAGAGGAAACATACCTCAACATAATAAAGGCCATATACGACAAACCTACAGCTAACATCATACTCAATGGTGAAAAGCTAAAAGCATTTCCTCTAAGATCAGGAATAAGACAAGGATGTCCTCTCACCACTTCTATTCAGCACCATTTTGGAAATCCTAGCTACAGCAATCAGAGAAGAAAAAGGTATCCAAATTGGAAAAGCAGTTAAAACTCTCACTGTTTGCAGATGACATGATACTATACATCAAAAATCCTAAAGATGCTACCAGAAAGCTACTGGAGCTCATCGATGAATTTGGTAAACCTGCAGGTTACAAAACTAATATACAGAAATCTGTTACATTGCTATACACTAACAATGAAAGATCAGACAGAGTAATTCAAGAAACAATCCCACTTACCATCACATCAAAAAGAATAAAAAACCTAGGAATAAACTACCTAAGGAGACCAAAGACCTGTACTCCAAAACTATAAGATGCTGGTGAAAGAAATCAAAGATGACACAAACAGATGGAAAGATACACCATGTTCTTGGATTGGTAGAGTCAGTATTGTCAAAATGACTATACTACCCAAGGCAATCTGCAGATTCAATGAAATCCCTATCAAATGCCACTGGCATTTTTCATAGAACTAGAACAAAAAAATCTTAAAATTTGTATGGAGACACAAAAGACCCAGAACAGCCAAAGCAATCTTGAAAAAGAAAAACGGAGTTGGAGGAATCAGGCTCCCTGACTTCAGACTATACTACAAAGCTATAGTCATCAAAACAGTATGGTACTGGCACAAAAATAGAAATATAGATCAATGGAACAGGACAGAAAGCCCACAGATAAACCCACGCACCTATGGTCAATTAATCTATGACAAAGGAGACAAGACCGTACAATGTGTAAAGACAATCTCTTCAATAAATGTGCTGGGAAAACTGGACAGCTATGTGTAAAAAAATGAAATTACAAACATTTTTAACACCATACACAAAAACAAGCTCAAAATGGATTAAAGACCTAAATGTGAGACTGAACACCATAAAACTCTTAGAGGAAAACATAGGCAGAACACTCTCTGACATAAATTGTAGCAGTATCTTTTTCAATCCATCTCCCAGAGTAATGAAAATAAAAACAAAAATAAACAAATGGGACCTAATTAAACTCAAAAGCTTTTACACAGCAAAGGAAACCATAAATAAAATGAAAAGACAACCCACAGAATGCGAGAAAATATTTGCAAATGATGTGACAGACAATGGATTAGTCTCCAATATTTACAAACAGCTCATGTGGCTTAATATCATCAAAACAAGGAATCCAATCAAAAAGTGGGTAGAAGACCTAAATAGATATTTCTCCAAAGAAGATATACAGATGGCCAAGAGGCACATGAAAAGATGTTCAACATCGCTAATTATTAGAGAAATGCAAGTCAAAACTACATTGAGATATCACCTCACACCAATCAGAATGGCTATTATCAAAAAATCCACAAACAGTAAATGCTGGAGACGGTGTGGAGAGAAGGAAACCCTCCTACACTGTTGGTGGGAATGTAAATTGGTACAGCCACTATGGAGAACAGTATGGAGGTTCCTTAAAAATTAAAAACAGAGCTACCATATGATCCTGCAATCCCACTCCTGGGCATATATCCAGAGAAAAACATGATCCAAAAGGATACATGCATCCTGATGTTCATTACCACATTGTTTACAATAGCCAAGATATGGAAGCAACCTAAATGTTCATTGACAGAGGAATGGATAAAGAAAATGTGGCACATATATACAATGGAATATTACTCAGCCATAAAAAAGAACGAAATAATGGGCTTCCCTGGTGGCACAGTGGTTGAGAATCTGCCTGCCAATGCAGGGGACACGGGTTCAAGCCCTGGTCTGGGAAGATCCCACATGCCGCGGAGCAACTGGGCCCGTGAGCCACAACTACTGAGCCTGCGCGTCTGGAGCCTGTGCTCCGCAACAAGAGAGGCCGCGATAGTGAGAGGCCCATGCACTGCGATGAAGAGTGGCCCCCGCTCGCCGCAACTAGAGAAAGCCCTCGCACAGAAACGAAGACCCAACACAGCCAAAAATAAATAAATATATTTTAAAAAAAAAAAGTAAAGATGAGTATTCCAACCCCCCCAGCATAAATAATTAAAAAAAAAAAAAAGAATGAAATAATGTCATTTGCAACAACCTGGATGGACCTAGAGACTATCATACTGAGTGAAGTCAGAGAGACAAAGTGAAATATCGTATGATATTGCTTATACGTGGAATCTAAAAAACAGATGCAAATGAACTTATTTACAGAACAGAAACAGACTCACAGACTTAGAGAACAAACTAATGGTTACTGGGGGGAAGGGTGGGGAGAAGGCATGGTTACGGAGTTTGGGACTGACATGTACACAGTGTTATATTTTAAATGGATAACCAACAAGGACCTACTATATACAGGGAACTCTGCTCAATATGTAACAACCTAAATGGGAAAAGAATTTGAAAAAGAATAGGTATGTGTATATGCATAACTGAATCACTTCACTGTACATGTGAAACTAACACAACATTGTTAATCAACTATACTCCAATATAAAATTAAAAGTTTCTTAAAAAAAGACAAAAAAATATAAGTTGCAGAATGGTAAAGAATGATTCCATGTGTAAAAAGTTTCAAAACATACAAATTAATGTATATGGTCTGTGAATACATACATACATACATTTATACACAAAGGATTGAGAAACATCAAATTTGGGATGGTGGTTTCTAAGCTGTAGCTCAGGGTAAAGACGAGGTAAGATAGTATGCTAACCCAATGTTTGACAAGTGGATTTCATAGAGTCCAAAGCTATGTTTTCATTTTGAAGCAAATGCTCAAATGAACCTTGAGTTCCTCTCCTGGCTGTCTGAAAGATCTAGAAAGACATATTCACTAGTTATTAGAAGAATATTTATTCAACAAATACAATGAGAAATAATGTTATATCTATCAAATTGATTAAAAAATAAAAAAGAACCATGCTGGTGAGGACACAGAGAAAGTTACACCCTCACAGACTGCTGATGGGCATACAATCCAGTAAAGACTTTCTGAAAATGTGGCTTCTTCGTAATATGATTGACTTGGCACTTTTTGTTTGTTTGAAGAAAAATATAAATGTATGTGAGAGTTACACATCTGTGTAGGAACACAGAAAAAAATAAAAGAATATACTCTCAAACTGTTCATTTAAGTGCTTACCCCTCTCTCTGGAAAAGACACTGGAGTTGGAGGTTATGAGAGAGAGATAAGAAGAGGAAATGCCAGGGAATCAGGTAAAGAAATGGAAGTTGAGAGCAAATCATAAAGGGCCATGGATACTGAGCTAAAAGAGTTTGGACTCTGTCACAAATTCTTCATCTAGGATCTTACAAGCACCACATGGAGGACAGTGATGAAACAGATATGCATTCTGAGCCTGACTTATCTGGAAAGGAAGTTATGTGTCTGCATGTGCCGCAGTCTAGCAGTACTGAAGGAAGACAGATCTGTCATCAAGACTTCAGCTAAACCCTTTCCCAAAAAGCAAATCTCCACTCCCTCTGCTTTTGCCTCCCCAGTCCTAATGGTGTAAGACTTGTTACCTCAGCTTAGATAGGTTGAGAAGTTTATCAACTATGATCACATGATTACCTTTGATTTCCAAAGTAACCCTCTGTGAAGCAGGCACCCCAGGAGGGTTATTCTCATTAACAGATGAGTTAACCAAGGTTTATGGAAGTTAAATCATTTGCCCAATAGCACGGTGGGAAACTGACAATAACACCACTAGAGGTAGCAGCAGTGCTAAATGCTTTTTAGCTCATATCTCATTAAGTCCTTGCAACAATTCTGAAGCAGATAAAGTCCATTTATAGATAAGGAAACTAAGGCTCAAGAGCAATCAAACAACTTGTCAAAGACCACACAGACCATAACTGGCTAAGTCACAAGACTAACATAGTTCTGACTCCAAAACCCTTGTCTTAACCAATATACTAAACCAATATACTATTTCAGAATACATTAAGTGGTTATACATAATCATGTAAATAAGCAGGATTCGACACATGAACCAAGGAAAATTTCTGACAGAACAAGACTTCAAAAGGTAGGACTGCTTTCTATAGTCTGAAGAAATGCTGAATAAAAAAAGCCAAAACAGAAAATCTAACTATCTATCTTTACAAAATTATCCCCCCCAACACAGATCACACTAGTAGTTTACTTAGCAATCTGGCATTTAAAAGGTAAATTTCTTCCAATAATATATTATTATATGTCTATATGCATAATTCATATAACCTCAAGTTCAACGAGTTCAATTATTTTCTACTGAGTGGTATCTTTCTGAAAAGTATGATAAAAACAATATATTTTATAAATTAATTTGAATTCAGTACCTTAGAGTTTAACTCTACAACCATTTAGGCCAACTTTTCCATTAACAGAATATATAAATAAATGTTTCAATAACTGACCACTAGGAAGTGATGATACAGTCAATTTAGAAAAGAAACTGACTCAGGCATCCTTGGCCCATGCACTAACCATTAAAAACTAGCACTGACTATTCCCTTACAGTAATATTGTCATATGATCCAGCAATCCCACTCCTGGGCATATATCCAGAGAAAACCATAATTCAAAAAATACACGTACCCCAATGTTCACTGCAGTGCTATTTACAATAGCCAGGACATACAAGCAACCTAAATGTCCATCAACAGAGGAATGGATAAAGAAAATGTGGTGTGTGTGTGTGTGTGTATATATATATATATATATATATATATACACACACACACACACACACACACACACACAATGGAATATTACACAGCCATAAAAAAGAACAAAATAATGCCATTTGCAGTGACGTGGATGGACCTAGAGATTGTCATACTGAGTAAGTCAAAGACAAATATTATGATATTGCTTATATGTGGAATCTAAAAAAATGGTACAAATGAACCTATTTACAAAACAGAAATAGAGTCACAGATGCAGAAAACAAACTTATTGTTACTAAGGGGGAAGGGGGGGAGGGATAAATTGGAAGGTTGGGATTTGACATATACACACTACTATATATAAAATAGATACCTAATAAGAACCTACTGTACAGCACAGGGAACTCTACTCAACACTCTGTAATGATATGGGAAAAGAATCTAAAAATGAGTGGATGTATGTATACGTATAACTGATCCACTTTGCTGTACAGCAGAAACTAACACAACATTGTAAATCAACTATACTCCAATAAATTTTTTTAGAAGAGTACATGCTTATTTTTTAACTATTTTTCTCTTGTCTAGGATAAAGGGAATTATTCAGATAAATGAGGGGGGAACTGGATGTCCAGAGACTTTAGGAGTTCTAGCTACATTAAATTTGACCCACCTTATAATCTAACTCAGTCTCTACCCTGTATTCTCATGTTAAATGTAGGTATCACCTAGCTAGTTTCTGTCTCTAAAGGATTTTGGTTAAAAGTAGTATCGAAAAACAAATGAAATTAAAAAAAAAAAAAGCATAAGATCTGGAGCTGTGGGTTTGGGTTCCAAATCCCTTGATTAATTACAATGTGATTTCTACTTCCCTTACATTTCTAGGTCTCAGTTTATCTGAAAAAATGAGTTTGGGGAGATACATGATCTCATAGGTACCTTAAAGCTCTAAAACTCCTACTGCTAAGTCTTCACAGAAAGTAGTTCCAAAGACCAATTTTGGGTGTTCAATACATAGTAGGATATTTAAGAATTACCTTCAGACTGGAAAATTCATTCTAACAAAATGTCCAGGTCAAAAACCAAACCCTTAGAATTACAGAAAAGATACTTCCAAAATTAAGTGTGTTCTGATTATATTTACATTCTGGGACAGTAGTTACCATCTATATATATTAAAAAGTTTACTTGATCCACATGGCTATAGGTAATCATAGCTGCAAATGTTTTGAAATACCCTTACAATGTATTAATCACAATATGTTCTGTAATACAGTCTCAGCATTTCCCAAAACGTATTTCTACAACATCTAGTTCCATGGTCAAATAGGTTTAGAATAAGATGTGTTTCTGCTGTCTGACAGCAGAAATTATTAGTTTTAATATAATAATGTACTCTTTTTTTTTTTTGGCTGAGTTGTGTCTTCGTTGCTGTGCGTGGGCTTTCTCTAGTTGCGGCAAGCAGGGGCTACTCTTCGTTGTGGTGCACGGGCTTCTCATCACGGTGGCTTCTCTTGCTGTGGAGCTCGGGCTCTAGGCGCGTGGGCTTCAGTAGTTGCAGCACACGGACTCAGGAGTTGCAGCATGCAGACCTTAGAGCATGTGGGCTTCAGTAGTTGCGGCACATGTGCTCAGCAGTTGCGGCTCGCAGGCTCTAGAGCACAGGCTCAGTAGTTGTGGCTCACAGGCTTAGTTGCTCCGCAGCATGTGGGATCTTCCCGGACCAGCAATCAAACCTATATCCCCTGCATTGGCAGGCGGATTCTTAACCTCTGCGCCACTAGGGAAGTACCTAGTATAATAATGTACTCTTAATGAAGAATATAATATACGAGATTTCCCAATTTATTTGCATCAGAAAACCTTTTCTGAGGAATATCTGTATCTCATAGTTTCAAGTGAAAAAAGCACAAATATTCAGCAGTAAATAAAGGTCACTTTTAGACAAATTAGAACACTGATAGAACTCTACAGAATTATTTTTAAATTTGGTATTTAAAAAACACTGGATCAATAATTGGAGTAACAAAGACTTAAAACTGAAATCTCCAATAATCTACCAGGCTTTGTAATTCTCTGTAAGGGTATTAGAATGAGCTTTTGTATCTGGGGCTAACAAAGTAATATATTCAGTCACATAGGAATGGGGTGGAAAAAATACCTACCTTCTCTGAGCTGTTACCCTGCTCCTGCTAGTAGACAAAGGGTAGGTAAAACAGAACTGGGTCAAATGAATATATGTTCAAATCACAGAACAGAAGAAGCTTGCCCACTAGCTATCAAGATTTTTCAAACATATTTCTTTTAATAGAGTCATTAAGTGAGGAAAATAATTGACATTTCCCTTGAAAAACAAGATGCCATTCAGAATACCAGATTATTCCAGAACTAGCATGTATTATGCCAAAAGACTTAAAATAAAAAATTCTAGTGGTACCAACTAAAGTACAAAAGTTCAATTTTCAGATTCAACTGAAAAAGGAATCAACATCTAAATAAACTAAAGAACTAAAGAGCACTCTAATTCCTAACTAGAGGCATTAGTTTCTAGTCTCATTTTTAATGCTTTATAATGTACAAGGCTTCAGAAATATAAATTAAGTAATACAATCAAACTCAAATGTTTGTGTTTTTTTTAATTAAAAAAAATTGATCTAAAAGAACCTCTGTAAATGAATTGTTTTCAACTTTCAGAAAACTACATCAGCACATATTTTATTCCTTGAACTTTTTTTTTCAACTGACAAAATAACTCTAATGACCTCTAAGTTTAACATTTAACTCTAAAGTCTATGATTTAACCACATAATGAAGGCTACTAATATAAACACTATATATATATATATATATATATATATATATATATATACACACACACACACACATATATATATATACACACATATATATGTATATATCTTTCTTGACATTCAAGAAAAACCTGCCATGTTAACTTTGGAATTCCTATCTACAAATACCATGGTAAATATAATTCCCAAAGATCATAAAGTACCACAAAACCAAAACAAAAAAAAAGTAGACGTATACTTGAATCTCAATGAGAATACTGTATATGCAATGGAGTAACATATGAGCTAATGAATAAAAAAGCTCATTCAGTGTGAGCATGGGGTGGAGGTTTAAATTAAAACTCATACCTCTTGTAGTGCCTAAGACTCAAATTCTTGCCCTAGCAAAACTTGACAAATTACTACATTATACTTTTTAAGGGACTGTATGAAAATCACCTATAATTGAATAAGATGCTGACCATTAAATCCACAAATGCCAAGGATTTTCTATACAGACATGCAGATTTCTTCAAGTTTGCTTGAATAATTCCTGTATCCACACTTTTATTTTAAATCTGTGGTCCATTTGCCCCAGGTCTTCCCTGCCTCACCCTAAAAGTACAAAATACAGCTAAGTTACCATCCTGCTATTTCCTGAATTCCACCTTAATTTTCTCCAAATATTATTAAGCCTATTTTTTTTTTTGGAGTACAGTTGCTTTACAATGTTGTGTTAGTTTCTGCTGTACAGCAAAGTGAATTAGCTATATATATATACACACACACACACACACACATACATATAACCCCTCTTTTTTGGATTTCCTTCCCATTTAGGTCACCAGCGAGCACTGCGTAGAGAGAGTTCCTTGTGCTATACAGTAGGTTCTCATTAGTTATCTATTTTATACATAGTAGGGTATATATGGCAATCCCAATCTCCCAATTCATCCCACCCACCCCCACTCCTTGTACTTTAAAAATTATCTTAATTCTGACAAAATTGGACCTACAGCCCTTATGATTTTTGGTTTAAAAATGGCAGGGTAAAAAATGATGTGACCTCTTTCTCCTCTTGAAAAAATCTCAAAACTAAGAAAACAATGAGAAATAGAAATACAAACTACCCTTCCATCCTTAAGCACACTAGGAGACATCCCTAACCACATATGTGAGAATGCAATGGGTTAAAGAGGGATGCTGGACGGTCTCAAGCAAGGCAGAAGGCTTGCAGCTTCAAATCTCAACATTATCATACCTCAGTTCTCTAAAGTACTTGGCATGGCCAGAAGGGCAAGGCCAACAATCCCTTGTTTGGCATATTGGAAGCTTTCACAGATTTCATTTTGCATCACTGAGACACAGGAGAATCAGAACTGAACAAGAAATCACAGAGTTTAAAAGGGTACATGTTTTCCCGGGGGTGGGGAAAAGACTATTGTACTTCAAGGATTCAAAGAGAATTCTTTGAGAATCTACACAAACTCACTGCTACCTAAAAATGAACAGGAGAAGGAAGTCAATGGCAAAAGCAGCAGATCAATATGTATAGAGTCTTCAAGGTCGAAAAATCTGACCAAGAATTAATACTGAGTCTAACAATATAGTTCAGTATAAAAACAACAGGTAAATATTATTAAATATGTAAGAACTCAAGGAATATTGTTCCTATGAACTGCTCTTGAAGAAAACACTAGTTTATAAAGTTCTATCATCCAGAAGACACATAGAAAAACTATGACCTCCTGGGCCTCAGCACCACCCACCAGTGGCCTAACACCAAGTCTGGGACCCCAAGGTCCCAGAGCCAGAGACCCCAGGACACAGCTCCATGTACCAGTAGGCCAGCACTGGCACCAGGACTCTGCCTCATCCACTGTTGGGCAGGCACAAGCCCCTGGAACCCCTGGGCCTCAGCCCCACTCACCAGTGGGCCAACATCAGTCCCAGAACTATTGTGGCCCCACAGCCAGCCATATAAAGACCCAGCCCACCCACCAACAGGCCAGGACCACCCCAGGACTCCTCTGGCCATGTAGCCAAATGTGCCAGGACCCAGCCCCACCCACCAGCGGCCAGCAGCCTCCACAAAAGGCGGGGCCTGGCAACCAACTAGACTGGGGGCCAGCCATACCTGAGTGTGCCCATAGTAGGCAGCCCACCACAACATAAGCGCCGACAGAGCCCACAAAGAAGACATTCCTAGAACTTATAGCTCTGGTGACCAGAGGGGAGTGTGCTATTGGGATCCATAAGACATTTCCTATATAAGGCTACTATTCCAAGATCAGGAAATATAACCAATCTACTTAATACACAGAAATAAAAGTAGCAAATTAAGCAAAATGAGGGAGACAGAGGAATATATCCCAAATGAAGGAACAAGTTAAAACCCCATAAGAACTAAGTGGAGATATGGAATCTACCCAATAAAGAGTACAAGGTAATGATCTTAAAGATGTTCAAAAAACTCCAGAGAAGAATCGATAAACACGGTGAGAAGTTTAACAAAGAGACAGAAAATATGAAGAGCAACCACAGATGAATATGATAACTGAAATAACAAATATATTAGAAGGAATCAACAGTAGATTAGATGATACAGAGAAATGGAGCAGCAAACGAAAGTCAGAGTAGTGGAAATCACTGAAGCTGGAAAGAAAAAAAGAATAAAAAGAAATGAGGACAGTTTAAGAAACCTCTAGGACAACATAAAGCATACTAACATTCACATTATAGGGATCCCAGAAGGGGGTGGGGGTTGGGGGTAGCGCAGAGAACATATTTGAGGACATAATAGTTGGAAACTTCCCTAACCTGGGAAAAGAAACAGACATCCAGGTCCAGAAAGCACAGACAGTCCCAAACAGGATCAACCAAAAGAGGACCACACCAAGACACATTGTAATTAAAATGGCAAAAATTAAAGATTAAGGGAGAATATTAAAAGCAGCAAGGGAAAAGCAACAATTTATGTACAAGGGAACTCTCATAAGACTACCAGCTGTTTTTCAACAGAAACTCCACAAGCCAAAAGGGGATGGCATGATATATTTAAAGAGATGAAAGAATAAAACCTACAATGAAGAATACTCTACCCAACAAGGCTTTCATTCAGATTTGGAAGAGAGATCAAAAGTTTTACGGACAAGCAAAAGCTAAAAGAGTTCAAAACCACAAAACCAGCTTTACAAGAAAGGTTAAAGACCACAACTAGAAATATGAAAATTACAAAAGGAAAAATCTCATTGGTAAAGGGAAATATACAGTAAAGGTAGTAAATCAATAAAGCTTGCAGGAAGGTTAAAAGACAAAAGTAGTAAAATCATCTATATCCACAATAAGTAGTTAAGGGATATATAAAACAAGAAGATACAAAATATCTTACACCAATCAAAACAGTAAATGAGAGAGGGGGAGTAAAAATGGAGGGCTGTTAAAATGCATTCAAACTTGAGATCAGAAACTTAAAATACTCACATAGGTATAGATTGCTGTAATAGAAACCTCATAGTAACTACAAACTAAAAATCTATAATAGATACACACCCAAAAAAGAGGAAAGTATCCAAACATAACACTACGGAGAGTCACCAAACCACAAAAGAGCAAAAGAAGGAACAAAAAGCACTACAAAAATAACCCAAAAACAAACAAAATGGCAACAGATACATACCTATCACTAAATACTTTTAATGTAAATGGACTAAATGCTCCAAACAAAAGACATAGAGTAGCTGAATGGATACAAAAACAAGACCCATATATATGCTGCCTACAAGAGACTCGTTTCAGGTCTAAAGACACACATAGACTGAAAGCTAGGGAATGGAAAAAGATATACCATACAAATGGAAAATCAGGGTAGCAATATTTATAGCAGACAAAATAGACTTTAAAACAAAGACTGTGACCAGAGACAAAGGGCATTACATGACGATAAAAGGATGAATCCAAGAAGCTATAGCAACTGTAAATACATATATGCACCCAACAAAAGAGCAGCTAAATACATAAAGCAAATATTAATAGATATAAAGAAAGAAACTGACATTAACACAGTAATAGTAAGGGACTTTAACACCCCACTTACATAAATGGACAGATTATCCAGACAGAAAAATCAATAAGGAAACACTGGCCTTAAATGACACATTTGACCAAATGGATTTAATAGCTACATAGAGAACATTCCATGCAAAAAGCAGTAGAATACACACTCTTTTCAAGTACATATGGAACATTCTCTAGGATACATCACAAGCTAGGCTACAAAACAAGTCACAGTAAATTTAAGAAGAATAAAATCGTATCAAGCAAGTTTCCCAATCACAAGGCTATGAGACTAGAAATCAACAACAAGGAAAAAAAACTGCAAAAAACACAAACACATGGAGGCTACACAATATGCTACTAAACAGTCAATGGATCATTGAAGAAATAAGGTGAAATAAATAAAATAAATACCCAGAGACAAATGAAAATAAAAATACAATGAACCAAAATCTATGGGACATAGCAAAAGCAGTTCTCAGAGGGACGCTTATAGTGATACAAGCATACCTCAGGAAACATTAAAAATCTCAAATAAACAACCTCACCTTACACCTAAAGGAACTAGAAGAAGAAATAACCCAATGTTAGCAAAAAAAGTAAATCATAAAGATCAGAGCAAAAAGAAATGAAATAGAAACTAAAAAACAATAGAAAAGATCAATGAAACTAAAAGCGAGTTCTTGAAAAGAAAAACAAAATTGATAAGCATTTAGCCAGACTCATCAAAGAGAGGGCCCAAATAAATAAAATCAGAAATGCAAAAGAAGTTACAACTGACACTACAAAAATACAAAGGATCACAAGAGATTACTATGAACAATCATACACCAATAAAATGGACAACACAGAAGAAAAGGACAAATTCCTAGAAATGTACAATCTCCCAAGACTGAATCAGGGAGAAATACAAAATATGAACAGACTAATTACCAGGAATGAAATCAAATCAGTAACCAAAAAATCCCCAACAAACAAAAGTCCAGGACCAGAGAGCTTCACAGGTGAATATTACCAAACATTTAGAGAAGAGTTAATACATATCCTTCTAAAACTACCCCAAAAAATGGCAGAGGAAGGAATGTTTCCAAACTCATTCTATGAGGCCAGCCATCATTGATACCAAAACCAGACAAAAACACTGAAAAAAAAAAAAAAAAAAAGGTTACACCCAATATCACTGATGAACAGAAGCAGAAATCCTCAATGAATGAAATATTAGCAGACCAAATTCAACAATATATTAAAAAGATCATACACCATGATCAAGCAGGATTTCTCCCAGGGGTACAAGGATGGTTCATTATCCACAAATCAATCAATGTGATACACCACATTCAGAAATTAGGGACTAAAAATCATATGACCATCTCAATAAGATGCAGAAAAGCTTGTGACAAAATCCAACATCCATTTATAATAAAAACTCTCAACAAAGTAGGTACAGAGGGAACATATCCTAACATAATAAAGGCCATTATGACAACCCTAACATTATACTCAACGGCGAAAGCTGAAATCAGTTTTTCTAAGACCAGGAACAAGACTTGCTGCTTTTACTCACATATTATAGGAAGTCCTAGCCACAACAATCAGAAAAGAAAAAGAAATAAAAGGAATCCAAATTGGAAAGGAAGTGGTGAAACTGTCATTGTCTGTAGATAACATGATATTATACATAGAAAATCCTAAAGACATCATCAAAAAAACCACTAGAACCCATTAATGAATTCCATAAAGCTGCAAGATACCATATTTACAGACAGAAGTCTGTTGCGTTTCTATACACTAACTAAACTATCAGAAAGAGAAATTAAGAAAATCCCATTTACAACAGCATCAAAAAGAATAAAATACCTGGGAATAAATCTAATTAACGTGGTAAAAAAAAAAAAGACCTGCACCCAGAAAACTATATGACTCTGATGAAAGAAACTAAAGATGATACAAACAGATGGAAAGATACACCATGCTCATGGACTGGAGGAATTAATATTTTTCCATACTACCCAAGGCAGATTCAACGCAACTCCTATCAAAATACCAATGGCACTGTTCACAGAATTAGAATAAATAATTCTAAAATTTGTATGAAAACACAAAAGACCCCCAAAAAACAAAACAATCTTAAGAACAAAGCTGAAGGTATCATGCTACCTGGTTTCAAACTATACTACAAAGCTACAATAATCCAAACTGTATGGTACTGGCACAAAAACAGACACACAGATCAACGGAAACAAACGGAGAGCTCAGAAATTAAGCCCATGGACTTATGGTCAATTAATCTACAACAAAGGAGGCAAGAATACACAGAGGGGGAAAAGACATCCTCTTCCATAAATGGTGTTGTTGGGAAAACTGGACAGCTACAAGCAAAAGAATCAAACTGGACTACTCTCAGACCATATACAAAAATAAATTTAAAATGGATTAAAAACTTCAATATAAGACCTGAAAGCATAAAACTTTTAGAAGAAAACAAGCAGTACACTCTTTGACACCGGTCTTAGAAGTATTTTTTTGTATATGTCTCCTCAGGCAAAGGAAACAAAAGCAAAAACAAACAAATGGGACTACATCAAACTAAAAGCTTTTGCATAGTGAAGGAGACTATCAATAAAATGAAAAGGCCACCTACTGAATGAGAGTAGATATTTGCAAATGATATATCTGATAACGAGTTAATATCCAAAATATATAAAGAACTCATACAACTCAATGCCAGTAAAACAAACAACCTAATTAAAACATGGGCAGAGAACATGAATAGATATTTTTCCAAAGAAGACACAGATGGCCAACAGGTACGTGAAAAGATATTCAACATCTTTAATCATCAGGGAAATGAAAATCAAAACCACAATGAGATATCACCTCACACCTGTCAGAATGGCTGTCATCAAAAAGACAACAAATAACAAGTGTTGGAGAGGATGTGGAGAAAAAGGAATCCTTGCGCACTGTTGGAGGGAATGTATATTGGTACAGCCACTGTGGAAAACAGTATGGAGGTTCCTCAAAAAATTAAAAGTAGAACTACCATGTGATCCAACAATTCCACTCCTGGATATTTACCCAAAGAAAACAAGAAAACTAATTTGAAAAGATATATGCATCCCTATGTTCACTGCAACATTATTTATAATAGCCAAGATACATAAACAACCTAGGTGTCCATCAAATAGGTGAACGAATGTGGTATATACAATGGAATATCACTCAGACTTAAAAAAGAATGAAATCTTACCATTTATGACAACATGGATGGACCTAGAGAATATTATGCTAAGTGAAGTAAGTCAGAGAAAGACAAATACCATATGATTTCACTTATATATGAATCTAAAAAACAAAACAAATGAACAAACATAACACAACAGAAACAGAGTCATAGATACAGAGGACAGGTGGTTGCTTATAGGGGTGTAGGAGAAGAGAAATAGGTGAGGGAGATTAAGAGGTACAAACTTTCAGTTACAAATTAAATGAGTTATGGGTCTGAAATGTACAGTATGTACATTATAATGTACAGTACAATTATGTAATATCTTTGTATGGTGACAGATGGTAGCTACACTTATCATGATGATTATTTTGAAATGTACAGAAATAGCAAATCACTATGTTGTGTACCAGAACTAACACAGTCCTGTAGGTCAATTATACTTAAAAACAAACCAAAAAACCTGAAAGAAAGATAGATTTGTGGTTACCATAGTGGGAGGGGAGATTAGATGAAGGCAGTCAAAAGGTACAAACTTCCAGTTATAAGATAAACAAGTACTAGGGATGTAATGCACAGCATGATAAATATAATTAACACTGTTATATGTTACATATGAAAGTTAAGAGAGTAAATCCTAAGAGTTCTCATCACAAGGAAAAAAAAGTTTTTCTATTTCTTTAATTTGTACAAATCTTTAATTTTTATCTATATCAGATGATGGATGTTCACTAAATCTATTATGGTAATCATTTTATGATGTACATAAGTCAAATCATTATGCTGTACACCTTAAACTTATACAGGGCTGTATGTCAACTATATCTTAATAAAACTGGAAGAAAAAAAAGAAAAACTACTGACAAAAGGACAAGTTTTGAGCATAGATTCCATTTCATTATTGGCCTTAGACTTTAAAAAAAAGAGAGATGTTTATGGCTACAGAATATAGTGTATATATTACAATCCCAACAATGTTGTTATATAACCAACAAAAACTGTGAGAGGAAATGGACTGAGGTACGCTTACACCTTTATACTGTACTGCTTTACACCTTTAAGTATACTTCAATTGTTACAGCTTGATCTATGTCTTAATCTCTTAGCTATAAAAGATGAGGAAATAAGCATAAAGCTATAATAAATATAGATGAACTAAATACACTCATTAAAGGAAAAAGTCTGATAGTAGATCACAAAACAAAATATAACTATGCATACTAGAGTCACCCCACCCCGCCCAAATTTGAAAGGATGAAAATGAAATACAGGCAGATTCTATATGTTCAAAATGACATAGGCATTATATAGACACAAGAATATTCACTGTAGCACTATGTGTAACAATATATTCAAATAACCTAAATATCCATCACCAAGGTCCTCGTTACATAAATTATTTTTTATTCAGTGAAATATTATGTAATTATTTAAAAGAATGGGGCAACAACCATGTACTGGTATTAAACAATTGAGATAGTAAAGCATACTGGCTAATAGTAAGGACTCTGCAGAGAGACTGCTGGAGTTCAACTTCCAGCTCCACAACTTATTAGCATTTTACTTTAAGTTTCTAGGCCTCAGTTTCTTCCTCTGTAAGAAGGGGATAAATAATATTATCACAACTCTCAAGGTTGTGATGAAGATTAATAACGAATACCAAAATGCTTATTAGAACAGGGCCTAGAACATACAAAGCACTGCATAAGTATTAGATTAGTTATAGTTAAGTGAGAAAAACCAGCTGTAGAACAGCATAGTATGCTATCATTTATGAAAAAAATTAATATACTAATATATGCTTATATATGTATAAATTATCTGTAGAGGTACACACAAAACTGATAGTGGTTTCCTAGGAAGGGAAACCAGGCAGAAGAGGTTTCAGAGTGGGAGAGAGATATGCTTTATATGTCTGTGTCTTCTGGACTTTGTATCATAAGCATATACTGATCAGATAAAAATCAGTACTTAAAAATCAGTACCCTTAAAAATGTTAAGGAATCTAGGATGACTGAACACAATGCCATTTTTCTGATTAGTTCTCTGACCACCATGCCTAAGGTACGTTTACTCAGATCAAAGGTCATAAATAGCAAACTCTCAGAGACAAATGTATTTCTTTAAAGTACCTATGAAAGTTCAGATATTTAATATGTTACTACATAATATACAAAGGGTATTTATCTTTGGAGACAACACTACAAATACAAATGTTAAAAAGTGTTCATAGCAATGTGCATATAAATAGCAAAACATTAGAAATAACCTACATGTACATCAGTAGTCTCAATAAATTATGGTGCCACACAATGGAGTATCATTTAGACATTTAAAATGACAGCATACACATGCAGTATAAATTTATGTATAAAATTATAACTTTGCTCATAAATGATAAACAGTAAATTATGGACTCTTTCTATACAAGAATACAGATATACTTCATTCCTTTTCATTGCTATAATTTGTGGTATGACTACACCATAATTTACTTAATCATTCTCATATCAACTGACATTTAGGTTGCTTCTATTAGCCTTTTTTTTTTTTTTTGGCCAGTACAAATAATGCTTCAACGAACATAAATCTTCAAACACAGGAACCAGTATTTCCATAAAGTAGATTCCTGAAAGCAGACTGTTTCGTCAAAACTAATGTACATTTTAAATATTTATGGGTAGTTCCAAACTGTCTTCTTCCAAAGAGACAGCATCAATTTATACTCTCCCAATATTGCCAATTATTATTTGTTCTCGTCTTTGTCAATCTGATGTATGAAAAATGATATATTATCTATATTTCCTTGATTAGTGAGGGTGAACAAATCTTTCCATTCTTTCACTATTTGTGGTATTCAGACAAAAAACAGACCACAGCTACACTATGTTTAACACACATTGTGGTTTAAATTTTTCTTAAAGTGCCAATATTTAATAATTGGGAGCTTCACATACAAATTCAGACCTCTACTTTTCATTTTAAAAAATTCAAAAAAAGTGGGCACCACTGGGTTAACATTTCTTAATGACAAAAAGCAACTGGTGCTAAACAGAAGTTGTGCCCACCCAGTGCTCTCCAACTCAACAATCTCATATATTAACCTTACTGAGTTCACTTATGTTACCTGCCTGATCTCCTGTAGGAATTTAAGTTTAGCACCCCATTACTATTGAGTTATTTGTTTACATACTAGTTATCAGAATTCTTCCGATGAAGGAGATATATATATGTGTGTCTGTGTATGTATATATATATATATATGTATGTGTATATAAATATATATATATATACACACACACATATAAATACATGTAATTATATATATTTTCTCTTGATGATTTTTCTTTTTAACTTAATATTGTTCATAAATATATATATATAAATATATATAAAATCTTAAAGTCTAAAAAACACCTATCAAATGATAGCAATGTCTACCCTTGGTTATTAGGATGGCTTTCACTTTTATTTATCTCTGTATTATTTTTTTAATATATACAATAAGCATTCCCTCCTTTTATAATCAGGGAGGGGGAAAAAAGCTATGTTCATTTTGAAACAGAAAATGATAGTTTGGTTATGTTCACTTTTAACCTGACAAAGGATAATAAAATGTATTTATAAAGAAAACCTGAATATATAATACAAGAGGAGCTCAACATAATCAAAGCCCATTTAAATTAGTCTACAACAGCTCATGAGGAACTAAACATATCCAATACTTCAGATTTGAATTGTAATGTACATTGTTTTTACAAGAGATATTTAAAAGTACCTGGAGTGATCTGATTCACATTGAAGTTATAAACCAAGTTTTTGAATACTGGCAGTTTAGAAACCAGTCTTGCCCTCCATTTATGAATATTTCAATTTTTATAAATATAAAAACTATATTTTCATCCAGTCAACATTTTATTTAATACATACTAAATGCTATGCACTGTGCAAGATGCTAAGTATGCAACAATAACAAGGCAAAGTCCTTACCTGTAAGCTCACCAACAAGTGAAAAAGGCAAAAACATAGTGTGGTAAGAGCTGCTGAAGCACAAAGAGAAGGCACTTAAACCAGCCTTGGAGTTTGGGGGACTCAGGCTTCTTCTTAAAAGAGATAACATCTAAGGAGGAATCAACTAAAAAGAGTGGGAGGGAGTCAGGAATCCTGGAGTCATCCTGACTCCTCTCTCTCCTTCAACTTTCATATCCTAACAATCACTAAATCCTACCCATTCTTCCCATAAAATTTCTCCTGACTCTTCAACTTCTCTTCATTCTCATCGCCACTACCCTGTTCCGGATACACTGAATACTCTCCTCTAATAGCTTTGTAACTGGTCTCACAACATGCACTCCCCATCCTGTTCCTAACCTAATCACTGCACTGCAATTAGAGTGATCATTCAAATATTCAAATCTAATCAAGCAACTGTCCAATTTAGAACACTTGGAGGGGAGAGTGGGTGGCCCCACCAACATAGCCCTCAGGATAAAATCCAAAATTCTTAGCAATAACTACCAAGCCTTTCAAGATCTGGCCCCTGACTTCTCCTGCCATAACTCCAACATTCCCCACCTTGTCCTCTGGTCACATGAATTTCTTTCAGATCCCATAGCAAGTCCTGCTATCTCTTGTCCCCAGGACTTTGCATGAGCTATTTCATTCGACCAGAAACAGGTTTACAGTTCTTCACTGAGCTAACTCCATGTATCCTTCAGATCTCAGTTCAGAAGTCAGGGAAGCCTTTCTTGACTACTCAAAAGCCTTTCTGAATACTGCCTCCCCCAACCGTGCTCCCATTTAAAACTTCCCCTATTAGAATATTTTTCACACAGTATCATACTTGTCAAGTTAGTTGTCTCTCTCATTTAAAGTAGTAGGAAAACAGGGAGCCTTCTGTCTTTTTCACAGTTGTATCCTAATAGTTATAAATAATACTTAGCAGTTATATTTACTGAAAGAATTATAAATATTTGTTAACTTGGCTTTATCTACCCTACTAAATAGCAGCCTCCTTACAATTTTTACTTTAAAGTACTTTACAACTTCAAAGATACTATGAACTTTTTATTAAGCACTCAATAAGCATGTAGTAAACACTTGCTGAAGACAGTTGAACAATAAGCAAAGATAAAAACCTTGTCTCATTGCATAGTTTCCCTATACTCTACTTAAAATTAAATCACTCAGATTTTTTAATGAATACCTAAAAATGGCAAGATTTCAACTATTTTCCTGTTTTTAAAGATCTGAAACGCTCCTTACTCTTTTACGTATTTTAAAGGACAATAAACTGCTGTCCCCTCCAAATCACATAAAGCTATATATTTTTGTAGTTCAAAAGTCAAAAAAGGAGATCTTCCCTGGTGGCGCAGTAGTTGAGAATCTGCCTGCCAATGCAGGGGACACGGGTTCGAGCCCTGGTCTGGGAAGATCCCACATGCCGCGGAGCAACTGGGCCTGTGAGCCACAACTACTGAGCCTGCGCGTCTGGAGCCTGTGCTCCACAACAAGAGAGGCGGCGATAGTGAGAGGCCCACGCACCGCGATGAAGAGTGGCCCCCACTCGCCGCAACTAGAGAAAGCCCTCACACAGAAACGAAGACCCAACACAGCCAAAAATAAATAAATAAATAAATAAATTTATTTAAAAAAAAAAAAAGTCAAAAAAGGAATCTTCAAAACTGGAAGACCAAAGATCAAGAAAGCACCCAAAATTAACATGTTCCAGGGAATGTTATTGTTCAGAGAGAAATGGAAAAACACATCCTTAAACAGCATGAGTGAACATGAGGTGAGAATACTTTTCATGGAGGCTAAAGAAATAACTGTAAATAAAGAAATAAAATGCTCTGTATTAGTCCATGTTAATTAGAATCATGCCAAGAGTGTGCAACTCATAGCACCTCTAAATTCATTCATTCAGCTTTTCCCCCCTGTGGTAAAGAGGCAAGATGAAATAGTTTGGACTGACGTGGAGAAGGACTACATTTTATATAGTAGCAAATACATGAGTTTTTTTCAAGAAATCTGGTGTTCTTTCTTATGGGAATAAGACTTATTATGTAATTTTGATTCTGAGCAAACAGAAGTTTTAAGCAAAGAATTGAAAATTTCTGTTTACTCAACCTAAAAATCAATCCATAATTGAGATTACAGGTCTCTTGTATAACACTTCAACTCACTATATATATATAAATTGCAAGATTCTCCAGCAAAATAAAAGGCAGGGGTGGGGTAGAAGGGATTTAAATGTCTCAATATGATTAAGATATAATAATAAACGTCAAGTATCTTGACCAAACTTTATCTGAAAAACTCTTATGCCACACGATCTCAAAAAAAAGATTTGCCTGTGAATATGTTTAAACTGCCTTTCTTTCCAATGAACTCAAATCGTCACACAGAACCTAAGTATTCCTCACACTTTACTCTTCATTTAACATGGGCTAATTGGCAATAAATCAAAAAGTTGGTTACCTAATTATCAGTGTAAAGCACAAGAGATAAAATGTAATTGCTATCTTAGGTTATACGCACTAAGGTGACTACAGTATTCAAAAAGTATTTTCAACTTAAAACAAATGATTTTCAGTACTTTTAAGCTGAAAATTAATTACATTTAACTGCTTTGTTTTTGTATGTATAAACCCACACATTCTTTCACTAGGTCTTATCTGATTATAAATCCTTTCCATTACTCATTCTATAAACTATTTTTCAGAAACTGTCAGAAAAAAATATAAACAAAAAAAAATTTACTACACATAGCAAGATTAGAAGTGTGGTCTCAAGGTAGGTATCTTACATTTAAGAATCAGTATTTAGTAAGTTGCCTTTATTATAAAACAAATAGCCTTTCTCACATTCACATAGTCCATTTTTGAGATTATTTAGATGAAGACCGTATGTTCAACTAATTATTTATCTAGTCGTCCTAACAGCTGTTAAAATAGGATTTATACCATGCATTTGGGGCCTTAAAAATATAATCTTGTTATCTCTGTATTACATTTTTAAAAATATCCCAAAGCAAAAAATCTTCCTCATACAAGATGAAAAGAAATACGTTGAGCAGCCAGGCCCAATTTAACCTAGGGTTAATAAAGAATTTCTCCCATCAGAAGCTACTCTAAATATTGAAAGGCATCCCTTGCTTATAGTTTTGAATACATCAAAAAAAACCCCACACATTTATTTTTGTAATTTAACACATTAAACTAACCTGTTTCCAACTGCTATGTACTATCTACTATTGTGTGACTATAATTGCAAAATATGATTCCCACCTACGTTACAGAAGCTGTGATGTAAAAATATTCTTACACCACAAAGATGTAAATCCCATTTAGTAATTCGCAGGTGGCAAGTGATATAGTACTTAAATTATGCCAGAAAGAAAAAACATTATTTGGCCTTACTTAATTTCAATTACTCTCAGAACAACTCAAATATTATCAAATTATTAGTTATAAAAACTGGATAACGGTATGGTCAGAAAAAAGATGTCAATTAATAAATTATTTTTATTTTTAGACATTAATCTACATTTGCAGATCATTCATTTTCAAAGAATTTGAATATAATAAAATATAGCAAAACTTCAATTATATGAAACAATTTCAACTTTCTTTGATAAAACAAAAGTCTTCAAGATCTTGCCACCGGATCATTATTATTATATCAATTATCACAGTGTGTGTGTATGGAAATGTCAGGCATAAGTGAGCTCCTGTTAAAAAAAGGTCAGATAAGTTTTTTATATTTTTGTATGCAGATAATTAGTTATACATTAAAGCACTGTTGACAGAGCTGACTCTATAAAAATTATATAGCTGACTTTTAAGGCAAATTTATTAAGTCATTCCTTTTTCACATCACAAAAATCTTTAAACTGAAACATTTAACTCTTAATATCCATTTGCTTGATATTATAATTAGTGTAGATCAACTCAGTCCCTTTTTTAATTAACAAAATAAGCTGGTAAAAGTATGTTTTATCAAATGCCTTTACAATATACTATCCTGAACAATGGATATAAACTAGTAGATTTCATTCTTTATATTTAGTTTCTAATCAGTTTCAGTATCTGGTTCTCACAGTCTGACACAATGCTGCAACGTTTGGGTTGCACAACATTCTAGGGGAAATGTTTAAAATTATTTCCACTGAAATATTTAAGTCCTGTACACAAGCATCATGGAAATGTTTACATCAGTTGTCAAACTTTTTAAATAAAAATATTAAATTTTAATAGAATTTTTTTTAATGTTTGTGCTTCAAAAATAGTGACTCCATTTTTAAAAAGTCATTTTTCTCAAGCCCCAAAGCAATTCTTGCTTTTCATGCCATATTTGCAACCTAAAACATTACTACCTGATTTATGTCACTCACTCACTCACTGACCATCATTATATTTGATCACCTTTAGGTTCTTACTGCCCAAAGCCCGACACAGTCTCACATGTTTTGGAGCTTCAATACACTTTGTTCTTGTCCTAAATACTCATGTTCTGTGCGTACTACTATAAGCTATTATATAACAGGAGGTGGGAAAAATTAAAAAATATTGCAGCACTACAAGCCATTTAACATGCTGAGCTTCCACAGTTGCTTAGTGGGTGTTCTGAAACTAGGCCATATTTCTAGTATTAAGAATTTCAAATCCCTACTTCCAAAGTACAGAAATAACTGTTTTCAAGATTAAACCATAAAACCTTACTATTTTAAGCTCCCTGGTATATAAGCATCCCATTTCTATGAGTTTAAAACTGTAATTAACACATGGTAGATAAACCAATATTGTTTTAACAACAAATAAGAAATAACTAGCTCTTTTACCTATCCTTATAATACTCAGAGAATTCAACAGATTACAAAATTAAGAAAAAATGCAATTTTTATGAACCAGAACTAAAGCCCTTCAGTGAAATATCAAATTCTTTATCCCAGAAGATATAAAAAACAAAGTTGAATTAAATATAATCTATTTCAGGTCACCCAAGCAAAGAAGTAATTATGACCTGCAACCTAATTTTTCCAGTCCAGGTTATCAAGAAATACCAAAAATAAATAAATAAATAAAACTTACTCTCTTTAACAGTTTAAAAGTTGTGGAAATATTTATGTCATTTTGTCATATCATTGCAACAGGTATGTTTTCATTCAAAACTGATAAAAACATGTTGTTACTTAATTTTACATATTTCATACCTCAGTACACAAAGAAACACATGGTAGGTATAAAACCTGCAAACTTTAAGGCAGTAATATTATACTGCACTGATTCAGTACTTTCAGACAATTATTTGCTTCAACTTAGTTTTACTCAGTAAATACTTACAATACCTATTACGTTTCGTCTCATTAAGCGAATCTTCCCAATAACAAAAGATTAACACATTAAAATTCTTAATTGTATCATTTTAGATGGAAACCTTTCTGAAACATAATACACGCTCCTGTGTCATCTTCAACAAAATTTACTAACAGCAATTAATCTCGTCATGATCTTACATCACCATTTTTGCTACACTGTTCTCCATATAAAACAAATGACATCTTAAAAAGATTTCAAGTGTTTATCCCATAAATTTGCCTTAAACTGCTATATTCTTTTAAATGTGTTATATCTGCTTTTTAAGTATTTTACCCTTGCTCTTATTTTCAACTTTCATGTGGCCTCGAGGAGTACCCCAGTCCTTTTTATATTTGGTTAACAAACTTTTTTAAATTGTACATTATAAGAGTTTAGAGAGCCCTCAATTAAGACCTAGGGGATTCTAAGAGCAGGAAATGTGTTTAAGAGCAAAAGCACTATGACAACTCTTTGTCCTTTTCAGTGGCTTGTTTGTTTGGGGGCCCTAGACTATTAATTTAAACTAATTTTCTATTAAGAGCCTACCAAGTCAAGACATTGTATACTGGAGAAATGGTAGTAAAGGTGGCAGACATACTTGATGCTCATCATGAAGTTTACAGTCTAGCAAAAAAGAAAGACAAACACATCATTACAAAAATAATTTAGTGTTATAAAAAGGAAATACAGGTGTGGTAAGGGACCTTAAAACAGGAGAACCTAACTAGAGATCAAAGGCCTCCCAAAGGATATGATATGGAGGCCTGAAGGGCAATTAGGAAGTTAGCCAGGTGCAGAGAGCACGTGGTTGTATCCAAAGAGATGATACCAGAAACGTTTTAGTTTCCTAAAAAATAACCTTGAGATAAGTGAGATGTTATAATATTTATGAGGTACCTGCTAAAACGTGAACATTTAAAAAGGATTTCTCAGATTTCTATAATGAAAATAACAGGAAGGATCAAAACAAACAAAAAAAAGCAATACAAGAATGTTTTAAAATGGGAAAACTATGGCACTTTGGGGGGAATGAAGTTTGGAATGACAAATAAGGTCCCTCACTGTGCCCTCAAATAAGTATTAAATCATACTATAAGAAAAATTACTTAATATTCAAGTTCAGAGAACTTTTAAATCATATAAAGCCATATAAAGACTTCTACCAGGATATAACTGCTGATCATACAGTCTGATTTACCTAAAGCAAACAGTGACACTTTGAAATTAAGTATGAGAAGAAGTTGTTTTTAATGTTCTCAGAAGAGTGCATTTTAAATGTTTGTATAATAAAACCTTACCGTGAAAAAAAAAAAAAAAAAAACCTTACCGTGAGTTCTAAGGAAGGAAATTCATAAATGTTACCTTAACATGATGCATACATGCTGAGAAAAATATATTTAAATATGATTTTGAAACATTTTATCATTATCCAAGTTCTAATTCTCAGAATCATTCCACATTAGGCTGATATATTCTTGTATTTAATTAAAATATTAATGGAAAATATACACAGTTAAAAGTTTTAAATAATAATTTGGAGCAGCTCCCCAACATTAATGGAGATCCATAGTTCAAGGCCCAAATTAAATGAGGCACACAAGACAGAGCAATCTCTAAAAATGATAACTTTAATGAAAGCCTACTGTATCACTTAAAAGATTAGGTCATACATGGACTCCAAATTGTTATTCCCTGCAGTTCTCCAAATGGACCTTAACATATCTTAACTTCTATGCTTTTTCTACCCTCTACCTATCCAACTTATTCCTCAAGAGTTAGTTCAGGTTGTATCCTTCAGTAAGCATTACTGGTTATACATGCAGTCTGAATCTTAATTCATCTGAGTTCTTCAGTGTATACTGTTATCAAAGCGCTTGTCATATTGTAAAACAATTTACTGTTTGTCCCGTTCATGCAACAAACCATGAACTTACTGAAAGCAGGAAACATAGTATATTTATTCCTGTACCCTCACAGTATGGGACACACATGGCACTCAGTAGAAGGTCTATGACATTAGTGAGTATGAAACTAGTTAGTAAGAAATATTTACAGAACAAACTTTAAAAGTTAACTTAAAGACTATCTGCAAAATTATGAAAGTCCTGAAAGCAGGAAGGACTGCTGTACAACACAAAAGTGGACACTGAGAAAGCCCAAATTTAACTGATGAAACTAACTCAAAATTCTAGACATTACCCGTGTCAGAACAAGTCATTTCCACTTTACATCAAAGACATCAGAAAAACTAAAAAAAAAAGATTTATCTGTCAACTGTGAAATTACTTAATTAAATTTTCAGGATTTATAAATCGTGTTTGAGGGCAGATAAAATGCTTAAATTGTGTGTTCACAGTGCTATGAACATTACAAAATAGACATGCCAAAATACTTCATAAAAGTCTTTCAGGTTCATTTCACATAGGGACCAATTATACCCTCTTTTAAGGTCACCTGTAGTGTTTTAGCTTCAAGCAATATGTTCATTCTTTCCGATAAAAGAACCTTTACCTTTTACAGCATGAGCTACTTTTTGCAATCAGTTCTGATCTTTAGAAAAGTTGGAATGAGACATATAGTGTGAAATAATCTAATTAGTTCTTTAAATCTTGATAATGGGAATATCATACTTTCTCAAAAAGCACATATGTTACCAACATCTCAAAAGCTAAAGAGCCCTTTGTAATTAGAATACTCTTTTCACATGTTAGAACTTTGATTTGCTGAGTTTAAGATAATGTGCTAAAAAACTGGGAATCAGGAGAAAATGCCAAAGACAGAAGGAACATTAGTTTACCTTAAAATAATGCAGTTACATATTTTAGAACATAAATCAGTTGCTTAGACTTATGCATGTTCTTTTCTACCTGCAGTGGTTGACAATTAGATTTCAGAGCACTCTATATCAAGTTCAAGCACACCATAGGTCACCTTGTAACTCAGAAATTTTTCATATTTTAAAAGTCAGTGTAGAGAGTTAGGAAAATACAAACTTTATTACATTAACAGAAAAAAATATTTCCAGAAAGACCTACAGCACACAACTTTGATACAATGTAAAATTCAGAAGACAGGAATAGCAAATTTTACATATATATTCTTTAGCGGGTTAAAGATTTAACCTTAAATTATTAATTATAATATGCCTAATGTATAATATGTAATGCATGAAATGTAAGTCCAACAATAAGCAAAAATAGCAACCAATTTAGTAGCTGCAGTACTCATTTCTCAAGTACCACATAAAAGTACTTTATCACTCTGCTGCTAAATTTCTAATTCATCTATAACAAAGTATTTACTAACTCCCCACTAGTCTTATAAAACTTTGACATTTCTGTACCTAAGTTTCCTCTCCTAATTGATATCTTATAAACTAATTCAAGAACACTTCCACCAAGCCCAAGCTATAGACCTCAGAACTCACTGAAGGACTTGGGGTTAACTTATTTTTCTGGGTTTTTTATTGTTTTGGGGGTGTTTTGGCCTTGTTTGGGGTTTTTATTACTATAAGCATAGAGTCTACGTTTTTTCACTCATGAATGATACATGAATGATATAGTGAACTGAATCCTATAAAGATATAGTCTTTCATTTAATCTCCAACCTCCAAAAAACTTCATCCTTATATCTGCATGTCAAGGTTAGTGTATATTTTTTAGTAAAAAAACACAACAGATTTTGATATTTTTTCTCATAAAATGATATATAAAATCTAAAAGCTATTTAAACTGTTTCAAGAACACGTCTTACAGAAATATTAAATTACACAACAAATATTGATAATCCAGCATATGTTTAAAACAAATATGAATGAAATTTAACTGTCTGGATAACAAAAGAATTTCAATTTTATTCACGCTTCCCCTCAAAATCCATATAGATAAGCCAAGGCAAAAAAAATACCAGCAGCTATTCAGAAGCCATCTATGAGCATTCCACATAGAATTCCAGTTTATTTCTCTCTTGAACGTGGGACAAGCCCTGTCCCAAGTCACTGAAGAAACAATAATATTTAAAAAGTATAATTCCAGCAAGCATAACAAAAGAATTTATAATTTTAGTGTTCCTTTTGAAAAGAGGAATGTTTCAAATTTCTGACTGGTTTCTAGTTCACAAGTTGTTGTATGAGTCTTACTTGCTACAATTATCAAAACACAGCTCTGATCAACTTTCTGAATACAGTAGTTTAAAAACTAAAAAAAAAAAAAAAATCCATCTGCAAGTTATTAATGTATTTAATATCACTCTTTAATCCATAACAATTCATAACAAATAAGAGAAAATCTTAAACACCTGAAAATTGTATTAACAATCAGAGACCAGAAAACAAGTGCCAACCTGAGATAAATGTTTTCTTCAAAAACTGAACACTTTGGGAAAAGTAGTAACCTTAGAGATAGGCCAAGTCCATATCTCCAAACTGGCATTTCAAGAATACAGTTTTATATGTCAGCTTTATGTTACATTTAAGCCATTTGAAAGTTACAAAACTTAAGACAAAGCCTTTATTTCTCTGCCGTCTATTTTTAAATGCATATTCATAATTAAACTTTTACAGTGTACCTGATTTCCAAATTAGTATTTAAAAGATTTATCACATTCAGTCTAAGATCCTTATGTTGGGAATGGTCATTTACATACTTATTCCTAATAATTCTTGTCACTGTCACATAGAAAATATCAACACTTGACAAATTCAAACTATGAACTAAGCTTACTGAATGTTACAAATTGTACCCAATAGCTACGTCTCTTCAAATACATAGTAACAAACAGTTACAAGAGCTATGGCATGTAAAGCTGAGGGTAGAGGTTAGCAACTAATAAACTGAGGTTTTTAAAATTAAGACAATCTTTCAGTGTTGATGCTACATTTAGATAAAAAATACTTAGTTACACAAGTGTAACCTAAGATTCTGAAAAAACACAACAAAAAATAGTTTTAGATACAATTATCCATTACTCTGAGCAGATACAAGAAGGTGCTGACATTTATGAAGAAGTGTACAAAATTGCACAGGTGTAAGATTAGATGTAGACTGTTGGTACATATCGTGAGGGAGGCAAATACTATACAGTCCACATCTGCAACCCAATTTTGCTTCAGCATCCCCAGAGACTTAGAAAACATTTTTTTGGGTAGGTTGCAAAACACTGCTTCCTCTTTTATTCTCATCACCCCCATTATGATACAAAGCAACAGACAAGAAAATCAAATCACCAACTGTAAGGGTTGAAGGCTTAAACACACACACACACACACTCAAAAGCATCTTTTTTTCAACTACCGAAACGGTATTCATTTCACCTGTTTGTACACCCATATTAACACAATTACACAAACCCTCTGTTGATTTTTTTAAAAAAAGGAGCAATTAATGGCTTGGCGTCATTATTCTTCTACCTAGGAAAGGGGGGAGGGGGATGGTACAAAACAATGGATACTGAGGGGCTGGGGAAAAATCGTTTTGTCCTGAAGCCTCTAGCATGGGGCGGCGGGGGGGGGGGGGCCGGGAAAGAAGAGTACTTTTCCTCTGTCCCTAAAACCTACTGCGGAAAGAGGTTGCCATTAGGCATGTCCAACAGAGCAGTCCTGGATGCCCACAACTCGCTTCACCAAACAACACACCCAAAGCCGACTCACCACTCTTCAAGGAACGGAGAGGAGACGGGGAGAGCGCGGTGGGCTTTGGGGAAGGGGCGAGGAAAGACTCCACCCCGTAGCACTACCGCCGCGCCAGGGCCCCCGCCAACGATTCACACGCCCACGGGGAGCCCGGCAGCTTGGGCGCGGTGACCCCGGGAGCCCAGTGGAGCAGGACCGTCCTCCGGGCGACCCCGGCCCCGGTTCTCGAGCCGGTTTAGTCCTCGCCCGGGCGCTGTCCTGGTCGCCCGCCGCCACCGCAGGCCCGGCCCCGGACGCTGTCAGCCGGCCGGCTCGCTCTCGGCGCTCGGCTGTGGGCCCCACACGAGAGCCGGCTACTAGGGCCCAGCCCTCCCGGCGACAGCACCCAGGAAAGCGGCGGCGGCGGCGCCTCCCAGGGCCCCGGCCCCTCGGGCCTCACCCCGGCCCCGCCGGCTCGCGCCTGTCAGGACGCGCGGGGCCTCCCCCTATCGACAGCCCGCCCGACCGCCCGACGGGCAGGAAGGAAGGCAGGAAGAACCAGCCAACAGGCACCCTCCCGCCTCAGCGGCCCCTAGTTACCGTCAGGAACCGCAACTCCGCCATCCTCCTCGCTCGCCCTCCTTCCTCCTCCTCCTTGGAGGCGACTCTGCCCAACCGCCGCCCCCCGCCCGCCCCTCCCCCACTCGCCCCGCCCCGCCCGCCCGCCCGCCCCTATACACACTCTCGCTCCTACCGCCCCGCCCCACCCCTCCGGTGCAGGCCCGTCAATCGCTGGGGAAGAAATACAGGCGGAGCCAGGGCAACCGACGCTGCCCAATCAGAGTGAGGCACTGTCGCCAGCGACGCTACCCAATCAGAGTGAGGTATGGGCGCCAGCTTCCCTCTCTCCGCCCTTTTCCTTTCCTCCCCTCCTCAACGCGCTCTCTCCCGCCCACAGGGCGCCGCTGGCTAGCTGGGCCACAGAGAGAGCCTCCAGCTGGGTAGAGAGACAACTCTCAATCCGAAGTTACTGTTGACGCTAAGGCAGCCATAACTGATAATGGCAACGGGAGTTTCCGGGCCTCCCGTCTCCTGTGTGACGTAGTTTTCCCTTCGCCCAATCTCATAGTTGCCCTGGGCAACAGTTGAGCCGTCTGGGAAGAGATGCATCTGTAAGTAGGCCCAAAAGAGAACCAAAGGTGACCAGACATCCCATGTTAAACAAGTTAATTCATATTCCGGACTACCTGCCCGGGTTCGGGGACAGAGGGAGCAGGTTTCCTGGCCCTTATTCTGCTGGGACGTCTGGTCACTTACCTAGGTGGACAAGAGTTTAGGGCTCCGGAATCCCCTGTCTTGCCCGGAAGTTGCCTTTGACACTTCTGAATGGGGTCATGGCAGAAGGATGGGAATAGCTTGCGCCCCCCTTGCCCCAGGGAGTACCCATTCCGACAGCAGTGACGAAGTGAGGTGAGTGTCCCTTGGTCCCGGACCGTGGGTCAGGCCCGAGCAGGCCGAACGGCCCCTGGGAGACAAAGCGCAGATGAGGCTAGCCGGACTCAGAGCCGCTTCCGCTGGAAAAAGGTTTTCTTTCCGGGCTGGCCAGGCGGCGGCCCGCCCCCCACCCCCCTCCGCCCCTTTGAGGCTCCCTGTGGGGTAAGGCGGCTCAACCGGCTCCCGTCGCCGCGCTGCTGCAAGCTGGGACGGGAGGGGCCTGGGTGCGGCCCCTAACTCCCGCGAAGTGGAGCTCCTGACCACGCCCCCGCAAAGTCTGTTACGTACTTTCACCCCCTGACCTTTGAGGAAGGAGAATTCTGGAGCTTGAGGAAATCATTTTCCACTCCCAGCTATAAAGGAAAGAGATGGTTACCCACCACCGCGGCAACACCTCTAAGTCTTATTTCCGCACTTCCTGTCTTCAGATTCTGAATTTTCTCCCTTTTCTTTGTTTCTCCTCTGGTGGGGGTTTGTAAGCACTGACTGCAGTTCTGGATGAAGGTATACTGTCCTAATCCTGCATGTCTGCGGTTTATTAAACAACTTAATGTTTGTGAATATTCGTAAAAATATCGTATTAGTTTTATATGGCTCTTTACCAGAATTGTCACACAGTATCTCATGTAGTTCCTTCTGTAGGTTTTGAGTCAACAGCTGTGAGTCATCTTGGTAATATCGGGTTGGATGCCTAAAGCTGCGGGAAAAAGGATCAGGAGAACTTTCAGGTAAACTGAAAATTGTTTATATCCAGGCCAGTCAACAACAAGGGTGCACACCTACCTTCTTTGCTCAGTTTCTTTTTGTATCCTTAGTACTCATGCTCCAGCCAAAATGAACTATGTATTCTTTTCTCTAACAAGGTTTATCACTTAAGCACCAACCTTTTGTGATTCTGTATCCATGTCCTAGTTATAATTGGAGATGTGTTTCCAGATTCTCCCCAGCAGGAAGTAATTTTCTCTGAGCTTACCTAGCACTTTTTGTACCTCTTTTATGACAACCACTATTTTGTATAACAGCTGTTTGTGTTCTTAGCTTCATTACCATATTTACTCCTGAATAGAATGGTTTGTATCAGATTTATCTGCCTGTTACTTTACCCTGCACATGATATTATTTTGATAAATACTGAAAGATGGAATATATTGGGTGTCTCCTGGATGCCCAAGATGTTGCCAGCAAAGTTTAAGGGAACTTCAGTTTATCAGAAATTCAGCATAGTCCCTGTTACTCAACCTTTTCTTAGGGTTCCCCTCTGAAATCTTTTCAAAATGATTTCTAACCCCCCATATTTTATTAAAGAAATATTCATACATTAAAAAGTTTAAAGAATACAATAAACATTTATGTAGCTTTCACCTAGATCCAACAGTTGTTAACATTGGGCCATATTTATTTCACTCCTTCTCACACACTTTAATTGTCACTGAGACATTTGGAAATAGGTTGCAGACACCTATTGTTAAGCAGACATCTCTAAAATTCCCAACGTGTATTTCCGAAGAATTATAAAGTTCTCCTGCAAAACATCATTATCACAACTAAGGAAGTTAATAATTCTGTAGTCTTTGAAATTCAGTCTGAATGTATGTACATTTTCCCATTTGACCCAAGAATGTCTTTTATACCTTCTCCTCCTTGCAAAAAAAAAAAAACAACCAGGATCCAGTCATGGTTTATGTATTGTATTTGGGTATTGTAACTCTTTAGGCTTAATCTAGAACAGTTCCCCCATCTCTTTCCCTTGTGACATTGTCATTTTGAAGTGTTCAGGCCAGGGGTCTTTTTGAATATCTTCTTTTTTCTTATTTCTTGTAAATCAGAAGTTGGTCTGGAGGTGTGATTAGATTCAATTTAACATTTTTTGCAAGAATACTTCACAGTATTCATACTTTTCCAATCATGATTAAGTCTTCTCAAATGAAGCTACTTTTACCATACCATGAGCTGCTTGTTAAATCCATCCCACTTCTCAACATACCACCCTTCTATGATATCCTACAAAGAAGAGTTTGGCATTTAATCCTCCTGTCTATATAGAGTATGTTAGTGCCCTGCAATGGCAACATAGACTGTCTACCTTTTAATAAAGTGTTGCTGCTACTTTGCCTACACTTGGAGCTGATGCAATGTAATCTTCAGCAAAGTGTACAGATGTCAGCATAGTTTCATGAGTTTCAACTCCTGGCACTCCAGGGACGGTTGATGAAAGATGTGTGGGCCCTGCAATTCAAATACAGATGAATCTTGATGTTATCAAAGCAGAGACTGAGGCAACTGCTGGCCATCTGGCCACATCCAATTTCGGCAATGTTATTTTTCTCCCTGAAACTCTTGCAAGTCCTAATTAGTCCTGGAATTTCTGTGATAGGCTTTCGGTAGCATTCATCAAAGCTTATTAAAAATTGCAAAATCAAGATTATACTTAGCACTTAGTACATTAGGTACAGTCTGTGTCCAATGGATAGAGAAGGGTTTGCAGAATTTACTTCGTAATCACAAGAGGAAAACTCCCCACATTGCCAAGCTATGTATTCCTTCTATCCTAGACTTATATTTGATCATGAAAGATAAGCAGAAGGAAGAAAATGCACTTAGGGGACAGAAGAAAATGCTCTGGGAGGGCAAAAATTCTTAGATTGATATAGAATGCTTTTAGCTTTCATATTGAAAGTTAAGTAATGCACTCCTTCAGTCACTTCTTTTGTGTAGAAGAAAATTTGCTCATGGCGGGACTATGAAACAGTTTTAAGTTTACTCCAGATTCAAATAAGGCAAAATAATATACCGATTAAGACCACAGATTTTAGAATCAGACCTGGGTTTCAGGAACAGGCACATTCATTAGCTGGTGACTTTGGACAGTTTACTCGTTCTGTTTATCATCTATTAAATGGAGCCGTAAAACCTCTTAGAATTGTTGAACAGAATGAGTCAAACACATAAAATGCTTTAGCATAGTGTATAGTACATGGTATATGGTCAGTGTATGGTAGTTATTATTAGTAGCTTCTAAAGCAGTCCAATCTGAGTACATTGTAGGCATTAAATATTTATTTATTGAATGAGTGAATGAATTTAAGTTGGTTCTCCAACTTTAATGGGGGGAACTTAATTAAAAATTAGAGATTCTGATTCATGAGTCTGGGGAAGACTCCCGAAAAATCTGTATTTTTAATGTCCAGGGGATTTTGATATAGGTGATCTGAGGTTCAGGCTTTCAGAAATAGTAAAGTATCAAACAATTCTTTATTTCCCTTTCCTTGCATACTATTGAAGTAGGTATATATCTCTGATGCTGAGAATATAAAAAGTTCTTCAGATACGTTTTTTTAAAAAGGTTTAACCCTTTTTTAAAGGTTAGTAGCTAACCGTTTTAGGACCACTTTCTAGTACTGAATTTTGAAAAAACAAATTATTAGAAAAAGGTATTCTGCATGAGTAGGATATGTCATTCTCTACTAACTTAACAGTAGTGTCTGCTACTGGAATGTAACAGAACCAATGGCATCATCCAGGTTCACCCAAGAAGAGCAGTTCCTGTTCTTAGGCCTAGGCATGTTTCAGAAGCTAGACACTGCACATGTTATTCACATGAGTCTGGATTAATTAGCCAAATTGAACATGTTGCAACGTTTTTCTACCAGCAGATGCCAGAGAGCAAAACAAAATAGAATCTACTATAGTTTCCAACTACATGACATATGATGTTATTTGGCATCTCTGGTTGAACATTATCAATCCAAATTAAGCAGTCTGCTAGCATGTGGTCAACCACTTGAGTGAGTGTGAGCATTACTAATTTGTATCTGAAAAACACGTCTTTTGGGACTCCCTCTTTCACCTTTTTCTCATGTTAGTTTACGTTCAGAAATCTAATATGCGTTTGAAACTTCATCTATCAGTCAACCACACAAGTCTTGCATAAGACAAAAGATAAATTTTTTCATTTTTGTTCCTACCATTCCTGCCACCCCCATCGACAACCTGCAGTAGGGAGATTGAATTTACTTAAAAGAAATTAATAAATCGTCACAAAAGAAAAATATCCTTTACTGTATTCTACATAAACAAGGTTGCTTCCAGTGCCTCCCTCGGTTCCCAGAGATTGTATTTTTGCTTCTTAATGCCCATTAATGATAAAAGAGGATCGTTTGGCATGTAATATATTGGCGTGGCTCTGTTTTACTGAAGTTGTGAAGTCAGGTGCCTGTAGTTGCCTGGCAGGTAATGTTAAGGGAAACAATAGGCAGTGGGGATTGGAGAACTCCCCATGCTCATCTAAATGGGGCATCACTTCCCAGCCCCAGCCAAATTTTGTCATCTGGGGATATGGACCTGGTGTTACCAGATTTGTCAAGAGGAACTAAAATGTGGACTTCATGTGAAATCTCCTGATTTTTAAACATTGGTTCAAATACTTTTTAAACATTAATCAAGCCAGCAAAACATTTAACTGGGTAGCACCAAGGGCTACAAGTTTATGACCTCTGTGTTTCTTGTATAAAAACGCAATTGGTACTTTGGTTGAAAATCTCAGAATGCTTTAGAAATGTTTTCTTTTTTGCCATATTTCAGGTGCATTTACTTCTCTAAGTAAGGTAACAAGTCACTTATCACCTCCATCAAAAATTAAAGATAGAATCTTATGTACACCAAGTGTCTATTTCCTTGATTGCAATTTAAAAGGTTTTTACTCTTTTCCACCAACTTAAAAACTTGTTCACATTTTCTCAACCTTGAATTATATTAGGAAATAAGTTTTCTTTATTATCATATCTTTAATATATTTAAGAAAAATGGGATTTCCCTGGTGGCGCAGTGCTTAAGAATCTGCCTGCCAATGCAGGGGACATGGGCTCGAGCCCTGGTCCGGGAAGATCCCACATGCCATGGAGCAACTAAGCCCGTGCGCCACAACTACTGAGCCTGCGTGCCACAGCTACTGGAGTCTGCGTGCATCTAGAGCCCATGCTCCACAACAAGAGAAGCCACTGCAATGAGAAGCCTGCGCACCGCAACGAAGAGTAGCCCTCGCTCGTCACAACTAGAGAAAAGCCGGCGCGCAGCAACGAAGACCCAACGCAGCCCAAAATAAATAATTAATTAAATTTAAAAGAAAAAAAGAACAATTCGGTAGCGCATGCTCTTTAAAAGTAAATAAGTAAGGGTGCTTCCCTGGTGGCGCAGTGGTTAAGAATCCGCCTGCCCATGCAGGGGACACGGGTTCGAGCCCTGGTCTGGGAAGATCCCACATGCCACGGAGTGACTAGGCCCGTGAGCCACAATGCACTATCTGGAGCCTGTGCTCCACAACAAGAGAGGCCGCGATAGTGAGGGACCCGCACACCGCGATGAAGAGTGGCCCCCACTTGCTGCAACTAGAGAAAGCCCTCGCACAGAAACGAAGACCCGACACAGCCAAAAATAAATAAATAAAATAAAAAAAAAAAAAAGTAAGACAGATTTTTAAAGGAAAACATCTTTAAATAGATCATGCTGTTTTGTAGGTACCGTGGTGTTGATGAGGATTCAGAGGGTTTTTAAGTGTGGGAAGGCACTTAACAGGAAATCTACAAGTTTTTTATTATAGAGATACGAAAATTAGACATGGAATGATAAATGTCACACTGTATTTCTAAGCACTTTTACATTCACTTTTCATTTGAACCTTGCAACTCAAGACCGATACTAAACATGTTTTTTATGAGAAAATCAAACCTCCAATTGGTTAGGAAATGTTTTCAACATCACAAAGCTAATTAGCCAGAGTACAACCCATTTAAAGTATAAATATGGAATATACTGACCCGAAAAAAGTGAAAACAAACAAAAATGCCAGTATAAGCTTTTTGTTTTTTAAATCATACATGGATTATACTGTGAAGCTTGTTTAAATACTTGGGATCCTAGAATTACTCTGAAGCATTCAATTTCAGAATTTAAAAATGGGGTTTTGTACAATTAGGATACGCTGGTAAGTTTAGATAAATTAATGGAGGGAAAAAAGAATTATGATTGAAAGCTAATGTGGACTAGAAGTGGCAGGCACACCACGTGACCCACAGAACGGCTCTTCTGGGGCTCCTGTCCAAAGATCAAATAGTAGACTAAGGAGACTTAGTATGACCCTAGGAGGAGAGTTTTTAAAACATCCAAATCCTGGCCTGAGCATTTTTAGAAGCTAAGACTTGGCTTTGGCATCCACAGTATGTTTCCATTTTGATATTTCTGATCCATATGTATATGTTTTGAGTTACCAGGAATGGAATTTGGATTTGAGTAATCTATTCCTCTTCTCTGTCTGCCCCCATCTGACTGTAGTCTACATTTTCCAGCTGGCTAGATGAAAATAGAGTACAATTTAAAGCTAACAGTCCTGTTTAGCTATTTAACCCATGATCTTGGTCTCAACAGTATGTTTTCATATAAGCTAATCTATGAAAAATATACAAAACTTGTAAGCTTTTTGAGTGTTGCTTTATTGCTGATTAAGCTTGAGATCTGACAGTTCCAGTGGCAGCATCTTTTAAAAATAAGACTAATGCTATAAAACAAAACCCACAGACAAAAAGCAGTATTTTTTCCTACTAAGAGATTTTTTTTTTTAGGGTGATATCAAACATGACAATTGGAATGCTGAATCCTCAAATTAAGGAGAGAGAGTGAGAGAAAGAAAAGCCACATGGAGGTTAGATAGATATATAGCCATTAACTTTATTCTTTATGCTCAGTAATTATATTATCGATGTGTAATTTATTTTTATTGATTTTCACTAATAATTGGAATAACTCAATCCAAAATATTTTAAGTTCTTCATTTAAATTTATAAACATTTTTGTGGCAGGGAAGTATGGTAGGATAATTACTAAAATATGTTCAAGCATGAAAACATACATTAAAATAAAATTAAGTGGAATGGAAATAGAGATGTAGGGAGAAAAAAAGATATAAAATTTCTGACTTAAAAAAGAGTTCCTGGGACTTCCCTGGTGCTGCAGTGGATAAGAATCCGCCTGCCAGTGCAGGGGACACAGGTTCGAGCCGTGGTCTGGGAGGATCCCACGTGCCGCAGAGCAGCTAAGCCCGTGCGCCACAACTACTGAGCCTGCGCTCTAGAGCCCGCATGCCGCAACTGCTGAAGCCTGCACGCCTAGAGCCCGTGCTCCACAACAAGAGAAGCCACCGCATGAGAAGCCCATGCACCACAATGAAGAGTAGCCCCCGCTCACCGCAACTAGAGAAAGCTTGCGTGCAGCAACAAAGACCCAACACAGCCAAAAAAATAAAATTAAAAAAATTTTTTTTTAAGTTCTTCATTTTTTTATTAATGGATGATGGTAGCTATCAGATTGCTATGATATTTTGATTATATTATATATATTTTTAAGGATTAATGTTATTTTTAAATATGCTGGGAATTTTATCCTTTGTAACTATTTAAACTTATAACAAATTTATATGTCTATCTAGAAATGTGTAAAAGGGTACCTAATTTTTCTGCCTAGTTTTTTCAAAAGGGTTATGCAAGGATAAAATTTGAGGACTACTGAACACATTCTTAAGGTTCAGAAGGACACTCTAGTGCTCTTGTCCAGTCCCACACCCATAATTTAGTTTGGTTGTCAAAGTAAATCTAGTTTGGTTATCAAACTAAATCTCCCCAGAGATTTCTAACTTGTCCAAGTTGTATGACTAATTTATGTTATCAACATGTATATGATTGACTTAAAGTACTAATCCTGCCTAGACATAAAGGCCTTTCAACTCTCACTCCAACAACTTAGTAAAATTTTTCATGACAAAGATTTGGTTTCCCTCTATCTTTTGCATTAATTTTAGACATCTAGCTCAAATGCTACAACAGGTTTGGTTCCTTTATCATGATTTTGAAATGCATTATCCGTCAAAACCATTATCTCTGGGAGAAATTATAAACTAAAGAAACTGGGGGGAAGGGAAGCAGCAGATTATTTTCTAATTACCCAGACCAAAAGCTTCAAAAAGTGACAAATTGACACTGCATTCTCTAAGCATTAAAAGTTTGGGTTCTATTACTGTAGGAATTTTATTTTACTTTTGCAATTTAATGTTTTCTCTTAAAATATGGCTTGCCCATCTGTATCATTTTAAAATCTGTCATAGTACTCCATTGTATGGTGGTTCCATAATTTATTTGACCTGTGACATGTGCCTGAATGCAGTGCCCTAATGAACATTCTTATATCTTTACCCACTCATGCTTTGTTTCTTTAGTGATCATTACTAGTAGAAGGTTTGGATCAAAGAAAATGTGCATATTTAGTTTTAGTAGATACTACAAAATATTAAAAGATACTATAAATTATCCCTCTAAAAAAGCTGTACCAACAAACCTGCCCACCAATAGAGAGTGCCCATTACCCTACACATTCCCTAACTGTGAATACTATCAGGCTTCTGATTTTCTTGCAATCTCAAAAGATACAACACACACACCAAAATGAGACCACAATGATTTTCACCTTCTTAATGAGGCCATAATGATTTTCCTGTTCAAATTGTAACCACCACAACACCCAGCCTTCCTAAATCCCCTTAAACTATTTTATTTTCTATAACGCTTACTACCATTATGTTATTTGTTTCTCTCCCCATACTCTAGACTGTAAGCTCTGAAAGAGCAAAGGTTTTTTTCTCTTTTGTTCACTAATGAATGGTGCCTGGCACATGGTAGACACTCACATATTTATTGAATTGAATGATGTGGCACTTGAATAATACACATGAATTTCATCCCTAGCTGATATATTTTTTCTTTGGCCCATCTGTCCCTGGTGGTACACACATCTTACCTTACCAATTAGAAAGTACCCTTAGGGGTAGCCACAACTCCTTAGGGTGCATCACACCAGGCAAAACACCCATGTTTGGCTATTAGCAGATCCCCTGGAGAAGGATATAAATGCTCCTTCCTACGCTGGGCTCCCTGGGCAGTTGATTATCAAGACAGTGAAGCCTTGGCAGTGCTGGGCATCCAACCACCACCTTGCTTATTTTAGCCCTCCCTTCCTGTTCCTCTCCTGCCAATGCCTAGGGGGGCCTAGGAACAAGAATCAACCCTAGCAAAGTAGACACTCCACCCAGGCAAGTGACAGCACTGATCTTCCCCACACCAGGCCCAACCCACTCCCTACAAGGCCTTTGGCTCCACACCCTTTCCAGTAACAATGGAAGCTTAGTCAGAGAACTAAGGTTTGGTAGAGCACCAAGCTTCATTGTTTTCTGCAAGCCATATTTTGGATGTGAAACAGGTATAAAGAAGAGATAGCAAAAGATAGTGATTAAATTCTGAGTAACATGAGTTGCTACTCTAAAACAGCTAAGATTTAAGTATTTGTTCATTTTATCATTTTGGTGATTAAAAATTGGTGATATAAAAACCCTTAGATGCTATGCATTTCTCTCATGTTCATCAACATTTATAATGTCTATCTTCCCCTTCAGTAGCATATCATGTCAGATTTGTACCAAATAAGGGCCTAATGAATATTTTCATTGTGTTATCTTTAACGGAGAGGCTAGTGTTGTTTGTTATAGTTGTATTCAGGCTATTCAGAGATTACTAACCTTCAACAACAACAAAAAAACAAAAAAAAGGAATGATCACTAGTTACCACTGGCAGGCCTAAGTAACAAGAAGGAAAGAATGTGTCAGAAGGAGAAGCTGTGCATTCTGAGTAAATTGTATATTGCATTTATCTCAGATTCTAGGTAGTGATGAGTTGCTTTATTCCTGGTCCATTCCCTACTTCATCTTCATTCCCAGAGAGAGCAGTATAGGGGTAAGTTTCGATGACAGTTGTGGAAAGCAGATAGAGCTTCCTCAGGAACTTTAGATCTTCCAGAATAGGAATTTGAACAAGAAGGGGAAGAGGCTTGGTGGATGGAGAGTATGAAGCTTTTTTTAGGAATGTCAAAGTAGTGGTAATGGGAATAACTAAGACCAGAAGCAGCTTCACTTGATTATAACTAATTTGCAGTGGGTGGTAAAGGCAGGCACCAAGCCAGCATCACCACATTATAAATAATGTTTCTTCTGTGGTGGTGATATTGTGAAAGATATACAGTGAGTTGCATCAGTATGGCGAAATATCACAAAATGGGTGGGACTGTCTAGAGAAGCATCTGTGTTTGGAAAGGGGTCATGCTACAAGTTACAGTCCAGAACACCTTGAATATATATAACATGGCATAAACTGGGATGTAACACTGGGAACAGTTGTCATCAGCCAGAGATGACATATATGCTGGGATATTCATAACAAAATACTCACGTGAGGGTATTCACTGGTGCTTCAGCATAGAGTATCTCTGTATTAGAGGAAAATAATAAACTGAGAGCACACCTCATTTCTGGTATTCAAGAGCCAATTTCACCTGTTTGTGTTGCTTCCTTACAAACTGCAGCTGTGTAGCCAGTAACTGATCCTTAAGATGCTTTTTGTCATTATAGCAAAGGAATTAAAGTAGAAACTGGCTGTTAGTTACTGAAAGAAGTGGGGATGTTAGGCAGTATTTACATACTACCTCCTCCTTTCCCTAACAGTCTGCCTTACCCCACCTCCCAAATGGTCATGTCTTTTACATCACCCACCATTCAGGGGAGATGCTATCAGCTGCACATAAATCCCTTTGGTTTTCCTCAGCTGGATAGATACCTATTGGATAATTTACCTTTGCCTAAATACTTAAGCCCAATTTTCACTAGGAGGGGAAAAATTTAGAACATGCAGCCTTCCAATTACCACCACCACTTATGAATGAAAGTTGACAAGATCTGCATGCTTATATGAACTATCTCAACCTTGTTTAAATGAAAAGACTCAGGTAATTAAAGAGAAAATTATGCAAGGATAGGATAGTTCATTTTCTATAGGAATTGTGATTTTACTTCTTAAACTACAATGGAAATAAGCAATATGCTTTGGGAATTCATTCTTGAATAATACTAATATTGTTTTCTCATTGAAGGAAGAAACTATCCAACAATTCAGATATGGCAGAAATGAAGTCGATGTTCCGGGAAGTTCTTCCAAAACAAGGTATCTAAGTCACAAATACGTAGGTCATAGAATATTGTAGGAACCTAAAAACTAATAGGCAGTGTCATGTAGCAGGCTCAATAGCTACATATCTGAAACTATTTTGTGTTCCATACACCACACATACTCTCCACTTTTACTATGCTTTTGTCATGAGTAGGTTGTAAAGGAGTAATCCATTGCTTCCCCGCCCCCACCAGTAAAAGGAGGTAAAATGACAGTTGGATTGTTTTTTTAAATGTAGAAATTCTGTTACACTCAAGATTGCAGATTACAATAAATTTCCAGTGGAAAAAAATAGCACCATAATTTACTGTAATACTAAATAAGGTCTGAAAGTGGGGGAAAAGAAACCTGAATCAAACAATGTAACAAAAGCCAAAGGTTTAAGTTAAACCTTCAGTAATTTGAGTATTCATGTTAATACCATACTTTACTTCGTATTTGTTGTTGTTGTTGTTGTATTTCCATTTCTTTTGTTTATTGTAGTTGATTTACAATGTTGTGTTACAGGTGTATAGCAAAGTGATTCAGTTATACATACATATATATCTACTTTTTTTCAGATTCTTTTCCCTTATAGGTTATTACAAAATATTTAGTATAGTTCCCTGTGTTATACAGTAGGTCCTTGTTGTTTATTTTATATATAGTAGTGTGTATATGTTTATTCCAAACTCCTAAGTTATCCCTCCCACACCTTTCCCCTTTGGTAACTATAAGTTTGTTTTCTGTGTCTGTGGGTCTATTTCCATTTTGTATGTAAGTTTATTTGTATCATGTTTTTTAGATTCCACATATAAGCAATATCATATGATATTTGTCTTTCTCTGTCTGACTTACTTCACTTAGTATGAAAGTCTCTAGGTCCATCCATATTGCTGCAAATGGCATTATTTCATTCTTTTTTATGGTTGAGTAATATTCCATTGTGTGTGTGTGTGTGTATATATATACATATACATATATATATATATATATATATACACACACACACATATATATACCACATCTTCTTTATCCATTCATCTGTCAGTGGACATTTAGTTTGCTTCTATGTTCTTGGCTATTGTAACTAGTGCTGCAGTGAACATTGGGGTGCATGTATCTTTTCAAATTATGGTTTTCTTCAGATATATGCCCAGGAGTGGGATTGCAGGATCATATGGTAGCTCTATTTTTAGTTTCTTAAGGAAACTCCATGCTGCTCTCCATAGTGGCTGTACCAGTTTACATTTCCACCAACAGTGTAGGAGGGTTCCTTTTTTTCCACACCCTCTCCAGCATTTATTATTTGTAGACTTTTTGATGATGGCCATTCTGAACAGTGTGAGGTGATACCTCATTATAGTTTTGATTTGCATTTCTGTAATAATTAGTGAAGTTGATCATTTTTTCATGTGTCTATTGGCCATCTGTATGTCTGTGGAGAAATGTCTGTTTAGATCTTTTGCCCATTTTTTGATTGGGTTGTTTGTTTTTTTGATATTGAGTTGTATTAGGTATTTGTATATTTTGACGATTAATCCCTTGTCAGTCTCATCATTTGCAAACATTTTCTCCCATTCTGTAGGTTGTCTTTTTGTTTAGTTTATGGTTCCCTTTGCTGTGCAAAAGCCTTTAATTAGGTCCCATTTGTTTATTTTTGTTTTTATTTCCATTACTCTAGGAGACAGGTCCAAAAAGATATTGCTGCAATTTATGTCAAAGACTGTTCTGCCTGTTTTCCTCTAGGAGTTTTATAGAATCAGGTCTTACATTTAGGTCTTTAATCCATTTTGAGTTTATTTTTATGTGTGGCATTAGAGAATGTTGTAATTTCATTCTTTTCCCTGTAGCTGTCTAGTTTTCCCAGCACCACTTACTGAAGAGAGTGTCTTTTCTCCGTTGTATATTCTTGACTCCTTTGTCGTAGATTAATTGACCATAGGTGAGTGGGTTTATTTCTGGGCTTTCTATCCTGTTCCATTGATCTGTATGTCTGTTCTTGTGCCATACCATACTGTTTTGATTACTGTAGCTTTGTCATATAGTCTGATGTCAGGGAACCTGATTCCTCCAGCTCCGTTCTTCTTTCTCAAGATTGTTTTGGCTATTCGGGGTCTTTTGTGTTTACATACAAATTGTGAAATTTTATGTTCTAGTTCTGTGAAAAATGCCATTGCTAATTTGATAAGGATTGCATTGACTCTGTAGATTGACTTGCATAGTATAGTGATTTTGACAATAATGACTCTCCTAATTCAAGAACATGGTATATCTTTCCATCTGTTTGTGTCATCTTCGATTTCTTTCATCACTGTCTTATAGTTTTCAGAGTTCAGGTCTTTTGCCTCCCTAGATGGGTTTATTTTCCTAGGTATTTTATTCTTTTTGATGTGATGGTAAGTGGGATTATTTCCTTAATTCCTCTTTCTGATCTTTCATTGTCAGTGTATAGAAATACAACAAATTTCTGTGTATTAATTTTATATCCTCCGACTTTACTGAATTCATTGATGAGCTCTAGTATTTTTCTGGTAGTGTCTTTAGGATTTCCTATGTATAGTATCTGCAAACCGTGACAGCTTTGCTTCTGCTTTTCCAATTTGGATTCCTTTTATTTCTTTTTCTTCCCTGATGGCTGTGACTAGGACTTCCAAAACTATGTTGAATAAAAGTGGCAAGATTGGGCATCCTTGTCTTGTTCCTGACCTTAGAGGAATGCTTTCAGCTTTTCACCGTTGAGTATGTTAGCTGTGGGTTTGTCATATATGGCCTTTATTATGTTGAGGTATGTTCCCTCTATGCCCAGTTCCTGGAGAGTTTTATCATAAATGGATGTTAAATTTTATCAGAAGCTTTTTCTGCATCTATTGAGATGATCATGTGGCTTTTATTCTTCAATTTGTTGATGTGGTATATGACACTGATTTGCAAATATTGAAAAATCTTTGCTTCCCTGGGATAAATCCCACTTGATCATGGTGTATGATCCTTTTAATATATTGTTGGATTCAGTTTGTATTTTGCTGAGGATTTTTGCATCTATGCTCATCAGTGATACTGGCCTGTAATTGTCCTTCTTTGTGGTATCTTTGTGATATCTTTGTGATACCTGTGGTTTTGGTATCAGGGTGATGGTGGCCTCATAGAAGGAGTTTGGAAGTGTTCCTTCCTCTGCAATTTTCTGTTAAGAGTTTCAGAAGGATAGGTGCTAACTCTTCTCTGAATGGTAGAATTCACCTGTGAAGCCATCTGGTCCTGGACTTTTTTCAGGGGTATTTTAATCACAGATTCAATTTCAGTGCTCATAATTGGTCTGTTTATATTTTTATTTCTTCCTGGTTCAGTCTTGGGAGATTGTACTTTTCTAAGAATGTCCATTTCCTCTAGGTTGTCCAGTTAATTGGCATATAGTTGCTTGTAACTTCTCCTTTTTCTAGTTCTATTGATTTGGGCCCTCTCCCTTTTTCTTGATGAGTCTGGCTAAAGGTTTATCAATTTCATTTATCTTTTCAGAGAACCAGCTTTTAGTCACATTGATCTTTTCTATTGTTTTTGCTAATGTCCCAAGCAAGATGTTAGCCTTCAGATGAATACTCTTGTATATGTTTGCCACCAGCCTTTATGTCCTGAGAGCCCCAGTCACCTCACACCTCCCCAGTAGACCCTCCAAGACCAGCAGGTACTTCTTGCCCAGGCTCCTATCAAGTCACTGCACTTTTGCCCTGGGTCCCAGGGCACACAATCCCGTGTGTGCTCCAAGAGTGGAGAGTCTGTTTGCCCCAGTCCTGTGGAGCTCCTGCATTCAAGTGCCACTGACCTTCTAAGCCAAATGCTCTGAGGGCTCCCCTCCCGATGCCAGACCCCCGGGCTAGGGAGCCTGACATGGGGCTCAGAACTCTCAATCCTGTGGGAGAACTTCTGCAGTGTAAACTGTTCTGGTTTGTGGGTCACCCACCCTGGAGGGTATGGGATATGATTATATTGCGAGTGTGCCCCTCCTGCCATCTCATTAGGCTTCTGCCTATGTCTTTGGATGTACAATATCTTTTTTGATAGGTTTCAGTCTTTATCGACGGTTGTTCAGCATTTAGTTGTGATTTTGGTGTGCTCATGAGAGGGGGTGAGCTCAAGGTCCTTCTACTGTGCCATCTTGTTCCTCCTCCTATTTTTATGTACATTGTATTTCCCAATTTTTTTGAGATTAAACGTTTGACACAAAAATTTGTCTCATTGTAGCTTTAGGATCTTAGAAAATTCAATACCTTATGAACTCCCTAGTATTAAATGTTGCTTTTACATTTTTATATTGAAGATATGCTGTGGGGTAATTGTTGCTTTTATATTTTTATACTGAAGATATGCTGTGGGGGGAACTATGAGAACAAGAGATTTTACAATGTCAATGGATTAAGTTTTTAGACCTTAATTCTAGCTGCAAATCCAAACCACCAAACAGCTGTGTTATCTCACTCCAATTCTTATTTCTTTTTAAACTTTAGGGCAGTTGTCTGTAGAAGATATAACCACAATGGTGCTGTGTAAACCCAAACTTTTACCCCTAAAATCTCTGACTCTGGAAAAACTGGAGAAAATGCAGCAAGCAGCACAGGATACAATTCGCCAACAGGAAATGGCAGAAAAGGAACAACCGCAAATAAGTCACTGAATGATAACTTAGCACTTCTGCAGAACACCCTACACCTTCCTTATTATTAACAATAGCTAGAAAATAACCTGCATCTGTATGCTGAAAGCAGTATGTATTAATAAAACAGATTTTATTCCCATAATATAAAAATAATCAAGATTAATAAAACTTGGGATTGTGAATTTAAACACTCTGGTTTGTACTGAACAGAAGCAATTTTAAAACTCTGAACCCAGATTTTGGTTTTTTTTTAACCCAAGTTTTTAGAACAAATCATTGTTCACCATTCCTGTTACTATCATTTTTCTAGATAACATTCTTAGGCACAAGTGAGTAAATGCACAGAGAAGCCTGTAAATGTTTATTAAAAACTGAATTTGAAGAATTTTGTGTCATGACACATTTAAGGCTATCTTGCCTGACCAACTGATCCTACTAGTAATGACAAAACTGTATTTTTTAAACAAATTTAATTTTTAAGAAACCCTCACCTATCCAGTAGTTACCTAAGCTTTTAATTATACTGATTTTAAGGACTTACCTGGCCACCTTCATCTTCCAGGTATCAAACACAATTTTAAAACCCTAAAAATGGAAATTAATATGGACTTGAAAGAGCCCATTAAGTAGATATGAACATAAAATTGGAAGTTTTCGTTCTAAAAGACTGTAGCTAAACCTGTAATGGGTATGTTCTAAGAATACCTTTGTGAATTCTGAACATAATTCTTGGTTGGTTTGCTGCAGTCAGTATCAGACAATTTAAATTAGTATGGACCTTGAGACCTTGCTGAGTATTCAGGCTTTGCAAAAGAGGTCAGAAATGTGATCATTCTTTAGATAATTGTTATTTATTGGTAACTATTTTCTCAGACACTGGGTAAATGTAAAAACTATGAGTCTTTGAAGAATAATTTTTTGTAACACAAGCATTACTTGGTAATAGAACTTAAGAATTATGAAAGGTATATATGTTTTAGAAATTTCATTAAGCTCTAGATAAGATCAAAAACAGCTAAGTGTGCAAGTATTTCCCACCAAGTATATTATTAAAATAATTTACTACTGTACTCTTGTTTGAAAAGTTTGCTAGGAGCAAAGTTTAAAATTCACTAGGTTCAGATATGCTCTTTTATATGACTTAAAATTTGTTGTGTGAAATATGTTTTTTAAAAGCCCTAAAATAAATGTACTCCCAATAAAGAATCAACACTGCTTCACGTTTTATTTTGTCATACATTCTTCTAGAACTGGGTTCATTCATCCAGTTTTGTAGAAAAATAGATGTTCCAGCCACCATTTACTTAACTGTCTGGTCTTTAAGACTGAGCAATATGTTCCCTGGAAAGATGAATAAGTCTCATAACTAACTCATTTTTTTAAAATTCTTTAAGACAAAGAAATTTTTTTTTTTTTAACTCCCAAAGCACAGTATTTCAACAGCAGCAGCCAACATGGGGTTTTAGCAGCTTAACTTTACCCCCTAAATAAAGCTTTGTATAAACCAGTGATTTTACTACAAAAACACTGTCCTTGAAAGAAAGGAGTGGCAGTCAGACATCAATGCAAAACTTGGAATGATTAGGTCATAAACATGGCACGTAAAAAAGGTAGCTTATGAGAATATCCCACTTAAGAGGTGGTTACTTTTCTGTCCCTCCTTTACACCCTCACAAAAAAAAAAAAAAAAAAGAAAAAACACTTCCTTTAAAAATTTCCCTTAAAGTTTACAAAATTTCAGAAATGCCTTGTACCCAAAACAAGTGCTAAAAAAAAAAACCAAAAACCTGTGCTAACAACTCTTACAATTCAGATATATATATTTTTTATAACATCTAAGACTGCAAGAGTTCTTATATTCAGTAGCTCTCTGGTTTAAGACGACCTCCATCTCCTTCACTTACAAAACGTTTTCTGCCCCTGCAATGAAAAGAACACAAACATGAAAACAGATACAAATTCTGACTACAGTCAACTAAAAGAATTTAAAACTTCATCTTTTTTGGTTATTCATTAATTTCCAAAGCAATCTACAGATTCAATGCAATCCCTATCAAATTACCAATGACATTTTTCACAGAACTAGAACAAAAAATTTCACAATTTGTATGGAAACACAAAAGACCCCGAATAGCCAAAGCAATCTTGAGAAAGAAAAACAGCTGGAGGAATCAGGCTCCCGGACTTCAAACTATACTACAAAGCTACAGTAATCAAGACAGTATGGTACTGGCACAAAAACAGAAATATAGATCAATGGAACAGGATAGAAAGCCCAGAGATAAACCCACGCACACATGGTCACCTTATCTTTGATAAAGGAGACAAGAATATACAATGGAGAAAAGACAGCCTCTTCAGTAAGTGGTGCTGGGAAAACTGGACAGCTACATGTAAAAGAATGAAATTAGAACACTCCGTAACACCATACACAAAAATAAACTCAAAATGGATTAAGGACCTAAATGTAAGGCCAGACACTATCAAACTCTTAGAGGAAAACATAGGCAGAACACTCTATGACATAAGTCACAGCAAGATCCTTTTTGACCCATCTCCTAGAGAAACGGAAATAAAAACAAAAATAAACAAATGGGACCTAATGAATCTTAAAAGCTTTTGCACAGCAAAGGAAACCATAAACAAGAGGAAAAGACAACCCTCAGAATGGGAGAAAATATTTGCCAATGAAGCAACTGACAAAGGATTAATCTCCAAAATTTACAAGCAGCTCATGCAGCTCAATATCAAAAAGACAAACAACCCAATCCAAAAATGGGCAGAAGACCTAAATAGACATTTCTCCAAAGAAGATATACAGATTGCCAACAAACACATGAAAGAATGCTCAACTTCATTAATCATTAGAGAAATGCAAATCAAAACTACAATGAGATATCATCTCACACCGGACAGAATGGCCATCAAAAAAATCTACAAATAATAAATGCTGGAGAGGGTGTGGAGAAAAGGGAACCCTCTTGCACTATTGGTGGGAATGTAAATTGATACAGCCACTATGGAGAACAGTATGGAGGTTTCTTAAAAAGCTAAAAATAGAACTACCATATAACCCAGCAATCCCACCACTGGGCATATACCCTGAGAAAACCATAATTCAAAAAGAGTCATGTACCACAATGTTCATGGCAGCTCTATTTACAATAGCGAGGACATGGAAGCAACCCAAGTGTCCATCAACAGATGAATGGATAAAGATGATGTGGCACATATATACAATGCAGTATTACTCAGCCATAAAAAGAAACGAAATTGAGTTATTTGTAGTGAGGTGGATGGACCTAGAGTCTACCATACAGAGTGAAGTAAGTCAGAAAGAGAAAAACAAATACTGTATGCTAACACATATATATGGAATCTAAAAAAAAAGGTCATGAAGAACCTAGGAGCAAGATGGGAATAAAGATGCAGACCTACTAGAGAATGGACTTGAGGACATGGGGAGGGGGAAGGGTAAGCTGGGACAAAGTGAGAGAGTGGCATGGACATATATACACTACCAAATGTAAAACTAACAGCTAGTGGGAAGCAGCCGCATAGCACAGGGAGATCAGCTCGGTGCTTTGTGACCACCTAGAGGGGTGGGATAGGGAGGGTGGGAGGGAGGGAGACGCAAGAGGGAAGAGATATGGGGATATAATAATATGTATAACTGATTCACTTTGTTATAAAGCAGAAACTAACACACCATTGTAAAGCAATTATACTCCAATAAAGCAATTATACTCCAATAAAGATGTTAAAAAAAAAAAAACACAAACATGAAAACAAATTCTGACTACAGTCAACTAAAAGAATTTAAAACTTCATCTTTTTTGGTTATTCATTAAATTTTTAAGGGGTGTATTGTCATTTAAATTTTTAAAAGTCAGCATGCCTCTAAGTCTTTTGAAAAGAGTTTCCCTGATACATATCCTAGAACATATCAAATGACCTGCTTAATCTGAGCAGTTTTTAGTTAAATAAAAGCTTGATGATTGAAATAAGTTCACTGTCCAAATGAAGTCATGTAAAAAAGAAGTTATAATATAAATAAGGCAAACATTATTATGCTATTTGGAAATTTAATACAAACACGCCTCAAAATTATTGCGGGTTCAGTTCCAGATCACCACAATAAAGTGATATCACATTAAAGCAGTCACATGAATTTTTTGGTTTCCTGAATATAAAATTATGTTTACACAATACTGTGGCCTATTAAGTGTGCAATAAGCATTATGTCTAAAAACCCAATGTACATATCAAAATTAAAAAATACTTTATTGCTGAAAAATGCTAATTATCATCCAAGCCTTTAACAGGTCATTAATCTTTTTGCTGGTGGAGGGTTAGAAATACTGAGAACTACCAAAATGTAACACAGACAAAGTGAGCAAATGCTGGTTAGGGAAATGGCACCAATAGACTTGTCAATGCTGGGTTGCCACAAACCTTCAATTTGTAAAAAACACAGCATCTGCAAAGCACAGTGAAATGAGGTATGCCTGTATTTATTTCTACTATGTCATTAATATTATTTGAAAGCTAAACACTGAACCAAATAGGAAACACCAACATGATTGGGAATTATGCAAACTAGAGCTACAGAACCTATCAAAATATCTATGTTTAAAAATGTTTTTTAATTTTTTTCTCAGATATAGAAAAGCCATAACCTGAATGTGGAAAAAACAAAATCCAATTAATTCCAGTATATGCCCCTTTTAAAAAAATATTTATTTTATTTATTTATGTTCTTTATTTTTTTTTGGCTGTGCTGGCTCTTCGTCGCGGCATGTGGACTTCTCTCTAGTTGCAGCACGCAGGCTTCTCTCTAATTGTGGCATGTGGGTTTACTCTCTCTAGTTGTGACTCGTGGGCTCCGGGGCACATTGGCTCTGTAGCCGTGGTGCACGGGCTCCAGGGTGCATGGGCTCTGTAGTCACGGCGCGCAGGCTCCACAGCACGTGGCTCCGTAGCTTGCGGCACGCAGGCTCTCGTTGAGGCACGCCGAGTTCAGTAGTTGTGGTGTGCAGGCTTAGTTGCCCCGCAGCATGTGGGATCTTAGTTCCCCGACCAGGGACTGAACCCACGTCCCCTGCATTGTAAGGCAGATTCTTTACCACTGGACCTCAGGGAAGTCCCATATGCCCCATTTTGAGATTTCTGCTATTTCAAACTCAAGAGACCTTCCTCTATAATGTAACCACACACTAGCTACATGTAGTGACAGCAGCCCAAGAGGAATAGTTGAACAGCAGCCTCAAGCAGTAAGTGCTAAACAGAGCTTGAGCAGGATTAGCCCTTATTATTCTCTGACCCTAGACCAATACAAACAGGCATTCAAGGTCACACACAAATGTGCACTCCATCCAAATAAGCAAAAGGATAGAGATAAAAAATGAAAGTTCTATGGAATACACAGAAAGTTTAGACATCTCTTCAAATGATCCTTGAAAGTAAAGCCACAATAGATATAACTAGTTAAGACTTTTGAATAGAGGCTGAAAAACTTTTTAAATGAGCCAGTGCCAAAGTGTTAACCCCTTTTCATACTAAGTCTAAATGTAAACCAGCTATATTTTCCTGAACATAAAGGCTTCACACTATAATGTTAGGAGATCAAGGTTGGAAATGAAGCAGCACGTAGCAGAAAGTCTTGCCAAAGCTGACAGTTGTTACTGATGTATATACCACTTGGCACATCAGTACATCAATGATGCTATCACCAAAGTAGAGATCTACATTTTCAAACATTCTTATCAAAGCCATTAAAATGTATATTCCAGGGGCTTCCCTGGTGGCGCAGTGGTTGAGAATCTGCCTGCCAATGCAGGGGACACGGGTTCGAGCCCTGGTCTGGGAAGATCCCATATGCCGCGGAGCAACTAGGCCCGTGAGCCACAATTACTTAGCCTGCGCGTCTGGAGCCTGTGCTCCGCAACAAGAGAGGCCGCAATGGTGAAAGGCCCGTGCACCGCGATGAAGAGTGGCCCCCACCTGCTGCAACTAGAGAAAGCCCTCGCACAGAAACGAAGACCCAACACAGCCATAAATAAATAAATAAATAAATAAAAATTGTATAACTTTAAAAAAAAAAAGATTTATTAAAAAAAAATGTATATTCCACCATTATCTTTTTCTTCTCTCTTAATGGCTTCTAAACTTTGTAGAGCAAAGGACACTATCGGTAAGTATTTTTTGAGATTTAATTCTCACCGTCACTTACATAAAAATACATAAAGACTGAAACTTCTTCAGATAAAAATTACAAAAACTTAAAATATAAAACAGACCCAGACAAGGTTAGCTGTTGCTAAACTTTTATATCTATTACAATACAAACTTCATTATAAGCTTTAATAACAAAAAAAATTCATCAACTCCTAAAGAGTTTGAACCTAGCAGCACATATATAATACCTCCAAAAGAATCACACACACACTTTCTAGAGAAGTAAAATCCAATCAGTCCCAATTCTCCATTCTATGAGGGAGCAAAAGGAACCCACATGACATACAGGAATGAACCTAGATCTTAAAAGCCAGAAAAAGTCTGAATTCATCCTTGGCTTCTACCACCGTGACCTTAGAAAAGGTACATTACACTGCCATAAGCCTCAGTTTTTTCGTCTTACTGGTGATATCTATTCTGAAATAATATTTAAACCACTTAGAACAGAGCCTGGTACACAGAACTGCTCCACAAAATTATTTTCCTTCCAATGAACTGCGGCTTCATCAGGTAGTCCTATACAGATTTACAAGAGAACAAAATAAGCTTCACCCTTGTTTCTCCATAAATTCAGATGATTTTCACTGATGAGTGACTTCAGGGAAGACATTATTATTTTTCAGACACAGCTGGAATGACAGAAAATTAGCTTAGCCCTCCCAAGCACCTCAGCCAGTAATTTCATGTTGAGAAAGTAATAAACAAAGTACCTTGAGGGACAAAGATCTCTGAGTTGTCTGGAAATTATTCCAGCCTGAAAACATTCTTCTACAAATCGCTCAAGCACAGAGTATGAATGTGGGACATCCAGATTAATGTCTGGAATTTCATTGTAAATTCTCTCATAACCCTAAAACAATGGAATTACAGAGTTGTTAGCCCACATAAAATACATAATGCCATACAACCCATCACTATTATCAATCTATATTTAAGGCCAAATGTTCATATAATTAGACTGCAGTCAGATCCGAACCTTGAAAAGTACGAAGAGTAAGTATATTTTTTACAGAATATTTTCTTTAAAACTGTTCTCTCAAAAGAGCTTCAGGTAGACATTAGACGTTGGACACATTTCTTCCCCATCTACTTCTCTATAATACATTTACTACATTTTTAAAAAATAAAAGGCAAGTAAGAACCTCACCAATATTTAATAATAATGCATACAATTTTAAATAGGAATAAATTAAGTACTTTATAAATCTGTTAGAAATTCATGTTTCTCTCTAGATATAAAAAAGAAATTATCGTATCTTAGAACTCTTGAGGAAGAACACACACACATCACATTTTTCAAAATACAGGTTCAAAAATACTGGAGTATTTATTACTTTCCAGGAAATGACTATAAAAGGTTCAAACATAAACAGTACCATTAAAAAAAATATATATATATATATATACACATACATATAGGCATAATATTACTACACAAGCCTAAAAGAAAATTTCATTAACAATTCGTAATCTGTATTCAATCATATATATTTAAGATGTAAGCCTAAAAATTGTTCAAAATAATGTTATACTTACTCTTTTCATTTGGTCTAGAGTAATGGTAGAAGATTTCCAAAGAGATTTTAATAAGTCCAAAATCATCTTAAATGTACTTTCTCCAGTTGACTCTAAAACCATTACAATGGCCTAAAAATTGAATAAATGATTGAATTATTGCTCATTTTCATATAAGAAACTGCTCCTAAAATCTATCAGATCTCATCTCTAATATGTATATATATGTATATATATGTATAGATGAGGATGATTATAATTATAATTTTTGTGACTTTCTGTTTGAATAAAAAAAAAAATCCCACAAGGATTCGGAAGCAAAAAATATACAAATCAATTAACATTGCAAAGTAAAGGAGCTGTTACAGTGGAGGATTACTGGACTGAATGTCAGTATTATGACATAGTGTGAGTGTGTTTGGTAATTGCAATCATTGTTGCTTTTGTTGTGGTCATCCATTTACAATGCTTGGCGTCAGTTTATTTATCTCTTGTAAAAATAAAATACAGTGTGTGTGTGTGTGTGTGTGTGTGTGTGTGTGTGTGGAAAAAAATCAATAATAAATAAAAGATGAGGAAACTAATACTTTAAAAGTTAAAATGAATCACTCAAAAGCACACAGATGAGAAGTGCAAGGCTAAGATTTAAATCTAGAAATGCTAAACATTATCTAAGTACTTTTCATTTAACTCAAACCTCCTGGCATTATCATTATCTGAGATAAAATGACAGATGCTATATAGAAATTAAAGCCAATGCATTTTGTTAACATATTGCCAAATACCTAATACAATATGTTGAGGGGGCATATTCTGGAATGAAAACATTATTTTAATAAAGATATTATAAAATAAAGGAAAAATCTGGAAAGTACGTATCATGAATATGAATGTTTTTATGAAGTTAAAAATACTCTTACTGTATGATCCAGAAATTCAACACCTAGGTATTTACCCAAGAAAAATGAAAAGATATGTCCACACAAAACCTGTGAGTGAATATTTATGACTGCTTTTTTTAATAATCACTCAAACTGGAAACAATATGGTAGGTCTATTCAATGGAATATCACCCAGCACTAAAAAGCGAATTTACTGTTACATAAAATGACATGGACATATCTTAAAAGCATTATGCTACCTGAAGAAGGTCAGACACACAGTATGATTCCATTTATATGATGATAGTCTGGGAAAGGCATAACTATAGGGACAAACATTAGATCAGTGGTTACCAGGAGATGACAGTGGTAGGGGAACAGGTTAGCCCCAAACTTCTGGAAGTGATGGAAATGTTCTATATTCTGAGATAGTGGTTATGTGACTTGATACATTTGTCAAAAATTCATTGAACTGCACAGCTAAAGAGTGTATTTTACTCTAAATTATACCTTGATTTAAAAAAAAATTGTAAAACCCTCTCCCCCTTAACATTAAAATTTTTAAAAGAAAACAAAAATGTATGTTATTAAAGAAGCATTAAGTCACTGTGGTGCAAAAAGGAACAGCTAATAATTCTTTTTGGAATGTCAAAGTAATCTTACTTCATATACAAGCTCATGGTGAAAATGAGGTACTTCCAGTTCCTTAAGGCAATGTTCAGCTTCAGATATGTCTCCAGAGAGTAAATACTCTTTCAGCAGCATATCAATCTATTAGATTTAAAGATTGAGATGTGTTAGAATTCTTGATTTTTAAAAAATTCTGTTTTGCCTAAGGATTTATTTACCCTCATCTTAATATAGTACATGATAAATAGGTCACAAACAGTTGTTTAAGAATAGTCTTGACATGACACTATCATAACAGAATTTTTTAATAATTAAAAAGCAAATCCCCAAATTTTAAATGGTTCATAGTCATGAAGGGAATGCAGTGTTTCGGTGTGTTTCAATAATCCATCGCGATCGGTGAGTAGACTTAAGATGTGTTTGGCCTCAGTTGTGACCATAATGCTTCAATGCTCCCTGTAAAACAAGGGACCTTAAATACCACTAGAGGGCACTAACTGAAAGTCTCAAAATGAATTTTTAAAGTGGCGCAAACCCATTTCCATCAGCATGACATTAAGTGGGAGCCAAAAAATGAGAGCTAATAGGGCTTTACTAGACAGGGCAGACTTCCAAAGCAGTTTTCTCTCTTCTCTACAATTGAAGATTTGAGGCCCATTATTTAAAACGTTCGTCAGTAATTCAGCTTCCAGTTATAGCTAAGGAGGCAAGTCTTGACTCTCCTTGTTGAAAGTTGCACAAGAACATCTATGGCTCCAGAGAAAAAGAGGAAAAGTTTTTCAGCACAAGAACTTCAACGAGGAATGTTCTCCCCTATACATCACCTGTTAAAATCATCTTTGCACCTAGCAGACACTCAATGAATATTGGCTGACTGAAATCTCATTTAAGTATGTTCTACTTCCAACTTCTACAATGTATTTCCATTAAAAGTATAGTAAAATTTGATCAACGGAATACATCTTGATGAATAATTCCTATTATCATGCTTTAGGAAAATAAATATTTAAAGCATGTTACTTGAATAAAGTATTTTCACTTTATAATTATAAACTAATATATTTATTATTTAAATTACATCACTTAGTTTTTTAACTTTGTTATTAACTTAAAGTATTTAAATGTTTCCCACTGGGTTCCATGCATTGTTGAGAACGATATTATAAATACATGTATATATTTCTAAAAGTCTTCTCTGTCCAACTCATCCTTCCATGTAAAATAAATGAACATCCAAATAATGTCAACCTCAAACTCATATATTGGTAGTTTTATTTCAATTTTCATCGTGACCATTTTTTTTTGTTGTGATAATTCACATACCATAAAACAGTTTGGCAGTTTCTCAAAATATTAATTTTGAGAAGCATTATCATCCTAACAATACTAAGTCTTTCAGTCCATAAACATGGGCTATCTTTCTACTTATTTAGGCCTTATTTAATTTCTTTCAACAGTGTTTTGCAGTTCTTGGTGCACAAGACTTGCACTTCTTTTGTTAAATTTATTCCTTTGTATTTTAATTTTTATGCTATTACAAATGCAATTGTTTCTTAATTTCATTTCAGACCATTCATTGCATTGCTAGTGTACAGAAGACCTAGAATTAAATTCTGTACACTGATCTTGTATCCTGCAACTGTGCTGAATTCGTTTATAATAGTTTGGTGTTTTTGTTTTTTTGAGAATTCACTTGGATTTTCTGTACACAGATCATGTCATCTGGGAACAGAGATAGTTTTACTCTTCTTTTCCAACTTAGATGCCTTCTATTTCATTTTCTTGCTGAACTGCTCTGGTATTTTCACTGTTTTTATACCTCAATTTTTGTAATAACTTTTAAATTTTTTAAAAACAGATATTGCAATCATGACATTACAAACACCAACTCATCTACCTTAACATATATAAAAACAAAACTGGTCAAAGCTCTAACAATATTTTGAGCTCCTTAACACTCAAACTTGGTATACATATCATTAAAATATTTATTAAATATCAAAACTATAGTCACATGAAAGATTATACTCAAAAATCAGAAGCACATGTACTATATAAATCTTCTGATTTTCTTAAAAATCTTCAAATAGGATTAACTACTTTTTCTGGTTTCTTATTATAGAATATCACTTTGCTGCCAGAAGAAAAAATCCATAGAGAATAAATCTGGTATTAATGCAAAAACCAATTACTTTTTCTTTTAAAAAATGCATACAGGTAGTGAACTTCCCTACAAAAATCTACCACTCTGATCTACTCTAGTGTTCATAATGCATAACTTACAATCTGAGACCATCCAGTTTCAAACTGCTCTTATAAAAATGGACATTTATTGAATAACTACAAAACAGACACTCTTATTTCAACAGTCTGAAAAATTTTAAATTCCAAGAAAAAGACTTTAGGTATTCCTTTGAGGTTCCTACACAGCCTTCTTCACAAAAACCCCTTTAACTTCATGAAAGCCCCTTTAACTTAACACAGTCTTATTTTTAAGTCAGAGAAACCATAAAAATTTAATAATGACTATATAATTATTGTATAATTTACAGCAAAAGGGCATAAAGCCAAATATATAAGGATTATTCCATTTTCCATTTGCAGCTATAAAACTGAAATTAATTCTTGTCCACAAAAATACCAGCTAGAGGGCAGAGTTTGTTTCCCTAAAGAATACATATAAATTAAGCTAAAGACAATGCCCAGTAGTTACCTCTTTAACAAGGTGGTTAAGAGACTGCTGCCCACCTCCAGAGCCCCAAACACTGTCCTTGCGCTTTCCACCTTTAGACATACTCAGAAGCACGGTAGCCTTGTCCAGAGCAGCTCTACAAAAAAAAAAAAAAAAGTTAATTTTGACATATGGACATGCTTGAGATTGACCAAATTATGGATGAAGTTGGGGGAAAAAACCCATATACACTAAAAGTTTTCATATAACATAAAAGCAACCTAAAGTTCAGAAGTCTCTGAAAAAACTATTTTTCAAGATAAAAAGTTGGGAACAAAAAAAGTTGCTTCTCATATTCTCTCACTCATTTCCATTTCTTGGTCAACAAAAGTCTAATAACGTTATTTCAAAATTACTGATCTAGCCTGAGAAGGAACATTTCACCTAAAACTAACTTTTACATAGATCCATGCCTTTCCACCAGCGCAATCATTCCACTCTGACCTGAAGTAGTCCTAAAAAATTAATATCTATACCTGTGAAAACCTAAGACATGGCTAAGTCCAAGTCTAAGTTTCCAGGAAGTTATGAAAAATCATAGAGCATAACTCCCAAATATCACATTTAGCTTATAATTATACCAAAGAACAAAAGTGAAAAACATTATTTCCTAAGATTTCTATAGCAAATAAATATAAAATTGAAAATAGGGCTCCTTTGTTAATACTGTCCATCTTATTAGAATATTAAATAATTACAGAATATTAAAACCTAAAGGGACCTTAAAAAACATTCCAAGTCCCATCCTTTCATTTTATAAATAAGGAAACTGAGGCTGAGAGAAAAGTGGCTCGACATAAAGGTAGCTAACAGTTTAGCTAAAACCCAGAACTTCTGCATTATAGTACTGTCTTCTTTCTGTTATATCATGTCAAGAATCTCTCAATTTTGTTTTAACGGTAAAGAGTACACAAAAATGACAAATAGGTGTCCACAAAGTCTGATTAATTCAAGTGTCATTTCAAAAGAATCCTGTAGAACTTTCCCCTATTTTGAAAGTCTAAGTAGGAAAATTAATTTACTTACCTAGCCTGTACACAATCTACAGTTCCTTTGTAACTATCAATATAGGTATTACATAAAATTCCATCTCCAACAGCTCTAGCAATAAACTGGCCCACCAACTATAATAAGAAAAAGGAAAAAAGAGCTATATAAAAAAATCTAAAATAAAGCTTTATAGGACACAATTTCTAAAAACATAAATGATGAAGACTGGTTGAACTACACAGTCAATACCTAAGACATGTTGGAGTATTCAAAAAACACCTATTTAGCACCTATGTTTATGCCCGGCATACACTCCCACATCTTAACCTTCAAGTTAAAAGCCATGGGGGCATAAAACATCTGTTTTGCTCACTACTGAATCCCCAACACGTTGCACACTGCTTGGAACATAGCATATAATCAAAAATACTTGCTAAGTCAATGACTTAATAGTCAAGAGAAACATCTCTTCTGGAAAGAAAAAAAACTGGACTATGGTCTCTCAAACCTGTTTGATTAAAGGAATTTATCTGAGGGGGAAAAGTTGTACAGAAATATTTATCTGCAAGTATGTTCATAGCATTATTTCTTAAAAAAACTGGAAACAACTTAGTGTCTAACAGTAATTGTGTGGCTGAATGGTATGTATGTAAGACGGTACACCGTGTGGCCAAGTATGTTTACCACATTTTATGGTGTAAGAAAAATCAAGTTTACCAAGTAGCATATACAGTATGATTCCACTTTTTATTAAAACAAAAAACGTAAGGATATGTAAAAACCGTATACTGATATATACCCACAAAAAGTAGAATGGAAGATTTAAACACCAAAATGTTAACAGTTAACAGTGGTTATTTTTGCTGGCCTTTCTTCCTTTTGGCTTTTCTTTATTCTTCAAAACTTCTATAATGACTATTATGTACAGTTTTTTTTTTTAAGTATGGGTTATTGGTATAAAAAGAAAAAAAATTCATGTTTGAATCACAGCTCAATACTGACACAGACAACTTACTGTCTGTCACAGGAAAGTATAACAGAAACAGCATTTATGTTAACCTACCTATAGTCTATTCCTAAATTAATGTTTAAGTAAAGTGCTCCTACCTTGCTTTAAAACTTTGTTCAGGTAAATAGCAACGATTTCACACATTTTCAATTTCAAACCAGAAAGTCATATTATAGTGTCAGCATGTATTAAATCTAATAAAAGTAAAAGGCTTTGAACAGAATCTAAACAAAAGCATACATAAGTCATGAATTTTCTAATTATTTCCCCACAAAGCTACAAAAGGGAACAATCTTATTTATCATTATTTTTATAATAAACATTAGTGAAGCAAACTCAATCTTCAATTATAACAATCTACATTTTTTAAAAATCCTAGCTCATGAAACAGCTTAACTACATGTAATAGAGAATATACAGACAGCAAAAAAACATGACCTAAAAACTATACAGAGCATGGGGGGAAAAGTAAGATATAAAATTACAGTGTGATGAAAACTATGTTGTGGGGGTAGAAACAGCTAGGGAAAAATACACGAAAACATTAGAGGGCTATCTTTGTGTGACAGGGAATATGGGCCAGTTTTTCTTCTTTCATCTAATAAAATTTCCTAGGAGTATGTATTAGTTCTATACTTGCAAGTGAAGTAGACGGAGAGAATGAACAAGAGGAAGAATCATACAAACCTGTGGTGCTCTAGGAGTATCCAATGCTAATTCAGGTAGATCTTTCAACAATTTATCAAATGATTTTTCTACATCATTTGTGCTCATTACTGTCCCACAAAGGTCAGAAAGAAGCTTAGATGTCATTTCTCTATGACTAGCTTTTCCCTCCAACGCCAATGACACTGCCAACACTGGTACTCCACTTTTCATTTCGCCAAGATTTAAATCTCTTAGCATTTCCTATTCAAAAAAAAAAAAAAAAAAAGTATGTCACTGCCTATAGTTCAATTTTATTTTATTTTATTTTTGAAAAAAATCAAGATATTACCCATATATCCTTCTCTCTCCTTGACTGGAAAAAATCAGAGAAGCACTCAAAATTTGGGGATAAGATAAATACATCTTTTTCTACATATAAATTAAATACTGATCCACTTCAAGTCAAGCTTCAACTGTCTGAACATCACTAAACTCAAGAATGTGAATTACACCTAAAATAGTTTATTAAACTACATAGTATTGCTAAGTTTGGTGTTAGGAGTTAACTAACTCTCTGCCTTATACTCTATTACTTCTAGAAATATTGTTTTATGAGCATTTGTAGGGAAATTCATTTTACATTATCATAAGCTGTTTATACTCTCTTCACCCAAATATTTATACTTTCATATAAAGTTTAAAATGAGATCTTAAACCACTGTTTTTAAGTGGGATTATTGTTTTAAATGCCGGGATAAAGTAAAATTTTCTCTTAAAAAATATAATAGCAGCAGCTAATACTTACTGACCACTTACAGTATATCAGGAATTATAACAGCCACCTTAGTTTATACTCTTTGAGGGAGGTATTATCATCATACTCACCACACCCAAAGCACAGAAAAATTAAGTATTTGCTGAGGGCACCCAGAGGAGTGCCTAGGTTGGAAGTGGAATATAGGCAGTATGACCATAGAGACTAACTTGTAACTCAGTTACTTAGAGTAACGACTACTAACAAGGACACCAGTTAGGTAAGCTGAACAAATACTTGGTTTTATTCCTACAAAAACTCAAAGCTATCAAACCTCGTATTATCAGACAAACCAAGAAAACCCAGTCTGAATTAAAATAATCTAAATTATAAAAGTCTTCTATGGAGATGCAATTTTATTACTTTAAGTCAGTAATACTAAACTACTGAACTAGACCAATAATTTTATTCTACCCTTTTAGATTTACTTTACAAACAATTCGTAACACAATAAATGTTCCCATACAAATTATGCTTCAAAAACACATTTGTGGGGCTTCCCTGGTGGTGCAGTGGTTAAGAATCCACCTGCCAATGCAGGGGACATGGGTTCGAGCCCTTGTCCGGGAAGATCCCACATGCCGCAGAGCAACTAAGCCCATGCGCCACAACTACTGAGCCTGTGCTCTAGAGCCCGCGAGTCACAACTACTGAAGCCCGCGTGCCACAACTACTGAAGCCCACGTGCCTTGAGCCTGTGCTCCATAACAAGAGAAGCCACCACAATGAGAAGCCCATGCACCACAACAAAGAGCAGCCCTCACTCACCACAACTAGAGAAAGCCCGCGCACAGCAACCAAGACCCAAAGCAGCCAAAAATTAAATAAATAAATAAATAAATAAATAAAATTAAAAAAAAAAAAAAAAAACACCACACATTTGTTCTCTTGATTTCTGTATGCATTCTCTTCCAAACGTTTGTATCTGTGTTCTTTTCTGGACAGAGTACAAAGATAAACTTTATTCTAGTCCTAAGCACTGAAATGAATGTCAAAAAAATGGAACTGAGGCATTTTTAATGAGATCCCTAAGGACATTTTAGAAGGTACATAAATGCCTTGAAATTGTTAAAATTATATTTTATAAACTATCAATTATAAAAATGCTATAATTATAAAAATTATTAAAATATTGTGTTGTGCCATTTTTCAGAGAAGAAAATGGCACACAGCCCTCATCAGATCCCAAATAGGTAAGAAGTGGTCTAAATAAAATTTTAGGCCATTTCTTAGTTAGAAATTCATTTATGCATAAGAAAATGCTTAAACTTTTTCAGTGATCCAAGATCATTCTGGATATGATGTTTTGCTTTTAACAGTGTCTGCTCTCCTATATTAAATAAATTATGCTTGCAACTTTAAACCTACCGCAACTTCATTAGTATCTCCGTGCTCAAAATATTCCTGTATGATTGGTGTTAAAGTCTTCTCAAATGCCGTTTCATCCAAAGGCAAAACTACAGTTTCATAAACACAGTTTTCCTGGAAAGGGAAGGGGCAGAAAGTTATAAATTAAAGAACAAAATATTCAGATAAACTGAAATTGTTTCACAATTTTATACTCCAACTGGTTAGTAATACCCATTCAGGGCAAGAAAAGGAGATGCTACATGCTTTGATCACTTATATAATATAAAAACAGAATCTATGTCACTGTTCTTTTATAAAATCTGAATATAATAAACCAATATACAGATTAAAACCACTAACTACAGCAAATATATGACTTGCTTCTGATCCCCCATATCTTCTGTTAATTTTTTTTCTCTCTCCCACAAAACCAATACTTCAGTGACCAAAAAGCTTTAAGCTTCCTATAACACCTAGTATTTTCATTAAAATTTCACTTAAAAAAAAAAACAAAACAGCAGGAGCCAAAGCCTTCATGATTAGTATTATGATAATAAAAAAGCCCTTATAACAAAAATCAATGTTGTAGTGACCAAAAAATCTCTAAGGAAAAAGCACTATTCAACTGAAATTTCAAAAAGAATAAGATGTCCAATAATCTTCTATCCCCCCTTCTCTGCAAAAAAAGCCCTGAAATGTTTATATGCCAACTTGTGACTGGCTTCAGTCTAACAACATACTTTCAAGTCTTTCAAGACTATATATTAAAATTAGAACATTTAGCAAAGATTTTATAGTACTTGAATCCTACTGGTTTTAAAATATATTTCTCATGTTCCCTTAGAAATATTTCCATGTCTAATTAAATTCAGAAACCAAGTGAAAATTATGCATACATTACTATCAGTTAACTTGGTTTTCTAATCCAAAATTAACCTAACAGTCTGAAAGGACTAAATATATATATGATTTAGATATACATACTAATGTGTGTAATATGTGTACACACATATATACACACTCATATTATATACATATCAGATACTCACGCAAATTATAATCACACATTATAAAATTATATATATATGATATGAATGGTATAGCGTATAGATACAGAATACATGATTTGACAAATATATGAGTATACTACAAACATGAGATCAAAAAGTTTTTAAGTATTTTAAATATATATTACAGAAAGTAAAACACTTCCCACCTGGTCATCATCATAGTTAGGATCTTTCACATCCACCTCCTCCACATCATATACCTGTCCAGGTGTACCCCAGACACCTTTGCCTCCAGCACCACCTGAAAAAGTTTAGAATTGAGAAAGGAAAGAGCATTATGTCCATAGTTCATAAATTTTAATTGAAATGTGAAATAATTCTAGATGTTCAGGTGTTAATTCAATAGCAGTTAAAAAACTGTATTTTAATTTCTATGCTAGTGATTTTGCCAGTTGAGAATTATATGTTAAACCTCTTTTTATTCAGATCACTGATTTTTCAGTAATGATCAGGTATTATTTTATAACCTATTTCCAAAAAAGCAAGTTGAAATAGCCTACAAAGTTAAAACTAAAAAGGCAGATGCTTTAAAATAAAAGCAAAAACAAACAAACCAAAAAAATCAGAAAAATAGCTGTAGCGGTGACCTCAAGGCAAGTGATACTGCAGTGGAGCTCTAAATTCTATATGACATATCTTGGGAACAGCAACAACAAAAAAGAAATATGTTGAGCCAGTAAGATGTGGCATAGAAAACTCCACAAGGGAGAAATTATTCAACAAAGTACACTAACCACCATCAAATGTTTTAAAGTCAAATACTCTTTAGATATAAAAAGAAACAAATACTTCAAAACTAGAAATATGTTACAAATAACTAATTGCTATTTAAGCATTAACAGAACTAATCATCATTTCTACTTCTCTACATACAAATTCACCAGCAGAAGTTTAACAATTCCAACTTTCAAAGTTGCTTTACTAAATAAACTTATTGAAATGTTTTTATAAGCTCAATATATTGCATTATTTTTAAAGAACTTGTACAGTTATCACCAGTTTTGGGGGGGAGGTTTTTATTTTACACATAGAGTATAATTCTTGCCACCAGAGCAAAACAGAATCTGATAACTAGGTTTCATTTTGACTCAGCCAATGGTTGCAGAGCCATTCAACAAGAATAACAATTCCTGACAGGGCACAAAAACATTTTACAAGTATGCTATGCCATAATTTGAAGCTCCCACCATTCAGAAGCTGGTGAAATCTCAACAAATTGCATCAAAATTCTACTACAGACAGAGGCTGACAGCCCCTCATTCAACAAATATTTAAGTACCCAGATTGCTAGTCACTACTCCAGGCACTGGAGATACAGCAGTGAAACAAGACCATTGCACTCCAGTACCCAAAACAAACAGAGCCGAAAAGAACTCAGAACCAGATCTACAAAATTATTAAAATTCTGACCCGGATATTACCAATCAAATTATATTTATCATGTATTCTTAACAATGGACATAATTAATTAGATTCATTAGATAACAGACATGATGAATTTCTGACCCTACTTCTTTCAAGCAGAATTAGAGAATACATGCACAATTCATAACTGTGAAGAACACTGCTGTGTATTTTGCTGGAAATATGAGATAAAGTACTGCTCAAGAAAACTAATCTACTCAAACAAGAAAAAAAGGTTCAACTTAAAAGAAAAAGTGGTACGGTCCTCAGATTATTACTATGTAAAAACATACACAAGCCATAAAACATTATCATTGTTTAAATTTCTCTCATTCTTAGAACAAGGAAACTGTAGTATAAGAATCAGACAATATTTTTTCCATTTGTGTCTTTGGACGTGGTATATACTAACCTTTCTTTGGTAGTCCCCTTCCTTTCCCAGATCTGGATCGCCTATCTAGCAACCTTCCCTTTGGACTGGTTGGTACAGTTACTCCACTTCTAAGGCCTTCACTTCCGTTATCACTGACGGAATCGCCTCTGCCAGAGTCCCGGGACGAGTTTTTCCGTAGCCGCCTTTTCGCCTTGGCATTAATTCTAGCTTCATTAATGGAGGATGCCGAAATCCAATTTCCATTTATCTCATTCTTTATTTCCTCAGTCCCAGCATTTTCTTCATCGCCAGAAAAGAGAGAGTCACTTAAATTATCAGGCTCTTAAAAAAAAAATGAAGGAAAAGAATTCTAAGTAAGTATTTTAACCATCTACTGCTATACTAGTTATAGTCATAAGTTATACTAAGTTGAATCACATGAAATTATCATTTTTATAGGTGACAGTCACATATTGGCAATATACTAAGTTGAATCACATGAAATTATCATTTTTATAGGTGACAGTCACATATTGGCAATTTCATATAGCTCAGTCCAATACATGACAACTAACCAGTAGTACTTTTCACATTATCATGCCAAATGAACTAAGAGATTGAATGTTAATGAAAAATTTTACTGAAAGCATGTTATTTCATGTGTTTACATCATAAAACCTATGTTAATATAAACATCAAATACAGTACAAAACCTTTGAGACTTTATGAGCTTAGACAGTCAAGCAGTTGGAGATAGTAAGAAAAGACTAAGGATCTTTAGGGAAGGTAGATAAACTAATATTTATAGAATGCCTATTTACCAGGCACTAGGCTGGGCACTTTGTCATTTATCCACAAGTTTGAGAGCTATTTACTACATTACTTATACAGATAAGGAAACTAAGGCTAAGACTGTTTAAATAACTTGCCAAATATCTCATCATTAATTGTGGACACTTAGAAAACAGTACTAATCCAAAGAGCGTGAAAGGCATTTAGCAAATACGTGATCATATACGATTACTGAGCCAAACTGCTGATGCTTCACTGCTTTCAAAGAAAGCCATCATCTCAAAGTTCTAATTCATCTCTCCAAACCTGACTCACACTACTTACCATTCTCTGAAAATCTTCCAGACTGTGTAAGATTTGTACATTATCCCCTGAAAGACAGCAACATTTGGAGTTCCCAAAGGTCCTCCGTTTAGAATGTCATCCTCACTGCTCTTTTCAGTTACCAAAATCCTTTAGGATATACAGCTGGAGTCTTACTTCCTCCATGAAAACTTTCCTAACAATTCTAGCCACAATAACACTCATACACTGCTCATTTACCACATCATGGAAATCACTTTATATCTTTTCATATAACAGTCATTGCTTTTCCAAATAAGTCATAAGCCTCAAAAGAGAAACCATGCCTATACTGTAGTTTTTGTATCCTCAGCACCTAGCAGAGTATCCTTTATACCATCAACTCAAATGTCAATGGAGATCAAATGACATGGAGACACTCGGCATTACTCCAAAAACTTTTTAAGTCACAAAGCTACTGAATTAGTTATCCCCGGGCCCAAGTTTTGTTCATTATGGCTCACTCAACTCAGAGCTGAATCCCTCAAATGTTTTTAAATATTCCTAATAATTAGGATGTGTCAAGTCTATATGCATGGGCTTTAACATGTTTTTTTTTAAAGGTAATATGTAGAAACTAAAAATTTTTTAAATCAACCTATAAAAAGAAGCATAGATGTGTTAAAATCTTTACAATTCTTGACTAAAAGTATGAAAGTTAGTAACAAACCCTGTGGTAATCAAAAAACAAAACATTAAGTAGAGCCAAATTACTTCGGCAGTCTCATAAGTAGTCTGCTGCCTTCAGTCTTCAAACCTTTCTCCAAACTGCATGGAAACTGATTTCTCCCACTAAAAACCCTTTGAAGGTATTCCTATTGGGTTGAAATAAAGTGTAAACTCATGACATTGCAATGTTAGGTCCTTCATGATCTTGCCCCAATCACTAGAATAGCTGCTGACCACTCCCACATTCAAATGGTCAGAGCTGAGATTTGATATCATAGGTAGATGATGGGGGAATTAGTTTGTCAGAGGAATACAGGATATATTAGAAAAAAAGAGAAATTATAAAATGAGAGACCAGCTAACAAAATGTTGCAGTATTCAGTCACAAACTAACTGGAAAGGGCAAGGTTAATAACTTTGGGGTAAATAAGAAGGTGACACTTTCAAGGAAAAAATAAAGGGGTTTCAAAGAGAATAAAGAATAAAACAGTGTTTTAAAAGTTTTTAGACTAGGAAAGGAAGCCAGTGTTAGGAGGGTCAGTTTGGGACATCATCATAACTAAACTACTATGACTAGTAGTAACAACAGTAGCAGTAGTCATAGTAGTCGTATTACTTCTTCTATCATTACCATCAGTACTGTTACCTACTATATCAGGTTCCAAGCACTTTACATACATGGTCTATAATCCTCACAAAGCTCTATAATGAAGCTGTTTATCCTCATTTTTCAGAGAGAAGATGTTTCATAAAAAAGTTATATATCTAAAAAGGACTGTGGCCAGGATTCAAACCCACATTTGAACCTTAGACGACTGTAACTATAGAAAATACAAAGCGAGAGTACTGCAGAGTGGTGACAGCTAAGGAAACAGGCAACAAGGGAACGAATATAAAGAGAGAAAAGAATAAGAGGAAAGGGAAGGAAAGACCAGAGATCAGACAAATCAGATGGCATTTCATATAAGAGTGAATGATTGAAGAAAACATTAAACATCTACCTCTAACATATTGCTTTCATTATTCTACAATTAAGGTAAGCTGCCACAACTAATCCAGAAGATAAAGGCCTCTCTTAGAATGCTTTAAAATGTCCCTCAGAGTACTAAAGTATTCAAGTATTCAAGCAATCGTATTTCCTACACTTGAGTTTCTTCTCTTCAACTATTTTAATATCCTTTCAAATATACATTTATGTATCTACAGCAGTAGACACATCTAGATATATTTTATATATTAGGTCTTATAATTTTTAACCCATGTTTGTATCAATTGCTCTTTTATATTTTGCTATTCATACTCACCTAAGTTTTGGGGTTCCATAACCACTACTGATCTGACTTTAAGAAGACCAAAATTAAAAAGATAAAAACCCTGAGTACAGAATCTGGTGACTTCAAAATTGTTTTCTACTGTGTACTAATTCCCTCTTTCTGAATTCTCTGACATCTCAATAACCAACCCAACTTATATTACACCACAGTGCCAGACGATCACATTTTCAACTACTGGTCCACTGAGTTACATAATTATAATTAACAATATTAGCTCATTTTCATTTGTGACATACATAATACGTGCTACGGGCATGACACACATGCATGGTATCTCACTTAATCCTAACAATAAATCTATAAAGAGGGTGTTTATAATCCCAGCTTTATACACGAAGAACAGAAGGTCAAAGAAAATAACCCACTTTCCCCAAGTAACAGAGCTGGTAAAAGTAGAAGTTGGAATTAGTACACTAGTCTGTCTGACTTGGACTATTTGTTACAGGAAGCATTTATTGCAAAGAAGGTCTGTCTTAGGCTCATCCAAGTACTTAAGTATTTAAGGAAGTACTCAGCAGAGGCATCAAGAACAAGATTAGAACAAGGACTTGTTATAGTTAGAAAACAAAAAGTATAAAACTTAGAGCTGTGCCGTCTAATAGAAATATAATGCAAGCCAAATACGTAATTTTAAATTTCTCAGTATTCATATTAAAAACTAAAAAGAAACAAGTGAAATTTATCTTAATATATTTTATTTAATCTAATAGATCCATTATATCAATTCAACATGTAACCAACAGAAAAAATTACTGAGGATTTCATCGCTTTCTTTCATACCAAGTCTCTTGAAATCTGGTATGTATTTTGTACCTACGATACATCCCAATTCAGGTAAGTCACATTTCAAGTGCTCAACAGCCATATGTGACTACTGGCTATACCAGACAGTGCAGAGAAGAAACAATTACCTATCTGTGAAATATATTCTTAAATTTTATTATTATTACCATTCTCACCTCAATGAAGCAGGGACATGATACCAATTTATAATCCTAAAAAACAAGTACTCATACAGCTACTGTATATAAAGCAGCACCAAAATAATCATTAATTATTGTAGTAATTTTTTTCAACTATAATTTTCTAGTACACTTTAAATCAGGTTCGTAAATACAAAATAGCAAAGACGGTTCAACTTCAAAGTGTGCATTCAGATCAAAGAAAACTATGTAACTGGACACAACAGTGAATTAAAGTCATTGAAAACATGAAGTTGTAGTATTAAAAAATGAAATACGTTAAACATATTTAAATTGCAGAGATTTTTTTTCAATATTAATCATAGAGCAAAGAATTATCTAAAGTGTACCAACATGAAAAGTTCTCACTATGGAGACTATTTCAAAATCCTAATTAACTCTACAAAGATTATTCTGAAAACTATATATACACTTTAAGTGATCTGAAGTTATTTAGCTTTTGGACATCTATTCCACAAAACCGTTTTTATGATAATAATGTACTACTGAAGCATTATGGAAAATCAGGGAAAATACACAGTTAATTTGTAATATATAAATTATTAGTTAGGAAAGATATAAAAGATACCAATAATAGTTTATATTATAGAGACCACTAACTAGCTCATGTGAGAACAGTAATGCGCAGGTTCACTATTCTTCTCGCCTTCTACACCACAGAGTTTATTATGAATAGTGGAGAATAAACGTATGAAATGTGAAAGGACAGGCAGAAAAATACAACGTGATGAATTTCATAAAAATAAGAATCACAAACTTGATTTTAAAAATATGACCTGTTATCTTATAGCATGAGTAAGATGGTTTTTAAAGTAAAGAAGTTTTCATAAAATTTGTTATGGCCTGAAACTTGCTCACAATACAGTCAAGGTTCAAGATATTATTATTTACCTGTAGGGTTTACATTCAGTATCTGCTCGTTTTCTACATCCATCGTTCCTTAATTTCACTCGCACTGATTAAATTACCAAATGGAACTCTTCCTCTGGGATGTATTTCTTTAAAAAGAAAAAAAAAAAGCTTCAACGTCTTCCAAACCGATATAATTAACGTAAATTCAATTTACTTACTCAGACTGTTAAAAAAAGAAAAATCACTACATAATTCCATTTTTTTTAAAGTGTTCACTTTACTTTCAAAGAGCTTCCCCTAATTAACATTTGGTTTCAATCTTCTTGATAAGTTTATCTGTGTCAAAAAAAAAAAAAAAAGCCTATATTTCTGAATGTGCCAAAGCACCCCTTTAACTTGGAATTAAAAGATGTGTTTGCTACCGTACGACCCAGCAATCCCACTACTGGGCATATACCCTGAGAAAACCATAATTCAAAAAGAGTGATGTACCACAATGTTCATTGCAGCTCTATTTACAATAGCCAGGACATGGAAGCAACCTAAGTGTCCATCGACAGATGAATGGATAAAGAAGATGTGGCACACATATACAATAGAATATTACTCAGCCATAGAAAGAAACAAAAGTGAGTTATTTGTAGTGAGGTGGATGGACCTAGAGTCTGTCATACAGAGAGAAGTCAGAAAGAGAAAAAAATACCGTATGCTAACACATATATATGGAATCTAAAAAAAAAAAAAGGTTCTGACGAACCTAGGGGTCGGACAGGAATAACGATACAGACCTTTTAGAGAATGGACTTGAGGACACAGGGAGGGGGAAGGGTAAGCTGGGACGAAGTGAGAGAGTGGCATGGACATGTATACACTACTAGATGTAAAATAGATAGCTAGTGGGAAGCAGCCGCATAGCACAGGGAGATTAGCTCAGTGCTTTGTGATCACCTAGAGGGGTGGGATAGGGAGGGTGGGAGGGAGGGAGATGCAAGAGGGAGAAGATATGGGGATATATGTATATGTATAGCTAATTCACTTTGTTATAAAGCAGAAACTAACACACCATTGTAAAGCAATTATACTCCAATAAAGATGTTAAAAAAAAAAAGATGTGTTTGCTATACATGCTTATTTCAAGTTAAAGGAATATATACACATTCCAAATTTTTTAGGAATACCAGGCCTCATAATTAATCTGCTATACATAGATATTGATTAGTTCGTTACCAATGAATTATAAGAACTAGTACTCTAAAATGCAAACAACACAGTTTGGGTTAAAAAAAAGACATGATTGTCTTATTTTTCACACTAAAACATATCTGAAGGCAGATAAATCTGCCATTTCATCACGTAGGCATCTGTAATTACTGTTGTAAGACTTTGAGATCAGGAGAATGTTTTTTTAACATCTTTATTGGAGTATAATTGCTTTACAATGGTGTGTTAGTTTCTGCTTTATAACAAAGGGAATCAGCTATACATATACATATATCCCCGTATCTCCTCCCTCTTGCATCTCCCTCCCACCCTCCTTATCCCACCCCTCTAGGTGGTCACAAAGCACCGAGCTGATCTCCCTGTGCTATGCGGCTGCTTCCCACTAGCTATATATTTTACATTTAGTAGTGTACACATGTCCATGCCACTCTCTCACTTCGTCCCAGCTTACCCTTGCCCCTCCCCGTGTCAAGTCCATTCTCTACATCTGCGTCTTTATTCCTGTCCTGCCCCTAGGTTCTTCAGAACCTTTTTTTTTTTTTTTAGATTCCATATATATGTGTTAGCATACAGTATTTTTCTCTTTCTGACTTACTTCACTCTGTGACAGATTCTAGGTCCATCCACCTCACTACAAATAACTCAATTTTGTTTCTTTTTATGGCTGAGTAATAGTCCACTGTATATATATGCCACATCTTCTTTATCCATTCATCTGTCAATGGACACTTAGGTTGCTTCCATGTCCTGGTTATTGTAAATAGAGCTTCAGTGAACATTGTGGTACACGACTCTTTTTGAATTATGGTTTTCTCAAAGTATATGCCCAGTAGTGCGACTGCTGGGTCATATGGTAGTTCTATTTTTAGTTTTTTAAGGAACCTCCATACTGTTCTCCATAATAGCTGTATCAATTTACGTTCCCACCAACAGTGCAAGAGGGTTCCCTTTGGGAGAAATTTTTTAAATCAGCATTTTCTATAATGAGAGAATTACTTTTATAATCTGAAAAACCCATTCTTTTTTTTTTTTTAATCTTACCTATTTAAGAAAAGAGTAAGTACAATGACATTAGCATCTCTATATTTTAGACCTTGGTTTCAAAATGGCTTAAAAATTATTAATGCTGGAAGGTTCTGGTTGATGAAATCAGTTACCTTTTATTTAGACAATTAGTGATAAAAATCAACTGTTATTTGTAAAAAAAAAAAAAAAAAGACTATCAAAATATATTTTCATAAAAACTATTACCAGAAGATGTAACCAAATGCTATTTCAGAATCTCTCTGGAAATATTTTTTAAATAGTGGTTTAGAATACTTAAGTATTTATCTGTTTAAGTATTTATCTGTTTAAGTAACACAGGTTAGATATAAGTCCTTCCAGCCATTTATAATCATTTCCCCAGCAGTGGGATCTTTCTTTAAAATATAAAGTACACAAATTAATAAGAATGACTAATAAACTAACTACAAAAACGCATTTAGGGGCTTCCCTGGTGGCGCAGTGGTTGAGAGTTTGCCTGCCAATGCAGGGGACACGGGTTCGAGCCCTGCTCTGGGAAGATCCCGCATGCCGTAGAGCAACTGGGCCCGTGAGCCACAATTACTGAGCCTGCGCGTCTGGAGCCTGTGCTCTGCAACAAGAGAGGCCGCGATAGTGAGAGGCCCGCGCACCGCGATGAAGAGTGGCCCCCGCTTGCCGCAACTAGAGAAAGCCCTCGCGCAGAAACGAAGACCCAACACAGCCATAAATAAATAAATAAATAAAATTTCTAAAAGAAAAAAAAAAAAACGCATTTAGTTTTTATATAACATAACCTACTGTCAGTTGTCATTTTAGAAAGACGATACGATGCCTCCTGGAACTCAAAGGGAAAACTGACTTTTAAATTCCTCAATATATCCCATTCTAACATCTTACAAGTTTTATACCCCTTTTCTCCAGAAAACTTCTCCTTTCTCCTACCAACTTCAGATTTAGGGGAAAAAAATGAACCTTAGAAATAAGTACATAGAGATAAATAAAGATACATAAACAAAAATAGTTTGCAAACCTAAACATTTAGTATCCTCCAGGGCTGAAAATGCCTTATCTGTTTTATTTCAGTATATGAATTACATGTTATAGGAAAGTGAAAATGTCACATGATATGTATGTGAGATTTTTAAACTGGAGTTACATTTAAAAAATCATTTTCATTCTTGATACACATACAATCTTCAGGAGAATACTTTCTGCAGAACCTAGCTAATAAAGGAAATGATTATAACTAATGTTTTAAAAGCCCTTTATAATTCAAAAAGAATTTTACATGCATTATTTCACGTACCTCTCAGAACAATCTTGAGGTAGGAACTCCACTTTGCATACAACTAAACAGATTCAGAGAAGGTAGGTGACCTCTCCAAAGAGAGATAGCTGCTCACTGGAAGAACCAGGATTAGAACCCAGACCTTCTAAATCCACTACTGTTTGCACAAGTTCAACGCAAGACTTTAATATCCCACAGGAAGACTCTTTTTTAGGGTTAACAGAGAGAAGCTTACTAAAATACAGACTCCTACTGTTATAACAAATTTTTAAATACTGCTTTTCAAACACTAAAAATAATATCTAAACTATTACACAAACGACAGGCAAAGAAAATTATCAGGTAATGACTACAAATAACTTACCAAGTTTGCTTTTATTAAATAATTATCACAACAACAAGAAAAAGTCCTGTCTGGGTCTTTTGGCAATGATAACACATTCAAGAACTCAGGCACACTTGATATCAACACAGGTGTTTTAAAAGAGTTTACAGAAAGATAAAGATGTGTTCCGTGTTTTTACTCTCTTCAAAGTAATGAGGGTTTCCAGTTACTTAACAATCCTTAAAATTTTTGCCCCACACTTAAATGTAAAGCAAAAAATCTAAACTCCACATCCTTCATACTAAACCATAAAATTAATTTTCAGTAAGAAAACAAAACTGTAAGTTAGACAAAAGGCTGAAATTAAACATTGTTTTCATTCTTCCAATGTGTTTCACAGAAACATACCATCAGAAGTATTCAATTGCCAAGACATTTACTAAAAGATAGAGTCTGTCTTTCCCACCCCACCTCCCACCAAAAATCTATTTCCTGAAATAAACCACTTCGACATTTTTTGGAGTCAAGTTTAGGCCCTATATTAACTAGTACTTGTATTCATTCCAGGGCTACAATCCTAGCTAACTAGCCATTTAAAACAAAATCTGCTAAAAGCATTCGACCACAATGATGCAAAAATGAGCAGGAAAGAAAAGTATCAAAATATCATTTATTTTTGCACTCCTAACAACCATGTTTCCTTTCTCATAACTACAGCAGAAAAACCAATCAAAATATAACTCAAAGACCCCTGCTGAGATATTAAGGAGTTTAATAAACCTGGAATAAAGGAAAGTTAAGGGTATAAATACCAATAATTTACAACACATCTGCACAGGAAGGAACTTTTTTTTAAAAAAGTGAATGGTGGTTCCTAAAAAGCCTTACATTAGCAAGAATGCCAAAATTCTAAAATTTAACAGTGAAAATGCAACGAGAACACAGGCGGTGACTTTTTTCTCCCCCAGAGGAAGGTGCATTTTTAATCATTTTAATCATCTGTAGATATCACACAGTTGCTAGCTACGCGGTCAGTTCTCACTAGGGCGTAAGGACACAGGCGATTTTGACGTCTGCAGACAGTTTTGAAGCTCTTGGAAAAACAAAAACCCTCCCCTTGAACACTGCAGCACCAAACTGACAAATGCAGCCTACACAGCAAGCGTTTCACAGAAGGGGGCTCCCTTCCTGCCTTTGTTTTCTCCGGGAGATTTCATTTAAACTAAACAAGCGACCCTTTACCCGACCAGGGGGGCCGCGAAGTACGTGCAGGGCCGGGGCGGCGGGCACGTGTCCGCCTCCCAGCAGCCACTCCCGCCGCGCAGGCCGGGACTCTCGCAGACCCCCTCCCAGGCCGACCCCCGGGGGATGTTGGACCGGGGCGGCCGGAGGGCCGAGTCTGGGAAGACGGGCCGGGGGCCGCATCTTCAGGGGGGCCCCCAAGGAGGCCAGGGGGCGGGGAGGGCGCAAACCTTCCTCACAGGATTTCAGTCAGGCCAGAAACCCGCCTCCAGATGCCCACCCTCAAAGGAAAATGAAAACTCGGCCCCTGGGGGGCGAGCGCCCCGCTAAGCCCGGAGGGGGTCCGGGAGGCGGCGGGCCCGCGCCGCCACGCTCTGGGCCCAGGCCCAGAAGGAGGGAGCCGGGGCCAGGTCTCCGCAGCCCGGGGCGTTGGGGCGGGCGCGGCTGGGCCTGCCGAGCTCCAAGGAGGCGGTGGACCCCCTCCCCGCCGGCCCGGACCTGACCCGGCCGCGGCCTCCACGCCCCCACCCCCCCCCAACCAGCGGCTGCCTCCGAGGAGAGACAGTGGCTGCGGGAGAGGGCGCAGTCCTCCCAAGCGCATGACCCGCGCCGCCGCTACTGACCCCTTGGGCCGCCGCCGCCGCTTGTCCACGTCCCTGGTCCGCCGGCCCCAACGCAGCACCTCAGCCCCTGCAGCCGCCTCGAAGCGTCTCTGGCCAGTTTTGCTCTGTTTTTGTTTTGTTCTACCCAGTAACACGGAGGCGACAGGTCGGCGTTTATTGGCCGAGGCGAAGAGGTCTTCTGGCCAATCGTGGCGGTAGAGCGGGAGTTGCGGAGGGAAAGGGAGGGCAGTGTAACGTGGAAAGCTGGGCAAGGGCGCGGGAGGGCGCATGCGCTTCGGGCTCCGGGGCCTGGCTGGAGAGGGAGCAAGAGCGGGGTGGGAAGCTGGAGTGGGGGGAGGCTGGGACGTGCGGCGGGATGGAAGTGTGGGAGAATTGGGCTGCGGACTAGGCTGAGGCCGCTCACCCATTCCCCTCACAGGCCGGTCAGAAACTCGGCGGAAGCAAAGGCTTTGGGCTTCCTGAGGGGCCCTGCCTCAATTTCCCGACACTCCTCAGGGGGATACCCTTAACCTCTACAGTTCCTTCTCTCGCTGGCCCCTGCTCACTCCTTAGCTCCTACTGTGTGCAAACCCCATGCTAAGAAGATTTGCGAATGTGCTCAGTCCTTTGAGGTTGAAATCACTCCCATTTCACAGATGAGGAAACAGACTCAAAAGCCCTTTGAAGTCCCCTTGCTAAGTATGACTAGTCGGGTCCCTGGGGTTCAAACTCACACAAGTATATGGAATCTAAAAAAAAAAAAAAATGGTTATGAAGAACCTAGGGGCAGGACAGGAATAAAGACGCAGATGTAGAGAATGGACTTAAGGACACGGGGAGGGGGAAAGGTAAGCTGGGACGAAGTGAGAGAGTGGCGTGGACATATATACACTACCAAATGTAAAATAGATAGCTAGTGGGAAGCAGCCGCATAGCACAGGGAGATCAGCTCTGTGCTTTGTGACCACCTAGAGGGGTGGGATAGGGAGGGTGGGAGGAAGACGCAAGAGGGAGGAGATATGGGGATATATGTATGCATATGGCTGATTCACTTTGTTGCCCAGGTGAAACTAGCACAACATTGTGAAGCAATTATACTCCAATAAAGGTGTTTGAAAAAAAAAAACAACTCACACATTCCCGGCTCCAAGGTTGAGGATTTCAACCATGGCTATAATTTCTTCATTGAACCTTCGGCCTCCCGTGGCTGTTCTCTGCATCTTTTCCTCCTGGCTGCGTTCTCTTTGGCTAGTCTTTTCCTCACATTCTCCCTAGTTTCCCTATTCCCTAACAACCAGAACCTTCTGCTATCTCTGTCCTCTCAGGAGAGGACTTAGCCAGTATCTCTGGCCGGATTTTCCGATTGTCTGATGTGCAACACCTGAATGGTCAATTAGTCTCTCTGGAACCAAAGTGAGCTCCTTCCCCTGGCTTACCCCTTTCTGCCAGTCATCCTGCCTGGGAATCATCTCTAATGCTATTATTTCCCTACACACATGCACACACATACACACACACACACAACAAAAATCTGTTTCTAGCTTCCCATTGCCTGCTTGGAGCATTACCTCAGCCAGGCATTCAAAGCCCCATGGTGTGACTTCAAGACTTTCTAGCCATATCTCTCCACACCCCTCCCAGTCCACACACACCCCGTGACTGGAACCCACTTGGACCACTCACTGTTCCATATGCTTCCCCACCACTTTGAAATGCCTCTCCTCTTAGCTCTGCTTGATGCAGTCCTATCCATGCCTCATGGGTCTCCCACACAGTCCTCCTTAAGCCTCTTACTTGATATGATCTGCCAGTCCCCTGATTCCTCACAGTATTGCCTTGTTGCACCTCTAGAGACACTGATCACATTCTACCTGACATTTTTTTTTTAATTTTTTATTTATCTATTTTTGGCTGTGTTGGGTCTTCGTTTCTGTGCGAGGGGTTTCTCTAGTTGCAGAGAGTGGGAGCCACTCTTCATCGCGGTGCGCAGACCTCTCACTCTTCATCTCACTCTTCATCGCGGTGCGCGGGCCTCTCACTATTGCGGCCTCTCTTGTTGCGGAGCACAGGATCCAGACGCGCAGGCTCAGTAGTTGTGGCTCACGGGCCTAGTTGCTCCGTGGCATGTGGGATCTTCCCAGACCAGGGCTTGAACCCGTGTCCTCTGCATTGGCAGGCAGATTCTCAACCACTGCACCACCAGGGAAGCCCTCTACCTGACATTTTATCTGAGTCCCTGTCTCTTCTCCCCCATTAGACTGTCACCTTGTTGACAGCAAGACCTGTGTCTTACTCATCTGTTATTGTTGTAGTGCTTAAGAAAATGTCTTGCACATTTATTGTACCAGTGAAATAAATACAACTTGATCCAGGTTCACAAAGGTTCTCAGCAGTTGATGCTCATCCTCATCTCCTGGCCAGGTGCCTCCTGGCATGGCCAGGTTCTGAATTAGCTTCATGAGTCACTTTTTAAAAGCAAAGCTTCCTGGTCAAATTCAATTTTGTTTTGTTGTTTTTTTCCATCACCTACAACTGTCTCCTTTCCCTTCTCTGCCAGAGCGCTACTATCCTCCACTGATCATTGACTTCTGGCTCCTTTTTTTCATCCATCCCGTTCTTTCTCCCCATTTTCCCTTTCTGACTCCTGCTAGATTCTTTCATTTACTCATTTAACACATAACCTATGGCACACACAGGCTGCAATGGGCAGGCACCCCAAGAACTATGAGATAACAAGAGTGGGATAAAATTACCCATTTTTAAAAGCATCTAAAGCAACCGCTATCTTTAAGCAAATTACCCCCAAAAGGACCTATTATAAAGTAAAATGTTCACATTCTTTTTACCTATTATCTCAAAGACTGCCCATGATGCCTGGCATCCCAGGACCCACCTTAGGGAATGCCCCTCCAGTTGGATGTGGTTGCCCAGTTTGGACCAGGCAGTCAGGAAATGAGGTTCTAGTCCTAGCTCCCCTCACTAGCTACTGGAAAGAACTTCAGCCCCTCTCGGGACCTCTGTTTTTTCACTAGTAAAATTCAGAAATAGGCCTCTGTTAGTAGTTCCCAGGATGTTTTCCAGAGAACCTGAATTTTGTGGAACTTTAATGGATATCATTTTTTTAAACAGGGGAGGGATTGTTCCATAATTAAACTGACTTGAAAATAAATTGTTTAAACAAAGTTAAAACTGGTTTTCAGTTTTTTGTTTTGTTTTGTTGCCCCAAATCTTCTCAGTATCTTTAATAAGCTGATGTGCCTTGAGAATCTTGAGGGACCAGAGTAGGAAGCTCAGTAGTGTTTCCCCAACTGACTTAAACACAGAACCTAAGTAACAGAATCAGTGTTACTCAGAAACCACTTTGGAAAATACAGATGACAGCCTCTGTCACCAACTTTCCTTCCAGCTGTTTTGAACACTGGCCACCTGTGCCTTTATTAAACATTTTAAAAATAAAAAAATCAAAAGAATAAGCTGAAAAATGGAAAAGTATCCAAGCGCTAAGAATTTTTGCCCACCAAATCAATCCACAAATATTTGTTGTGTGCCAATTCTGTGAAAAACACGGAGCTGGTCCACGTGTGTTCTTGGCATTGTGTTCTACCTTAGGGTAGGTGATGTCTGAAGCACAGAGCTGCCCAGGCTTCTGGGCCACAACGTACCTTTTCATTTCACATTATAATTGCTCACAAACTGACTTTTCCGTTTCCTAAAACCCTGTGCCTATGGGTTATGTTAATTTAGCTGTCGGATGAGAAAAGGACAGAGCCCTTCCCCCTCTCCAGAATGATGGAATTACTACTTCCATTTGCCTTAAGAATGACCTATTCCATGAGCTTAGGCCATGAAGGGCCACCGCTGTGGCTCAGGATGAGATAACTGTTCAGAGGTGGCAACAGAAGCTCTGTGCTGTGTGTTCAGAGAGACATTATGTACCTCGTCTTCCCCAGACCCCCTCAGGTTTAAGCACTGTTGATACCTAGAGGTGCATAAAGAGTGTTTAATTTGTTAGGGTGTATGGAGGTGGGGTGAGGGTAGAGGGTGGTTTCTAGTCTTTTCCTCTTGAGGCAAGTTATTGACTATGTCCCTAGCTAGCTGTGTTGCTTTGGGTGTTTCACTTCCCCTCTGGGTTGATCAGATATCTCGATTTCTTGCACTGTGAAGGCGTTGGCCCTGCAGGGAGTCTTTTTTTTTTTTTTTAAACATCTTTATTGAAGTATAATTGCTTTACAATGGTGTGTTAGTTTCTGCTTTATAACAAAGTGAATCAGTTATACATATACATATGTTCCCATATCTCTTCCCTCTTGCATCTCCCTCCCTCCCACCCTCCCCATCCCACCCCTCCAGGTGGTCACAAAGCACGAGCTGATCTCTCTGTGCTATGCGGCTGCTTCCCACTAGCTATCTATGAAGGGAGTCTTTAAAGAGCCATTTCACTTCTGACACCCCATGATGCTGGGCAAGGCACTGAGATGGCCCCTCTGGGGTCCTGGTAGTGGGGGACAAGAGATGAGAGGGTCTGCTGCTGGTGGCAGGGGAGAATTCTACCAGGTGTGAACAGAGGGACTGTCACTCTCAACCCAGGGGCTTTCTCTGAATGCAAAACTCAGATAATATCACCTCCCTCCATCCCAAAGCCCGGTGTAGGGTTGGGAGTGCTAATGAGTTAACGTGGGTAAGTTACTCAGAAATGCACAGATGCTAGGCAAAAGATAAGCACCTCAAATTACTGCTATTGCCTGTGGAACTCTCTAAGCCCTTTTCATTTGTTGGGCAAAACCCCATTTGAGAATATGAGTTTCTTAGTAAGCACTGTTCATGCCCGTGAATGAGATCAAGAAGAGGCCACCTCTCTCTGGGGACTGAGGGATGCCTTAGCCCACTTCCTTCCGAAGAACTTTCAGATGCTACCGTCACGTACAACAACTTTATCTGCTTGAACTGATATCTTGCCTCCTATTCAGTCAAACCAAGGACTGAATTTTAGGAATTCCTTTAAGGCACTGAATTCTTCTTTAGCACAAATGGTAAAAGACATGAAGCATGCTCTGAAGAAAGAGAGAGCTGCATAAAGAATTCTAATAATGATGACAGTAGCTGACATTTGTGTTGTTTTAACACTTACTGAGCACTTTCACATATACTTTCACGCCCTCCCTGTGAAGTGGACAAGCAGATATCACTCTCTCTGCTTTACAGGTGAGGAAAATGAGACTTGAGTAGATCACTGGTAACCATGGGACTTTATACTAAAAGGAAATTTGGGGATCTCTAGTCCAAACCCTTCATTTTACAAATGGAGAAACAGAGACCGGGAGAAGTTAAGTGAGTTGCCCAAAGCGATACAGCTAGTTAGTAGCAGAGCCAAAGTGCAAATGAGTTCCCAGTCTCAGCCTTGCACAGGCTAGGGAGCATGTTGACAGGAAGAGTCCAGATACTCTGGCACTCAGGCCTGGCCTGGACTATCTCTGCCACTCAACTTTGAGTCTCTTGGATAAAAGTTAAATACATGAACCCATTTCTGGTCCCCAGAGCCTCCTGCTATCAGATGAACCCATTTTAAGGAAGCGGACTTACTGGAAGTGAGGAAGGAGGGGCCGTAGAGCCTGGGAGGCTTTGTATGATGTTCAGAAGCTGTTGATGGGGGCATTTTCAAGAATCTCTTTCCTAGAGTAAAGAGTATAGAGTAATGTGAAGCACAGCACAAAGAAGTAGATGCAATGTTTAAAAATAGTGTGTACCAAGAAAGGCGAATGAGGTTTTACTTCCCCAATTCAAGTTTTGAGGGGTTTTCTTGGTGCATTCATCTTTCTGTTCTTCCCCCCACCAAATCACTCCTGCTACCTGAGGGTTTAGAAACAAGCAAAATTAGGGTTGAGAAGCTCCAGCAGATCATCTTTTCCCAAAGAGTCCATAAATTATAACACATCTCCTGCACCTGGCCTGAGTTGTAAGCCTGTGAAAACTCCAGCTCCTCAGAACTGTGCAATCAGGGGACCATTCAGCCCAGTGCTTCCAGCACTTGCTAAAACTGCCACATCCTGCATCGAATTAATTGTGTTGGGTCTGAGTAGAGAAGAACTCCTCCAGTTGTGTCTCTGGGGCTTTTTCTTTTTCTTTTTTTTTTCTTTTTTTTTTTTGCATTCTCTGGAACACTGGGTCCTCAGCTAGGCTTCACACTTCTCAGAGTTCATGCCCTCATTCTCCACTGAGCCCTGAGTGCACATAAACTGCCATTACGCCCTCGTCCAGTCTGCATCCGCAGAGTGCCCGCTTGCCTCCCAAACGAGGCAGTAGAGCCCAAGGAGCCTGGTGTGAAATGATGTGGACTTTTTACCCTGGGAAATAAGAGTGAGTGGTCATGGGTGGTGATTAAGAGAGGCTGATCTACAAAGAAACACAACCAGGGAAGGCTGGAGGGGGTGGAGAGTGGGCTTAAGAGGTCAATGCTGGACAGAGGGAGACACACAAAGAAAAGGAAGTTAATGAAGGGAACGAATCAAACCTCTATTTATTTTGGGAAAAAAAAGAAATAAAGTGGTGGAAAGTAAGAAAAGAAAAGGGCTAAGCCAAGACATATATTTCTTTTTATTATGAAATGTTTATAATAAAATTAAGTTAGCCCCATGTAAGGGCAGAGACAGAAAAAGATCCTGGGAGACTGCCTAGTGAGACCAACTTGCTCAGAATACAGATGAAGAAACTGAGGCCCAGAAAGCAGAAGAGGTCTGGCTCCAGGCAAGTTATAGACAGCCACAGCAACCCTCCTTGCTCTGGGCAGCTTTCCTTTCTCGATATGGTTCTCTGCAGTGTCTTGACCTTCAGCCCTCACTCTTCCTCCTTTCTTCCCTTCCTCCCTTCCTCCCTCCTTCTTTCCTCCCTTCTTTCCTTTCTCCATTCCTTCCTTCCTTCTTTTCTCTTCTCTCTTCCTCTCTTTCCTTCTTCCTTTTTTTCTTTCTTCCTCCTTCCCTCCGTCTTTCTTCCCCCTTCCTTCCTCCCTCCCTCCCTCCTCCCTTGCTCTCTTTCTTTCTTTCTTTTTTTCTTTCTTTTTCTTTCTTTCTTCTCTTTCTTTCTTTCCTTCCTTTCCTTTCCTTTCCTCTCCTCTCCTCTCCTCTCCTTTCCTTTCCTCTCTGAAAAGGGCAGCTTCCACAAAGAAAAACCAGGACTGACATTTTAAAGCAGCCTCAGGAAATCCCCGAACTCTACATTTAACACAGTGTGATTGGCAGCCCTCCAGCACAACTGACAAAGCCGGCATCTCAGTAGGAACTAACAGGCGACAAGGCACCCTCCAAGAACCAAGAATTCAAAAGAAAGAAAAAAAAAAATAACTCCTGAGGGGGCCACTTAAAATCTTACCACCATTTCTTGTGTTGTGTATGTGTATGTGCACGTGTGTGCGTTTTGTTTTTGGAAAGTTCTCTTTGAGGTCAGTGAGTCTAGGTCAGTGAGTTATTGATGAGCTTCAAAGGGTGCAAGAACCTTCTAAAATTTTCTGCAAATTTTATTAGCAATATGTATTTTCTGGCCCAAGGAGTCTGTAACTTCTTTTAATAAGACTCCCAAAAGAGTCATATCCCAGAAAAGATCAAGAACTTCTGGAATACACCATGCTATTATGTTGAGGCTCATCTTCAGAGGGAATGTTCCACCAAGAAATGCCACTGGCTTCTCCTTGGTACGTCAAACCAGGTGCAGAATCAAAATACCTTCAAAGTAACCACAACAAGGAAACAAATCAAAATAAAATTGGTTTTTGAGATAGCAGTGGTCCTAAAAAGGGCTGGAATGACATTTTGGGACATTCTAATAGTCACTCCAGTCAGGTTTGACAGCTACCTTCTATTTTGTTGACTTCAATGGGTCAGTTATATAAACTGAACCTACCATGTTTCTTAAACAAAGGATATAGCTCCGATATCCACAAATTTATCTTTTAAAAACTCTTGAACTTACTTGAGGGAAGACAGTATATGTTGTCTCTCAAAATATGCTCCACAGATGTTCCACCACAAAAGATGAAGTAACTTGGAGAAAACTCCTGAGTGTCTCCCCTGTTGTGGGATCACAATAAACAATGGTGTTTTAAAGGTTCTGAGAAATCCTAGCATAAGTAAACTCATTTAATTTTCTTTAACCCAATGTTTGCCGACCTTGCTTGACCATGGCACTCTTTTTTACATAATGTCTATTCACATCTTATGAAATACACACTGGAAAGCAGTGATACAGTAGAATGGGACCTGAGCTAGAAGGCAAGAGGCCTGGATTACAATCCTAGTTCTGCTACTAATTGGATGTGTGACCTTAGGCCATTTGACTGCCCTAAAGGTTTAGAACTTAAAATGTCTCCCAGATTCTTTCTGGGGCTGTGATCTATACAATATGATGTCTTGGATTCTGCTTATAGCCATTTTCTACAATTATGCATATTTTCATCCAGGAGACTGTACAGTAGTACCTGTTATCCTGATAAGCCACGGTCTCTTAAGAATCCTTCAAAGAGAGAAAGTAAATATCTAAGCACTAGACAGGATGGAACCACACTGCAAAGTGGGGGCGGCTTTATCACTGTGATGAGTGCATGTGAGAAGCTCAAAGCCATAGACCTTAGTAAACAAAAAGGCTGCTGACAGGAGGCCATGCACATTTGATGGGGCTGTTTTTTTGGAAACTGCACAACCTCTTTGAAGCCAGCAAGGTTTCACCAAGCATGACCTTAAAAGCAAATGCCTCTTTTCAAAGGACTAAAGTTATTCCCACTGGCGTTATTATCCTCTGGGAGAATCCCCTATCTCAGAGAAAAGGAGTGCTGACTCTAGCTCACTTTCAAAGGTGTTTGAGTCTGTAACAGCCTGACGGCAAGCTTTCCCAGGGACTACTAGAGACCTGGGAACACTAAGTACCACCTGTGAAGGTCCTGGGCTCTTGCACAATCAGTGAAATTAGCCCAGGGTGACGCACTAAGACTACATATGCTTTCTGCATCCGAGGCAAAGGAAGCTCTATAAAAATTTTGCAGGCATAACATAGGGAAGATGTCATAAAAAGCAGGGGCCCTGGGCTGCAGGGAACAGGGCCAGAGATAAGTTGGAACTTGTTCCACAGAAGGGCTTTCCCCAGCCACCACTGTGGCAGTGTATGTGTCCTTGTATCCAGGAGGGGCCACATGTCCAGGCAGGCTATGCTGTGTGCAGCTTCTTGCCACATATAGGGAATCTTTCAAAAATAAATCTTTCTCTAGAGCCCACAAGTCACAACTACTGAGCCCACGCACCACAACTACTGAAGCCTGCGTGCCTAGAACCCGTGCTCCGCGACAAGAGAAGCCACCGCAATGAGAAGCCCGCGCACCACAATGAAGAGTAGCCCCTGCTCGCCGCAACTAGAGAAAAGCCCACGTGCAGCAACAATGACCCAACACAGCCAAAGAAATAAAATAAATTTTAAAAAAAGAACAGGGAAGATTGCTATACACTCCAATGGAAGATTCTCTAAGACTGAATTAGGTAAATATCAGTGTTAATATATGACAATTTATGTTACAAGAAAGAGGGAGAAATATGAATATTTGACTTCTTTATATTTATGTAAAGAAAGGATATACAAGAAACGAATATAATTGTTTACATCTATAAGGGCTAAGGGGAGATGAGTTATACAGGGTCCAGGATGGAGGCAAGATTTCTCAGCATATACCTGCTTATATTCCTATAATTTTTGGACATATTAAAAAGTATAACAGCCTAGGTTCTGGAATCAGCAGAACTGGGTTCGAATACTGGCTCTTGTGTTTCCTAGTTTTGAGCAAGTTATCTCATCTTCTCTGACCCTCAGTTTCCTCACCTGTAAAATCACCTGGATCATACATTACCTATTGCATTAGGGCTGTTGTTCAAAAATAATGTTTGTAAAGTACTCAGCAGGATGCCTGACATATTGTAAGTACCTAATTAATAATAATACTTTGATTGATGTTGATATTATTTTTACTTATTGAATTCTGACTGATCCTTCAGACTCGGGTAAAATGTGAGAAGTTTTGCCCGGGCCAGGGCTGAGTGAAGCGTTTCTTTCTCCATCCCTCCCACAATAGGCCTGTCTGGTCTTATGCTGTTCTCCCAGGCTCAGCTTTTTGTTTTCACACTGGCTCCCCAATAGACTATGGGCTCCTGAGGGGCTAAAACCCTGCTCCTCCATCAGGCACAGAGTAGGGGATCGTCAATAAATGTCTGGCGAAAGAATAAAGGAACTAATACAATTCTGATTTTCTGTACAAGAGCCCGTCTGAGGCTGTCAGTGGGAGTTTCACTTCCTGGTTTGGCCCAGCAGATGCCTGCCTGTCACTCACTGGGTCTGCAGGGAGTTGCCAGGAGAATAAACTGCAAGAAGCTGCCTTCAATGCTTGTAGCTAAAGCCTGGCTTTGCTGAGAACGTTCCAAGGAGGGGAACTGTGGCAATGTGTAGGGGCCTCCAAGAACGGCAGGAAGCCAGAGCTCTCCTGGGAGGCCAGGCACGCTGGATCTGGGCAGAACGTGCAGAAGAACACTCCAGCTGTCCCAGGAACACGCTGACCTGATGGGCTGGGGCAGGGTTGATGTTTCTGTCTCAGCACAGGGGCCGGGCCCGGCAGCCCCTGAGCTATTCCTACTCTCACTGAGCCTGCTTCACTGGGGAGAGCACAGTTCAGAGGAAGAGCTGACAAAAATAAAACCAGAGTGCTGAAGTGCTGCTCAGGAAGTTGCAGGTCTGGGAGCCAGAGCAGAGCACAGGTACTTGGGTGACACACCACAAGAAAGCTACCTGAAGATCAGACCGTACAATACCCTCACTTGATTTGCATCTGGGTGTTTCTTCTTTTCAGGAGTCAAGTCGACAACACCTACTGTTGTCAGGCAGATTGGGGTCTAGGGCTAGCCTCTGCCACCTACCAGATGGCTGAGCTTAGACAAGTGGCCTCTCTGAGCCTCATTTTCCAGAGCCTTTGGGAGACTTAAGCCAAAAACATATACTAAAGGATTAAGCATTTACATAATAAATATGTTTCCTTCCTTCGCTATTGAGCACTATTGAAGGTGAAAGACAAGGTCTCCAGTAAGAAGATGAAATCTTATTCTAGAGATAACACACACACTACGCACAACATACACATACACCACATACATACACACCAAACACATACACAGACATATACACCACACACACCTATACACACCATGTACATATACTATACACATACACACCACACACATACACAGACATATACACCACACACACCTATACACACCATGTACATATACTATACACATACACACCACACGCACACACACACACATATACCACACACACCTATACACACCATGTACATATACTATACACATACACACCACACGCACACACACATACACCACACACACCATGTACATATACTATACACATACACACCACACACACACACACACACATATACCACACACACCTATACACACCATGTACCTATACTATACACATACACACCACACACACACACACATATACCACACACACCTATACACACCATGTACCTATACTATACACATACACACCACACGCACACACACATACACCACACACACCTATACACACCATGTACATATACTATACACATACACACCACACACCTATACACACCATGTACATATACTATACACATACACACCACACACCTATACACACCATGTACCTATACTATACACACACACACCACACGCACACACATATACACCACACACACCTATACACACCATGTACATATACTATACACATACACAGCACACACACATACATATACACCACACACACCTATACACACCATGTATATATACTATACACATACACACCACACACACACACATATACACCACACACACCTGTACAAACCGTGTACACATACCACACACATATACATCATACACCACACACATACTCCTGCTAAGTTTAAAACATTCATGAATTAACGACTCCAAATTTCACAGCTCTTCCATTGGCTGCTATCTAAATGGAAACAGGTCGTCTTTCCCCCCAGCTGTTTCTGGGGCAGAGTTCCTCTAAATGTGGGTCTACTCATGGTGATTTCGTTTCCTTTTCCCGGTCAACAGTCAGGTGACACCACTAACCCAGGTGTTCTCCATAGCTCTGTCTTTTTATTAGTTTATAAACCTGGGAACTGAGGCAATGTTTCCAAAAATTCATAGACCCCACCATTTATTGAGTGACTACTCTGTGCGTGGGTATACTTCATGGCGTCTGATCCTCACCACAGCCAGCGAAATACTTCTGTTATCCCCTTACACAGCAGATAAGAAAATTGAGGCTCAGAGAGATTTTTAAAATTGCCCAAGTCCTTCCAAGCAGTAAGGGGCAGGATTTGAACCTGAGGACCTATAAGCCTGAACTGCTTCCACTGCCCACTGAAGCCTGGCAACACAAAACCCAACTGGAGCCCTTGAGGAGTTCCTACTCCACGGCCCTGATACCACCCAGGCTGTTTCCCTCCCAAGTTTCTACTTGGGTCCCTCTTGGCCCAAGCTCTCTCTTCTCCTCTCTGCCCTCCTGCCTCTGGGAGCAGCACGCTTTGCCTTCTTGGAGCAGCGCCCTGAAGGCAGAAGGCTGGAGGCCTCTACTTCCCTTGCCCCCGTCAGCATGGCCAAGGCAAACTTCTCACTGGAAAACACTGCGCCCTCCGGACAAAGGCTCTGTGTGATGTTCTAATACCTGCCCGACGGGTTTTCTGTGAAAAGACCCATCTGGGGTGGCTGGGCTGCCAGGTCTGGGACAGGCAGAGTTCATAAACAGCTTCTCCAGCCACAGAGCTCAGACTAGACTGGAGCCAGGTGCTGCCTGCCTCAGTGCCTAAACCCTCCCTGGCCTTGGTCAGCCAGAGCCCCTTTCTGGGAAACCAGCAGGACAGCTGGGTGTACAGGGGCTGAGGCAGGGGGCCCCTTCACAACAGAAAATGGGTTTTGGACTCAGGCAGACCCAGGTGTCAATCCCAGCTCTACCAACTTCTACCTGTCTGACTTTGGGAAAGTGGCTTCTGCTGGCTGAACCTCAGCTCTCTCAGCTATAAATGAAACAAATAATATCCACTGCCCCTAGCCCTATGCTTGGGTCTCAGTCTCCCTGTCTCTAAAATGCAAGGGAAGGGTTGGGCCACATGACCTTGAGGTTTCTGTCTAAAATGCTCTCCATCAGGCTGGGTTGAAGGTGTCCATTTTGCTCATGGGACAGTGGAGAATTTGATGTCTTGTTGTGTCTCTCAAGGTGAACTCAGCCCTGGGGGAGAGTTTTCAGTTTAACTCAACAGTTCTTACTGAGCACCCCACAGCAATCTGTACCGTTTTAAGGACTCAGGGTACAAAGATAAGCATAGGCCCTACCCTTCAGGAGCTCATAGACTAGACCAGTAGGAGTGATAAGACCCATAAAAACAAGTATAATATGCAGTGCAAAGTGATAAGTGCATTAGGAGGGGTACAGATAAAAGACTATGAAGGCTGAGAGCAGAAAGAGGGTGATTCTAGGCTGGGAGGGAGATAAAGCTGTGGCTAGTCCACGAAGGGTCTTGAATGGTAGTTTGGACTTTAGGGGGCCAGACTGTTGGAAGCTGTTAGAGGCTGTTGACTAGGGCAGGGGGCAGATCAGAGCCATGGCGACCAGAGAGTTTTATTAGTCCTCTACCACCTGGAACAACCAGACTGTGGAATTTCTAAAAGAGAAAGGCTCAGGTTCCACCATTTCTACAAGGGCTTTATTTCCTGAATACAGTAGTTCAGGATTTGCATAAAATGTGCAGGGGTTAAAAGCTGCCCTTTGTTCCTGGTCTTGAATGTTCCACAGCCCGATGCCCACTCTCTCCTCTGTGCCCTCTTACCCAGCCACCTCCCTGCATGAAAGACGTGAGAATGAGGCATATGGGGCAGGAGGCCGGCACCCAGCTCAGGGAAATGGTCCTGGCTCAACAGACAAAGTGTCCTGGGACCTCTGCCGCCCTGCCAGCTTGCCTTGGCTCAGCTTACAGCCTTCTGGGAAGGAGTCAGCCTGTTGAAGAAAGGATGTGTCACTGAGTTGCAATTGGCTTACGTTGCCTGAGAAGTGCGTGTGCGTGTGCGTGTGTTCAGAACTACGTGTTTTGCAGCTGATATCAATCTGGGTCAGAATTGTGCAGCGCTCAGCACATCGCTATCTAGAGACGATAAGCTGGAACGATACCCTCCAGGACCGAGCAGTGATCAACTAGCCCTTAAGATGTAAACACAGCTGTTCGCCAGGCTCTCATTTCTAATGATGAAGGGGCCTGCTTCGTTAGCAAAAGGGATCCTGATGGATCATAGGTTTGGTGAAGCCGCCCAGGGAGGCAAGGGTCTACAGCTGGCCCACTCTTCTGGTGGGAAACACAGAAGAGGTGATGCTGAATTCTGCAGTGATGAATCCTGCCACTTGCTTCATCAAAGAAAGCACATCCAGGGCTGGGCCTGACACCCATGGGGCTGAGGAAGACCCCCAGGTTTTAGTGCTTGTTCTGCCTCTCAGCGACCATTGTGACCTTGACCAAGTCACCTTGTCTCAGTGGCATTTTGTTTCCTCATCTGTAAAGTGGGACTAATGTTTTCATCAATGTGAAAACCAGGAAGCAAATCCCAAAGGCTCCGGAGTAATCAAAAGAAATTAAGAAATTAATCCACCTGTCAGTCTATCTCGTTCTTTGCTCAGAGAAAACTTGCCTTTGCCCCTCTCTTGGAGCCTATGTTTTTTTAGTTCACATATGATGAGAATATGCTTGGTTTTCTGGCTTCCTGGCTGACCACAGATGACAAACAATTGATTAGCAGGGAGCTGGTCTGCTAGAGATAGGCATACTGATGACTGACAGACACAAAAGGCAACCAAAAGAGCAAGGAAAGAGAAAAAAAAAATTGGGGGCAGAAACAAGATCCTTGAAAGCAACCCAAGCCATGTAGTACTCGAGCGAATACGGTTACACATGTCAATAGCTCCAAAGGCCATCACACCTAGGAGCCTAGTGTGATAATTGACCCTTCAAGTACATTCCAAGGACATTTCAAATGACTGCACTCTATTTCTACTGTTTAGCAAGGCAGGGCTTTACAGAATATTATTTTAGAAGAATTTCCTTGCAAGTGTTTCAAATAAATAATGTTTGGGTGCTTAAAGGGGAAATTCTCCAATATCCTGAACAATCAGACACTGGGAAAGACATACATATTCCACGAGTGCTCTGGAGGGCACAGTCATACATGTTCTCTGCACACTAGTGTTTGGCCCAAGGATCAAAAATCAAATAATAGGAATGGAGAAACTATTGAAAAGGTATCAATCACTATCCAAAGTAACCATTGGGATAGTGAGGGGTAATCCCTTGGTTTTGAATTGTTCTTGAAGACTGTCTAGAATGATCCTAACAAGCATGCTTGTTGAAGAGTTGGCCTGTAATGTTAATTTGTTTTGCCTTGGCTACTGTTTAGAGCGTGGACTCTTCCCAGGGTATGTGGCAAGCCCACTGTGGGAGGAGGGAGGGAGGAACCAGGAAATACAGTTTCTGTCCAGAAGAAACATCTTTTTCAATGAGCCAAGCCATTGTCTTCACATCTGTGTGGACACTGTGGGCTTGTACAGAAATTTAACCGATTGAGCTGCAACTTCTGCTGCTGGTCAGGCCCGATGCTAGATGCGTGGAAGGGAGGGGCACCCAAGAAACATGGGGCTGCCCTCAAGAAGCTTATAGACTTGTTGCTTTTCAAGGATGGGGCCTAGGTCAATGGGAGATATTAGGTTAACTGCACTCTTCCTGATACTTCTTTCTTTAAATACATTTCGGTGCACAGATAATAGTTGTTTATGTAGCAAAACAAGAAAATACAGATGAGAAGAGAGAAAAATTAAAAGCATCTTCAATCCCATCACACAGAAATAACCAATATTAACATTTGTATTAATAACCAGCATTAACAAGCTGTAGAATTGTTCATATAAATGAGTGCATGAATAGGATCACACTGCACATGGGGCTTTTTTACTTAAAAAATTATGGGTCCCGGGCTTCCCTGGTGGTGCAGTGGTTGAGAGTCTGCCTGCCAATGCGGGGGACACGGGTTCGAGTCCTGGTCTGGGAAGATCCCATATGCCGCGGAGCAGCTGGGCCCGTGAGCCACGACTGCTGAGCCTGCGCGTCTGGAGCCTGTGCTCCGCAACAAGAGAGGCCGCAATGGTGAGAGGCCCGCGCACCGCGATGAAGAGTGGCCGCCACTTGCCGCAGCTAGAGAAAGCCCTCGCACAGAAACGAAGACCCAACACAGCCATAAATTAATTAATTAATTAATTAATTAAAAAAAAAATTATGGGTCCCTTAATGCATTCAGAGAGTTGAGAGAAGAAAATCTCAGAAACATAGCATCTATGTTGGGAACATAAATTCCTCATCTACTCCAGATAGAAATTCCTGTAATATTAAAGATATGAATGTAAATAAGTGAAGCCATAAAAGCATTACAAGAAAAGAGAGTAGACTAATTATGTAATATGAGGATGGAGAAGACTTCTTAAGCAAGACAGGAAACCCAGAAGCCAGAAAGAAAAAAAAGACGGGTTTGAATACTGAAACATTTAAACATTTAAAACTCCTACATAGGAGGCAGCATAGATAAAGTTTAAAAGCAAATAGCTGACTGGGTAAAATATTTGCAGCGTTTAACAGACAGAGGATTAATATCCCTAATGTCAAACAAACACTTCTGGCACCTCAGTACCTGCTCCAGGTGGCCCACCACCACCCATAGGTGCTTCAAAATATAGTGTTTTAGATGTAGAGAACGAACGTATGGACCCCAAGGGGGGAAAGTGTGGTGGGGCGGTGGTGGTGGTGTGATGAATTGGGAGATTGGGATTGACATGTAGACACTCATATGTATAAAATGGATAACTAATAAGAACCTGCTGTATAAAAAATAAATAGGGCTTCCCTGGTGGCGCAGTGGTTGAGAATCTGCCTGCTAATGCAGCGGACACGGGTTCGAGCCCTGGTCTGGGAAGATCCCACATGCCGCGGAGCAACTAGGCCTGTGAGCCACAACTACTGAACCTGCGCGTCTGGAGCCTGTGCTCCGCAACAAGAGAGGCCGCGATAGTGAGAGGCCCGCGCACCGCGATGAAGAGTGGCCCCCACTTGCCGCAACTAGAGAAAGCCCTCGCACAGAAACGAAGACCCAACGCAGCCAAAAATAAAGAAAGAAAGAAAGAAAGAAAATTTAAAATAAATAAAATTTAAAATAAATAAATAAAATTAAATTTTAAAAAAATTTAAAAAATTTTAAAACACAAAATATAGTGTTTTTTCTTCCTACCAACAGATGTCCATGCTTAATGTACAAAGAATGCCTACAAGTAAGAACAACTCAAACATCCAAACAGAAATATGGGCAAGGAATATAAACAAAGAATTCACAGAAGAAAGGCAGGTGGCCAATAAACATTAAAAGAGGTTCAGCCTCACTGCTGTGGAAGAAATGCGAAATTTTTCCAATTATTAGAACCCAGTGTTTGCAAGGGTACGTAGAAGTGAGTACTCTGGTCCGCCGCGAGTGCAAGTGTAAATTGGCGCAACTTTGGGAGGAAGGTGATTCGGCAGCATCTAAGGCGAGCACTTCAGTGTGCGTACTTGTGGACCCAGCAAGGACCCTGCAGCCAGAAGAAAAGAGAAATTCTGGACCTAAAGGAAGGAGTGAGTCTGTGAATTGCTCAGCCTCCCAAGAGGACAACCCCCGTGTCCTTGCGGTGCTCAGGAGCCCTGCGCCCATGGAGTCTAAGGCCACCCTCTTAGCCACACTCTGCGGAGAACATAAAAGAGCCCTCAGCACAGGCAGCTTTGCTCCGGACGCTGCTCACCTCCTTGTTTTTCATCCGCTGGTGCTGCTTTTGGCTAAACTCTCTGGCCTCTTGCCTGAACCAATAGGACAGAACAACCCTATCCTAGTTGACTTTCCTGGACTTGGCTTCTCCCCTGCTGGCCTCACGGTGCTCACCTGATCCTGCCTTCCTCACACACCCTTCTGGAACTTCTCAGAGCGCTTCTGGGCAGCCATGCCCTGGCCAAGGTGACCCACTGACAAGCTGACACATTTAAAACTCCAGAGTTGTTCGTTGTCATTTTGACTTATCCTATAGACCGGCACACACAGGCTGGTGAATTTCCAATGACCTGACTCCGGATTGTCAGTTCCCTGATGGCAGGAACCAAGATGACTTTGAACACCAATTCTATACACTGAGGACCTAGTACCTACAAGGTCCCCATGAGAACTTGTTGATTGAATGAAAACTGGATGAATCAACTTAAACTCCCTTCTCCCCGCCACGCGTGACAGTTTAAGTCAGCCCGACACAGCAGATAATCCGCTTAAGCAGGGGTCAGAAAACTTTTTCTGCAAAGGGTCGGAGGGTAAATAGTTCAGGCTTTGCAGGCAAGAGGCAAAATCAGGACTATTATGTATCTCTTAAAAAGCAAAAGAGAAAACAAATTTCTATGATATTTTTAATGATGAAGTTCAAAATATAATAATGATAATAGAGTACAGTTTTTTTTTAATAATACAGGTCACCCGATGAGAAGAATAACATTCTTTTTTGAGGAATAACATTTCACTTAATTGGAGTTCAAAGTCAGTGCCTCTGTCTTCAAAAGCTATTGCAAATATTCATCCGTTAATGCTGATGTGTAATGAGATTTTATGTATTTCATCTTTGAAAATGAAAGTTGAATTTCATATGATTTTCACGTGTCATAAAATATTACTCTTTTCGCTTTGTTTTCAATGAAGCTCAGCTCACAGGCAGTACAAAAAGAGGCAGTGGGGTGGGTTTGGCTTCAGGCTGTAGTTTATTAACTCTTGCACTTGAGGGTAAAACCGAGGAGAATATTTTCATTCTCGCTCTTACCTCAGCCCCCAAATCCTACATTTCCTAGACCTCAGGGTTTCTGAGACACCTTCACTCCTTTCCTTCTCAAGGAACACACAGGCTGAGCCTGGCAACTCCTCAGAAGGGGTTCTGGGAGTTTCGTTATTGCCCAAGGGCCCCAGAATCACAGAGTGAAGTCAGAGAGGCTGCATGCCCTTCCTTTTCCAAGGCTGGCATTAGCTCGTTGCCAACCACACAAAAAACCGCTGGGAAGGGCCTGCTTGTGCTTCTTCTCCAGCCCAAACCACAGAGAGAAGGGAGGCCTCAGAGTGGCTGGGTTAATGGGAAACAGTTGTGCTTGCCCAACCCCGTGCACAGAGGGAGCAAATCTAAATGCCTGAAATCTCATTGCATCCTGAAAAACGTATCATTTGGAAAAGACAACTGACCACAGCACAGACTTCAATGCTAGCAAAACAACATAAATAATGCACAAAAAGGACCTCACTTTTTGTCCATATAGTACCAAGGAGATCAGGGACTTGTGAAAGCATCAATCATTCATTGATTCATTGATTTATTCAACAAATAATTTTCTAGGGTCTACTATGTGCCCGGCACTGTATTAGGCCCTGGCATACTGCAGAAAATAAGACTTTCCGTAGTTTCTGCTCTCATGGAGTTCACAGTATTGTTCAATGGCATTTGCTAAAGTCCAATATTGCATGGCATATTACTAAGTATCCTTTGAATTACAATGATTGCATGGTAAAATAGTTGGGGAAAGAAGGGATTAAGTCAAGTCAACCAGGTGACTTTATTGTAAGACCTCAGAACCTTTAGTATGCAGATTTCCACTGAGAATCTCCAAGAGAGGGATATATAAAATGCAGCCTTCCCAATATTATTTAACTATGGCATCCTTTTTGTGAGTTGCATATTGTGGCAGCAGAGTCAAATGGAACATAGTTTGAAAAGCTATGGCTCTTAGGACCACTGGGTATGACCATGTAGGGTGTGCACTGAACAGCTTCAGTGGGACCACTCACATAGACTACCAATCCATGGGGCCCTGGAGTTTTATGACAGTGGACCTGATCTCTGTAACCATAGGGCAAAGCATGGGTAACACAGGGTTCATATGGCTATCACTCAGCTACCTGCCACTTGGCTCTTTCTCATAAAACAGGCCAAGCACAGTACCCAGGAGCTGGGAAAACTGACCTAGCTGCAGAGATAGCCTTAGGGAAGGTCGAAGCACAACATTCATGTGAGTCTCTGGGTAGAAAGCAACCAGCAGAATGAATTTTTTTAAAAAAGGACCACACCAAGGTACAATACAGTGATGTGTAAAACTCTGAGGATATAAAGAAGACCCCAAAAACTTCCAGAGGAGAAAGAAAAATCAGGTCACAAAGAAACAATTATAAGAATGGTATGGGAGTTCTCAAAAGCAACACTGGAAACTAGAAGACAATGCAGCAATGTTTTTAGTATTCTAAATGAAAATGATTTTCCACCCAGAAATCTCTACCTGGCCAGGCTCCAAATCAATTTTGAGAGTGGAATAAAGACATTTCAAGAGCTGAAAAATCTCAAAACTATTACTTCCCATGCTTTTCAGGAATTATTTGAATATATGCTCTACTGAAAACAAAAGTAAATAAAGAGAAAGGTATGGGCTCCAGGAAGTAAGACATACAACACAGGAGAGATGCAAAGGGCATCTAGGATGATGGCAGTGACAGTCTAAGGACAACAGCTGCATGGTAAGTCTGGAGGGTAACTGGTTCCTCCTGAAACTGGGTGACAGACAGAAGTGGGGAAAGAGTCCTACAGAGAAGATCCAGGCAAAAAAAAAAAAAAAAGAAGAAGAAAAGAAAAGAAAGGAACCAAAAGATTACTCACCCTATGGTTAACTCTATTTACAGAACTGGGTTCAAAGGACACTAACGACAACAACAAAAAGAGGTAATTATTAACCAAAAAAAAAAAGTGTAAGAAAGACAGTGTGATCACAGCTTTCTACTTGGCTCGGGAGTGATTCATATTTAGCTATAATAATAAAAACACAAATATCAATTTAGAATGGGAGGGAGGGAGGTTGGGAAGGGGTAGTGTAAGCAAGCTAAAATTCTCCTCTACCATACCAAGAAGTCAGTGGAGAGTGTCTAAAACTCATTTATCAAGAGCGAATGCATTGTATGCATATTATTTAGAAACATGGAGGACTTCCCTGGTGGTGCAGTGGTTAAGAATCTGACTGCCAATGCAGGGGACATGGGTTCAAGCCCTGGTCTGGGAAGATCCCACATGCCGCAGAGCAACTAAGCCCGTGCACCACAACTACTGAGCCTGTGCTCTAGAGCCCACGAGTCACAACTACTGAGCCCCCATGCCGCAACTACTGAAGCCCATGCGCCTAGAGCCCGTGCTCCGCAACAAGAGAAGCCACCACAAGGAGATGCCCGTGCACCGTAACGAAGAGTAGCCCCCGCTCGCCGCAACTAGAGAAAGCCCGTGTGCAGCAACAGAGACCCAACGCAGCAAGAAAGAAGGAAGGAAAGAAAGAAAGGAAGAAAGAGAAAGAGAGAAAGATGGAGGAAAATAGAAGAAATAGCTGAAACAGTGGGGAGTGGTTAGAAGCTGGTTGTAGGTTGTGGATGGGTAAGCAGGCAACACAGGGAACTGCCATTTCTTTAATAAGCCTTTTAGTGCAATTTGATTTTTTTGTGTTAAGTGTATACATTACTTTGGTTTTTTAAAATGCAGTTGGTAGGCTGTTAACCAGGTTGTCACTGGCTAAGCAGCTTATACTATTTGTCAGTTTCAAAGCTTGCCTAATTAAAGTTCATGGATTAATAAAATGACAAATCACTGCACATTCTGGACCTTTGAGACTTCCAGGGAAGAGTACAAATTCTGAATGTCAAACCTGAGAATAATAAGCGTTTATTGCCTCAGTACTTCAAGTGCTACCCACGGACCAGAAGTATGGGTATCACCTAGGAACTTGTTAAAAATGAACAATCTCAGGTACCATCCCAGACCTATCGCATTTTAAAAGATCCCTAAGTGATTCATATGCACATTAAAGTTTGTACTGGGATGAGGATGGTGTCAGGGCAAATGGAGTGGGGGGCAAGTATACAGGCCCATGAGAAAGTCAATGGTGATAGATCAAGAGGATCATTTGGTGGATGTTTTAAGGGTTCCCTGGCTTTAGAGGTCCTAATCCACATTCTAACAATTCCACATTGAAACAAAATGTATATATCTACATACAAGGTGGGTTGAATTATAGGAGACTGGTTGACATATGTCACATTTTGTAGGCATTTAAAAATTAAACATTTATCAATTAAAATCAACAAAAAGTACAATGTCCAGAGGGCGTCCAGTTTAGGCATAAGCCAAGGACAGAGAACCCTGGGCCAGCTCATCTGGCAGATGGGGCTATTGTCAGAACCCTTGTTTGCAAGTGACAGAACCCCAACTCAACTGGGCTGAAGAAAAGAAGAAAATTTAAGTCAGTGGAAGTCATATCCTGTAAGACATCGCAGTTCTAAAATGGCATTTGCTCAAATGCAATTCTACCTGTCTAGGCTGTTTCACATTTACCATTTCATACTCTGCCTCTTCTACTTGTTTATGCTCAGAGGCACTCATCTAATATAATCTATCAGGGTTATAGATTATCAATTCAACCATTCAGCTCTGGTGACCAGTACTTCCCTTTTGAAAGACTTTCTTACTTGGGTCTCCTTGATGTCATATTCTCCCAGGTTTCCTCCTAATTCTACGGCTGCTTTTTCTCAGACTCCTTTGCACATCCCTTCAATGATGGTAGTCTTTTGGGGCACTGCCATAAAACCTCCTTTCTTCTCTGTAGGCAACGTGATCTGTCCCTGTGCTCTCAATTACTGCCACATTTCTTTCTTAAAACCACTGTAAAACCACCCCCTCCTCCCTTCAGCAGGCACAAACACATTCTTTGTGTGCTAAGCCCCCATCTATACTTTCCTCAAGAGCCTGGGATAATCAGAGCAATTGGTACGCTGCTGGCACCAAGGCCATATCATAAACCCACACATACAAAGGAGGACTGAAATCAGGTCACCTGGTCATCCAGATGTTCAGACTGTGGTGTGTGTGTGTGTATGTGTCTGTCTATCCAGCTCTCAGATTGTCACTTAAGTGAAAAATATGTATAGGAGAGGAACTAACTGCAGCCCCCTGGGAATATATGATTGCTCCATAAAATTTAATTGAGTAAATGGGTTCCTATGATGTGCCAGGTGCACGTAGTAAATGTTGTGAAGGTTATAGGGTGAAAGAGTCAGTGTCCCTCCAAGGGATGGGCTAGCGTTGGGGGGACTAACAAATGCAGGACTGTAGTCAGAATAAATTTAACAGCCTGGCACTGCCTAGCCCCAACATGTTGCTGCATTTTAAAGAAGCTAAAGTAAAAGTACTGTATTCATGTATTTTAATACACACAGTTTTTCACATTTTAACATTCCTTAAAGTCAGGTTGCATCTAACAAACGATTTGATAAGAATACATGTGTTAGAATTTAATTGGCAGTGTTTTTTCTTTCTTAGTTGTACAAAAAATAAAGATAAAATTTATAATTGATGCTGTCTTAGATAAGATGAAAAATATTATTTGGGTCTCTCAAAGAACTTTAAGATCAAATTTGTAATCCACGGCAACGTGTCCTGAAATCCCTGCTATCTTTTGGTTTCCAACTCTCAAATACCTACAGCTGCCCAGAAGCCTCTCTTTCCACCCCAAACTCTTTACTCTCCACCAAAACATGATGAAACCACCCTGACATCTTCCCCAGAGAGTGCATCCTCTTTCCTCCTCTCCCTCCTGCTCTCTCTCCCTCCCTCCCTCCCCTCTTCTGAGAGTCAGCCTCAGGCATCTTCAAAGGACATCACCCCAGGCCCACTCCTGTTTCTTCCCCAGCCTGGCAGATTGACCTGTTTTAGCTAATAAGAAAGAGAGGGAGGGGCAAACGCTTGGCAGTTAAAATTTTCTTTAGCAAGGAAGGGGAAAGGCAAAGAGGCTTTAACTAATCCCACAGAAATAATTCTTGGGCCAGGAGCGAGAGAACAGGCAGATCTCAGCGTGGGTTAAAACAGAGGTCGGTGCCCTGGGCCGCAGCAAGGGGCAGGCTTGGAGTGCTACCTAAGGTGGGGCAACCTGGGAAGGCTCAGATTTTAAGACCTCCAACTGTGAGCACTGTTCTTCAGAAGCTTCACATACATGTATCACACTTGCATGCAGGGAGGCACAAACACATGTGCACATACGCACGTGTGCTTAAATAACAGACCGAGGCCTTTCTGTCCCACCTCACAAAGCACCAGGAGGGAGGAAGGTGGGGTGAGGATGACTGCCTGCTTTCCTGGGTTGAGGAGGCCCAAAGAGAGAGGTTAGGCTGGCTGGCTTAAGGCCAGGGCACCACGGCGGCTGGAAAGCCCACTCCTCCCCACCCAGTCCAAATAAAAACTAACCACAAAAGGCTGGACAATGTACTAAAAGAGTGGCCTCCACTGGGTGGGAAAGGCCTCTTAGCTCTGGGGAGATGCGGAGCAGGAAGGAGGAAGGGTGGGGAGGGAAGGTGGCCTCTGGGGAGGAGATCATGCTTCCTTAGGATCTTGGAAAAAATAGGGGACAAGCTAGAAGGATGATCTGCAGCAGGGGAGGGAATGAGGGGGCCCCACTTTGGCCACCTAGCTGAGCCCTGGTGTGTGGGTCCTCAGCTTCCAAGTTGCCCAGCAGGCACGCAGAGTCTTGGGGTTCTTGTGGCCAGAAAAAGGACTGTTGGGAGAACTCAGGAGGCCCCCAGTGATAAGGGCAGAATGCAACCCGGCTGACTGGCTCCCACCTCCCTGAGCTGAATGCTTTTCCCGTGCCAGGATCAGACAAAGTGCCTAGTGTACCCTGCCCTTCATAGAGCTCTGGGCAGCGGGAGTATAAATAAGAAAGGGGAGAGGCTGCAGAAGTCAAGATGGAGTTGAGGAAATCAAGTGTCAACACAGGTGGAGCCCAAGTCCAATCTGATCTGCAAATTCCACCCCTGGACAGAGCCACCCAGGCTGGCTGCAGTCTAGGAATTGCCCAAGGGCCTGCCTGGAGCTCAGAGCCTGTGGGAAAAGTCAGGAAATATTTATTTAGGAGGTGGACTTGTAGGACCTTAGGTAGGTGAGAAGGAGGAGCCCTAAGACTCTCCCAAACCCCCGGGGGGTTGGAGCTGGGCCCATGCTGAGCTTCCAGGCCTCCTTCTCTGCCCCTGATCTCTGCTGATTCCTGGCTCGGGTGTGTGTTAGCTGGGAACAGGTCACGTTTAATTATTAATCATCAGACCAGCCTAATCAGCCTAGACCAAGGTCTCTCTCTTCCAGAGCTGTGAAATCCCCACTCACTTGCTCTCCTAGCTTTCCAGATGCTAGGAGAGGAGGGTGTGAAGAGCCTCCCTGCAGCCCCTGGGTCTTTAGGAGGCATTGATTAGGTGTGGGCAGCAGGCAGCAGGCAGTTTCCCAGATGCAGGATGAACTGAGGCCATCTACCCAGTGTTGACACAACTGTCATAAACCGTGCTTTGTTCCCAGCTCTTCCTGGGAAGGTCCCTGAGAACTGGGTGGGCCTGAGTAGGTGGGGATGCGGAGTGAGAACAGATGGGTTTGGAGAGGGGATGCCCCTGGGGGCACAGAGAAATGAAGCTGGCACAGGAAGCCCAGCTCTGTGGCTGTAGAAGAATCTGTTAAAAGGACAAGCTTTGGGCAACACAAGCAGGGTTTGTGTCACCAACTGTCAGAGCCACCTCCAAGTCCTCGGTAAGTGGGAACCCGGAAGGAAAGGATGCACAGGGCCAGGGCGGGGAGGTGGGAGGTGGGTGCTCCCTGGCACCACTCCAAGGACACACCCTGTTCCTACAGCGCAGCTGGCGGCTGGGCAGAGATCCGGGGCTCAGGCACCTGTTGCTGCAGCCTGCCCCAGGGATGCGCGAGGGGGCTGCTTAGCCCTTCAACTAACAGTCACTGGTGCCTGTTCTGTGGTGGGCACAGGGCAGCAGAGTGCACTCCCTGCCCTTGTAGACTCAATGGCTCATGCAGAGACAAACCTATAAACAGATCACAAGGCAACCTGATAAGGGCTATCAAAGCAAGGTGTGCGTGTGCGTGCGTGTGCGTGTGTGTGTGTGTGTGTGTGTGTGGTGCGGGACTGTGTCCTGGGACACAGTGCAGGAGAAGTAACACCTGTGGGGAGAAAAAAGAGGGTCAAAGAAGGCTTCATAAAGGAGGTAACGCTTATTTAGAATGAATGCTAAAGAAAGTCATAGTTTCCAAATAGAGAGAAAGGAGAAGGGCATCCACGCAGTGGGAGGGCCAGGCGCAAAACTGAGGGGCTGAGAAGGGGCCTATTTGGGGACTGATGTGGCACTGAGCATGGCCGGACCACAAGTGGAGGCTGTGGCGGTGAGACAGCAGGTGGAGATGAGGCAGGCGGTGTGTAGGTTCAGCTGATGCCAGCGGAGGCACACGAGGAGCCAGAGCCCAGAGGCCAGGATGGCACAGGAGTCAGCCTGCCCCACAGACGCACCCGTGTTTGCTCCTGAGAGGGACCTGTCCCCCGCAGACGGTGGACCGCCCCAGCGGGGATGGGAAGATGGTAACAGGACCAGATCTCCCGGCAGGCCTGTGGCACGCAGCGCTGGGGCTGCGGGAAGTGCAGGACAGAGACGACCATCTCCCCCTCGTGACCGACCTCGAGTCCCGCTCAAGTCCCACTTTCCCTTCAACAACCTCGGGCAAGCTCAAGACACACATCAAGTGCAGATGGGAAGACTGAGGTGGCGGGAGGTCCACATTTGCCCAAGCTTGAGTGAGTTCATTGTGGATGTGACACAGGGGCTCAAGGCCCTGAGACCCGGCACAGGGAGTGGCCCCTGAACCAGAAAGTTCCCTCCCTCCCGGCCTTGTAGACGGCAGCAAGCATGAGAGAGCTCACAGGCGGGTCCTCTGCGCCCCTCCTCCCCAGGGCTAGTCCTTATCAGGCAGGTTTGAGGTGGTTTCCAGGCTCAGCCTGAGGGGGTCAGTGCTTCCCAGTATGGCTGGGTTCCCTTTTGGCTGAGGTCAGCCCATGGGGGAGCCCCAAAGAGTAAACGCCCTCGAGATTTTCCCGGAACCCAGACTGGCAGGGTCCCCACCCAGAGTGCTCTGTTCTCAGGTGGGTGTGCTGAGCAGTCAGATGGTAGCAATGACAGTGGCCCCCTTGTCCTGTGGACACGGCTCCTGGAAGCTCAGCCAAATAACAAGAGAAATGTGAAAAAGTTTGGAAAAAAAGCTGAAACACACCAACTCAAACCAGCACACTGGCTCACGTGGGCTAGGCAGGCATGAGCAAAGGTCAGGCATTTGGACACTTGGGAGGCCTAACTGTGACATCAGGAACCACTTCACACAGAGCAGGGACCATCCTAATGTCCCCTCCAGAGTGGCCGCCACTGTGTTCTTTTCCAACTTTGGGCTGCCAGCTACCTAAGGATATTCTCCAAGCCTCTTAGTGCCTCTGCCCATACCACGTACAGTCTCAAAGGAGAATTCTTCTAGAGTCTGGAATCGAGTAGAACAATTTTCCCAGATTAACTGGCATGCTCTCTCTATTCTAAGAAGGAGCGCCAAGTAAGGGAGCATGCTTCCCCTTTTTGCCTTGGCTCCCAGGAGGCTCCCAATCACATTTCATGCTTCTTCACCACCACCACATCAGCCTTTACCGCTCACACACTTGCTGCCTCCAGGTTTCCTCAATCCTCACTTAAATCCTCGGCTTAATCTGGTCACACATGGCCTGTGTTGTATATTATCTCAGCTCCTTGCTGTTAAGAGGCTGTGGGTAAATAAACAATGAAGTTCCCCTCAGGAAAGAAGGGTTGAAAGTGCAAAGCCTGGCCCGCATTTTGGGGCAGTGGGAAATCCCCTTCTGATCACGCCCTTATACCCCTGAATTCCCCAGGAACACAAAACAAGGCACTTTCCTCCCCGCCCTGAAGCAGAAGCAGCACCCCCAGCACCCGGCCCTCACCCACTGGACCCAGCTCCCCGGGGTGAAAGCTCCTGGGTAGGGAGAAGGAAGAAACAGTGTTTCTCTGGCACCTTCAGCCTTCCTGCCTGTTTTCCTGCCATGCGTGGGTGGAGGCCTTTCTTTAGCTACATTCTAAGGAGGGGAAGAAGTGTTGAGGAGATCAGTTTCAGGAATTTAACAATCAGGAGGTCAGTCATAAGCACCTGAGTCTAGCTAAATTTGGCTCTGTAATCCTCCCAAGCTGGCTATTCCTGGCCCACCCAGGGTCTAGAGGTTTCAGCAAGAAGCAGGAACAAGAGAAGACCCCAGCCCTGAGATGGGCGGTAGAGAATAGTGGTTAAAAGCATTGTTTGAGAGTCACGTGGACCTGGGTTTGAATCCCAACTCTGCCACTTACTGGCTGCCTGTCCCTGGGCAAACCGCTTTGTGTTTCTGAGCCTCATTTTCCCCATCTGTGAGATGGGAGAATAATGGTGCCTGTCTCTCAACGTTGTAAAGAGGCTAAGAGACAGTGTCCCTACAGAGTGCACACTGAGTGTGGCGTGCAGACAGGCTTAATAATCTGCAGGGCTAATACTGGTATTCGTGGTGGCTCATGGAGTGTGGGAGAGAGTGGGTGTGACCCCAGGGTTCCCCGCTGGCAGTGACAAGGCCCTGGGGAATTCCCCTGCTGCCTGTGACTCCAAAAGGCCTGCTGACTGCACAATGCTCTGCCCTGAGGGGGCCAGCCTATCACCAGGAGTCTTCTTAATAATCACAATGCGTTTGGCCATTAACCAGGGTAAAGAGGCCATTGGAAGACTTTTGCCTAACCACGGTAAGTATGAATTCAACTGAAAAAAATCCTGACACATGCTCCAAACCCAGTCTGATGACCACCCCCTACCACCACCAGCTCCCACCATCTCCATCTGCCATGGCCAGACCGTCGCTCCTCCCCGCTCTGTCCCCCATCTTGAAGCCTTTTCCACACTGGAGTCTTCCCTACCTTGAATGGTTTCCATTCACATCTGTTCTGTCCTTCCCCTCGGCAAAATAAACGTCCCTTCTATTCCAGGAGCTGCTGGGGAAGTCCCCAGTTGACATCTAGGGCAGCGTTTGCGAGCGGTGTACTCCACCTGCACTGAATCACCCACGAGGCTTGCTAAGATGCACATGCCTCACCCCCAGCCCCCATGACCTAGTGAGGCAGAATCTCCACGCAGGGGGCCGGGAATCTCTAGTTCTAACAAGATTCCCCAGGTGATCCAGATCCATGCAAAGCACAAAAACCAATGGTTTGTTTTGAGTCCTTGCTGATTGCTGGAGTCCAGCTAGGGCTAGACCTAGAAAATTCATGAAATAATTTAGCTGAAAAAATCCAGACTCCCCATGTGTTCCCAGTAGGACCACCCAGGAGATCTCGATTCCATTCTTACCTTATACCAATAAGTGCTGTTACCTTAAGCAAGTCACTTCCCCTCTCTGGGCCTGTTTTCTCACCTGTAAAAGGAAGGGCCAGGACTTGGGGGTCTCTGGGGCCATCCTGCTCTAACATGTTTGGAAATCCACTTGGGTTAGGCTGCTTTGTAGGGTCGGTGTGGTGGGGAAGGAGAATGGGGAGCTGTTGAGGGTGAACCCAGGTGTCCCATGACTGCCTTGGGGGACAGTCAACAGTTGCTGTTGATGTTCAGAGGGGCACAGAGATCTCAGGCCAGATGAGGGCCAAGGTCAGTACCTAAGCGGCCTGGCCTGCGAGGGCTTTGAGGAGCAACTCAAGTGTCTGGGGCCGTGGCGGAGTCAGGCTGGGGCAGTCTGGTGCTGATCCTTGGGGAAAGGAGGGAGCCTGGAGAGTGGGTCTGAATGTCAGGGCTCCGGCCTGGTAGACTGGCTCAGAACCTGGCTCTCAGGCCCTTAGGAACACGAGACAGCAAACGGGAGCCCCCAGGCATGGCAAGGAACGGCAATTCAGGGGGCCCCCTGGCAGGACGGCTCCACTGCACAGCTCCGGGGGGCGGGGGCATCTCACAGAATACAACGTGCGTGGTGCCCCCAAGAGTTGTGCCACATGGAGGGACGCACTGGGACTAGGCACCAAGGGTACCGCCAGCCATTCTGGATCCTGAACTTAGGGCAGCAGGACGAGCTCCAGGCCCACCCACTGCCTTGGCCTGCTAGGGCGCAGCCAGCACTTGCGGGGAAGGATGTTTCTCCACCCGTCCTGGTTGGGAACTGGAGGCCTGAGCTCAGCCCTCCCATGGCCACAATAGGTGGGGGGGCAGGGGGCGGGCAGCAGCAGGCTTGACGGGAACTTACCTCAGATGGACAAAGCTGCTCCCACTAATTACAGGCAGCCCCACTCACTATGCCCTCTGGGGCCAGACTGCCCAGCCCCTCCCCATTGACTCAGGAGCACTGCCAACAGGAGGGGAAGGCCCAGAGAAGGTTCCAGGCCATTCAAAGGACTTGCTAACTGGTCCCAGGAGATTGGCATTGTTTTGCTAGAAGAAATGGTTGAGAAGGAATTTAAGAACCACTGAAAATTGGAGGGTTGTTGTCCTGAGCACAGACTCCCGAAACAAAAAAGATTCAGGGCCATGCAGCATAGCAAGTGCTTTCACCAGCAATCATCTTAACCCTGAAACAACCAGGGAGGTGATTAATACCATTACCCGCCCTCACACCCAAGGAAGCGGGACTTCAGAAGCCACAGAGCTAACAAGTGCCCAAGCTAGGCGCTGACCACCTCACAATGATGGAACCTCTAGAAACAGCCTGACCCTGGTGCAGGACAACAAAGTTTGGCCACTAGAAGATCCGAGAGTACTGGGTAGAAGGGCCGGGGGGTATAAGAGGCCAAGAGATTTTTCTATCTGACCCTTCTGGCATGGAGAACAGCAGCTCCCCACTTTCCCGGACTCAACCCTCCTGGAGGTTCACCCCTGAGAAGCTCTGATCCCCGCAGAGGCCTGAGTGTAACCTCTTGTGTCCTCTTTTCTCAACTCTTCAGAAACATTCCAGATTCAGAGAGGGACCAACTCCCAACTTCCGTGCTCGCTGAGCATCCCCCAGCCAAAGGTTGAGGGATCCCTGTGTGACAGATGGCTACTCACTCAAGAGCTTTCAAATTCTCTTTATTAAAAATCTTTTTTTTTCCTTTTGTAAAAACAAACACTTGCTGTCAGTTATACAGATCGGGAAAAGTGGTGACGATTTATGAGACACTCAACAAATTCCAATACTTTACAAGTTCAAACTTAAACGAACTAATGTTTTTTTTTCATAAGCTCAAAAGTCAAACTCTGGTCCAGTTCAAGTATAATCTAACAGATCACAGCCTCAGAGTGTCAAGGGAAACCCTGATACTAACAGCTGCTGCTCACACCAACATCAAATTTACCAAATTCTTTGGGAATACTCTGTGGATACACTTTATTTCAGGTGTTTACGATAAAGAGAAAGTATACAGGCCTTTTGTTATGTTAACCCGGGGTACAAATAAATTTGTTGCTCAAGGCAGCATTTGCTCTTGAACAACCTTTTCGGGGAGACATTTTGAAATGGTTAACAAACATTGAAGAAAAGCTTTAAAAAAAAAAATCAATATTTTCCTGGTTGCTTTTAATACTGCGTTGTGTATGACACACGTAGGAATAAAAAGTGCAAATTATAGAGTGGGTGAAACTATGCCAATGGAATTGTATAAAAATAAATAAAAATAAATACATATATACACACAAAAAAAGGATCTTAGATGATTTTTTAAACTACAGGTTCTGATTGAATGCAAAGAGCCTCTTCTCTCTCCTTCACAGGGCCATTCTCCAGCTTTAAAATATGGGGAAGGTCAGTCTATCAGCAAGGGAGCCATTACGTTACTAGGGAATTCAGCTGTTGGAACAGCCATCCAGATTTCCATGGAAACGCTGCTTGGGGGTATGAGCGGGCAGGGTCAGCTTCCACTTTGCTGGGAGAAAAGACTGCCAGCATCTCTGAAAATGCAGTTTTAGCCTTTAGGTTTTTTCCCAGCAAGGTTCAGTAAGGAGGCCAGAGAGCTGTCCCCTGACTTCCCACCAGTGGGAAGGAAGACACACAGGGTCAAAGGTTTCCAAAAAATGGAGGAGGTGGGTTTCCAGAGCACCAGGTAAAAAAAACAGAGGAGTCAGCCAGGGGACCAGGTCTGGGCTGAGTCACCACTTTCAAACTCTACTCTCTCTGAGACGCTCACCTTGCTGAGGCCCCCAGCTGCTTGACGCCAAGTTCAGGCTCCCTGCTGCCTCCAGCCTCTCCCTACACCTGTCCAAGCTGGTCTGTTTGCCTCTGGTGCTCGCCTGAACTCTTCCCTCTCACAGGTCCCCAACAGTTGTCTCCTTGCCAGCGACCACTTGCCCCAAGGTTTACACGTGATCCTCTTATGTTCTGTTTTTCCTTCCTTTCTGTGCCTCAGTTTCCTCACTGATAAAACGTCAGTGTCGAACTCAGATAATCTCTCTACCCTTCTGCCTTTAGTGCAGAGGACAGAATGCGCAGTATAGTCTTATCTACCGTTGAAAGAAAAAAAGCAAAAAATTAAAATAAAACACACAATCTCAACCTAGTCTACCTGCCTGTGGTCAGGAATAGAACTAACAGGAACCGTCTTCCAGGGGCTGAGCTGGGGCGGCCGCCTCCAGGCGAGTGTCTCAGCTTGAGGAAGTAGCACCAGGCTCCCCTCTGACCTTCTCAAGGGTTTCTCCAGGGCTGCAGCTGAGCCTCATTTCCCCCCAGCACCTTTTCCCAGACCCTTCCAATGGATGGCAGACCTTGCAGCCTGTTCTGTCTGGGGCCTGAAGCCACTGACCTTTCAGTATCGCAGAGCCTGGTGGGAAGGAGCTCTGTGCTGCATAACATTTAATATCAAAGTCTGCACACGGGGTCAACTCTGAGATGCCCTTGACCTTCTGCCCAGTTGGAAAGGGTCCACCTACAAACACCTGGCAACCCTCAAATGCTCCTCAGTCCTGCAGTCTTCTCTCTCATTTGTGTCCCCTGCCTCCAAGAGACCATTTAAAAACCATTCTGCTATGAGGCTGCTGGAGCCCAGAGTGTAGGCCCCAAAGGGCGAGTCAAGGGCAGATGCCACTTCCTCGTTTTGGTGTCTCTCAAGCCAACCATTTACAGCTGGGAGGCCAACCTTCAACGGAAGCCCTGACCTTCTGCTGTTTTAACTGGAGGGGGAAGACGCTTCTGTTTTCATTTTTACTTAAAGTGAGTCTAGACCAAATTCAATGTCCAGAGTAGAACAAACCCTGGCATCTCCTGAAATCAAGAGGAAGGAGATACATTTGGGGGGAACTTAGCAGAGCTTCCAAAATGAAGGGCTCTTTTCCTCCTCAAATTTTATTTTAAGGCATGAATCTGGTGGGCTTCTAGAACGATGGAGAGGATGAAAGAGTTATGAAAATCAGGGCTTTTCAGAAAGGTGGTCCAGCTGGAGGAACTCCCAGCTTCTGCCCACTGACTGTCTGGGGTTCCCCCCTCCAGGACTGCAGGACCCATCTCAGCTCCCCACACACAGGATGCCAGGCAGAGAAACTGCTCCAGGTTCACTGGCATGGTTCTCAGCCCAGGAGTCTCCGTGAAATCTTTTTTTTTTTGGAAGACTCAGCCTGGCTTGACCTGTCCTATCCCATCAAGAATCGGAACACTGTGAAAATCCCTGAGAAGTTGGATTTTATGAAAAGAAAATGACCCTGGGCACAGGAGGGAGAGGGGGATGGGGAGGGAGAAAGAGAGAGAAGCAAACTGAAAGACTGTTTGAAGGCAACAGGAGTCAACAGGAAGAGAGTGGGTGCCCCTCAGCAGACTGGACACACCGCGGTGAGGACTCCGGCAGACGCTTCAGGGGCATTTCATGAGTCTCTGAGGACAAACCCAGGCCACGTGGCCTGCCTGGTCTTCCTTCCTCTCTGGCCTTAGTTCCTGTCCCCGAGGGCAGGAAGGCCCCACCTCTCATGCCCTCCTCTCCCCTCTTGCAGCAGTGGCAGGGATGTCAGAGCTTTTTCCTTTCAAAGTGTGGCACGATTCCGCTGTCCTCGGGCCGAGGGCTGCCTGCCCCCTCGGTCTCCATCAGGCCCTCCTTGGCCAGCTGGGACAAGTACTTCTGTGGGACAAAGACGGGGATGGGGGGGGCGGAGAGAGAGTGGTGAGCTGCCGGGAGAGGAAGGGGGTGTGTGCCTTGGCCCCCTCTCCTATCACCTTGCCCAGTGGGTGGGACCCCTCTTCTTCCTCCCCAGATCCTTCCAGGGCTCCAGGACCCATGCTAAGTGATGAGCTCTGCCCCCTTTATGTTAGTTTACAAATGACCCATAGAGAAGGTAGAAAGTACAGATCCTAACCATAGCAAACGCATCCATAGGCCGTATCCCAGACCAAGTGCTATTCTAACTGCTTTTCTTCCGTAAACTCATTTAATGCTCACAACAACTCTACTTGTTTTCCAGAAAGGTTTCTAGTATCCAGGCAGCACATCACGTGTAAAAGGCAGAGGGACGAGAGGGAGGCTGGAAGGGTGGGGAGGGGAGCAGCTCTGTCCTATAGTGACTGTGAAAGACGAACCGCAGCCTGACGTTGGAGACTCCAGCAGACAGGCTGGCAGCCTCTGTGTCTCGGAGGTTCCGTGGTGGGGGGCTACCTCCGCCCTGCCCCAGAGCACTCACTGCTCCCGCTGGCCCCCAGCCCAACTCGGCGAGCCTGTCGGGCTGCTCCTGGGATTCTGGATTCACCGCAGTGAGGTGGAACCGGAAAATGCCTGGCGCCCCAGCTGCATATCCTCTGATGGCTGGGGCAGCCAAGGGCAGTGCAGAGAGCACAGCATTACGAGCCAGCAGGGTTAAGTCCCCTGCGGTGGTCAGGCGTGTGGGCTTTGCCATCAGATGGCCCGGGTTCAAATGCTCGCTCTCAGCAGGCAAGTTCTCCGATATCTTCGACTGTAAAGTGTGAGTAATATAGTAACTACTGCGTAAGGTTGCGGTGAAGTCCAAGAGAGGTACCATAAAGGACTGAGCACACTGCCTGGCATGGAATAAACACTCAGCAATGTTGCCCTTTATCATTAGTGGCACCAGCTGTCTGATTTGGGGAAAGTCACTCATCTTTTCCCAGCTTCAGACCCGAAACTGTTAAATGGGAGAAATGATATCTTCCTCCTTCCTCCTCCAGGGTTGATTCTGAGGGTCAGACAGGATGATGTGCTTGAGGTGACGGGGTCGACCTGCTCTCTCTAGGAGAGACTGTGGTTGGCTTTGAGTGGTGGGTGAGCCTGACGGGGAGAAGGGCAGACCGTGGATCTCTCCAGGCTAGGCTGCTGATGGAGGGCCGGGTTTCTCCTCCACCTCGTCTCAGGGAAGGCAAGCGGGTGGGTGTACCACCAACTGGACCGAGCAGGCGTCTAGTTTTCCCATCTAGCACTGACTCCACCTGCTATTCCGATCACTCTGGTGGGTTCTCTCAGAGCATGACCAGCAGTGGGCACAGCCAGGATTGCAGAGAGAAAATGAAGGTTCCTTCTACCCTGCCTCAAAGAACAACCCGACTCCTACCTCAAGGCCTCCTGGGGGTGCTAGGTTTACAAGTTGCCTGACTTAGGTGTCACTCAGCACCTGCTACTTGGGGCTGAATTCCTCCCTTTTCACACGTGTAACATGGAGTGTGGTGCGGTGGGTGTGACTGTGTGGACAGAGACATTCTGTCAAGGCCATTTCCCAGATAGGCAGAAACACTATCTGGGTAGCCTGCGATGGAGGCTCCCATCTTCAGGACAGGTGCGCCAGGGCAACCTGAACTGCAGTTGGTGGGCGTAAGGGGCTTAGCCAGCATCTGGTCCTGACATGCCTGGGACCACAGGAATGGTCTGCTGTGGGGAGGCGAGTCTGCCTGGGGGTTTGGCCCGGAGGCCCAGAACACAGTGCAGTCGGCTGCCCTGCAAAAAACACAGGGTTTAGAATTCAAGGCCCTGGCAAGTCTGCACTCACTCTTCCTACCTTCCTGGGTGACCTTGAGCTGTGTGTCTCCTTGGGGGCTACACAATCCAGCCGAGAATGCCGGATGAGATCACAGGTTCTCATGTTGAAGTATCATAATCTGCTGGAAAGACTTTTTAAAATGCAGATTCTCAGGCCCCAAGCTAGAGAGAGAATGAATAAGCACGTATAGGGTAGGTCCAAGAAGCTACATTTTTAAAAGATTCCAGCTGGTGTGAAGACCAAGGTTTGGGAAAATCAGGACCGGATGATCTTCAAGACCCCATCCAGCCGTGCCATTCTAGAGGTTTAATCTTGTTGGGGGTGAGGGACGATGATGTCTTCAGGGTAGACAGCTGCCCTCGGCTGGCGCCGGGTAGCCCAATCTGAACCCTTGGCCTGGCCAAGTCACTGCCCGCCCCCAGGAGAGGCTGGGACCTGGGCCCCAGACCTCGTGGCTTCCTTGGTCATGGAACAGCTGCTTTCCAGAGGGAAATGAGAGGCTTAAATGACCTGAGTTTGGGCATAGCCAAGGACAGTCCCTTGCAGATGGTGACCCAGGCCATGACAAGGGTCTCAGTTTGCAAGACTAGCTTAGTAGAGTGAAAAGAGGAAAGGGATTAAGAATCAGGCAATCTGGCGCCAGGCCTAGTAACTCACCGTCTACATGGCCTTGGACAAATCCAAGGCTTGGACAAATCCTTGGCTTCTCTGGGCCCCAGTTTCCTCAATTATAAAACGAGAGAACTGGCCCATATCTGAGTTTTCTTAACTGGGGTACACATTCAGATCATTTGGAGAACTTTCTCAAATTACATATTTGAGAAAGTTCTCAAATTCTAATGAACACCTGGCCTAAGTAGTATAAATACTTTTGAAACACTGTCTAGGGGATTTTGGTTCACATCCCTGGTTAAGAACCACCAGAGCGGCCATTCTTTAACAATTAAAGTGATGGTAATGCCTGCTCTGGCATTAGGTCATGCTGCTACCACAAGGGTCTTCTAATGTCAAGGCCTTGTGCCTCAAAAACGTAGTTTGATTCCTTATAGTAAAAACAGGAGGTGCCTTGATATACTTACCCCTGAGTGTCTGATCTTCCATGATTTTTATTACATTACTAATCCCCAGCTTATACCAGAAGTTATATGAAAATCACATTCTAATATGCTATATATTATATAGGTATATATTATAGGATATATTGCTATATCTTGTGATTTTAAGAAGTGTTTTTTCCACACATTAACAGTTCTGAAATTGAGATGCATTTTACAGTTGATGGAGTCTCACCGTTTAATTTGTAACATTTTTTTCCTTGTTGATATCAAAAAATAGTGGTGTGTCCTACCACTGATGGCACCTTAGATTAGATAAAATATGGTATATAGGGTATTTTTTATATGCCACAGTTAATATACTATGAAACGTACTTATTTTATTTTTTGCTTATCTCCTACGTTAGAATGGAAGGTCCATGAGGGCAGGGATTGCTGTCTGCTTTTTTTGTTGTTGTCTACCCAGTGCCTAGAATAGTGTCTGGTCCATGCCTGGTATGCCTGTGATAATAGCTGCAGTATGGACGGACATTTCAATAGAACATAATAGTGGGTTTTATTCTAGCAAACAAGGATAGTGCACAGGGGAAGAGAAACATAGAGAAATATCTGCATCTGGAACATCCAGGTGAAAAGGGACGAGACCCAACCAGGGGCCAGGTGAACGCTAACGAGTCATTCGGTCTAGAGGGAGAGGCAGTTACAAAAAAACCCAAGCCAAACAGAATGCTTTGTACCAAGGTGGAGACAGATGTTCTGAGAGCACGTGGGAAGCCGCTACCATACGGAGCCACCTGGTAGAGTCAGGACTGAGAGAACAGGAGGAGTTTCCCATGAGATGGAAGGAGACAGCAACGCACAGAAACTGAGACCAGGGTGCACTCCCCACACCCTCCCCGGGCGCTAGGCAAGGAAGGCCGACGGTTACCTGTAAGTTCCGGTAGTGGATGGCACTGCGACAGTGGGTCATCTTTGCCATCTCCTCGCTCGTGTAGAACAGCCCACACAGTTTGCAATAAAAGCCGGTCCTGGGCACCACGAACTCCACCCCTGCAGAAGGATTGGAGGTGGATAGGTAGGCAATTAGGAAGGTGGAGGGAGGCCCCCGGGGTCCAGACAGCAGTCAGGTGGTAACAGGAGCAATGCACTCCAGCCCTCGATTACTGTTGACTTTGGCTGGTTACCCAGTTTCTTCAGGCCTCAGTTTCCTCATTTGAGAAACAGGCACGAAGAAAATAGCATCAACTTCATTCACAGGCAGCTGTGAATGTGAGGGATGTACTCCCTGAAGTGTGATGGAGGGCTTAGCAATTATATGCTCTGCAACTGCCTTTGGGAAGTAGGTCCAGGCTCTACTACAATCAGCCTATTTCCAGGGAAAGGAGGAGGAAGGAGGTTTCTTACATTTCCCTGGGTGGATTTTGTTTCTCCACACTGTACCCCTCTCTGCACCTGTTGTGGCCAGGACTCTGGAAGAATGCTCTTTTTTTTTTTTATAAAGTGAATGTTTTTTTAAAAATTTATTTAATTAATTTATTTTTGGCTGTGTTGTGTCTTCGTTGCGGTGTACGAGCTTCTCATTGCGGTGGCTTCTCTTGTTGCGGAGCATGGGCTCTAGGCGCGTGGGCTTCAGTAGTTGCGGCACGCGGGCTCAGTAGCTGTGGCTCGTGGGCTCTAGAGCGCAGGCTCAGTAGTTGTGGCGCACGGGCTTAGCTGCTCCGCGGCACGTGGGATCTTCCCGGACCAGGGCTTGAACCCATGTCCCCTGCATTGGCAGGAGGATTCTTAACCACTGTGGCACCAGGGAAGCCCAAGAATGCTCTCATTTTTGTTTGCTTATTTTAGAATTATGTTCATTAAAGAAAAATTTTAAAGATAAACGTGAGGAAAAATCACCCAGAGTCATTCCAATCAAAATATTTTCTTCCACACTATCTATATAGAGAGCCTTTTTTGGGGGGAGGGGGACATTTTTAATCACACCCTAAGTGTAATTCTATCTCCTCCTTTTTTCATGTGATGATCTATCATAAACATTTTTCCATCTTTCTCCAGTCTTTACACCTGAATCATTAATTAGTAACATTTTATTTATGATGCGTTAAATAAAAGTGCCAGGATTCTGGGAGGCGTTCTGATTCTGAGGAAGGGAAATGGTGGCCCAACAGCCAGACAAGTGACAGTGTCACAGCCCAGAGGATTCATCTCTGAAGTGGGACGGTGGCCGCTCCAGCCTCCACCAAGGTGTTTGAGGGTCACAGTTCTCCTCTTGAAGACACGGACGGCAGACTGGAAAGAGCCCAGGTCTGAGAAGGCACAGACCAGAGGCTAAGAATCTGTGTAGCCTGGGGAGAGCTGGCTGAACCCCTCCTGGGTCTCAGTTTCCTCAGGCACCTGATCGTGAAGCACCAGCTAAAGAACAGGGTGTGAGGGCCATGATGAGCAGGGCCCACTGCGGAACTAAAGGAAAGGGGCTAGCCGCTCAGGACACCCAGATCCCGCCTTCAGACGGGGGCCGCTCCCTGTGTGCTGACACACTTCAGCTGGGCTTTGCTGCTGCCCGTCTGGTTGGTTCTGCTGGGGGCGGGGGAAGGTTGGAGATCTGGCCCCAAGGGGCGGCAGGGAGAGCGGGGCTGGGAGCGGCACACCAGGGCCAGAGCAGCTTCTTGCAGAGAGGGGGACAGGCCAAGGCACTGCGTGTGACCACAACCCTGGGCCTCGCTTCACTTTCCTTCTCCTGCCTCCTGACAGACAGAGCTAAGTGCACAGGAGACCCTGTCATAGAGGAGCAGCTTAGACTTGTAATTATAACTTTTTTTTTTTCCACTTCAAAAGAGCCACTTATCAGTGTGGAGGGGCAGGCCTGGAGGGAGGAGGGAGCCTGGGAGGCCTGCCTTGACTGACGGCTCCTCTGTGGTCTGGGGCCTGGGCGGCCTCAGCCGGTTCTAACTGCCACACAGCAAGCCCGCTGCCGTGCCCTCAGCAGTCTCCAGCGGTCCCCGGGGCGGGGGTGCCCAGCTGCCCAAGGGGAGGCCGAGTGTCCTTCCCCTCCCCACCATCCTCCCACCCTCACTGCAAAGGATGGGAAAGCGTTGGCTTTGCCTGTGTGTGGCCAGCCCACCCCTCCACCTCCCCCGGGCCCTGGCTCCTGGCTGTGGCTGGCAAACGAGCATTAAGCAAGGCCTGCCTTTGTCCTCTGTTCCTGCAAAATACTTCTCCCCTTTGCTGCTGCTCTATGGGGAGCAGAGGCCCACACAAGACAAGAGAGAGGCAACCAGAAATGGAGAAGCACCACCCGAGGCCACGTGGAGCAGCGCAGGCCTGTGATCAGAGCCTCTCCCTGTGTCCCGTCCCAGACCCTGCAGGATCGGCCAGTTGGGTAAAACCAGGAAAGAAGCCTTGAGGTTTTCACTGCAGACCCTGCTGAGGCCTCCAGAATCTTCCAGGTTTCCCAAGAGGCCTCCTAGTCCCTGTCCTTGGCCCCCCAAAAAGGGTGCAGCTGCCTCAGAAGCCACCACAGAGGGTGAAGCAGGGTCTCAGCAGTGCCCCTTTCGACCCCAGCAGCACAGCTACCATCTGTAGTGAGATTTCACTTGAACAAAGGCTTCCACTGGGGAAAACAAAACAAAACAAAAAAGCTCGGAAGCCACAGTATACTGGAGAGAAAATGGAATATGGAATTTAGAGTCAGATAGACCTAGCTCTTTGACTCACATTGTGTGATCTCAGGTATGTTATTTAACCTCTCTGAGATCAGTTTCTTCATCTATGAAACAGGAATAATCATACCACAAATGGTGTTATGGGGAAGCACCTATCATTTTGCCTGGTGCTCAAAAAATATTAGTTTCCATGGGGGCTTCCCTGGTGGCACAGTGGCCGCCTGCCAATGCAAGGGACACAGGTTTAATCCCTGGTCTGGGAAGATCCCATATGCCGCGGAGCAACTAAGCCCATGTGCCACAACTACCGAGCCTGCGCTCTAGAGCCTGTGAGCCACAACTACTGAGCCCACGTGCTGCAACTACTGAAGCCCGCGTGCCTAGAGCCCATGCTCTGCAACAAGAGAAGCCACTGTAGTGAGAAGCCCGCGTACTGCAACAAAGGGTAGCCCCCGCTCGTCGCCATTAGAGAAAGCCCACGTGCAGTAATGAAGACCCAATGTGGCCAAAAATAAATAAATAAAAATAAATTTTAAAAAAAAGCATTAAAAGAATATTAGTTTCCAGACACGTGTTGAACCTTTCTGCACAGAGGCCAGAAGGCCCTCCAGCCTTTCACCAGAGCCGCCTGGAGAACCCAGACTCCATGGCTGCCAGCAACTCTCCTCCCTGCCTCCACTGGCCTCTGGGGCTCGTTGGGCAGGTGGTCAGAGACAGCTCTGAGGAAGGAGAAGCTGGGGCAGGATCCCCAAACGCCTGGGAACTCACCCTTGAGTAACCGGCGGTTGCACGGGCACTAGGATACCAACACTGCCTCAGGATGCCTCTGGAATGTGAGGGCCAGGGGAAGCAGCAGCGTCAAGAAAAAACTGCCACAGCCCCAGTGAGTTCTGGAGCAACCTGGTCCTCCCATTTTTCAGCCTCTCCTAAGTACAATAACTAAAGCTACATCTGCCTTCTAATAATAGCTCCTGGCACTGGTAATTACAACTCTGTCATCCCAGCAAAGCCTGGGATGGGTGGCGGGGGAGCTTGCATTTTGCAGGCAGTGCCCTTTGGTTCTGGGAAGAGCAGGCCTTGTCAGGCTCACACTGGCTGGGGTCACCCAGAGCTGGCCTGAAACACATAGGGTGCCCTTCCACACCCCCATGCCCAGTCCAGCCCCTAAGCAGCAGGACTCTGCCCCCCTCTCCTCCTCATTCTGCCTCTCTGCTCTCCACAGGGACCAAGCCTGAGTTGTTCCTCCACCCCCAGAACTCTCTCTGCTAGGAACAGACCATGGAGGGTGAAGGGTTATGTAGCCCCCAGTGAGAGGAAGCATAGTAGGTCTCAATAACTATTTCATAAATGAATAATAACAATAGACAACCTGTATTAAGTACCTTCTACTGGAAGACACTGAGACCTTACCAGTACTCATTCAACTAATCCTCAAAATAACCCTACATGGTAGGCATCTATTACCAGCCCTTATTTAGAGATGAAGAAAGCCAAGGAGAGAGGTTAAATAAGCAGCTTTTTGTCCCACAGCCAGCTGGGATTTGAACCCAGGAAGTCAGATTCCAGAGTCTGTGCTCTTAACCACTCCACCCAATTGCCTTTCCTCCACTGTGCTGCCTGAACTGTAGGAACAAGAGGGTCTCCAATTAGGAATCCTCAGTTCTGACATGAGCCTGCTGTGTGATCTCAGGTAAGAAAGTCTCTGGGCTTCAGTTTCCTCACCGTCAAATGCAGAAAATAGTACCGTATGCCCCCTACTGAGATGGATGAGACAATAGGTCTCAAAGCTAATCAGAGGGGAGACCTTCAAGATGGGGGAGGAGTAAGACGTGAAGATCACCTTCCTCCCCACAAATACATCTACATGTGGAACAACTCCTATAGAACACCTACTGAAAGCTGGCAGAAGACCTCAGACTTCCCAAAAGGGAACAGACACCTGAGGGCGGCCTACATGCAGAGGCGGGGCCAAACCAAAGCTGAACCCCAGGTGCTGTGGGAACAAAGAAGAGAAAGGGAAATTTCTCGGTGCAGCCTCAGGAGCAGCGGATTAAATCCCCACAATCAACTTGATGAAACCTGCATCTGCGGAATACCTGAATGGACAACAAATGTTCCCAAAATTGAGGCGGTGGACTTTGGGAGCAACTGTAGACTTGGGGTTTGCTTTCTGCGTCCGATTTGTTTCTGGTTTTTATGTTCATCTTAGTTTAGTTTTTAGTGCTTGTCAGCACTGGTGGATTTGTTCATTGGTTTGGTGGCTCTCTTCTTTTTTAAAAAATTATTATTATTTTTTCCCTTTTTTCTCTTTTTGTGAGTGTGTATGTATATGTTTCTTTGTGTTATTTTGTCTGTTTAGATTTGCTCTTACCATTTGTCCTAGGGTTCTAACTGTTTGGGTTTTTTTGTTGTTGTTTGTTTGTTTTCTTTTTATGAGTGTGTGTGTATATGATTCTTTGTGTGATTTTGTCTGTTTAGTTTTGCTTTTACCATTTTGTTTCGGGTTCTATCTGTTCATTTTTTTTTCTTCCTATTTTTTCTTCCTTTTATTCCGAGCTGTGCAGCTGGCAGGGTCTTGGTGTTCCAGCTGGGTGTCAGGACTGAGCCTCAGAGATGGGAGAGCCGAGCCCAGGAGGTTGGACCACCAGAGACCTCCCAGCCCCATGTAATATCAATCAGCGAGAGCTCTCCCAGAGATCTCTGTCTCAACACTAAGACCCAGCTCCACCCAATGGCCAGCAAGCTCCCATGCTGGACGCCCCATGCCAAACAACTAGCAAGACGGGAACACAACCCCACCCATTAGCAGAGAGGCTGCCTGAAGTCATACTAAGTTCACAGACACCCCAAAACACGCCACTGGACATGGTCCTGCCCACCAGAAGGACAAGATCCAGCCCCACCCACCAGAACACAGGCACCCGTCCCCTCCACCAGGAAGCCTACACAACCCACTGAACCAACCTTACCCACTGGGGGCAGACACCAAAAACAACGGGAACTATGAACCTGCAGCCTGCAAAAAAGGAGACCCCAAACACAGTAAGTTAAACAAAAAGAGAAGACAGAGAAATACGCAGCACATGAAGGAGCAATGTAAAAACACACCAGACCAAACAAAAGAGGAGGAAATATGCAGTCTACCTGAAAAAGAATTCAGAGTAATGATAGTAAAGATGATCCAAAATCTTGGAAATAGAATGGATAAAATACAAGAAATGTTTAACAAGGACCTAGAAGAACTAAAGAGCAAACAAACAATGATGAACAACACAATAAATGAAATTAAAAATTCTCTAGAAGGAATCAATAGCAGAATAACTGAGGCAGAAGAATGGATAAGTGACCTGGAAGATAAACTAGTGGAAATAACTGCCACAGAGCAAAATAAAGAAAAAAGAATGAAAAGAATTGAGGACAGTCTTAGAGGCCTATGGGACAACACTAAATGTACCAACATTCGAATAATAGGGGTCCCAGAAGAAGAAGAGAAAAGAAAGGGTCTGAGAAAATATTGGAAGAGATTATAGCTGAAAGCTTCCCTAACGTAAGAAAGGAAACACTCAAGTCCAGGAAGCACAGAGTCCCATGCAGGATTAATCCAAGGAGAAACACGCCAAGACACATATTAATCAATCTATCAAAAATTAAATACAAAGAAAAAATATTAAAAGCAGCAAGGGAAAAACAACAAATAACATACAAGGGAATCCCCATAAGATTAACAGCTGATCTTTCAGCAGAAACTCTGCAAGCCAAAAGGGAGTGGCAGGACACATTTAAAGTGATGAAAGGGAAAAACCTACAACCAAGGTTACTCCACCCAGCAAGCATCTCATTCAGATTCAACAGAGAAATTAAAACCTTTACAGACAAGTAAAAGTTAAGAGAATTCAGCACGACCAAACCTGCTTTACAACAAATGCTACAGGAACATCTCTAGGCAGGAAACACAAGAGAAGGAAAAGACCTACAAAAACAAACCCAAAACAATTAAGAAAATGTTAATAAGAACATACATATCGATAATTACCTTAAATGTAAATGGATTAAATGCTCCAACCAAAAGACATAGACTGGCTGAATGGATACAAAAACAAGACCCATATATATGCTGTCTACAAGAGACCCACTTCAGACCTAGGGACATGTACAGACTGAAAGTGAGGGGATGGAAAAAGACATTCCATGCAAATGGAAATCAAAAGAAAGCTGGAGTAGCAATACTCATACCAGACAAAACAGACTTTAAAATAAAGACTATTATAAGAGACAAAGAAGGACACTACATAATGATCAAGGGATCAATCCAAGAAGATATAACAATTGTAAATATTTACGCACCCAACATAGGAGCACCTCAATACATAAGGCAAATGCTAACAGCCATAAAAGGAGAAATCGACAGTAACACAGTAAGAGTAGGGACTTTAACACTTCACTTTCACCAATGGACAGATGATACAGAATGAAAATAAATAAGGAAACACAAGCTTTAAATGACACATTAGACCAGATAGACTTAATTGATATTTATAGTACATTCCATCCAAAAACAACAGAGTACACTTTCTTCTCAAGTGCACATGGAACATTCTCCAGGATAGATTATATCTTGCGTCACAAATCAAGCCTTGGTAAATTTAGGAAAATTGAAATCATATCAAGTATCTTTTCTGACCGCTACACTATGAGACTAGATATCAATTACAGGAAAAAAACTGTAAAAAATACAAACATATGGAGGCTGAACAATACGCTACTAAATAACCAAGAGATCACTGAAGAAATCAAAGAGGAAATCAAAAAATACCTAGAAACAAATGACAGTGAAAACACAACGACCCAAAATCTATGGGATACAGCAAAAGCAGTTCTAAGAGGGAAGTTTATAGCAATAAAATCCGACCTCAAGAAACAAGAAAAATCTCAAATAAACAACCTAAACTCACACTGAAAGCAATTAGAGAAAGAAGAACAAAAAAAAAGCCAAAGTTAGCAGAAGGAAAGAAATCATAAAGATCAGATCAAAAATAAATGAAAAAGAACTGAAGGAAATGATAGCAAAGATCAATAAAACTAAAAGCTGGTTCTTTGAGAAGATAAACAAAATTGATAAACCATTAGCCAGACTCATCAAGAAAAAAATGGAGAAGACTCAAATCAACAGAATTAGAAATGAAAAAGAAATAACAACTGACACTGCAAAATTACAAAGGATCATGAGAGATTACTACAAGCAACTATATGCCAATAAAATGGACAACCTGGAAGAAATGGACAAATTCTTAGAAAAGTACAACCTTCCAAGGCTGAACCACGAAGCAATAGAAAATATGAACAGACCAATCATAAGCACTGAAATTGAAACTGTGATTAAAAATCTTCCAACAAACAAAAGCCCAGGAAGAGATGGCTTCACAGGTGAATTTTATCAAACATTTAGAGAAAAGCTAACACCTATCCTTCTCAAACTCTTCCAAAATAGAGCAGAGGGAGGAACATTCTGAAACTCATTCTACGAGGCCACCATCACCCTGATACCAAAACTGGAGAAATATGTCACAAAAAAAGAAAACTACAGGCCAATATCACTGATGAACGTAGATGCAAAAATCCTCAACAAAATACTAGCAAACAGAATCCAATAGCACATTAAAAGGATCACACACAATGATCAAGTGCAGTTTATCCCAGGAATGCAAGGATTCTTCAATATACATAATTCAATCAATGTGATACACCATATTAACAAATTGAAGGATAAAATCCATATGATAATCTCAATAGATGCAGAAAAAGCTTTTGACAAAATTCAACACCCATTTATGATAAAAACTCTACAGAAAGTAGGCATAGAGGGAACCTACCTCAACATAATACAGGCCATATATGATAAACCCACAGCCAACATCATTCTCAATGGTGAAAAATTGAAACCATTTCCACTAAGATCAGGAACAAGACAACGTTGCCCACTCTCGTTGCTATTATTCAACATAGTTTTGGAAGCTTTAGCCATGGCAATCAGAGAAAAAAAAGAAATAAAAGGAATCCAAATCAGAAAAGAAGAAGTAAAACTGTCACTGTTTGCAGATGACATGATGCTATACATACAGAATCCTAAAGATGCTACCAGAAAACTACTAGAGCTAATCAATGAATTTGGTAAAGTAGCAGGATAGAAAATTAATGCACAGAAATCTCTTGCATTCCTATACACTAATGATGAAATATCTGAAAGAGAAATTAAGGGAACACTCCCATTTACCACTGCAACAAAAGGAATAAAATACCTAGGAATAAACCTACCTAAGGAGACAAAAGACCTGTCTGCAGAAAACTATAAGACACTGATGAAAGAAATTAAAAACGATACAAACAGATGGAGAGATATACCATGTTCTTGGATTGGAAGAATCAACATTGTGAAAATGACTATACTACCCAAAGCAATCTACAGACTCTATGCAATCCCTATCAAACTACCAATGGCATTTTTAACAGAACTAGAACAAAACATTTTACAATTTGTATGGAAACACAAAAGACCCTGAATAGCCAAAGAAAAAGAAAAGAGAAAGGGAAAGAAAAACGGAGCAGGAGAAATCAGGTTCCTGGGCTTCAGACTATACTACAAAGCTACAGTAATCAAGATAGTATGGTACTGGCACAAAAATAGAAATATAGATCAATGGAACAGGATAGAAAGCCCAGAGATAAACCCACGCACACATGGTCACCTTATCTTTGATAAAGGAGGCAAGAATATACAATGGAGAAAAGACAGCCTCTTCAATAAGTGGTGCTGGGAAACTGGACAGCTACATGTAAAAGAATGAAATTAGAACACTCCCTAACACCATCCACAAAAATAAACTCAGAATGGATTAAAGATCTAAATGTTAAGGCCAGACAGCATAAAACTCTTAGAGGAAAACATAGGCAGAACACTCTATGACATAAATCACAGCAAGATCCTTTCCGACCCACCTCCTAGAGAAATGGGAATAAAAACAAAAATTAATGAATGGGACCTAATGAAACTTAAAAGCTTTTGCAGAGCAAAGGAAACCATAAACGAGACAAAAAGACAACCCTCAGAATGGGAGAAAATATTTGCAAACGAAGCAACTGACAAAGGATGAATCTCCCAAATATACAAGCAGCTCATGCAGCTCAATATCAAAAAAAAAAAACCCAATCCAAAAATGGTCAGAAGACCTAAATAGACATTTCTCCAAAGAAGACATACAGATTGCCAACAAACACATGAAAAGATGCTCAACATCACCCATCATTAGAGAAATGCAAATCAAAACTACAATGAGGTATCACCTCACACCGGTCAGAATGGCCATCACCAAAAAATCGACAAACAATAAATGCTGGAGAGGGTGTGGAGAAAAGGGAACCCTCTTGCATTGTTGGTGGGAATGTAAATTGGTACAGCCACTATGGAGAACAGTATGGAGGTTCCTTAAAAAACTAAAAATAGAACTACCATAGGACCCAGCAATCCCACTACTGGGCATATACCGTGAGAAAACCGTAATTCAAAAAGAGTTGTGTACCACAATGTTCATTGCAGCATTATTTACACTAGCCAGGACATGGAAGCAACCTAAGTGTCCTTCAACAGATGAATGGATAAAGAAGATGTGGCATATATATACAATGGGATATTAGCCATAAATAGAAACGAAATTGAGTTATTTGTAGTGAGGTGGATGGACCTAGAGTCTGTCATACAGAGAGAAGTAAGTCAGAAAGAGAAAAACAAATACTGTATGCTAAGACATATATATGGAATCTAAAAAAAAATGGTTCTGATGAACCTAGGGGTAGGACAGGAATAAAGACGTAGACGTAGAGAATGGACTTGAGGACTCGGGGAGGGGGAAGGGTAAGCTGGGACGAAGTAAGAGTAGCATTGACATATATACACTCCCAAATGTAAAATAGATCGCTAGTGGGAAGGAGCTGCATAGCACAGGGAGATCAGCTCGGTGCTTTGTGACCACCTAGAGGGGTCAGATAGGGAGGGTGGGAGGGAGACTCAAGAGGGAGGGGATATGGGGATATATGTATATGTATAGCTGATTCACTTTGTTATAAAGCAGAAACTAACACAACATTGTAAAGCAATTATACTCCAATAAAGATGTTAAAAAAATTCTAATCGGACACTACAATCAAGAATAAAAGTACAATATGTAATAGCCCCACACCAGAAACAACCCAAATGCCCATCAACAGCTGAATGAATAAACAAAATGTGATCTACCCATAACCACAATGCAATACTCCTCAACAATAAATAGAAACCAACTATCCATACACCCAACAGTTCGGATGAATCTCAGAATAATTATTGAGTTGAAAAAAGCCAGGTGACAAGAGTACATACTGTATAATTCCCTTTATATAAAATTCTAGAATGCAAACTAATATTTAGTGAAAGGAAGGAGGGCAGTGGTTACTTGGGGACTGAGGGTGGGAGCGAGGGATTACAAAGGAGTATCAGGAAATATGGGGGGTGAAGAATATGTTCACTACGTTGGTTGTGGTGATGGTCTCACAGGTGTGTACATGTGTCAAAATTCATCAAATTGTGTGCCTTATGTGAACTTCATTATCATCAATTATACCTCAATAGAACTGTGTTTTAAAAAATAAAATGAGCTACCATTTTCCTCCTAACAGGTTGGTAAAGATTAAAAACTGATAAGATCCAAAGTTGGCGAGGATGTGGAGAATGAGTACTCTCACTTGAGGTAGCGCTGAAAACTGGTATAATCTTTTTGGGGAGCAATTCAGTGGCAATTATGAAAATATGAAATACAAATATATATGGACATCCCCCCTCCCCCGGGCCAGGACGTTATCCTCCAGAAACCCTGATTCACACACAAAGGTGACAGTGCGTTTGGAAGGCAACAAAGCTCAGAGGCAGCATGGCACAGGGAGTCAAAGTGTTGGGGTTTGAATCCTGACTCCAGTCTGGGCTGTTCGTTAGCTTTGTAACCCTGCATCTCATTTCTTATCTGTGATATAGGGATAAAAATATTACTTACCTCACAGGTGTTTTGAGAGTTCAATGAGAAAAATACTAGAAGTGGTGCCTACATGGTAAATGATAAAAGCCTAACTATTATAGCATTTTAATAATGGAACACAAAATGAAAACATAATGTTCACCAGTAGAGGAATGGATCGATAACGTATGGTACAGCTTTTAAGATGGAATATTTGCGGTGGTTAAGAAGAATGCATTCTCTATGTACTGATGTGAAGAGCTCTCTAAGACCCACTGTTACGTTATAAAAGCAAATTGCACAACATTATGTGTATAGTTTGATCCTGTTTTTGTGGGAGAAAAACTATCTGTGGGTATGACAGTGGCTACCTCTGGCGAGGGGGAGAGACTGGAGGGAAGAGATACAACATTTAATATTTACTTCATATGGTTTTAAAAATTCGTTATAATAATCTTTCACACCTTTTATAATAAAAAATAAAATAAAACATGAATTATAAGGTAGCAGAATTTATTCTTAATTTTTGCCTGTGTGTGTCATATAGATTTCTAAGTTCCTAGATGCCAAGAGACTTGTGTTCCATTTCTCAGTTCCCCCTGAGCGTCTCACAGAGTGCCACGTTATCCAGGAGGGGTTGCTGACTAAGTGAATGCATAAATGAACTGTCTGGCACCTTTTTCCTGAAAGGCAGACTTTGCAACTATTTTCCAGCATTAAAAAACCCAGGGCCTTCTGGCAATCATCTTAGTTCATTCTAAGGTCAGTGTGTATTTGCTTTTTTTAGTTTTTGTCCTGGAGCATACTGGACGCTATGCAGCAAACTCATCCTTTAAAAAAAAAGAAAGTTTGCTCTTCGATCTGACTAAATGGCACACTTGGAGGACAGGAAACAGTACGAAATTTTTAAAAGCAGATGAAAAGGAAAAAAGGAAACCTGATGGAAAGGGTGAGCCTCCATGTTGACTCGCCCCTCTGGGGCTAATTGACTTGTTAATAAAGGACTTGCAGTGACTGGGAAAAAAACCCCCAAAACATTCCTGGGTATGACTTGTTTGAGGACGTGCAGTTACCCAGCATGGGAAGGACAGGGGCCCACGTCTCTGTTCAGTGCTCTTCTATCAACTATATAGGGTCTGCCCCAGACGCAGTCTATTCGGCGTCAATGGCTCAGAGAAGCTGGTCTCTCAAAGAGAAAACAATGCAGCGTTGTTTTGAGAAGGGCTGGGGCCAGGAGGGCAGGGAAGACATTAGCAGAAGAGGTGCATTTCTTTCTTCTTTTTTTTTTTTAACATCTTTATTGGAGTATAATTGCTTTACAATGTTGTGTTAGTTTCTGCTATATAACAAAGTGAATCAGCTAGTGGCTTTATGGCAGCTGTTGGCCTCTGCTTCCCTGGCTGAATAAGGGCTGTGTGGTCAGGAAAAAAGCACTTCCTGACAGGGAAAACAAGTCTCTGCTCTGGCTCCCAGGGCAGTGCCGTTCAAAGTCTGGCCCCATGAGGTATCTGGTCTACTATGGGAGACTGAAATTTCAAGAAACTTTAAGGCAGCACACACATCTAGGTAACTGCATCAGACACGAAAGACGACAAAATGACAAAAAGCCCTCTCAAGCTCTTAGATGTTATTACAGGACTATCGTTTCCTGGAGCCAGATTCTCAGGAAGGACTGTGTATTTCACCCACCTAGAGGAATGCTAAGTTCTCTGAACACATCCTCAGGTTCCCAGGAAGGCAAAGAAAGGGGCTGTTTCAGCTCCACTTCAGCATATTCCAGTGACCTCAAGTCCAGAGATTTCATTTCCATGTACCTGGAGTTATCTGCAAAACATGAGCCAGGGCAAAGTGATAATGAAACACAACATGCCTCAAAGAATCCCTGCAACTGTATTCCTTGCACTGTGTGATGGGAAACAGTCCCTTGTGCTGCTTAATAACATGAGACTAGGCCAGGGCTGCTAATTAGAACCAAAGTGCTATAACAAAGAGCCCTTTCCGCTGCCAAAAGAATGCCACACGCAAGAAAACTTGGCAAGCAGCTGCATCAGGTCCGTGGGGGGATGGGCTGCTGACGCCTTCGGTTGGGATGATCCATCCCCGTGTCCCCGGTTCAGTAACAACTCCATCTCTGCAGGCAGAAGAATTATTGAAGTGCAAAAATTGTGCTGATGTCCCCAGAAGCACTGAGGCGGGCAGAAAAGGCAATGCCATTCTCACCCCAAGCCTGTCGAGCAGTGTTATTAAATATGAACTCCAAACACTGGCTAAGCTAACAAGCCATTAACACCAGTGCATGTCGAGACCTATACCGCAAAATACAAGGGGTTCAATCAGAGCAAGGTGAACACCACTTCGCTCCTTTATTCTTGCCTTCTCTAGACACAGCCCAGGCCTCAGCGTTTCTCTGGCAACAAGGCAGCTCACAGCAGAGTTTCCATGGAGACTCAGATCCACGCAGGTGAAAAACAGCTCAGGTCAGCTTGACATGGAGGGAAGTCCAAGCCGCCAGCTCACCTACCAGCTCGTGCCAACCACAGAGCACTGGGTTGACATGTTTATTTTTAAGCCTTTCCTCTGTGTTTTCTGCCCTCGACTCTTATCCCCCTTACTTCAAACTCTGGAATACTGCAGGCTTTCTGCAAAATGAATTTCTAGCTATTTTCATTGAGAGAAAAATGAGGACTACTCTTCCCTCCCCCACAGTCCTTGATGGATCTTTAGTTTCCACTTGGCACAGAAAACAGGGCTTAGCCTATTTTAAACTCTTTCATGATGTCATAGTGCCAGGCACAGACACACATCACCTCCAATGGAGGTGGAGGAGCTCCCGGGACAAGTCTTGCTTCACTGTCAGACGCTGGAGAAAAGTGGGTCTGAGGTGGTGAGAATGGGAACCGGCCATGCCCCTTCGTGAGCCCCTCATTCTTCCCTCTGCCCGTTCCCTTCTCGGCCTCCCACGCTCCCGCCCCCTCACTCAGGCCTCACAGAAACAACGGCCTGGGTGGTCCTCGGTGGTGCAGACAAGAGAGGCTGCTTGCTGATCCTTAGGAAGCAAAGCTCCTTTGATAACTCCAAACATTTGCTAATTTAGTTGGCAGAGTCCATCTGGGATCCTGTAAATTCAGAGAAGTCCTCCTATCTGAGTCTGCTTCTCAGAAACGTGTGGCCTCCCATCCGACTTCCTTTACACCAATTGCCTAAAAGCTCTAACGATTTAGCTAGGCTGTTAAGCTTGCCTTCTGCACCAGCTTTCAGGCTGGCTGAAACCTTACTTCTGTCCGGTCCAGCCTGCACATGCCCATACACTGCTCTAGGGAAGCAGTGGTCCGGTCAACCCAACCGCACAGGAGAAAAAGGAGGTAGTTACCCTGGGTCGACGCTCCTTGGCAGGCCTGGCTTTGGAGGTCTGTTTCGGTGAAGGGGCTGGCTTTCTCCTCCAAGGGGCTGCCTTCACCAGCCCCATCTTCCAGGGTCCCTCTGGCCTTACAGTCATCAAGAAGGGGGCCAGGCTGCCAGGCCCTCTCCTCTGCTGGCGTGGGGGAAGACATTTGCTGGAGTGTGGGGGCCAGACGAACATCTGAGCTCTCTGCTCCCTCTGCCTGCTTCTCGCAGCGATCTGAGCCCTCCAGTGAGAGGCCCGTCTCGCGTTCAGTTGGCTTCCGCTCAACATCCAGATTTAGGCCAGGCGTTTCCACGTCCATGTCACTGGGACAGCTCATGGAAGCAGAAGGCAGTGCTTTGGGCGACCTGAGGCTGATTTCCGCAGCCTCATTACCTATGGTCTTGACTCCCTCCTTGGCGAACTCTTTGGCTAAGTCCAGGTCTAAGGTGGTCGTCACACAGGGACATATTTCTGGACAGATTCTGTCCTTCTGTTCGATGGGCACAATTTCCTCCAGTTCTGGGATGTCCGGTTCCATGATAAAATCTTCCTCCTCCCCCACCTCGTCCACTGTAACCAGCTCCTCCATGTTCGTGGGGTACCAGCTCTCCCCCTCTGCCTCACTTCCACTTTCCGAATCTTGCTCCTGAATACAAATGAGGAATGGAGGTCAGAGGGTGGCTGAGGAGTGGGTCTTGGTATTTAAGCAGAAGAGGGTGCAAACCTTGACCACAGGACCCCTCAAACCAGAAAGATGCTGAGCAATCTTACTCCTACCTGGGAACATTTACTGGGTAATTAGGAGCTGTAAACCACTGAAGTCTCTCATCACTGATTTATCCCTAGGATGAGGCTCCAAACAGCACAGGAGTTGGAATAAGCCCTTAATGTTTAACCCACCAAGTGGACAAAGAATTTCAACTCCTGGTATATAGTAGGTGCTCAATAAATAGTTTTTTTCCTTTTGTTTTGTTTTGTTGTTTTTTTAGTTGTGGGCAACACATTTTTATTCAGTAATGTGGCTTAGAGGTGTTTCTATATCATCGGATCTACATCTACACCTTAACTGTTAATGCCCATGTAGGATTCCAATCAAAGTTATTTAGCCTGCTTCCTATTAATAGATATCAATCTCTGCTCATCTTTTTCTGATCAATTTCTGGAAATTTTATGTTTTTTTAATTCTGAAAACTAAATAGTTTTTGAACAAATGAATGATTGAGTTGTAAGCGCTAAATGCATCAACTTGCTGGAGCTATTTCCTTGCATGTAGGGCATCACTAAATGTTAACTGCAGCAAAGTCCCTACAAAATTCCCCCAAACACCCTCTCCCAGCAAGGGTGCAACCCTCCGTAGCCATGGCTCAAACTTGGCCCCTCCCGAAACTTTCCCGTTGCGTCCCCAGCAGCCCAGGGACCCAGCAGCCAGCTTTAGGAGATCAGCTTCCCTGCCAGCGATACTCATCTCTCCGCCTCTCCTGGCCGGAAAGTCACGAAGCTGGCCAAGTTCCAAGGACACTTCTTTTTGCTGTGGCAGCCCCAGCCCTGTAACTGGGTTTTTCATTTTAATTAAGTAAAATAATCTTTACAAGCACGGTAGATGTTTTGTTAATCCCAGGGTCAGGGCCTGCTGAGGTCAGGGCCCCAGCTTGAGTACCCAAAGCCTCCTTCCTCCTCCAGCCCCTCCCAAGGCAGCTGCCTATTTTGGGAGCCTGGCTCTGAAGCCTGAGTCTTTTTTGGGCACATGTTTTCTCTTATGAGTGCAGCCAAGTTACTGAAGACTGAGGCAGAGCCCAGGCATGTGGTAAAGATTTCCTCAATAAAGACTGTGCAAAGATCCCAGGCAAAGCCATTCCTCCAAGAAGTGCTGGCTTCATTCACAGACCCGCTGGTGGGGTCTCAGACACATCCCATGCAGCAAGCAGGTCATCACCCGGCAGGATGGGGATGCCTGTGACTTGGGGCCCAATGGCTGTTGTGTTGATGTGGCTACGCTGCCAGCATCTGGGACAAAGTTTACCCTCCTTGCCTTTGTGTTCTCTGCATCAAAGGACTCTGTTTCTTTCTCCTGCCTGCCCAGATGCAGGGGGCTCTCTTCCACGCTGTCCTGTTCCTCTTTTTCAGCCTTACCAAAGGAAGAGCAGAACAAATCAAGTCAACAGTGAGAAGTGGCAGAGGGCACGCCAAGAGGAAAACAACACTATTGAGCACAGCTAATGCTGTCGGATGTGTTTCACACACATCACTTCCTTCATCCTCACAAAACCCCTCAGAGGCAGGTGCTATTATCATCTTCATTATATAGATGGGGAAACTGAGGCTCAGAGAGGTTAAGTAACTTGCCCAAGGTCATACAAACGGAGGCACAGATATGTCTTCACGGCTGGCCTCAGGGCTTTAGGGAGACAGACATCCCTGGCAAACTGGGTACTTTTTGCAGCTGTAAAATCTGTAGACAGTGAGGGTGAGTAAAGGGGCCAAGGGGGAACTGACCCTGGGGTTCACAACCATCATGGTGACATCTCACCAACAGATCAGTCTTAGCCATAAAAAATATCACCTCCAGGCCACTTATGGGTAGGAAGGGTGTTGTCACCCAATCAGGGCCCCTCTCACCTCTCTTTTGCCTTATGTCTGTCCTAGAGCTATAGCCCCAACTAGCAATGCTGCCCCGTCTTCCTTCCTCCTATTCCCTCCCTCAGATTAAGTCCCTCACGCTAGTGCTCATGTCTGGGAAATTGAACAACTGAAAGCAGATATTTGCTTTGAGAATTAGGGTCTCTGACCAGCCTTGAAAACAGGGGTCAGCCAACGATAGTCCTCAAGCCAAATCTGATCCAGTTCCTCTTTTTTGTACAGTCTGCGAATTAACAATGCTTCTCATGTCTCTAAATGGCTGCATGTTAAATGCTTATATTATATTACCTACATAATATCCTCAATTTTGCCTCTTGGCCCATATGCCTAAAATAGTTACTCTCTGGTGTTTTGTAGAAAAAGTTTGCCAATCCCCATTTCAGAAGTTTGAGGAGGACATTCTCCCATGACAAACTTTGGCCACCAAATCAATCACTGTTCCTGGGCATTCTTGGGAGCAAGTTGCATTTTCTCGACAATTTTGGCCGAGGTTGGCTCAAAGTAAACCACTCTCGCTCTGATTTCTTATGAGCAGACACACCCGTCTTTGCCAACAAGGAGGCAGCCGGGGCAGGAGCTCAGGGCTGACGGGTTTAACCAGTTGTTATGGGACAGGGAAAGACAGTTTAAATCCTCGAGTCTTTGCTCTTTCCGGCGTTCGGAGCGGAAGCTCTGCTCCAGCCTTCTGAGCTGACCTGAGCTCAAAGCAGCTCCAAATGCCTTTTTAGCCCTCAGAACCCAGAGCTTCTACCAACAGGGGACCCCTTTTCTTTATTTTTGTCTTCCTGAATAAATTATCCACGGCCCTCCCTTGTCAAAATAAATAGCCCTTACCCTTCCCAGGCAGTTCCTGCAGCACACGCCCAGGTCAACACAGTAGAGAGACTCCCTCCAGTTCAAGCTGGGAGAGGCAGGGACGGCCTGGCCGCCGAAAGCCCCCCGCCAGGCGGACCTGCTCTCCCTCCCTGCAGGCAAAGGAGACAGAGCGGTGCCCTTCAGTGCACCCCTGGCCCTGGGATCCTTTCCAGGTGACAGCAGCTTACAGGGAACAGACAAATGCAACCAAGGCACTCGTCCCACCCTGCCACCAACCAGCTCAGGGACCGATGTGTTAGGTCCCAGCTGCTGCAAGCAGGGCTGCCACCACAGGGCCGGGGTTACTGCTAAACCACCTCCTAACTGGTCTTCCACTTCTGCTCTGTAGCCTCCTCTCAAGTGTATTCTCCCTGAGGCGATGAGGAATGATGACTCCAAAATGCAAAATCTATCATATCCTCACTGCACCTTCTTGCTTGAACATTTCGTTCGCTTCCCCTTTGCTTCACCCAGTAAATACCCACCTTTCCTTTCAACCCCAGCAGCCACATCCTAACCAAGGAGAGCCTCTGATTCGTGACAGGCAGTGGTCCCCAACCTTTTTGGCACCAGGGACTGGTTTCGTGGAAGACAATTTTTCCATGGACGGGGAGGGATGGGGGGGGGCGGGGGATGGCTCAGGCGGTAACGCCAGTGACGGGGAGCGATGGGGAGCGGCAGGTGAAGCTTTGCTCGCCTGCCCGCCGCTCACCTCCTGCTGTGCAGCCCGGTTCCTAACCGGAGGTTAGGGGACCCCTGGTTACTGGCACTAACAGCACTGTATCCTCCATCTCCTTAGCACTTCACACTCACACTCGGGTACCCATTTAAGGAATTATTTGATTAGCATGTTTTTCATTAGACCATGAGCTCTACAAGATCAAGAGTCATTTTAGCTTTGACTCACAACTGCAGCCCCAGCGCCAGGTGCTCCACGAACACTGGTCAGTACAAGAATGGAGACTGGTAGGAGAGGGTGGAGTGAATGACAAGTACACACCTGCCTCCCAGCATGCTTGGGTCTCTGTCTGGGCTTTGAACTGAACATAAGTGGGTTTGCTATTTCTGTCTCCTATGGATTGTTTATACTGGGGGCTGCGTTCTGGGGACGCCTGGGGCTCCATCTGGCCCACAGACATGTTTTGTTCTATACAGTTTCTAAAACGTGGGAAATTTCATACAGATACCTGCATCTGGACTTTGGTCTTGCTCTAAGAAGTGGGAAATCTGACGACACAGGGCAGCTGTGGCTGAATGGCAGCCACAGAATGGAGCTGAGCAGTGGCTGCCCCAACAGACAGGTACCTCCTGCTTGGTCCACCACGGTCCCAGCTCTCCACCTCGGCTTCAATCATGCTGTCTGGTCTGTGTCAGCTGCCTGGCTTCCCTTCTCTAGGCACCTGGTTCTATAAACTCTGATGCCCCTTCCAGGAAAGTGGGGGAGCGCTTCTTTTCCAAGACTCCCTATTCAGTGACTTGACTTCTTTTTTTTTACCTCTGGTCTCATGGTCAGGGCTGGGCCTCATGTCTGGCTGTGGCCACCCAGAAACACTGAGCAGTGCACACACTGGCTTCCCCAGCACTGGGCACTCTCTCCAGAACCTCCCAGGGTTTCCCGTGAGCACAAGCTTGTTAAAGTCCTACAGCAGCCTTGTGATCACACCCATTTCACAAACAAGAAAACTGAGGCTGAGAAGAACAGGGTGTGACTTGGTTCTAAGAAGCCAGGCCTCTACCTCCAGAGTCTGGGTTCAGTCATTCATTCCTTCAACAAATACTTATTGAATGTCCACTCTGGGCCAAGCCCTAATCTAGGAGCTGGGGGCAGGGCAGTGAGCACAGCAGACAAAAATTCCTGCCCTCATGGGGGTTACATGGGGGATGGGGGTAGGGGAGGGTTGGGAGGGAGAACAGACTCTAAATAAAATAAATAAAGACATTAGGGGATAGGTCGGAAGGAGACAGATGCCACCGAGAAAAAGAAAGCAGGGAAGGAAAAGAAGTGGGTTAGGATGTTGTGATTTTATGTGGTGGCCAGGAATAAACTTGGGAGACTGTGACAGTGAGCAGGGAGCCACATGGACTTTGGTGGGGGAGGGACTCCCAGGCAGGGGAACACGTGCAAAGGCCCTGTGGTGGGAGGTGCCTGGTATATCATAAGAAAGGCAGGGACCCTGTCCTCAGCCCTGCTGCCTTCATTCCCCAAGTTTAGTTGCCGCCTGTTCTCGGACTCCTGGGGCAACCCTGTGGGTTCTAGGCTGTTCTCAAGATTGTGATGAGATCAGTGAGGAAATCTCTTTGTTCTGCTGTTATTCCAACAAATGGTATTGGGCTGCCTGGCTCCAAATCCACAGAAACAATCTGTTGGGGACCCCAACAAGTCCCTACTGACCCCGCTCTAGGGCTATTAGAGGCAGAACCTACGAGAAGGGCAGAATTGTGGGGAAACCCACGGGGCCTTTCTGGGAAGCTTTTTTTTGCAGCAGGGGCTCTTGGGATGATCCACAGCGTGCGTCACCGTGAATGAGCAATGTTGTGCAAACCAGTGAAAGCAGGGTGGGTACAATAGGAGAAGTTACCAAAGAAGAGTCTCAAAAGTGTGGGTAGGAGGGCAACGGGACAGCTCCGCCCCTTTGCCATGGGGGACAGAGGGTTCCAGACTGGTGGTATGTGTATGAGGCCTTGAGGCCCTGCTAACTCTTGCTCTCTTTCCTTCTTTTCTCAAGGTACTGACCCATCACCAGCCCCTTGGACACCTCTGAGCATAGACACTCTTCTTAAAAACATCCACTGGTTCACAGGTCCTCTGGATCCAGTTCAAGTACACACAAGAGGTCCTTCATGGGCCCACCCCACCCACTTCCCTAATCTTGTCTCCTGTGCTTCCCTTGCTCTGCCAGGGGAAGTTGTGGCAGACTTTGAGATGGGCAAAAAAGACTGCTGGGAGTCCTTCCAGTGTAAGGCTGGGCATTTGTCTAGCACCCTTCCAGGGTACCTGATTCTATCGGAGTCTGCACCTTTCATTAGCTTGAACTGAGCTATTTCACAACTTTGTAAATTGCCGAAATAGGATAATAGTACAAATGATTCTTGTTCATAGAGATGCGAAGGAACTTTATCTGCTGGAAGTGCCACTGATTCCCACAGAAGAGGCCAGTTTCACATCTATTAGCAAATTCATCTCAGCATTACTGAGTGCCTCTATATGCCTGCTCTTTGGATTCTCCTCTGAACAGCCTTTTACATCTTACTGGTTCCCTCATTAATTGAGTTAAGCAATACCTTTGACAGGTATTCATTTTATGTTTGTATGAGAGCCATGATTTTACTTCTTAAAAACATTACCCTTTAATATGCCCTAAAGATGCAGCCACGTTGAGTATCTCCAGGTTCTTCAAAACAGTCTTCCCTGTTATGAAGAACCTGGAGTATTACTCGGCCGTAAAAAAGAATGAAATAACGCCATTTGCAACAACATAGATAGACCTGGAGGGAATTATGTTTAGTGAAATAAGTCAGACAGAGAAAGACAAGTACTGTATGTTATCACTTATGTGTGGAATCTAAAAAATAAAACAAATGAATGAATATAACAAAACAGAAAAGAGCTCACAGATACAGAGAACAAAAGAGTAGTTACCAGTGGGGACTGGGAAGGTGGGAGGGGCAAGATAGGGGTAGGGGATTAAGGGGTATAAACTGCTATGTATAAAATAAGTAAGCAACAAGGATATATTGTAAAGCACGGGGAATATAGCCAATATTTTATAATAACTTTAAATGGAGTGTAATCTATAAAATAGCAAATCACTACATTGTAAACCTGAAACTAATGTATTATAAATCAGCAATAAAAAAAGTCTTCCTTTCTCACTTTTGCCCTTGCTGCTTCCCAAATTGCTTTTTTCCCCACTTTCGATGTCCAGCTCAAATGTCACCTCCTCTGTGCAGCTTTCCTTCTCTCCTGTGCAGAGCTGACTGTCCACTCAACTCCAGCAGGGGCCCCACTGTATGTAAATTATTTTTGTAGGTTGGCTTCCACCACTAGAACTTAATCTCTGCCATAACATGACTACTTCCTACTCATCTTTGAACCCCTGTGCCTAGCACACCCCCCGGCAATGCATGTAGGAATAAAGTCGTGGCCAAAGCACGGCCCTTCAGTGTTCATGGAGTTGAGGCCTGGGATTCTTATTTGGACTTAGTCACTGTCAACAGCTCCTGGGTCAGACGAGAAAATATGCATGCAGGATTTTTTAACTGGATTCTTTATGCAGGCCACCCCCACCTCCTCGCCAACCTCCACCACCCCATTCCTACTTAAGTGCAGGCGGCTCTGGCAAGAAGGAACTGCAAGCCAAACTAGAGTATAAACCTGGTACCCAGAGTCCTCCTTGTGACCCACTGTGTGAACTGAAGTCGTGCAGCACGCTGTGAGCCCTGGATGAAGCACTTGGATAAAAGGTGCCAGCCAGCTGCTGAGCACTTTTATTCCAGCGGAAGGAAGACACTGTGGACTGGGTCTAGAGAAATACATCAAGCCCTGGGTGCCCAGTATCACTGAATGGGTGGTGGCTGCTTCTCCTTTACCACCTCTCATCAAAGCCCCAACACTGGTAGACGCTTTTGGCAGGAGAGAGGATGGAGCGAACCAAAGGTCTAATCTCCCCCGGCACAGTCTGTGGGTGCAAATACCTCAGGGCCGTTCCACTCTAGACAAACAGACAAAATAGAAGGACTTTGCATCACGTCCCTGCCTAATTTCTAGTAAAGGTAGCCGGGTGCTGTGGGATTTGGAGCCAGATCACCATTCCAGCTCCACCATTTCCTGACTGTGTGTCCTTGGGCAACTAACTTAAACTCTCTGTGCCTCGGTTTCCTCATCTATAGCAGTGATAGTATTATTACTAGTATTACCTCATAGGCTTGCCGTGAGAATTAAATTGAGATAAAGTGTTTAGCACAGTGCCTGGTACAGAGTAAACGTTCAGTAGACGTCTCATTCACTCAATAAACGTTCATCACCATTCTATTAATAGTATTCTCCCGTGGGACCTGCCTCTCCTTACCTGGCGGAAGGGATTACATCATTACCTCATTCTCTGCCATTCTGCTTTCTTTCCTATCAGCTCCTTCTTGGTCTCTATCAGGTCTCTTGGTTCTGGTTTTCTCACTCTGCTTCGACTTGGTGCCCTTCGGTTCCAGCCCGTCTTCCCTGCCCGAGTCGTCAGGCGGCGGGTGTCTGCCTTCCCGCAGCCTGGCCTCATTTTTCCTCCTGGACCTCCCAGGGACATCCTGCTGCTGCTTCAGATACTTGTCCGATTTGCCCTTGGACTCTTTGCGGTAGTAGCCGTCTTCTCGGCTTTTGTATCCCGACGTGGAGTGGAGCGGGTTGGGGGACCCAGACCTCGGGTGCCTTTCTCGGTAGCCCCTCCCTCCTTCCAGTCGCTCATCTAACTCGGCCTTGTCCAGCTGCCGGGGGTACTGTTTGCGGTCATGCGCCCACGTGTCCGTCCTCTCCCTCTTGTCCTCCCCGTTCTCCCTCCAGGGGACCGGGCCTCGCTCTTCCTCCCTCCTGGCGTAGGGAGAGTGCTCCCACGAGTCCCGGCCGTTGCCCCAGTCGGCCCGAGAGGGGCCCAGGGGGCTGTGAGAAGAGCTGCAGGAGGTGAAGCTCGGCGTGTGGGACCTCGGGGACAATGAACGGCTCACCGGACTTCGAGATCTTGGCCTTTCTGGGCCGTATCTGTGAGGGAGCAAAGGAGCCGTTTTAGAATCTGCACCTCCCTCAGCCTCCATCCCCAGATACACCCCGTCTCTGCAACAGACATACTGTGCACGTGACCCCACCTGGCCATGCACGTGACCCCACCTGGCCATACACGCTTCACCACAACCGCGAGGAGTGCACAGAGAGGTCCAGGAGCAAGCTCGTCCTCCCTCCAGGCTTCTGGGAGGGATTTTCCCTGAGCACGGTCCTGGGGGCTTTCTGCCCCTTTACTCATGCTGCTCCTAGGAACTGGGATGAAAACTTGGGCTGTTTTGGCTCACCCCAGCTCTCCTCCTCTTGGAAATGAGCTACACTCAGGGAGCAGGAGACTCTCCTGGGGGTGGGGCGGCTGTGGGCCAGGTTGCCCTGGTCCAGCCTGGTGGGCAAGACTGCCTAACCCCGGGGTTCAATCAGCTGACCTCTTGACTATGAGACGGAAGCCGCCCCTCCACCTGGCCTCTACCGAAATAAAGGCCACCTCTTGGGCTCCATTTCCCTAGGAAGGCATTTTGGGGTTGGAAGAATCCTTAGAGCTCTGACCTGCTCATATATCAGACGAAGAAACAGAAACCCAGAAAGAGACCCCAGCCCGTATAGCGTTCAGAGCAAGACCTCTTGGTCATTTGCCCCCCGACTCTACCACAGAACTGCAGGGTCACGGTGTGCTTCACACGTCTTTTAAAAACCCAAACAACCATAATATTAAAAACAAACAAACGAACAAAAATCCCAAACCTGAACAGCTACATACGATACACATACATACACACACACACACACACACACACACACACAGGTTGTTATTAAGCAGGTCAACTGAGTCATCCACCTGACATTCTAAAAGGACAGGCAACTTTCATTTGGTTCCCAAATACAGGAAAATCACGCAGTCCTCACTGACCAGGGGACAAGAGACATGGCTCACTGGGACCAGCCTTGACCTCCACTGGGGAAGCAGCCTGGGCTGGGCCCTCTGCAGCGAGGTTAGAGTGCCATCTGCGGCAGCCCTGGGTAAGAACTACAGAATGTGCCGGCCAGGTGCCGCTTCTGCTGTTTTCCACAGTGGCCTCTGCAGGGACTGTCTCCATAGGGCAGTGACAGTGGTGAACTTGTAGCCTGGGCTTGGCAGGGTCACAACTTCAGCTGGGAGAAATGAGTTGGAAATGTGACTGCACTCAATGTTCAGAGTAAATGACTGGTCAGGTCATGGATGTTTCTACACCTACATTCAGCTCAAGAAAAATCAAGGGCTGGCTGTAAACAGAAGACACCCACACCACACACCACACACACACCCACACCACACATATACACCCACACACGTACCACATACACATATACCACACACACACAACACAACACACACCAAACACACACAACACACAATACAACCACACAACACACCAACACACACAACACAAAATGCAACCACACAACACACACCAAACACACACAACACACCACACACACCAAACACAACACACCACACACCACACATACACTCACACCACACACACATACACACCACACACATACACCCACACATGTACCACATACACCACAGACACACTACAACACAACACACACCACACCACACAAACACACAACACACAATACACATACCACACACACACAAAACACAACACACAGTACAACCACACAACACACCAAACACACATAACACACACACCACACTACACACACCACACACACAATACAACCACACAACACACCAAACACACACCACACACACACACAAAACACACCACACACAATACAGCCAAACAACACACACAGAACACACCACACACACAATACAACCACACAACACAAACACATACCACACACACACAAAACACAACACACGCAGTACAACCATACAACACACACCAAACACACACACACAGAACACACCACACACACATACAACACACCACAAACACAATACAACCACACAACACACAATACAAACACATACCACACACACACAAAACACAACACGCACAGTACAACCACACAACACACACCATACACACAACACACATACATACAAGACACCACACACACAATACAACCACAACACACACCAAACACACATGCACAACACACACAACACACAGGCACACTTTCAGGCTGTTTTAAGAGCGTGTACATTTGCCCCTGAGAGCCATATATCAGCAGATCCCCTCCTATACTCCTTGACAACAAAGGAGGAGCAGCTGAGGGGAAGCTTAGCATCCTGAACTTTTCTGAGGTTTAACCTGAGCACTGGACTGGACTGATGCGTTCCATCAGGCACGTGGAAATATAGGGCCCAGAGAGGCTGATGGACAGGGCAGAGGCAAGGGCAGAGCACAGAGTGACTCAAATACCCCTAAGAAAGAGAAAGGGCAGAATGTTCCAATGACCCAGAATCTGCCCTGAGACCTAAGACCGGGCCTCACCTGTCTGCTTCCCGGAACATGTCCCTCTCCCTCTGGGAATGGATGTCCTGGATGATGGCAGCCACGGTTTTCCCAGGTTTCTAGGCAAAGTCAGAGGGGTCACCATCAGACCAGAGACGGCCTTGCAAACACCAGAAGGAAGCAGCTAGGACTTGGGTTCATTGCCCTGTCCACCAAAGGGGGGAAAGTGCCTTTTTAGGGGAAGAAAAAGTTTAATGCAGAGGCTGAGGAGTATGAGAATAATGCTGAATGGTGGTGGGGCTGAGTGGTCCAGGGCACGTGGCATCCACTGAGCTGGGAAGGAAGGAGCCTGAGGCTCACCATCCACACGCTGGGAAAAAGCAGCATTTGTTAATACCCACCTCCCACCTCCTTCCGAATAAAAGAAAATATCTAAAATGTGAAAGGAAGGAAGGGAAAGAGGGCGGGAGGGAGGCAGGCATTATAACTTGGAAAGAGACTTGAAGATCACTAATATGCAGCCTCCACATTTTACACCTGAGGAAACTGAGACCCAGAGAGGTCGCTGAGGCAGAGTTCTGCCTGGCACAGCTCCAGTCACCAGCCTCATTGTGTTCTAGGGTGACTCCTGGGGTTGTGCTGTGTTAAGGAACACATTCAACGTCACAGAGATCATTAGAAAATCAGGACTTGACAACAGGCATTTTAACTCCAAGGTCCTTTCTATGCCCCACGCTTCCTGCAACTCCTGACTTCAGTGCGGTGCTCCGCAGGGGTCATTTGGTGCTCAACGTAAATCTGCAAGGTGGGCAGTGCAGGCTGTGAGCCAGGTTTCACAGCTGAGGATGCCAGGCACCCAAAGGCTCTGCCCTTCCCAGAAGTTACCACGGAATGACTGTGCCAGGACAGGACCAAGCCAGCTCCCAAATCCCAACCAAAGCCCTTTCCTAAACCCAGAATGGCCAAACGTTAACAAAACAATAAAAAATAAATGATTAAAATAAGAAATTCATGAGCACAGAAGAAAGGATGGAAGCATTTTCCAAAAGACTACACAAAATTCATCCATTCAATTAAAATATACGGAACAGGCTGAATTTATGGTATGTAAATTATATCTCAATAATACTGATGTTAAAACAAGACCTAAAAACCCTCAGTCTATGATGTCAACTTTTGACAAAGAATTATTTTAAGAAACTTAATCAACTGCTCTTTTTATCCTCAATTTTTTTCCTACGTACTTAACAAAGGATAATGAAATCTTAGAGCTATACAAATGTTAGGTCTCATCAAATATCTCATTTTATAGGTGTGAAACCCAGGACCAGAGATATGAAATGAGCTCTGTGATTAGGTGGGACTAGAATTCTGTGAGTCCTCTGAGTGCGCAGCTGCTTATCTGTGTTATTGTTAAGATTGAAGCTTGGGCTGGGAAAACAGTTCAGGAGAGGATAAAGGAGGAGCTGCCTGTGGTTTCAGGGGAGACGTCAGAGCTCGGACTTAGGGAAAGGATGTAAAATGTTCAAGCAAGGGAGGGATCTCTTGTCAACTCGAAATGCAAGAGGAGAGAACATCAAAGAGAAGGAAGTGGTCGTGAAGAAGGAGGAGGTCAAGAAGGCAGTCAATCCCCGTTCAAGAAAAGGCCCAGGAACTGAGCACTGGTCAGGATACCCACCTGAAAGGAGCCTCACACTTTTGGCAAATGGTCCCTTTCGTCTGACTGTAGCTATAAAGGTTGACCCTCTGTAAGCATATGGAAGTGTCACCTACAAGTAACCAGATCACCCAAGCCCTGCGCTGTCAACTGGCACCTGAGCTGCTTAAACTGGGCCAGAAGCAGAGACTGAAGGCCAAGCAAGAAAAGAGCTGGGGCTGTGGGCCTGGGCGGAGAAGAAGGCTACTGCCCAGGATGCTTCCTTCCACCCCACCCGAGACCATCTGTCCTCCCGCCAGCGTTGTTGGTCACCACCTGTGGGTAGAACGAGAAGGTTCACGTGGAGGTGATTCCACTGAGTGGGTCTTCCTCCTGCCTCCCCCCCTTGGGCCACAAGGTGGAAGTTGCCTACTGCACCATCATGGAAGAGGCCCGCCTGGGATGGCTGGTCCCCAGGAGACCCACTGCAGCACTGCCTCCATGCCGGCCAGCTTGGGGAAGCCGGCGGGAGCCATCAGGATCAAGTGCAGGGACATGTGATGAGACCTCCTGGCACCGGGGAGGCCACATCCCAAGTCCCAAATCTGTCCTCACCCTACCAAGCTGGAATAGGCGAAGGCTAAAGAATGTGCCCCCAAACCGGGTACAATATACCATGGTGACTTTTCAGAACACACAAATTCCCTGAGGGGGTTGGATCAGGGACTTTCTGTGGCAAAAAAGAGTCCCCAAAGTCCCCAACACTTTTCTTCTGCTCTCTGGAATCTCAAACCCTCGTGATTGTTCCTTCCGGTCCAGATCCAGGAGAGCCTGGTGTGAGAGCAGGGGGCCTGGTCAGGGAGCAGCTGAGGTTTTGCCGGTTACCCAGGGGTAGCATGGGTGGTGGGGTTGAGACCTGCAGGGACGGGCAGGGCAGGCCAACGTCAGAGCCAGAGGTGTTCTAGGAGCTCATGGTGCCTTCTGCACCTCCATCACCACAGACAGCAGCCCCTCGGGCCCTTCCCCTCTGGGTGCCCCCTGATGAGGGCAGAGCAGCCAATCAAGCACCACAGATGGAAACATCCTCTAGTGGCCTAATGTGGTCCCCCGGGGGTCAAAGAGATGCATCCAGAGTTCTTTGGGGGCTAGAAGAGCGTCTTCTGGGCTTAACTATTTCCTTGCCCCTTATTTTCCCAATCACAGAACAGCCTCCTGGGGCCACTGTCAGCCCAGTGCCCCCTGAAGTTCCTTCTGTTCAGGTAGCACGGCCCCGGTGAGGCAGGGAATAGGGTTATCGATCACAGCCGTTAGTGGCACAGGGCCCCGCATGGAATGAGCGCTCCACGATGACTGGCTGGAGAGATGGAGGGATGGGCTGACGAGAAAGATCATGACAATCTGCAAATACTATACGCTGGGGCTGGCGGTCACAGGCACTATGACCCCCCTCTGAGGACCAGAGGTCAGTTTCTCTCTTTTAAGTGATAATTCCAAATTGTTGGCACTCTCTGGCCCAAACACCCTGCCAGCTGCCATCTGAGAAGGAGTCAGAAGTGGCCAAAGACTTTCAAATAACAGAGTCAACTTTTCACTCTAAGAAAATCCTCTCAATCTTCCTCTTCAGGCCTGGCCTCGTTATCCTGTGGTTAAAGGTATAAAGGAGGCAGGTACAATAAAGCTGTAATCGCTGCAGGGGAATGGAAATGGAAGAGAACAGAGTAGGTCTGCGATGATGTTTGGAGGTACCTTTTTATTGCAGAACATTTCAAACACACACAAAAGTAGACAGAATGGTATACTGAACCCCCCCCCACGGTAAATCCATTTCCACTGTCAACAAGCCCCCAGGGGACCATCCACAGTGCTCTTGGTCAACACATCTTGCTACTTTAGGACAAGGGTGAGCTTCCAAGCCCCATACAGTCCCAGGGAAGTGTGCCCTCAGAGGGAGGCAGATGCTGGGCCAGCATAAAAGAAGCTGCTAGAGAGCTTCGTGCCTTCGGACCCCTCCGTGGCTGTTTTACATGTCTCCAGAGTCCCAGGAAGATGCTGAAACCTTCCAGATGAGCCCTGAACTTGTCAGAGCCAGATCCTGTCCCAGCAGCCCTGACTGTTTCTGACATGAGTGTGCTTTCCAGGCTCTACATCTCTTCTCACCCGACTGCTGCCCAGAAACCCCCTCTCTGTTTCGTTAAGTTGCCTCATCCTTCAAGGCCCTACTCAGGAATCTCTCCCTTTACACAAGCAAGTCACACTGCCTTTTGCCACTGAACTTCTAGGAGCTCCGTACGTATGCACTCAGGTTGAAATCACGAGAATTGTTTATCTGCCCAGTTTAACTCCGCCAGCCCCAGCGTATAATATTTGCAGATTGTCATGATCTTTCCCGTCAGCCCATCCCTCCATCTCTCCAGCCAGTCATCGTGGAGCGCTCATTCCATGCGGGGCCCTGTGCCACTAACGGCTGTGATCAATAACCCCATTCCCTGCCTTACCGGGGCCGTGCGACCTGAACAGAAGGAACTTCAGGGGGCGCTGGGCTGACAGTGGCCCCAGGAGGCTGTTTTGTGATTGGGAAAATAATCACAAGTGAGACAGCAAACTTTCCCCAAGTGAGGACCATTCTCATATTCATTGTAGCTCTCGGCACCACATCTTATATGGAAAAGACCCTCAATCATCATTTGCTGATTTATTCTTCCTAGCCAAGAGCATCATGGACCACTCACAAGACTGCTTCCCAGGGCCAGGGACCATCTCTGTGGCTAGGAGGCTGCCAATTTACCAGTGGCTCTGAAACCAGGCCCGCTGTCCCCAAACCACCTGGGAGCTTCAGTCCCACCCCAATCCACTAAATGAAAACATCTGGGCAAGAGGACTTGAAAACTCCCCTGACAGTTCTCTGATGGAGTGACTGGAACACACAGGTTCAAACTATTCCAAGTTCCCTTCTGCCGGTAAGACACTGTGACTCTGGGGAAGTCTCTATAGAATAACCAATCTTGTCACGCAGGTCTGCAGGCAGGAAAACACTCACTTTTTATTGTTCCTTCAGATTTTCTTTCTCATTCATTTCACACATTTGTTGGACACCTATTATGTGAAAGTTTCTGCCCCAAACGCCCTGAGGAATAAAATCTCTGCCACAAAGAGTGAGACAAGATTACTGGCATGAGGAAATATTCAAGAGAGGAGAGGAGAAAATGCCTTAAAATCTCTCCTTCTTCTCCCTCCACTTTGCCTGGTGAGCAAAAGGTAAAGTTACAGGACAGAGACCCATCAAAATTTCCCCCACCTCTGCAAGCCCTGGCGGGACCCCATGTGATAGCCCTTTGGCCCAGAGACACACGTGGATACAGTGCTTTGCTGTCTGCCTCCCCAGGAACCATCCTCTCTTCTGCAGCCTGCTCCCAGGACGTAGCAGGTGACACAGGCCTGGCCAGTCACAGCACGGCCCCAGAGACTGGCTCAGGGAAGAGCACGTGTCCAAAGCTAGCCTGATTGGAATGACTCTCGGGACTTCTGTGGGAGCTACTAGGAAAAACTCTGGCTTTCTCTTGGTGGAGGAGATGGGAGGCTGAGGAGCCAAAGCTGCTGGAATCACTGAAGCCATCTCGCCACCTAGAGGAGAGAGCCGGGGGCTGTCAGGGGCCATCGCAGGGAGACCCCAATGACAAAGCCAAGCGAACAGAAAGCAGAGTGGAGAGAAACCAAGTCCTAATGATAGCATACGGGCCCTGAATCCAGCCATGCCTGCAGCCAGGGCTACTCCTTGGTCTTTTCAGTTACATGAGTGAAAAAATTCCTTTTTTTACTTTAGCCATTATGCTAAAGTTCTAGCTGATTCAGGTCAACATAGGGACCACAATGCACATATTTCTATGCAGTGGAAATATGCCTTGAGATGCCTTCACATAGAGGCAGTGTGACTGCTTGGGAAGCAGAAAATCCTTACTAAAGGCCAGGAACAGTGTTTTCTAGCTGCTCAAAGTGTGCTCTGAGGACCACAAGCTTCAGCATCTCCTGGGAGCTTGTGAGAAACGCAGAATCACCACCCCGCCTCAGACCTACTGAATCCGAAATTTTAACGAGATCCATAAGCGATTTGTTTGCACACTGAAGTTTGATAAGCTCTATTAGAATACCATCTCTGCTGCTTACTGACTGGATGACTGTAAGCAAATTACCTGATTTCTCTGTTTTTCACATGGACAATAGAGATTATAAAAACACAATATAGAGATGCAAATACAGTGCAAAACCAAAACAGTCCTAGGTTTTAATCACGGCTCTTCCAGTAACTATGATCTTGGGCAAGTTACTGAACTTCTATGAGCCTCAGTTTCCTCATCTGTAAAACTGAGATAATAATACCTGTCTGACAGGACTGACGCCAGGATCGCAGTAGATAATGTATTAAAGTGCTTGGCACATTACTTGACCCAGGACTCAATTAAAGGTACATATTCTTGTTATTATTGTTGGTACTATTTTAATTACTGTTATTATCCACCCTATACACCTCATAGGGGAGGGTGATTGTGAGCCTCAAAGAGACCATGTATGAAAAAAAAAATGCTTAAAATCAAAGAACACAAGGTATAGTCCTTTACTGATCTGGAAACTGAGGTTCACAGAGGTTAAGCAATTTGCCCAAGGTCATCAAAGAGGGAAGGCATAGAGGCTAGGCTGGCGCTACCACTCTGCAATCTAGTGTAGGTCACATGGCTGTTGATGGTTCTATGTTTATGCGTTCTGCCTCCCCAGACTTGCTACCACCAAATGCGTGGGGCCTGGCCCAGTTCCCACCCATGGTGAGCACTCACTGAACATTTGCTGAATGCAAACTTTGACCATCTGACCTCTTTAACCCACAGTTTTTGCACCACCCCAAAGGACCTCTCTTGATAAGGGACTACAAACGCCTTGGTACTTTAAGAAGCAGAGTACTGCAGTTAATCCTAATTAGAACCTTATGACAACATCTCATTTGGAGACCAAAGCTTCCCTGGGAATTCAGTGCAGTAATTCAATGCTAAGCCCCCAGGGCAGAATCCAGCGGAACAAGAACTTTGGGTACAGAATGGGGTGGGATCGTTGACTTGTCTGAGAAAAGCAACAGGCTTTCGTGAGTTGGAAAAAAAGTGCCAGGTTCTGCCTGAAGCAGAACTGTTGGCAAAGGAACTTCAGAAGCAATAATGCAAGCAAAGCAGAATCAGGACTTTGACAACTGGTTGACACGTTACCGATCTACATATGTAGACTTGTCAGAATGCTAGTCCTAGCTAGAAACAACCACTGAGCCTTTGTCTTCCGACTTGAACCTTGAAGGCAGATTAAGGGCTGTGAGCCTTGAACAAAATGGACCCTAACTAAATATGGAATGAGCTGAACTCAACAGGAAAATCCCATTAAATAGGACAGTAGAAAGCACAAAATAAGAAGTTAGATTTAACCACAAATATGGCATTAAATACAATAAATCCAAACGGACTAATGACTCCAGCCAAGAGAACTCCTGCAAACCAATAGGAAGATACAATCGAAAAGAAAAGCATGGGCAAATGGCTTAAAAAGAAATTTCCCACTGGAGAAGACCTAGATGGAATAACCAACAAACACATGAAAAACTGCTCAACCTCAATTAATATAGAAAATAAAAAATAAAATCATAATAAACCATTACACTCTCCCCAGAGAGGCAAAAATTAAAAAGTTGGACAAGACTAAGTGTTAGCAAGAAGGCGAGCTATTGAAAACTCTCAGACATTACTAGTAGGAATGCTATCATCTAGTACAGTTGAGGGTAAGCATGCCTTGTGATCCAGCAATTCTACTTCTAGTTATGTACATTTCCCTGGTTATACGCACATGTACATGGGTACTGGGATAACATGTTTGAAAATGTTCATAGTAGCAGTGTCTCTAATACCCTAAAACTGGAACCCAAATGTCCATCAACAGTGGAATGGCTAAACAAATTTATAGTCATACAATGGAAATTTATATAACAATGAAAATAAAGATGCACCCAACATAGATGGCATAACGTTGAATGAAAGAACACAGTATGATTCCATTCACATAAAGTTCAAAAATAGGTAAAACTAAACTATAATGTTAAAAAAGGCATAGAGAGGGGGTAGAATAATAAGGAAAAGCAAGGAAATGGTTATCTCAGGGTCAGGAGAGCGGAGAGGGAGGGGTTGAGCACAAGAAGGGACTTACAAAGTCTTCTTGGTGCTGTCCGTGTCCTATTTCTTGACTTTGGTGGTGGTTTTGTGGGATTTATGGGAGTTCACCCATTATTACTTTTTCAACTGTGCAATACAAAATTAGTCACTTTTCTGTCTGTATGTTATACTTCACGATAAAACAAAAAAGAAAGAAAAAAAGAAGAGAATGGTAGAGCAAGCTGAAACAAAAAACAAAAGCCCTGTTTGGAATTACCTCAATTCAATCCTGAGTTCGGACAATGGCCAACTCAGTCATGTGCTGCTTAGAAGGCTTTCTACGGGGCTTAAGACAATAAACGTAGAGAGGATGGAGGAGAGAATAAAAGATCAAGGGGGCGACAGATGAAGAAACAGTTACTGAAGACCTGTCTGGGTTTCATTCAGGGGTTTATGCTTGGAACTCTCACCTCTGAAAAGCAACCATCTTTCCCTTCTTTCTTCATCTTTCAAGACTTCTCTTAAAATCCTCCTTGGGTCCCAGGTAGGTAGTCATCTTGCCCCAAGCATCCCTTTGCATCTTGTACTTACCTCAATGAGCACTTTTCTTGCCATGTTATAATGGGTTTGCCTTTCCATGTGATATCCTCAAAGGCAGTGGGTAATTTTTGGATCTTTTCCTGTGCTCTCCTTCCCACCAGCACTTAGGCCAGTGGCTGACAAGGAGGAGACACTTAGCTGTTGCTTGTTGAATGACTGAATGAAGGAGAGAATGCTTTACCTTCAGCTGCAATTCCTTGTATCTCTTGGACATCCGAATGAGCAACTTCTCACCATTGATCATCGCAGATTTTTCTTGGTAATACTGGACCATGGCCTGGGCAGCCTCTGTGTAAGCCATCTCTAAAAAGGCCTAGGAAAGAAAGGAAGGACAGACATTGGACTTGACTTTAATGGTCTTAAAGAAAATTCTGTTCAAGGTATGACTCCATGTATATGAAGTTCAAGAATTAGGCAAAACAAACTGATGGTGGTAAAAGTCAGAGCTGAGCTTCCCTCGGGCTTGGGGGTGGGATATTGACTGGGAAGGGAAATGAGGAAACCTTCTGGAGTTCTGGAAATGTTCTATATCTTGACCCGCATAGCAAATACATAGGTGTGCACATGTAAAAAATTAATGGAGTACACTTAAGACTAGTGCATTTTAGAGTATGTGTTTTATACCTCAATAAAAAGGAAAAAATTCAGTACAAGGAAGAGCTTTCTTTGATCCCATCTGTTCATAGAGATATTTATTAACTTCAGCAAAAGAGCTCATTATAAGATGGCCCCTCTCCTGATCCCCATGGTTACCAAACATTATTCTTACTTACATATGTCCATCCTGGGCTACACCATGCCACAGGAGTCCCTCTGGATGGGAGGGTCCATTAACCCACAGTTCCCCCGAGGGAAGGGGGTGGGGGGGAGTGAGTCTGCTGCACAAGTGACCTTGGGCTTATCCCTGAAAAACTTGCTATTTGGTGGTGGCGATGACAGGAGACAGACACAAGCCCTGGGTATCTGAGCTCTCAATTTCTTTGCAAAGAAAGAAATACACTAAAAAACTCGGGGGCTCCCCAGGCTTGAAGGAAGGCCATGTCTTTGTGAGCTGGAGAGAGAGGAGACCCTCAGTTATGTTTCCACAGCACCTCTCCTCTTTAACTTTTCTGATAAAAACCCTTACATAGAAACGGGGTTTCCACTCAATCGGTGCCTACAGGGAGTTTCTAAATAGCCTGTTTTGACTGACCTGTCAGTTGACCCCAGGAGCTGCTGTGGCAGATTCATCACTGTTATTGTCTTAGATTTGTTGGATTTGTACTATACTGACGCTGCACTGATCTGGTCCCTCAGTGTTGAAAAGGAAACATGGCCTGTGGCAAGGGAGCCCTTGCTGTGGGCCCTCATCTCCCATTTCCTTGAACTGCACGGGCTTAACAAGCTCATCCTCCCTCCTTCCCTCACATCTGCTTTTGAATTTCAGACATGCCTTTCTCCGTGCTGTCACAGTCTACGGCAGAAGCATGGGAAACCAAAAAGTCAGGGTTCTTTTACTCTAAGATCAGGAACAAGACAAGGTTGCCCACTCTCACTGCTATTATTCAACATAGTTTTGGAAGTTTTAGCCACAGCAATCAGAGAAGAAAAAGAAATAAAAGGAATCCAAACCAGAAAAGAAGAAGTAAAACGGTCACTGTTTGCAGATGACATGATACTATACATAGAGGATCCTAAAGATGCTACCAGAAAACTACTAGAGCTAATCAATGAATTTGGTAAAGTAGCAGGATACAAAATTAATGCACAGAAGTCTCTTGCATTCCTATATACTAATGATGAAAAATCTGAAAGAGAAATTAAGGAAACACTCCCATTTACCATTGCAACAAAAAGAATAAAATACCTAGGAATAAACCTACCTAAGGAGACAAAGACCTGTATGCAGAAAACTATAAGACACTGATGAAAGAAATTAAAGACCATACAAACAGATGGAGAGATATACCATGTTCTTGGATTGAAAGAATCAACATTGTGAAAATGACTATACTACCCAAAGCAATCTACAGATTCAATGCAATCCCTATCAAACTACCAATGGCATTTTTCACAGAACTAGAACAAAAAATTTCACAATTTGTATGGAAACACAAAAGACCCTGAATAGCCAAAGAAAAAGAAAAGAGAAAGAGAAAGAAAAACGGAGCAGGAGAAATCAGGTTCCTGGGCTTCAGACTATACTACAAAGCTACAGTAATCAAGATAGTATGGTACTGGCACAAAAATAGAAATATAGATCAATGGAACAGGATAGAAAGCCCAGAGATAAACCCACACACATATGGTCACCTTATCTTTGATAAAGGAGGCAAGAATATACAATGGAGAAAAGACAGCCTCTTCAATAAGTGGTGCTGGGAAAACTGGACAGCTACATGTAAAAGAATAATATTAGAACACTCCCTAACACCATACACAAAAATAAACTCAAAATGGATTAAAGACCAAAGTGTAAAGCCAGACACTATAAAACTCTTAGAGGCAAACATAGGCAGAACACTCTATGACATACATCACAGCAAGATCCTTTTTGGCCCACCTCCTAGAGAAATGGAAATAAAAACAAAAATAAACAAATGGGACCTAATGAAACTTAAAAGGTTTTGCACAGCAAAGGAAACCATAAATAAGACGAAAAGACAACCCTCAGAATGGGAGAAAATATTTGCAAACGAAGCAACTGACAAAGGATTAATCTCCCAAATACACAAGCAGCTCATGCAGCTCAATATCAAAAAAAAAAAAACAGCCCAATCCAAAAATGGGCAGAAGACCTAAATAGACATTTCTCCAAAGAAGATATACAGATTGCCAACAAACACATTAAAGAATGCTCAACATCATTAATCATTAGAGAAATGCAAATCAAAACTACAGTGAGGTATCACCTCACACCGGTCAGAATGGTCATCATCAAAAAGTCTACAAACAATAAATGCTGGAGAGGGTGTGGAGTAAAGGGAACCCTCCTGCACTGTTGGTGGGAATGTAAATTGATACAGCCACTATGGAGAACAGTATGGAGGTTCCTTAAAAAACTAAAAATAGAACTACCATACAACCCAGCAATCCCACTACTGGGCATATACCCTGAGAAAACCATAATTCAAAAAAGAGTCATGTACCACAATGTTCATTGCAGCTCTATTTACAATAGCCAGGACATGGAAGCAACCTAAGTGTCCATCGACAGATGAATGGATAAAGGAGATGTGGCACATATATACAATGGAATATTACTCAGCCATAAAAAGAAACGAAATTGAGTTATTTGTAGTGAGGTGGATGGGCCTAGAGTCTGTCATACAGAGAGAAGTAAGTCAGGAAGAGAAAAACAAATACCGTATGCTAACACATATATATGGAATCTAAAAAAAAAAAAAAATGGTTCTCACGAACCTAGGGGCTGGACAGCAATAAAGACACAGATGTAGAGAATGGACTTGAGGACATGGGGAGGGGGAAGGGTAAGCTGGGATGAAGTGAGAGAGTAGCATTGACATATATACCAAATGTAAAACAGATAGCTAGTGGGAAGCAGCCGAATAGCACAGGGAGATCAGCTCGGTGCTTTGTGACCACCTAGAGGGGTCGGATAGGGAGGGTGGGAGGGAGACTCAAGAGGGAGGGGATATGGGGATATATGTATATGTATAGCTAATTCACTTTGTTATACAGCAGAAACTAACACAATATTGTAAAGCAATTATACTCCAATAAAGATGTTAAAAAAAAAAAGTCAGGGTTCTTTCAAATTCCGCCACTCAGCTTTCTAAGTGCCTCTTTCTTTTTTTAAAAATTCTTAAATTTTTTATTTTTATACAATTTTTAAAGGTTACTTTCCATTTATATTTATTACAAAATATTGGGTATATTTCCCGTGTTGTACAATACATCCTTGAGCCTATCGTACACCCAGTAGTTTGTACCTCCCACTTGCCCATCCCTATATTGCCCCTTCCCCGCCCCACTTGTAACCACTAGTTTTTTCTCTATATCTGTGAGTCTGCTTCTTTTATGTTATATTCATTAGTTTGTTGTATATTTTAGATTCCACAATATAAGTGGTATCATACAGTATTTATCTTTCTCTGTCTGACTCTAAGTGCCTGTTTCTTCATGCAAACATTTTAGCACCTCGAGCTCTCACCGGTCACATGGGAATAAAACGAATTCAGTGAATCTCACTGCATTCATGTTGCAAGCTGAATTTTGGAAATTTGCCCAAAATAGAATTCTGAGAAGGAGGAATGAAGAGACTAAATGAGTAGTCTAAGCCCAGGTTGACAGAGGAAGACCACTGATGATCCAAGGTGGCTTTGAGTCTCCAGAATTCATGCCTTAATTAAGAAAAGAATTTCTCCTATGCCTGTTCCTCTGATTCCTAAAGTTAAAATAGTTATTAAAAATAAAAGACTAAATATTCTTACTTCTGACTAGTCACTGTATAAACTACCCGCTTTAACTTTAGAAATGAAGACAAACATATTAACCCCCAAAGACTCAGTCAATCCTCATAGGTTAAGGGTTCTTAGTTCCGTAGATTCACCAGGCATCCATTAATTCCCACCTACTCTTCTGCTCTGAGAACCAAGAGCCTCAGTTGCTAAAACCAAGGATCAGTGAAAATAACCTGTTCCCTGTCAGTTGTTGGCTGGCTCAAAAATCCATGCCCTCAAGAGATGAGAAACTTAGAAAGTAAAAAAGACAGTAGCATTAGCTCAAGGGGTGGGTAACACGGTGAAAAGACTCAAGTCCATGGATTTCTGTTTTAGGGACCTGCTAGCTTTTCTGTGATAATGAGTACCTCATTCCAAAGCACATCCTCACCTCTAGGTAACTCACAAAGGCCTGGATCCATCACAAGAAGGGTAAGGTGAAACAGGAGGAAACAAAACACCACCATCAATGAAAACCTCTGTGCTGTACCAGCTGGAGGCCAGCTGTGTACTACCCCTTTATGTTATGAACAGCTGCTTTTTAAAAAAATTACGTAGTTCCCCTCCACCAATGTGTGGTCTATCTGGTACATACCAGTGTGAAAGTGCCCAGACCTACCTGATTAGTAGACTTCATGAGGATGTAATTAGTGACCTTTCCAAAGGGCAGCCCCAGGTTAATGACGTCATTCTCGGTGCAGCTTCCCTCCGGCAGATTGCAGATGTGTACCACGCGGCCAGCACCCGTTTTCCGCTGCGCAAACTAACGGGAACAGAGAGCAGTGGTTTGGTCTTCAAAAGACATTTCCTTCTTGCCCTCTATCTATTCCAGATGCTCCTACTGGCTATGTTCCCCCAAATAATGATCAAAAAACTATAATTTACAAAATGAATGCAGAAAAAGAATCCATTTGCAGAGAGATATAAAACATTGATTTTATGCCATCTCTTTACAAAAAAGATTCGTAACAATTTTAACGAGATATCACATCCAGGGCTGTCAAAGAGATAAGGAAAAGGGCATATCCATATGTTGCTGGTGGGAGGTTGTGTATCTACAATCTTCTGAGAAGATACTTTAGCATACTGAATAAAACTTAAAATATATATAGCACAGGATCCTGCCATCCCACTTTTGGAAATCTAGCCTACAGAAATAAATACACCAATATGTAAATACTTATGTACAAGGACATTTATTGCAGTTAATTTATTATAATAAATTTATAATTTATTGCAAAAATTTTTGGAAACAGCCTGAATGTCCAAGAATAGGATAATGATTGAGTAATTGATGGTTCACACCTACAATGGAAAACTATGTAGCCATTGAAAGAAGGTGGTAAATGAGCTGATCAGGAAAAAATGTTTAAGATAAAGTAAAAAGCAGGTTGCCAAGTACAGGTGTAATATGATGATATTCTTGTAAAACAAAGCAAAAACCCAAAAATATATAAGAAAAAGATGAAGCAAATGTAAAATTTTGATAATTATTGGAATTGGGGGATGAGTACACAGGGGTTAATTACACTTGTCTCTACTGTTCTGTATGTTTGAAATTTTTCACAATGAAAACATTTTAAGGGATATCAGCACAGACACAGAAAGGTATGGGACAGTACATATCAACCTATCAGTACTGGTTATCTTCAAAGAGCAGAATTGGAAGGGAGTAAGGGGGAGATGTTTAACCTACTTCTTATATGTCTCATATTGTTTGACTTATAATTTTTTAAAAACCCAATAAAGAAAAAAGAACATAGAAAGGATTTGTGAACTTAATACATAGACATAGACATTCACAGCAACAACCTTTGGTTTAGGGCAGTGGCTTCCAAAATTTTGTTAGCCTTGAAATCCTTTCTTCAAACAAAAGCTTGCCCACCAGCCCAACATATTCAACAAATAAAGAGGTGCTGCTCTAGACAAACCTTGCGATCCAACACCCTGCTGCCACCCCCCATCCAGCAGTCCCAAAGGCATCTCTAAGGAACACAGTTTAGAAACGAAGACCCGGGCCTAATCAAAGCTCCTGGAGGGAGGAAGTGTGTCTGTTTGGTCTGTGCAAACCTTAATCAGACTGGAGTCTCCAGGAGGTTCAAGAATTAGTAGCCATAAGCCAACCCAATGTGGAAGAGAAGGATGCAATTTTCTAAACCCGTACTAATAGCATAGCCCACATTTGCATGATCACCATCTGCTTTCTATGATAAAGTGAACTTCAGCATCTAATTACATTTGATGTGGGTCCTACTCTACTATAGTAATACAGTGGGAAAGTCTGAGGTCTCATCCCTAACAAGGGCTAATACTTGGGTAATTCTACCATGAAAAGCCCTCGTTTGTCTCATCTGGGCTGAGGACAATAATAGTCAATAAGAATTTCCTTGGACGGTTCAGCCCTGAATTGGAGAAACCCAAGTGGCCCTTTCAGACCTCCCTCTCTGCAGTGTCCAGAGGTCAAGCACTTTCCCAAAGGGAAACAGTCTTCAGTGTGTGGCCCAGGCAGCTCCCAGAGCATGCCCACACCTCCCTAAAGTGCAAACAGTGCTCTCCATAAGCTGGGAGACTTTGAGTATGAGCCTGGCTAAGGAGGACCGAGCCCTTCTCCAGGGAAGACAGGAGGAGGGCTAAGAGGCAGGATCTTTGCCTCTCATTAGGGTGAGGGGCCACACAAAAATGCAGACCCAACTAAGCTCTCGGGCTGGGCAAAGTGGCCAGTCCTCTGAGTTTATCAACGGGAGGGCTGAGGCTGGGTGCTCTGCTGGCTCCTCTTAGCCAGGCACGTTTCTGCCCATGTGACTCTGCTGTGGCCGGCCCGGGCTCATGTGTGCTTGGACAACAGAGCAGACACGCAGGGCAGTTCTGGACCGATCCTGCTCCTTGCCTGTCCCGTTGCCTAGTGACTGGGCACGAGGGCCAGCGCCTCTCTCATCGTCTCCTCCAGACTGAAAGAGCAACTCAAGAGGCTTTTATCCAAGCATAAGTGTGGCAACTACTGCTGAGAGCAGAGCATGTCCCCCGAGGAATAAACACCCTCACCGCTGCTGGTCACCAAAGAACCATATGAAGTCACACCGCGGACAAGGTAGAAAGGCGCTAAAATGAGTGAGTCTCAATTAAGATTTTCATTTAAATTTAAAAAGTACACTGCAGCAACATGGATGGACCTAGAGGATTGTGACACTAAGTGAAGTAAGTCAGAGAAAGACAAATATCATATGATATCACCTATATGTGCAATCTAAAAAAAATGATACAAATGAACTTATTTACAAAACAGAAATAGACTCACAGACATAGAAAACAAATTTATGGTGACTAAAGGGGAAAGGGGGGAGGGGGATAAATTAGGAGTTTGGGATTAATAGATACACACTACTATATATATAAAACAAATAAACAACAAGGACCTACTCTATGGCAGAGGGAACTATATTCAATATCTTGTAATAACCTATAATGGAAAAGAATCTGAAAAAGAATAGACATATATATGTATAACTGAATCATTTTGCTGTACACCTGAAACTAATACAACATGTAAATCAACTCTACTTCAATAGGAAGTTGTTTGTTTTGAAAAACTAAAAAAAAAAAGTATCTATTTTTAAAAAATTTTTTTTAAAAGTATCTATTTACATAGGAAAAAAAAGTACATTTCATTGGCTCTATTTCCTCCCAAGATTTTAATCAGCAATAGAAATTGGATTTTATTGACACCCTTGTCATCACTTAAAATACTCATGAGATTTTTAGTAATCTTCCAATTAATCATATTAATCTGGAGTTTCTCCACTGGTGAACTGCAGATGGGTTACAGGTATGCCAAGATACTGGCCCCTTGGGGCAAAGCACCTCCAGTGGCCACAAGCAGCTTCTTCACTTTAACCAGTTCCCTTCAGTGTATCATTTTCTAAGGGACCCATGAAATGAAAATCTTGCCCATCAGAAATCTGTGTTGTGTCTGGTGTCAGGGCATGTGAGAAATCTTAACCAGTTAGAAACATTTTTTATGTGTGGTATTCTTTTGCAAATATTTGATTTAGGATAGTTCAGTCTACTTTCCTTTCTGTCATTGACCTAAAGTATCTTTTTGCTAAACTCAACTAGGTTCAAAATCATATTTGATTCATAAAGGGTGTGGGGTTATATGTATAATCACTCTATCCTTGAACAGTTCATATAAACATGGCTATTATTTGCCTTACGTCCTATGGGAACTCTGGACGATGGGGGAGGAAGGCAGAATACGGTCTAGGTGGTACTCTTGTAGAGTAAAATCTGTCCACTGGGGTCACAGACAATCCTGAGTGCCTTGGAGCAGGCAGCATGATGCCTTATGCTAATTCCCAACCTGGGTTCTCTAAGAAGTCCAAGTCCTGAAGGGTCTTTGAAGGTAATAATATATCAAGGAAGGATTGTTATTTTTGACATTTAAAAAACCGGAGTTGAGGGACTTCCCTGGCAGTCCAGTGGTTCAGATTTCACCTTCCAATGCAGGGGGTGTGGGTTTGATCCCTGGGCAGGGAGCTAAGATCCCACATGCCCGGCAGCCAAAACACCAAAGCATAAAACAGAAGCAATATTGTAACAAATTCAATAAAGACTTTAAAAAATTTAAAAACAAACAAACAAACAAAAAAACCTGAGTTGAGATCATACTTTGAGTTTCTTTACTGAGATGCTAATCTTGGTTAGATCCTTACCCTGATGAGAAAGTCTGGTGTATCTGTGTTTTTCGATTCATAGAAATGGGGAGCTAGTTAATTACTCACTAATGTAAGTGCTTTGGCAGATACAGTACTTTTGCCAAACATGAAATGCAGGACAGGTGCTGCTTGAGGTAGGAGTAATAACTGAAAACAGTTTGGGCTGTAAAAAGCACAAGACTTCCTGACGTAGTGAAAGAACCTGATCTTGGAAGACAGAGGACTGGGTTTCAGTTCCAGCTCAGCAACCGATTAGGTACATGACAAGGACAAACTAATTTTCCTTTCCTTAGTTCTCCAGTGTCTGAAATGAGGAAGTTAGTCTATACGTCTTAAGTCCTCTCCAGACGTAAAATATCCATGCTTATGTGGCTCAAAGTTCTAAAATTCCACTCCTCTCAGAAGCCTTGCCAAGCTAAACCCTAAGATCCAGGTTAATGATAAGCTTCCCCAACTGTGTTGGGCAGAAACAGGAAGTCTGTGTTTTTCCCACTCCCTGTCCCAATGAATGTAATGTTTGTCCTCCCGCTCTGCGTGATCAGCCGTTTCAGCAAGCATGCATATGTGCACAAGCATGGCCATCGTTCAGACAGGCCTGTATGTGTTGTTGCTGGTTTCATCTTTACAGGGCTGAAGATAAGCTCCAAGCAGTGAACACCTTGCCAACGTGCTCTGCCCTGAGAAAGACGCTGCTCCCTGAATGAACGAGAGGAGTTGAGATCATATACTGAGATAAACGAAAGACAGGTGGGACCGCTGCCTCTCTGAGGACAGACACACATCAGGTGTGTGCCTCACGGTCTTCAGGCACCAGTGCCAGGCCAGTGGGAATATCAGACAGACCTGGGTCTGTGTCCCTGCTCCCCAGTGACTACCGTGGGCAAGTTACGGAATTTCTCCAAGCCTGAGTTTGTTTGTCTATAAACCAGGGAAAATAAACATTGATTCCACAGGACCGTTTAGAAGACAAAAATGCCACAATGTATGTAAAGTGCCTTTGTGCAAGGCCTGGCATCAGCAGGCTTCTATAAATAAATATTTGTCTCCTTCTTTCCTCCAACAGTTAAAGGATGTGCTATGATGCTCCTGGACTGGGAAAAAATGTAACTGTACTGTGATTATGTAAGAGAAAGTCTGTGTTCTTAGGAAATTCATGCTGATGTAGTTAGGAGTGAAGAGGTACCATGTCTCCAATGGTTCAGGAGAAATATGCATAGATCATTAGATGGATGGATGGATGGATGAATGGATGGATGGATGAACAGATAAAGATAGAGATGGATGGATAGACAGATGATAAAGAGACAGAGACAGAAGAGACACAGAGAGAGAATGATGAAGTAAATGGGCCAAAATGTAAAAAAAGTAGTAAATCTAGGCAAAAGGTATATGGGTGGGGAGTGTTCCTTATACCTTTCTTGCAACTTTTCTGTAAGTCTAAATTATATTAAAATTAAAAGTTACTAAAATAAATTTTAAAAGATGTGCTCTGCGGCAGAAGAGCAGCTGGGTTTAGAGAGAATTGTGAGACCTGGTGTTGATGGGCTCCGCTAACATCCCACCTGATGGTCTGCCTGCTGAGCTCTCGGGAGGCACACGTGCGACAGTGCATTTGGAACTTCCCAGTCCAAGGTCAAATCTCTAAGAGAGCTAAGGCATCTGGGCTGTAACTGAAGCCCTCATTACTAACCTAAGGGGACAATCATCCTTCACCAGCCCGGGGGACGCTTCAGTCAGCTCATAGACTGGCATGACCCGAATGCCCCGATGTGCAATCAGGCGCCTGGGCTGTACATTTTCACAGGCTGGGGTCACTCATTTAAAACCAGATGCTGCTTCTAATGGTTCATGCAGCCGAGTCCAAGACCTCTCAAGTCACCCACAAATCTTTTATAGATGGGTGGAAATGTGAAAAGAGCAGACTTGTGTAGGAAGATTCTGAGACCTTTCAATGCCCTCCAATGCAGGTGGGAACAGGCTTCGCGGATGAGTTCAAAGAACAGCCCCAGTTCAAATAACTCACAGAGTTGCAATACAAATGTGGCTCAGGGCAAGAGGCCTGCGGGGTGAGAGAAGTCTCTCAAAGTGCTTCTTAGAGCTACGAAATGTAGATTCGATCTTCAATAAACAATTTTCTCTGCTCCAGCCTGATCTCCTTTAGATGTGACCTAATTTACTCTGGCACACAGTCTGTGGGCCTCTGCTGGGTTTGTGCTAAACAAACCTGAGGACAGACACAGGGCAAATGTTTATTTCTCATGGTGTTGATTTCGAACATACTATGCAGAGAGTGAATGGGTATGAGTTCCAAAGCTATGGATCTTGGTGTAACTTGGAGGATAGAAACAGATGTCTTTATTGATACTTTCAAATATTTTATAAAGCATATTAGCTTTGACTTAGAGAAAATCTACTTTTATTGGTGCCGGATTGCCTACGGGTCTTGGGTGGCTCATGTGCCGAGCAACTTCAACATTACTGTAAACTTTAGAGTCACGGAACCTTAAAACCAGGAGGTCATCTGGTCCACACTCATCAATGTGTATGAAGACACTGATGCCTGGGAGAAGGTAAGGAACTTAATCTGTGGGCAATGAAGCAGGGGTAGATGTGTGATAACAACTCTCCCTGAAAAACCAATAAATCGCAGACTTGATAAATTACGGTAAACGTATACAATAGATGGTGTTACAACATCTGATAGTGTTTTATGTTCAGATGTGAAAAGATGTCTATAAATCAATTAAAATGTCTTGAGAGTTTATGTTAAGTGAAAAAAAACCAAGTTGCACAACAGATGATATGGGGTAATCTGACTTTCCCCCAAATATATACGTTTAGTAAATAAACATGCACACATACACTAGCTAGAGATAGATAGCTATAGGCAAAGACATTTACCTTTGGCTTTCTCTGCAGGGTTAGATTTTCTATTTTTTATATCTCTGTTACTGTTTAAAATTTTTTACATCAGTTTACTGTTTTTGCAACAAGAAAAAATAATTCGGATTTGTAAAAAGAAAAGGAAAAAACCCAGAAAACAAAACCCACCCAGGTCTCCTGTTTCCCCACTCTCTGCTCTCTTCGAAAATGTACAAGGTGACCCCTGCCCAGGGGACAAGAGCGAGGACAGAGTTGGAATGGTGAGGGAGGGTGCCACATCAGTTAAGAACTCTCCATGCTCTTTGGTGGTCAGGAGACCAGAGTGCTCTGAGCCATGGACCCAGAAGGCCAAGGTGGACAGATAGATGTTCAAGAAACAGCCAGCAATCTGAGGGACAACCTGTGACTTAAACCTTTCACAAACACTTCTATTTTCCTGTGCCTCGGTTTCCTTATTTATACACGTTTTCTGGTGTGCAGGGTCCTGGTGAGAAAGAAACCATAAAAACAATGTGTATCGTCCCAGGCCAGGGAGTCCCCATCTGAGGCACCAGCACTAAATAACTCCAAGGTGGCTGTGAAAACTACAAGGTGGTTTTACGGGGACAGCCAGCAGGCAAAGTGCATCTCAGGCAGGCGCAAGAAAACTATTTACAGCCTGAGAAGGCCCCTATGGCCCCTTCTAGAAACCTGATTACTCTGTTTATGACAACTCAGGCAGCAAAGGATAAAGTGCCTCTGCTCTGTCAAACAGCAGAAGCTTAAGTGAAAGTGAACGCTCCTCTCCCAGGACCCTGGGGCTGGAGGACCCTGGGGCTGGAGGACCCTGGGGCTGGAGGGGAGGGGGTGGGGACAGACACAAAGCACCCACCCTCAGCAAACGCAGCACACGACTGTCACTTCAGTGCCCCATCTCTGTCAGAAATAAACATGGAAACGAAGGGCTCGCATTCCCACCGAGTTGAGACAAATGTAAATTCAGCCAAGCCTGGGCTTGGGGGAGGTGGTAGATAGGTCATGTGGTCGTTATAGATTTCGTGGCAGTTCAGATACCCTCTGAAGCCACAGTCATGACACGGAGCCCCTTGTCACTGTGTTCCCCTGCTTAGAAACAGAGGGCTTTAGAAGGAAGCACTGCTCTTTGCTCCACAAACAATAGTGATATGACAATGGCTGAGTCCTGGCTGTTCCGGCTTTTACTCAACAGAATGTGTTTCTGAAAAGACGCATGTAAGCGGAATCAGGCAGAAAAAGCCCTGGCACTGGACTGGAACACACTTCTGGGGAAAAGGCATCAAAGCCTTTATGGGTTCTCTACGGTAGCTGGAAGGGGGGAAGTGGGAGGAATTTCACTGTCCTCCTTAAATATTTCTTTTCTGTTTGAATTTTCACAAAAAGCATAAATATGTAAGCAGAAAGAACCAATAGAATGCAAAAGGAGCTCACTGGGCACTCATGGAGCCCAGAAAAGCATCCTCTGGTAACACAGTAACCACCCCTTGATGTATCTGCTTATCTTGGGAGGTCAGCATTTGTAGGCAGAAAAAACCCCAATAATTTCTCTGAGGAACTCTCCTGCTACTTAAAAGAGCCTTGCAGAGCATCGTGGCAGATTCATCAGCTCTTCATTTCTTGGCTTTTCTCCAGGGGTCAGTATTTTTGGATTTCAGGTTTTTCTAAAGAGACATACCCACGTTCAATAGCATTTGCCAGAAACGGCAACAAGAGGACCAGAAGCCGACAGAAGCCTGTGACCATCCAGGCACTAATGATGCAGGGAGTGGCTGGGGCAAACTGTGTCCTTGGCCCCCAGATTATCCTTGGGAAGCGCACGTGACCAGCAAGGCTTCGCAGAGCTTGTAACGATAAAACCAGTCAGATGAGAGCTCTTCACCTCCAATGGGTGTACAGCAATGCCTCCAAATGTTGGGTTCATCTTGGGAGACGCTGTCACGGTACACAGAAGAATTCGGCCGCTGGGTCTGATGGCCTTTTCACCTTTTGCTCCACGGTTGCTGCTGGCCAAAGCCTGAGAAGTCCTCATCACCCCCAAGGCAGCCTCAGAGCCTGCTAAGCAGCTTGTGGAGTGGGAGTGGGGGAGCGGGGGACTCACTAACGAGAGAATCATCACGAGGGAGAGAACTCAGAGACCCTCAGAGACGCGCAGCAGCACTTAGTGGTTGAAAATGAGGCTTCTAGATAGAGCCGGGTCCCCTGGGTTCAAATCCCAGTGCTGCCACTTACCAGCTGTGTGACCTTAGGCAGGTTACTTAGTCTCTCTGTGCCTCAGTTTCCTCCCCTCACAGAGTTGTCTGGAGGATTAAATGAGCTAATACATTCAAAAAATGCTAAGAATGTGTTGAGCACTATGTAAAGGTGCTATTATGATCACCATCCGACAGTGTCTGGGCTCTCCATCACCTTCCTGCTGCTGCCAATGCTGAAAGCAAAATGTTTCTTGTGTTGCTTCTCGGGCTCAAGCCAGATGAATGCCCATCTCTAGGCGTCTGGAGGAAACTGTATTCATGAATGGTCACGAGTCAGCAGATTGCTCGTGCCTGCCCCTCACCTAAGTAAAGCCCTTCCGTGGGAGCCTCTCTCAGCCTCTCTCGGGGTGGGGAGGGCAGATACGACTACAGGGATTCCCAGACAGATTCGCACAGGAGGAATCCTGACACTGAGACCGGCCCCAAATCACATGACCGGCAGACAGAGCTGGCCTTAGCATAGGTTTCCCCACAGCAGGCTAAACGGACTCGTTACTCAATAACAGCCATTATTACTTCTTACAGACTGCACGGTTCACAAAGCGTTGTCACCTACACGGTCTCATTTGACCCTCACAAGGGCATCGAATCAGGAGACTGTGCTCAAATGGCCACATGAGATGTTCCAAGATTAGAGGCATAATCAGAAGGATCACAAGCCAAGTGAGAACCTAACTTCAAAAGTCATTATTACGGGAGTATTTTCCCCGTTTAAGGAAACGGAGCCTCAGAGAAGTAAAGCCATTTGCCCGAGGCCACTCAGTTTCAGGATCCAGAACTGGGACTTGAACTTAGGGCCTCTTGCCTCCACATCCACAGCAAAGGGCCTCTGGTTCACTGGTCAGCGCCGGAGGACGCAGCTGAGGCACAGACAGACACACAGTCCTCCTGCCCTTGCCTCTCCTCGCCCCCTCAGCCCCTGCCCCTTCATAAAGGGACTTAGTTGACACGGGCTCTCTCTCCTGTGCCCGGACCCCTGGCCCATCTGGCACCCACCCCTGCCTCCCCTGTCTGGGTCACAGCCCCTTTCCGCTCAGTGCTGGGGTCTCAGAGCTGGCTCCGCGGTCCACAGTGTGGGAAACAGGCCCTGGGGGGTTGGGGTGGTGCTGGAGCAGCCAGTGCCCCCATCGGACACGAGGTCAAGTAATCGGGCGTCTGACTCCAAGACAAACGCCAGGTTCACTGAACCCAGCCATTCTGCTCTCCTGGGACTGACCCCAAGCTGTCCCTGACCAGCCGTGGCTCTCAGCCTGAAGACTGCAGAGGGAAACCACAACATTCCTTCACACACGGGCTTGCAGACAGGGGCTCCCCCTTGAAGCACGTCTCCCCGAAACACAACTAAACAGACACAAACAAAGGGAAATCTCAGCCCAGACAGGCCTCACTTCTTATCACGAGCCTCTTCACCTCCCCACTCACTCAGCCCCCAGGGTCTAAAACCTACACTTCTCTGCTTGCTCTTCCTAAGTTTTGCTCAAATGCCCCGACAGACACGTGGAGGGGACGGCACGTGGAGACCCGCTCTGCTGAGCACAAGAAGAAAGAGCCTGCAGCTGCTCACATCACGAATTGGAAAAATGCAGGCACACACATATTGAATGATTCCATTTCTATGAAATGACCCAGAGAGGTAAATCCATGGAGAGAGAAAGCAGAGCAGTGGTGACCAGGGACTGGGGTGACAGGAGTGAGGAGTGACTGCTTACCAGGGGGCGGGATTATCTCTTGTGTTGATGAAAATGTTCTAAAACTGGTTCTGGTGTTGGTTGCACAAGTCTGTGAATATACTAAAAACCATTAAAAAAAAAAAAATGCAGGCACAGGCAAAACCACACAGACACACGCCCTCGAGCAGGGTTCAGCCAAACACAGTTTGCTTTACAGGGGGCTCTGCAGCTCCCACCCCCTTCCCCGCATTTCCCAGGGAGGAAGAGAAGCTGGGCAGCTCCTGGGGGACCAGGCTACACGCAGGGGGAAAACTGAGGGGGGAGAGCAAGTTGTCACAATTGCTGGAAAAAGGAGGAATGAATCTTTAGAGCTATGGGGGACGAAAGTGCCCGTTGTAGAGAGGAAGGAACACAAACACAACTAAAAACGAAGTATTGATATTATGCAGATGTCACCATTTCCCCAAGGGGACAAAAATACCATTACTGTACGGTCCTTAGTTTTCAAACACATTTTCTCTTTCTGTTCAAGTTTCAGAATTACCCACTCACAGGAAATGGTCCACTTCAATAAAATGTCCAAGTCTTAGAAAACACACAGCACACACACACACACACACACACACACACACACACAACCCTCATACTTATTTTTTTCTAAACCAGTGTTGAATGCTAGAAAATCTTTGCATGCTTTCAATTTTAAGAAATTATGTCAGCTTTTTAATCTATGTGTTTCAACACCAGCTGGAATGAATTAAACAACTCGTTTTTTAAAAAAATATTCATCCATTTATTTATTTATTTGGCTGTGCCGGGTCCCAGTTGTGGCATGTGGGATCTCCAGTTGCGGCATGCAAACTCCCAGTTGTGGCACACAGGATCCAGTTCCCTGACCAGGGTCCGAACCCGGGCCCCCTGCACTAGGAGTGCGGAGCCCCAGCCTCTGGGCTACCAGGGAAAACCCTGAATTAAACAACTCTTGACCTCTGCTTTCCTGCACTGCACTAAGTCCCATCTGTGCCAGCTTCACCCCAGCCCCTTCTGTATCTCTACACCCAGGCAGAGCAGGTGATACAAATGCGTTGATGATGACAAATGACAGCGGAGAAAATGCTTCTGTACTCACATTTGTCCCTGGGGAAGCTGAAGGGAATGCGGGATTTGACAGAGTAAATGACCTCACAGGAATGGCCGCATATGATGTTCCAAGATTTGAGGAGTAATCTAAATGGTAAATTACACAAAACTGGGTGAAAACCTAGTCATTTCCTTGACCTTCAAAAGCCATTATTTATGGATATGTGCAAGAGTAATGTTCCTCCTATTTAAAACTAAAAATGACTTTTTTACCAAATGTTCTTTTAAAAAAATATTAAATTTAGCTTTTCTTTCTTGAAATAAATCATTCTTTTTCATAAATGCTTAAAAGTCGTAAGGCAAACGTAATAAAATAACTGGTTTAAGCCCCCAAAAAAGTCATTATTAGGACAGAAGTGGGAAGAGAAAAGTGAAAATTCCATTTTAACACAGTGATTAGTGATTGGCCTGATTATACTTCTGGGCATGTTGATAACCAGCAAAGCTTTACGTCTAAAGCACGTAGAAAACACTGAGGAGCCCAGAGAGCAGGCCCAGTGCATTTTAGCATCTTGGGATCTGTTTGCTTTATAGATGTGTCCACAAGGGCACATTGGGGACATTTGGTTATTAAAGATGGGGAGTAAATGTAAAATAGATAGCTAGTGGGAAGCAGCCGCATAGCACAGGGAGATCAGCTCAGTGCTGTGTGACCACCTAGAGGGGTGGGATAGGGAGGGTGGGAGAGAGACGCAAGAGGCAGGAGATATGGGGATATATGTATACGTATAGCTGATTCACTTTGTTATAAAGCAGAAGCTAACACACCATTGTAAAGCAATTATACTCCAATAAAGATGTTAAATAAATAAATAAATAAAGGTTGGGAGTAAGAAGGCTTTGGAAAACTGATTTCTGCTTCAAGCTGCTGATCTGTGGGCCCTTTCTCACCTTCGTTCCCAGCAGGGTTATAAACGGCTGTGCTGTTGGGAGAGGCACACAGTGTTCCCTCTGCCGAACCGAGTACACACTGGACAGCGGGGCTGGAGAGGGGTGAAAAAGGGGAACCAGTTACTGAATAAGTTAAACAAAGAATTGCCATGTGACCCAGAGATTCCACTCCAAGGCTTAGACCCCAAATAGTAGAAAATACATGTTCAAACAGAGATGTTCACAGCAGCCCTATTCATAATAACCAAAAGGTAGAAACACCCCAAATATAGATCAAAAGATGAATGGATAAACAAAATGTTATATATATATATATGAATATTATTCAGCCATAAAAAGGCTACAATGTGGGTGGACCTTGAAAATATTATGCTAAGTGAAAAGGCCAGTCACAGAAGGTCACATGTTATATGATTCTATTCATATTAAATGTTCAGAAGAAGCAAATCCATGAAGATAGAAAGCACATTAGTGGTTGCCAGGGGCTGGGGGTAGGGAGGGGGAATGGGGAGTGACTGCCTAATGGGTATAAGTTTCCTCTGGGGGTGATGAAAATGTTCTGGAACTAGAGACTGGTAGTATTTGCAAAACCTTGTGAATGTGCTAAATACCATTGAATTGTACACCTTAAAATGGTTAAAATGGTGAGTCTTATGTGAGTTTTATCACAATAAAAGAATGGGAAGCCAGAAAAGAAATGTCTTTTTAAAATCACTTTTTAAAATTGTGGTAAAATACACATAACATAAAACTTACCATCTTAACCATTTTTAAGTGTACGGTTCGGTGGCATTAAGTACATTCACACTGTTTGGCAACTGTCACTACCCTCCATCTCCCGAAGAACTCTTCCCATCTTGCAAAACTGAAAGTCTGTACTACCTCCCCAGCCCCTTCTCCCAGCCCCTGGCAGCCACCCTTCCACTTTCTGTCTCTATGAATCTGACTACTCTCAGTACTTCCTGTAAGTGGAATCACACAGCATTTGTCCTTTTGTGACTGGCTTATCTCACTTAGAGTAACGTCCTCAAGGTTCACCCATGTTGTTGCCTGTGTCAGAAATTCCTTCCTTTTGAAGGCTGAATAATATTCCACTGTAAACACAGACCACATGTGTTTATCTGTTTATCTGGCCTGGACATTTGAGTTGCTTCTACCTTTTGGTTACTGTAAATAAGGAAGGGAGGCCTTTTGGGTGAGCTCATTTCAAAACACTTAACCCTGTCCTCTGTTCTACATCCCTGGGCCCAGGCTCCTCTCTTCTGTGCGGATATCTGGAACCCCCTCCTCACTGGTCTCCCCGAGTCTGCCTTTGCCCCCACCACCTATTCTCAGCATGGCAGCCAGGGTCCCAGTCAGTGAAGCCAGAGCACATTCCTTCTCTGCTCAGCCCTCCAGGGCTCCAGTCCCATTCAAATCAAAAGTGAAAGTCCTCTCCACAAGCCCGAGTGCTCAGCATGGGGCCCCACTACTTCCCGGCTCCTCCCCCCAGGTACTCCGCACCGCTCACACTGATGCTGCCTGAGCATCCTTGGACCATGCCAGGGCCCTCAAACTTGCTGTTCCTTCTGCTGGGACTGCATGTTTCCCAGATGGCCACGGCTCATTCCATGCCCTCCTGGGGTGTCCTCAGTAAGGCCTTCCCACCACCAGCCCCTCTGAGTGCGCACACACACACACACACACACACTTCCTGCCCCTGCCCTGATGCCGTTTTCTGCTTAGCGTTTACCACCAGAGATGCTATAGAGTTCACTAGTTTATCATCTGACACCGCCCCCCCCAACCCCACCATTAAGTGTAAAGCTCCTTGAGAACAGGGATTTGCTTGTTTTGTCCTCTGCTTTTTCCCCAGCAAGAACAAAGCAAGGCACACAGTAAGTGCTCAGTGAATGTTCGCTGAGTGCATGCATGAACCTGTCCTCCTGGACAGCACTTACTTTTCAGAGAAGAGCAGGCGTTTCTGAGCATGTAGTTTCCCTTTTACATGCAGCTCCCAGTCCTAGGCCAGAAGGAAAGAAAAATGACCGAAGGAGAACTGAGCCCCCGGGAAGGCAGTGGACGAGTACAGGCTTCCTCCTAAAGGCAGGGAGCGCAGAGTGCCCAGATGCTGGACCAGCCCTGCTGATGCCTCTCCCTCCCCTGCTCCCCTCCCATCCAGGCTCCTCCCCCGTTCCTGCCTCCCGAACCAGCCGTCGTCGTCGTCATCATCATCATCATCATCATCATCGTCGGCCTCCACCTGCCCATCCCATGCCTATCTTGGACAGGAGCCCAGATTCACAAGTCCGATTTCCTCTTCCCCTTTCAGGGGGCCCCTGGTCCCACCACACCTCCGATGTACTTCCATATGAGAGTCTGGCAGGTGGACTCCCAGGGTGTTGCAAAGCCTTAGAAAAGACTATGAGAGACAAAGTCCTCCATCACCTCCCACGTTAGCCGGCCCCCTCCTGAGACAGGAGGTGAGAGGGTATGGCCCACCCAAGTGACAGGGATGCGTTTGCATGACATAACCCAAGCAGAGGTGAATGACACACTGTGGTGTGTTGCCCGCTAAACAAGGATTACTGTGCTCTGCAGACAAGATGAGAGACAAGAGGCCGTACAGCTCAGTGATAAGAGGCACAGGCTCTGGGAGGGTCAGACCCACGTTCGAATCTCCACTCCACCACTTTCTGGCTATGGGGCCCTGGACAAGTCATTTCATCTCTCTGGGCCTCAGTTTTTGCATCTGCAAAATGAGTATAATAATAGTATCTACCTTGGAGAGTTACCGCTGACACAGAGAAAGGGTTTAATATATGCTAACTGCAATTATTATTGCTTTGGAATACTCCACTGCATCATCAATACATCTTGGGGGAAAATTTATACTACCATGGACTTTTGTTTGCAGGGGCCCAAAGCACTTTACAACCACTGAAAAGGTGTAATAAGGCTCTACCTCCATTTTGCAGATGCAGAAGCTGAGGCCCCTCTATAATAATTTGTCTAGGTCCCACCTGAGAATTACTCCCTTGCCCCACTCAAAATTCTGCTAACACTTTCCCCCTTTTGTACTCAGTACAGTATACATTCTCAAGGAATGTAGACAAGGAGGCAGAGGCTAATTCCTGAGTCCCTTTCCCATAACCCAAGTGGGGTCACTTGATCCTCCACTCACCCTCATCTCTCACCTATAACCATGGGTAAGAATCTCTTACTTGCCTTAAAGCAAGGGACTGGCCCTGATACATTTCTGAAATTCCTTCTGGTTCTAATACCTAGGCTTTTCGTCAAGGGTACCGATGGCAAAATTCTGTTACCCAGTCCCCAAATGTCATAGTTCCTGGCCAGTGAGCAGCAAGGGTTGGGCTGTGGTGGCGAGCCCACAAGGCTCCAGCTGTGGCCCCCAGCCGGTCCTGGATGACTCACCTTCAAATCAAACACCTTCTTGTCGCAGATGCTACAGACGTGGGGCAGGTGGAGGGGGGCCACACCGTGAAAGTCATTCAGCTGGTGCGCCTGCAAGGGCCGCACGGACAGCGTCGCCTTCTCCTCCGTGGCCCGCCGCCAGGCTCCGCTGAAACCCTGTTTGCTGTTGTTGAGCCGACCCCCGAAAGAAGGAGGGGTCCTGTCTGGGGTGGGTTCCTCGGGGTCATACAGCTCATAGGGCTGGCTGGGGGCTGGAGGCCACACGTTGGGGACTGCTGTAAGATCGGGCTTGCTTTGGCCAGAGAATCCATGGGGGCTCTCCCACTGGCTGTTTGGACCCTGCAGCAGCGGACCTACCTCGCCTTTCAAGCCCCCGGCCGGCTCAGCCGCAAATCCACCTGCCACCTGCGATCCTTGGGCGTTGGGTCCGTAGAAGTCCTTGGGAAAGGCGGCTTGGCCATCTTGCCCCGAGTGGCTGTAGTGTCCTTCATAGGTCACGCTGCCCGAGGTAGAGGCCGAGGCTGGCAGGAAACTGGGCTGACCATCAGTTTCAGAGCCATATGCCTGGCCGGAGTCGGCTTTGCCATACTCATAGAATCCCGCTGCAGCTGGGGCGGGCGCAGTCTTGCCAATGCCCAAGATGACTGCTGGCTGGGCAGGGGTCTGAGGCATGACCCCGCTGAAAGGGTGCATCACGATGGCATTGGGGGGCTGGCTGGGAAGGCTCACAGAGGGCCCTGGGCCTCGTGTCTGGCCCGGGGGCGAGAAGGCAATTGCATTAGAGGGAAACCGGGCACTGGGCAAGGTTGCTGCATGTTGGGGCACCCCGGTGTGGCCATGGGGGGAGCTGATCATGGACGGATGCCTCAACTGGTTGAAGAGAGGCTGGGACATGGCCACTTTGGAGAGGACTTGGTTCAGCACCGTGGCGGCCGCGGTGTTGTTGGTGACGGCGGTCTGTGCCAGCTTTAGCCGGTGGAGGGTGAGCTGAGCTTGCAGCTGAGCCAGCTGGAGGCTCGCGGGCGAAGGAAGCAGCGGGTTTGGGTTACTGACCGAGAACGGGGTCTTGTCCAGGAGCTTGGCGGCACTGCAGGGAGACAAAGGTCTAGATGCACAGCTGCTTTCCACCCAGGGGGACAACAGGCTGTTTGTTTGCTCATCTGTGGTCGCCCCTCCCATACAAACAAGACCCTCCCACACAGGCCCCACATATAATCGAGTCCGCAAAAACCTATGCTCATACACATCAATTAAACAATTATTTTAAAACTCCAACAGAAAAATTCTTATATAGCATAATGTTCAATCTCACTGGTAATCAAAGAGATACCAGTTAATCCATTAGAAATAAATATCTGCCTAGCAAAGTAGCAAATATATATGTATATATATAAAACTATATATATATATAAAAATATATAAATATATATATATAACTATATAACCATATATATATCTCACAGCACTCAGTGCTGGTGAGATAAAGCAGAATGGATACGACATCAATGATAGTCTAAACTCGTGCAACTTTGTCCAAAGGTAGTCTGGCGACATGCATTCATTACAGCCATACTCTTTGACCCAATAATTCAGTTCTGTAAATCTATCCTAAGAAAATGAGCTAAAATGCAGACAAAACTTGATACCCAAAGATGTTTAATGATACTACATTATTTAAGAGTCCAACATTGAAAGTTACAAATAACTGATAACAGTAGGGAAGGGAGTTTTAAAGTGAGTAAATTATAATACATTTATAGAATGAAATGTTCAGTAACCATTCACTACTGGTGCATAAATTTCTATTGTATTATGTAATATTTAAGACATTCAAAAAAGTGTTCCCATCACCAAGCTTAAGACAGAAAACATTCCACCACACTAAGTCCTCCTTGGGTATCTGCTCTCCCCATCCTCATCCCACACTCGTCCTTGCCAGTGATAGGCTCCATTTTGAATTTGGTAAGGTCATCGTTTACAAAGAAAAAAAAAATTAGTGACATGAGAAAAATCCATATACTCTAATGTTAAATGAAAAAAGTAGTCTTCAAAATTGCACACAGAATGAATTGTGTGTGTATATTTGTGCCGAACACATTTTCATCCTTGTCCTCATTTCACATCCAAAAGCAACAAGAATCATGTGCCCTTCAGTTCACTCTCAAACCCAACTAGCATAGGAAACAATCACAAAATTACAAGTGAAGAATCTGAATTTGAGATCATAGGCAGTGGTGGGCTCTCACAGAATCTTATTTCGGGGGTGTTCTGTCTGACATGTGCCTTTCACGTGACCCCTGTTGGTTGGTTACGGTGTTTTCTAGACCAAAAATCAGGACCCGTGGACTGGAAAGGGAACAGACTTTCCCAGAAAATCTGGGATACGTGGTTACCATTGTCAGGGCTCTTTTGTAAGACCCTATATTTCCTGGTCTTAAAGTCCCCTTCCGAGGAGTGGGTGCAATCAGGAAATGTGTTCGGGATGTTGATAAACTGGAATTCTCAGAACATTTTAATGGGAAGAATGGGACCTTGCAATTGAGATTGGGATTGCCATGGACAGCCCAGGCTGCACGTTCAGCATGTCTACAGCAGCGTGGGATAGAAACTGCAAAGCTGGGACACTTTAGACAAGGTGTCCACTGTCACATGCTCTGTACCGTACAAGTCTGATGATAATGAAACAAAGGAGAAGGGCCAGAGGCAGGGACACGAGAGGGAAAAAAGGGAGGTGTGTGGCATGTCACTCCTCTCCCACTTTGGGTTGGCGCTTTGCATTGGTCCGAGAGAATGAGGGGAGGCGGGTGGGGGAGGCAGGTGAGTGGGAGAGATTCTCACATTTACTGCGACACTGTGTGACCAGTGCTTTGCCTATGTTATCTCATGGGATCTCGCCATTAGTCCTATGGGCTATGGGTAACTTCACCCCAATTTTGCAGGGCAAGAACCTAAAGCTCAGAGAGATTAGGTGATCTACTTAATGAATACCCATTGTTGGTGAGTACAGACCAGGGAGTCAAACCCCAGCCAAGCTTTGCAAAGAAGAGGAGGGGCGCAAGTGGTTAAGTACACAGCTCCTCAGCCCTCTTTGAGTACTTCTTCATGGGCTGCTTCACTGTTTTGCCTGAAGTGAGTTCTCAGAACATTAGGCACACCCACATTCAAATTCAAGTACAAAACACATTTCGCAGCCAGACAAAAACGACTTTGTCTTACTCTTTCTCATTCTATGAGAGATCAAGAATTTGCTGTAAGTCATTAAAGAGACAGGACCTTCACCCAACCAGCAGCCCTGCTGTGCTCCAAGGACAGAAGAGGATGGCTGCATTTTAAGATACTGGAGCATTGGTTAAAGGTGGTGACAGACCCTTTCTCCTCTGGGTAGTTGTGCTGGTTGCAGCCAAGCCTTGGTGGCCCCAGTGTGGCCCGGGCACAAATCGCGGCAGCAGCAGAGTTGCGGAGGTGTTAACTGTCCACGCAGGCAAGAATATGAAAGAAAAAGGGGGATGGTCTAGAGTCTGGTGATAGATTTCTACTTGTGTAGTATTAAGTAGCTGAGCTTTGGAGGAGTAATTAAGCTTAACTCAAAACCCTGCCCACACAGGGCCAACCCTTCCTACCAGGGCTGTCCGCAACGCGGCCTGTCCTTGCTAACAAGGCGATAATGAGGTGCCAACTTGGTTTCCATGAGAGAGTAAGACAAGGTTGGTTCTGTTTTTCCCAGAGAAGTCAACTGTATTTTCTAAAACTGTGCTCTGGGCTGGAGGGAGCTCTTGCTGGAGATTCCCCTTTGCCTCTGAAAGGACACGCAAGAAAGAGCTGTCTTTCCAACTAGGAGAGCCAGCCTCGCTGGGTATTTGTAGGTCAGCCACGGGAAACGAGTGCTTTTCTGAGGACAGTCCAGGTTACAGAAGTTTACTCATTCACATGCAGCATGAATTAAGAAGACTGGCTAGATTTTCTTCCCAACTTCCGCTTTGCCTAGCAAATTCCTATTGTCCCTAACTTGAATCAACCTTGAATGGAAGTGATTTCACATGAATCATCAGAGTTAGAGAACTTTTTGAACCAAAGACCCTTAGATAAAAAAGAAAAGACACTTTATCCTACTTTTAAAAAGCGTTAAAATTCTTAGCCTATCAGCATTAATAACTTAAAATTCAGGTGCATATAACAATCATACTTCTGAGCCAAAAATTGGGGCATGTGGTCTGACACCCTAAAGGACAGAACGGAGGTCACCCTCCTGTCTTCCTTGGTTTTTCACTGTCGCATCACGGCCTTATACTGAAAATAACTGCTTATGTGCCTCTCTCCCTCCACTAAACGTAAGCTCCACCAGGGCAGGGAGCACGTCTTGGAGATTCTCGCATTTTCCGGGCACACTGCCTTGCACTTGGTGGGTACTTGGTAACCGCCATGAACAGAATGAAGAAGATAATGGATGCATTATAGGAAGGAGAATCTAAATATATGCAGAAAGCAAATGGATTTTGCTGTTGTATACAGCTTAAACTTCACTCAGGTACAGAGTCACTGGCCTAGGGAGCTGTCTACAATTCCCCATTCGAAAGCAAGAGTTCCAATACTCTCACTCCCTGTCCAAATCTAGGTTTTGAAATCAAATGGATAATCCCTGTGGTAGGCTGAATAATGAACACACACCCCCCAAAAAATATCTCTACATCCTGATCCCCAGAACCTGTGAATCTTACCTAAAATGGTAAAGGGGACTGTGCAGATGTAATCAAATTAAGGATCTTGAGATGGAGAGATTATCCTGGATTATCTGAGTTGACCCAATGTAAACACAAAAGTCCTTATAAAACAGAGGCAGGGGGATCAGAGTCAGAGAGAGAAGATATAAGGATGGAAGCAGAGTCAGAGAGGAGAAAAGATGCTATGCTGCTGGCTTGGAAGATGGGGGGAGGGGCCATGAGCCAAGGAAATGCAAGTGGTCTCTAGAAACTGGAAAAGGCAAGGAAAACAAAATTTCCCCTAGAGCCTCCAGAAGGAACCAGCCTTGCTGACACCTTGACTTTGGCCCCGTGAGACTGATTTTGGACTTCTGATCCCCAGAATTATAAGAAATTTAAATTTTAAATTTAACTGTAAATTACTAAATTTGTGGTAACATGTTACAGAAGCAATAGGAAACTAATAAAATCCACCAAGAAAATTAGATGCAAAAGAGGCTTCCACTCAGAGAGGCAGCAGTGGGTGTGGGGACATTGGCTGGATCTTTCTGGTATGAACTCTTGCCCCCAGAGATCCTGGGGAGCACAGACCATCTGACCCAGGATCTGAACACCCTCTGGGAATTTAGCCAAGAGCCAGAAAAACCCAGAGGTCTCTTCCTTTTCCGAGTCATATTTCTCTAAGCAGCTGGAGCAATGGCACCCTGGGAAAGCTTAGAATTACAGACCCTTAGGGATCAACTCATCCACCCCTCTCATTAACAAAGAAAGTGACTCGCCCAAAGGCACACAGTTGGGTGGCAGTAAAACCTTAATGAAAATCCAGAGCTTTCAAACCAGCTTCTAGTGCCTGACAGAATAGCCTTGCCTCCAAAAGCCTTAAGTTCCAGAACTTATCTATTTCATCACCAAATTATCATCTCCACCCGTATTTCCCTGTGGTCCTCCCCTCTGTTCAGTGAGATGCTGACTACCTTCCATATGCAAGGCACTTGCTGAGCACTGGGGAGATGCAGAGATACAGGCCCTTTCTGGAACCCCTGTCAGCTCCAGAAGTGAGAGCAGGGATGCCCACTTGTCTGGGGAACAGGTGGGGGGCACGGTTCTGTGCACCTGCCACATCCTCTCTTCTTCTAGGTTTTGGTGCAGCAGCTCTGTTTGCAGTCACATGGTCAAACCTCATCTCTGGGCAGGAGGGAGTGCAGCCCAGCCAGGCACATGACCTGGGCATCCGGCACAGAGCTAGAATACCTACCACACAACCCCACAGAGGGCTGGTCCACATTCGCAGAAGAAACAGCACAGCCACTCTGATTCATCCAGGCCTCCACGAGGCTCACTTCCCCCAGGGCTGAGGTTTCAGTTTCCTTTCCTGAGCCGTGAATTGTAACAAAGAATTCACAGTGCAAAAAAAAAAAAAAAGAATTCACAGTGCGTAATTACATTAAAAACTTTGGTTCCCTGCTCACTTAGAAAGTTGGTTTTTTTGTTTGTTTGTTTGTTTTTTGGTTTTGTTTTTCAATTAAAGCAGAATTTCTCTCAAGAGTTTTAGAAATAAAATACAACATAAAGGAGAACGAGTTGCCTTTATAATACTGGGAGATTTACGAGCTCCAGATGAAAACTGTTCTAATGGTTTAATCCCATAGTGTCAAAAGGATGTGTGACATATTGCACCCCCTGGGACAGCCAACATCTGTCTCTAACCCTCACTCTTTGTCCCAAAGCTCTTTCACATTTTATTCTGAGTCCCCAGCAGGATGTCATGATGGATTAGTATTTGGGCACAAGAAATGAGGCACTGTCCTTCTTCAGTTTGAGTCGGGGTGCTGGAAATTCAGCAAGATTTTTGTGACGTAATCCATCCTGTTCCGAAAGGAAGGGAGAGTACCCACGACACAGACAGGGGCCGCGGGGCCTCTGCTCTGAAACAGACTCCAGCAAAGGGGCCAACGGGGCTTCACGAGTTTGATTCAGCCCACAGGGACTGAGCATCTATTATGTGGCAGGCAAAGTTGCTAGAGATGGAAAAAGAGAAATCTTCCCGAAACCACAGGGGAGACAGGTCAACACAGAGCGGATGAATGTTCCGAGGTAGGCACAAAACAGCAAGGTACACGAGGAAGTGGTTCAAGCCTCAGACATTTCAGAGAAATGTAACAAGCGAAAGAAAAGGCCAACTCAAGGGCCGTCCCTGAACTCTGAACAAAAACTTACAAACATTCTGGGTTTATTAATCAACCTACAGATGCAAAGATGCATCAGCTGTTGGTGAAAGGCAGCTATAGGGTGAGTTGTGGTCAGAGACCCGGCTTCCGTCTGCCTGTTACTGGTAGTATGATGGGGGAAAGTCGCTTAATTTTTCCAACCCTTAGAATTTTCTCATCTATACAACAAGAATAGTAATGTCCACCCAATGTGACCCAGTCCCGGCCAGTCAGAGCCCCTGGCCACAGTGACTGGCTCAGGAACGGACACTCCTGGATACTGCTGGAGCTGTCAAGAGAGAGACACTTGTCTTCTTGTCAGGCCATGGCCAGGTTGCTAAACTGGCAGAATTTAAGCCACCACTTAAGGATGCCTGAGAACAAAGCCCACCCAAAGACACTGGCCTGGAGACAGGGGCACAGGCTACTCCTGAATGTCTGCACAGGGATGCCTCATGCCGGCTTCCCCTGGATCTGCTTGGACTTTTCTTTCCATGAACCAGTGCATTTCCTTTATGTGCTTAGTAAAAATAACAATGTAAAAAGAAAGCCAACCTACTTGAACCACCTGCATGGAATTCAGACGGTTCCCTCCATGGCCTCACGTTGACTCAGGAGCTCCCTGTCACGCCCCAGCTCCTTCTGCAGAGCAGACTGACCGTACGGACCCAGCGGCTGGAGGCGAGGGGTTACTCAGGGGACGCTCGGGCAGGCACTCTGGTGTATCTGCTGACCAGAGAGACCTGCTTGCTGGAGGTTCGGGAAACAGAATGCTCCTCCATCCTCGGGGGACTAAGACCCCGCACCGTGGTCACGAGGCCACGTATGCATAGGGTGCCAGGGGAGAGGCCCCGCAAGGGTGTGGGCTGCACAACTTTCTACAGGTTTGGAGATCCGGCTGTGGCCACACAGGTGCTCCTGTGCGAGGGGACATAATGCCTCGGCCCTCACCTGGGAGCAGTTTCTAAGCCACGCCTTTCATTCCTCAGCACCTAACAAGCCATTTTTTGTTGTACTAAGAACTGGCTTTATTATGCAAGGCATTCATTTATCCCCCAGGAGGAAAAGTTCTTTATTACAGATATGATGGTTCTCTGGTCTTCTTTCACTTGGAGGAGAGGTGAGTGTACATATTGGGCTGTGGGCTGCCCTGTACGAACCAGGATAGGAAATCAGGCATCCTGGGTTCCAGTCTTAACTCAGCGCTTGTCAACTGAGTCACAGTGGACAACAGACCTTACCTCTCTGAGTCTCCGTGTCCTCATCTATTAAAAGAGAAGTCACAGTCTTTCCTCATTTACATTATGAGGGTTGATGCGGGATTCACTAAGGAGTTGTCAGAACGCTCTGGAAACTGTGCTGTACAGACGTAAGGATGTGGCACTGGCCGAAGATTACTGGAAAGAGAACATCTTCTGTGTGATCACAGCACACTCACCCCTTTCAGAAAACATTCCTCTACAGAGGAAGTGATATTTGTCACTCACGTCCTTGGAGATAATCTCATTGCCACTAGGATTCAGAGTAGAAAGAGGTAAAATCGATTCAGCCATATTAATGGAATACCAACCATACCGATGTGATTGAGCTCTGCATCACACATGGGGGGGGGTGGCGGGGATGGGAAGGGGCATTGCCCAGAGGCTAAGGGCACAGGTTTCAGAGTTTGTATCAACCTGGGTATGAATTCTAGTTTGCCACATATCAGCTGGCGACTGTGGGCAAATACTTATTCTCTCTCAGCCTCAGTCCTCATTATTAAAGCAAAGACGGTTATATCTGAGCTATAACCTAAGCTATAGGTTTGTTCTGAGAGTTAAATGACAGGGTAGGCATAAACTGTTCCACACAGCTCCTACACACAGTAAGCAGTCGCTAAACCAATGCAGCAGCAAGCGGCACTACTACTAGACTTCTTACCACTATCGTTACCATTACTATTACTATCATCACCGCCATCGTGGTCATCATCAGGGCAAAGGGCAGGTGAGCTCTGTCAAGGCAGAGAGACGAATCTTCCTTAGAGACAGACAGAGATGGATGACAGAGAACACAGAGAGATGTAAACACAGAGAGAAAGGAAGCAAAAAAAAATAAGAGTGGACATGTGCTGGGAGAGGAGGGAGCAGGAGTGGGGACTGGCACTTGGGGGGAACACGGAGCGTCAGCACCGCTGCTTGGTGAACTGGGTAAGTAGTCAACAGTAGATCTAAAGGCCATGGAATAACACAAGGACGCAGCTGAAGTTCAGCACTCGCAGCAAGCTTTTCCCTGGTAACGTTTGGCCATCCAGAAGCAGAAGCCAAGAACCGCAGCTCAGAGCATGGTGGCACCTACCCCAACGGGACCGGTCACATTTTCAGTAAGCACCATAACTTCCAAGATAAACAATCAGGAATTTAAATTCACTTCCAGTTCAACACAGTCCCCTTTCCAGGCCAAGCAATGAATATGCCATTTCTTCTCACATGGTAAGATACAAAATACAATCCGGATGAGAGAGCTCATGACCAGGCAAGAGAGTGTTTTCCAGGTTTGTTCACACTTTACGGAGCAACCAAATCAAATCAAGTGCAATGGTCAGGGTCAGGGTCAGGCCTTTGCTGGGTCCTGCCCTTCCATTGCCTCCTCGGAGCTGAACCTCAAATCATAAATTCTCAACTCGCTGTAACACTCTTAGAAGCTAGGTCAGGATATGAACCCCAGGGAACATCCCTAAGTGTCAGGTTACAAAGATGACAATGATGATACCACAGTAATATTGGGGCTGAAGTTTAAACTGTAGCTAATTATCACAAATGTTAAGAGCAAGAAGAGATCTCAGAGACTATTTAGTTTAACACACTCATTCTACAGAGGAAAAAAGGGAAGCCCAAAGAAGTTGCCATAATATGTGAATCAACCCAATCACACAGCTAGATAGAGGAGGGCTGGGACTGAGAGCCAGTCCTCATCCTCGTTCCTCGGGGCTCATGCAGCCACTAGGGTGTACCGTCCCCATCAGCATGCACCAGGTGAGTCTTCTTTGTGGGAGAAGAGTGAGATCACACACTTTTTTGACAGTGCTGTCTTCCTGGTAACAAGAGAGCTCCTGGATTATCACTTGAGAGGCCTCTGTGACTAATTTTTGAGATGACTGGGTTCATGCTGGCATTACCCCGTGTTTTGGTTTTAGCCTGACATTATCATATGATGATTCATATCACCATGATACCTCTTGGAATGATTCATAACAGCAATGATAATCCTATCATCTCTCTTTTGTTTCACATTTTTTAGTTGGAGCATTAGTGTTTTCACCTCATTAGCTATCTGACCTCTAGGACAACCATATGGGTAGGTAAATCAAATATGAACATTTCCAGTTTATATTAAGAAGACTGAGTGAGACCAAGAAAGGTCAGATGAATCACCAAAGGGCATCCAGCAAATAAGGGACTAGGCTGGGACTTCAATGAGGGTCTCTTTACCATAAGGCCAGTTTTCTATCCTCGGTTTCCACATTCATTAAAGGGAGCTTCTAAAACCACATTCCTGTACCTACTTCCTTGGGTGCAGTTTTTTTGCTTGGGGGGGAGTTGTTTGTTTAAAGGTACTAAATATAAAGCTATTTCCTTTATTTTGTGTTTTTTCTCCCGATTTATCATTTTCCAGCTTTATGAGTATATAATTAACATATAACATTGTATAAGTTTAAGGTATACATGTAATGATTTGATACATGTATATACTGCAAAATGATCACCACAATAAGTTTAATTAACACATCTCGGATGTGATGTTAAATAACACATTTGATATCAAATCACCAGCCTTTTGGTCCATTGCACTCTGTACCACTTTAATCAGTCAGAATAAGATTCTAGGAACCTGGGGGACGTGCAGTCACAAAGGGGCAGCTAGTGATTTTATAACTGACAAGAGAGGGCCTGCCTTTCCTGCCGGAGTTATTAGAAGTGCTCAAAATGTGCAAAAGAGACCTGATAATGCAGCAACTGCAGAGAAAAGAATACACATCCTGCTAGTGTCATAACAGGAAAAGACTTAAAGCAGAGAATTAATGTCAACTTAACCACCAAGAGCCAGATACTAGCTTTGTTTTTTCTTTTCCTTCCTTCTGTACCAATTTTCTTTCTTTAAAATATCCTTTATTTTATAAAATGATGGTATTGTAGGTGGTAATTTATTTTTCATATTCATATTTGTTTTGTTTTGAATTATAAAACTACAGAAATCTAAAGAATATAACAAATACTTATTAATTAATTGCTCATCACTCCAAATTAACAAATGTTACCATTATGGGCATTTGGGGCCCAATGTTTTTTATCAAAAAAATAAAATGATACAGATAAAGCTGACATCCCCTTTGAGGCACTGCCTAATTCCACCTTCATCTCACCAATAACATCTACGTATGTGTGTATATCTATTTATCTATATATCTGTCAGTTTACCCATCTATATATAGAAAAATTATAAAAGTAAGAGACTTTTTCTGTACCTGCATGAGCTCATAAAACAGCGTGCAAGACTGGTTTCAACATTTCCCTTAAAGAAACAAATGCATATTCTTCCAAGTTTCTTTTCACACACTGAAGATGGAAAGCAGTGTGGTAAAGTGAAGAAATTGGCGAGCTAGAACTCAGAAGACCCAGGCCAGGTCCCACAGCCACCATTTACTCCCAGTGGGATTACATGTCAGTCAACTTCCCTTTTTTTGTAACATGAGAAAGCTGGATGAGAGGATCTCCAAGGCCTCTTCCACCTTTGAAATCTGATGACTCTAAGGTTTAACTTCCTCATCTGTCAAACGGAGATAATAATGTCCACCCTGCTAGCTGTTACAAAGATCAAACATAACGTACAGGTGTTCTGCAAAGCACAGTGATGATAATAATAACAGTTGAATAATACTGAATTATTATTATTATTATTACTCACAAATTGAGCTATTTTTAAGCTCCCGGGAATGCTTTTAAAGAAACTATTGTATACTGTAATTGTTATATATATCTTGGTTCAGATAGATGTGCTGCAGTCCAGCCGGCATGAAATAATTTAATTTCTTCTAACCCTCCTTTCTTGGGCAGGCAGTTCTACACAAGGAGAGGCTCTCAACTCTGTCCATGAAGACTAAGTGAATGAAATACCAAAAGAGCCTCGCCATAAGACGCTCTCCTCCACGAAGCATGCCACAGACAGAACCAGCTTTCACAGTAAAATGCAGCGCAGAGCCATTCGGGACTGGAGTTGGTTTGCCTGAGATACAATTCTTCAGGAAATTCACGCAGACTTTCACTCATTTTGTGCAGGCTGAAATCAAGGGGGGTGATTTCACTTCCAGGGGTTAGGAGAGATCTTTCTGTTTTCTCAGTGACATAAGTTACGGTGACCTCTCAACCCACAAACTTTTCTAGGGAACATCAGGGTCTTTTGAGACGGAAAAAGAAGCTGTTTGAAATGTATATTTAAGGGAATTCCTTGGTGGTCCAGTGTATAGGACTTGGTGCTTTCACTGCAGCACTTTCACTGCTGTGGTTCAAGTGCAATCCCTGATTGGGAACTAAGACCCCGCAAGCCGTGGGCGTGGCCAAAAAAAAGTTGAAATGTATATTTTAAAACTACTATATAAGTTCTCTATGAAGCCAAATGTTAATGCTTATAAAAGCAAATGAAATATTTAGGGGTTTATAGGCCACTACAGCCCCAGGGAAGAACAATGGGCACACGAACACCTTTGCAATAAACTGCTCCTTCCAGCTGGACAACCTCCCCACTACTCCCCCTCACCTGGGTAACTACCATCCTTCAACATGCAGCTTAGATGGCACCTCCTCCAGGCAGCCTCCTCTGACTCCTGCCCCCATCTAGTGTGTGCTCATGCCCCTTCGGTGAGCCCCCATAATGCCCCGCTGTTCTGCTAAGCCTCAGTTACACTCTAACCCCTACCACCCTCGCTACTAATTGTCTACTCCATCACTCATCTGATGTCCTCACACCCCACGGTCATTTTGAAGGCAGAAACTACATGGACATTTCATGTCACAGTGCCTGGCACACAGTACGTGTGTGGAGTCAATAAACACATCTATACATGTACACACCTGCTCCGTGTGTGTGTGTGTGTGGACATAATAGCTGTGTATCACATTCTCAATTTGTTTTCCTAGCTAAATGTGCCATGTGTACGCTGCTAAAAGGCTTTGAAGATGAAGCTCCGTGGAGAATGTAGATTAGACTCCGTCTTTGAACACTGTCAAAATTATGTAAATACCACCAACCACATCAAGGATAAAATTCTAAAATATTCAACAAACAGACTTGTTGCCACATTTTTCCTTTTAACTAAATCTGAAGAAAATGCAATTTCAGTGTGTGATCTGAGGAGATATGTGCCTAATCTACATGATTCTGAAATGAAACACATGTTCCAGGAATGGTCCCTATGTTTTCTAAACTTTATTTTCAGTAGTTTATACCACTGAGATTTTTCTGGTAAATGTACAAGGATGATTATAAGACTCAAGCCAATTTTAAATCAAAATAAAAATTCAGATTAATTTTAAAGAATTTAAATTCTCACTCAATAAAACTGGTCTTTTCCTAGAGTTACCTGATTATTACCTGGACATATTAATCAATGTGATTTAAGCCAAATACTAGGAGTCCATATGAAACTGAAGAGGCAGAGTGGGGTATTTGGGGAGGAGGCCAGGAGAGACACTACTTTGGTTGTAAGTAGACCCCCTTCTTAGACAGGCTCTGCCACCAATAATCGTACATCTTATTGCAGTCAATTTACCCTGCAGACCTTAGTTTTCTCATCTGTGAAACGGGAGGGTCAGATGAGACAACATTTAAGGTTCCTTTATGCCTTGTGATTTCAGGATGGTGGGTGTTTTCCTAAAGCTGTTATTTATGGACACATGGAAAAGCAAGGATGATCTGGCCACAGTGTAGAGACAGATTTCAGCCCGAGAGATCTGAGTTTCTAGCCTCTGTTGCTCCTCTAGTCCTGGGTGACTTCAGAGGCACTTAATCTCCACTTAGATCTGTCTGTGAAATAACAAGGTGAAACCAGAGCAGTGATTTTCGAGTGTTGAAAATCAGAACATCAGGAAAATCAGGGGCATCAGGAAAGTTTCAAAACACAGATGCTGAGCTCACCCCAGTCTCTATCTTAGGAGGTCTGGGTTGGGACCTGAGAATTTGCATTTCTAACAAGTCCAGGTGATACTGATGCTGCACTTTGAGAACCACTGAACTAGACCATCTTGAACCAATCTTCCAACTCTAAGAATCTATGGTGAGTTATAAGGAATTTAGTAACAGCTGTATTTTTTAGGAGCCACCTCTATCTACTAGTCGTGCAGTACCCCAGGAAGGGGCTTCCTTTTCCATGCAAAGGAAAAATGTGATTATTCTTATACCTACCTTCCTTTAAGAGACTCAGCCGACATGTTCAACAACATTTGGCCTCCTGGAATCAAAACACTCAAGGTTCACAAACCTCAGGTAATTTAGTTGGTAGATTGATTGGCTCAGTGTCATGTTATCTTTGTTGAATAGGAAGAAAACATACCTCCATTTACACTGAGTTCACTAACACAGAGAACAGAAGAATCAGACCCCAGAATGTCAAAAGTTCTTTAGTCAAGCAACATCATCATGAGAAAGTCCACCTTCCAACTCACCTTAGGCTTAAAAAAAAAACAGTCTTTGATAAAATCATCTATGTCACTAGACTTCAATGGCACTGCAATTACTTGAGGTGTTTTTTAATGTACTGATGCTTGGGTCCCATTTCCGGAGATTCCTTTTCACCCTAGGCATTGGAATTTTTAATAGCTCCCCGGGAGACGTATTGTGAAACGAAGTTTGAGATTCACCAATTTCTAAAGGAATAGAATCAATCTGTTCTTCATTACTCTGATTCCCACAAGCCATTTTTGTCACTACAAACAGCATGACCATTTGTCTTAAATTACACTTAAGAATAAACACTGAAATTTTTATATGCCCACAAAGGGTCACAAACACGGTGGGCAATCAGTCAATATTTCTTAGCTACACTGAAGCGTCTTTCACACAGTTCAAAGAATATTTTTTGTGGCAAGACTGCCCCAGAGTACATATACAGTTTCTGCTGTAGGAAGCCGGGTGAGGTTTGCTGGGGGATGACTGTTGCCTTCTAAATTATAAGCACCTTGAAGACATCATCCACATCCTAAAATCTTTCCAATTCCTGAGTGTCTGTCTGGCTCAGGGCCGGGCAAATTAGAGGCACTGAACAAATACTTATTCAACTCACTTGAATTTACGACTGTCTCTAGGCCTATGGGAACAGAGACCTTGGCAGAATATGCTAAGTGATTCATTGTGGAATATGAGGTATATGTTTCGGTGCATGTGCTGGGAATGTGCCCTGTTTAATTCTTTTAAATTCCTTAGAGTAAATGAGAATATTACGGTTGGGACTTTTTAAAATACCATATAACTATTTATTTGAGAAAGCAGATGGAAGTTTCTGGTGCCTTAAGAAACATACCTTTATGACTACAGCCAACAAAACACAGGTGCCACCCAAGGCAGAGAATATTCTATGTAGGTGACTTCTGACTTTTGCCTCTGTTTTGCAAAGCGGTGGTCGTATGAAAGGTACTGTGGAGAGGAAACAAAAAGCAGCAACAGAGGGGCAGGCCCATCTCGGTTACACGTGCACATGCCCTTGTAGGTATTTTCTCAAATCGCCACAAATTAAACCTGTGGTTCAGATCCAAGCAGATTGAGAACTGCCTTGGCTGAGGCAGAAAAGAATGGTTAAAACCCGATGGCTGGCTTTTCACTCAAAACTGCTCTCCAGCCCTTTCCCCTGCTACCCCCATTGCTAATTAGGGGCAGCCGAGGCTTGACATGTACACAGTTGTCTATAGTGAAATTGATTATTATATTACTATGGAAAATAAGGAAGTCATTTTGTTCAAAATATCAAATTCCACAAAATCATAACGTGGCAGCTGTTAGTGTATGCATGTGGGGGAGGGGTGAGTGTGTGAAAGTATTAACCTCTCCCCTTCAGTTTTCTGACATCTTGGCAAAAACGTGCAAAAAAGAAAGAAAGGAAAAAAAAAAAAGATTCCAACACATGTAAGGCAGAAACCAATGGCAAAGCTACATATGGATTTTTTTAAGGTTAAAAAAATTCCCATGATGTAAGATACATCATATGCACCATTTTACGAGAGTGTGGATTTACTTTGACACGCTTGCAAGCAGAGAACCAGTATTCCTTTCCCGAATGTGTCAAAGCGACTTTTAATTGCATCAGATAAAGAAACGAGGTGAGTCATGTTTGGTTGTGCTTGAGCCTGCTAACAGATCATCACATCCATGTCCAAATATGTCCCCTGAACCTCATGACAGAAGTTTATATACCTGCTTGTTTGCTTGCTTGGGGACTATTAAAATAGTTGTGTTTTGAAATGTAATTTACTTAAAGATACCTAAAGTTGCTGAAATGCATATCACGGCTCCTTCAGAGGTGCTCAGAAGCAACTTTCATGCATTCTTTTCTGGCAAAATATCCCTGCTCATGAATCCTAACACAGCACTCCCCTCCGGTTCATGAGTCTGACTCTACACTCAACAGATACGAGACATTTCAAATGCCTTAAGGTTCATTTTCCATCATAGACAAATTCCAGCAATTAACACAAAACACCTCAACCTTAGGAAACCCCCATTATTCACAAGGTTTCAGGATTTCGAAAATGTCCCCTTACATTCCCTCCGATCTGGTGATAATGCGATCTGGTGTTAATGCAATCTGTTTTCCCGTAGCCATGCGACTTTTCTTTATAAAAGAGTTTAGTAACCAGCATAAAAAAAGCATCTACACTTCCTTCATATTGGGATCGCTGATTTCACTGGGGTCATGAGGAGAAGTTTTAGGTCACATGTTACCCTGCTGCTGTGAATCATTTATTGCAACTTTTTTAAACAGGAGGGGGTGGGGATACAGACAAATAGCATACTCATGCACAAACGCTTAGCGCCAAGAACATGGTCAGAAGTGCTGCCCGGACTAAAGAATTAAACAAAACAAAACAAAAGAGAAAACAAAAAACCCCACCAAACCCTTGATTTCCTGCTTGGGCTGGGGAAAGGTAGGATGACGTCATGCAACCTTACCTTTTCGAAAAAGATCAGGGCTCCTGGCATGGAGCGCTCACCTGAGGCCCCTGAAGCCGGGAATCATTTTGGGTGTCGCGCATGTGCCTCCCTAGAAAATTCCAATGACATTCTACCAGCTTTCCGCATGCCAGTCATGACAAGCGTCCACTTAGACTCTCCCTCCCGAGTCTGGGAAGGGGCAGAGGAGGGGGAATATGAGGGAGGGAGCCAGCGAAAGAGAAACAGCGGTCCCAGGCACCGCGCACCCGGCTGGAAGGGCAGTCACATGCCGCCAGGAGCCATTCCTGCTGCATTACACATGCTGAGTGTAAATGGCAAACAATATCAGTCAATGTTTATGCCACATGTTCTCAGCCTCTTCACATATCAACACCCAGGCCAGCTCTATGCAGACAGGACTCCTGAGACCGCTTCTGAAGGAGGGAGTCTGGTGCTAACCATGAGTCCATCTTTAATAAAACTCCAAAGCCTTTGGTCCTGGTTTACTTTCCTGTTTTTTGTGGGTGGTGGTGGTGATGGTGGTTTGTCTGCTTGTTTGTTTACTTGCTTGTTTTTGACTCTGGGTTTTCACGTGTGACGATTTAGTCCTGAAGGTCCCCAGAAGGACCCCATAAGGACCCTTAGTGATGTAGCCACCTCAGACAGCACGGTCACACTGACTCCCAACCCACAAAACTGCTGAACAGCTGGCCCCTCTTTTTTAAATTTTTGTGGAACAGGAGGAGATGGAGTGAGGTGACCCACCATTTCACCTTCCCAAGTAGTAACTGCAACACTTTTCAGCAGGAGAAACTGGCTGTCTTCTGCTCTAAGCAGGGGCCCTTAACTGGGGGAGAATTTCCCCCAGGGTGTGCTGCAGACGTTTTGTTTCAGAATTGGGGGCGCTACTGGTGTCTACTGGGCAGAGGCCAGTGGTGTTACTAAAATCCTAAACGCTCAGGACAGACCCATAAGCAAGGATTACCAGCCCAAGATGTCAATAGTGCTGCAGCTGAGAAAACATCCTACAGCTAAGTACTTCTAAAAGTCTTGCAAAAAATATGACACCAAAAAAAAAAAAAAAAAAAAAGGAAGGAAGAAGGAAAGAAAGAAAGAAAGGAAGAAAGAGAAGAAAACAAAGCCAAGAAGCCCCTCTCTGTGAGGCACTGACTGAAGGTCATGGGTCCCGTGATGGGCTTGGCCTGACTTACCGGTTTAATTACTTAGGAACTTGCTCACTTTTCTCTCCCGGAGCCATCATTCTCCTGCCACTTTTCTTCCTCTTTTCTTTCCAAATCTCACACTGTAATACTTAATCAAACCATCTAAACCTTCACGTGATTTTCTAAGTCAAAAGCTGCTGTCTGCAGGTACCTCACTGCCAGGTTACACAGAGCAGCCATGGCCCCTCTGTGCCCTGTCTGGACCATCTGATGTTCATCTGTGATGGCCACAATCCAGTATAACACCCTCTCAAAACTATTCAGGAGGGTGCACTTTCTACAGGGTAAAACCTCCCCAGAAGAGCTTAGAAAGGACTAGAGGTTAAAGCTCACGGCATTCTCCTATTTGACTGAGACTCCTTGGGTGGGTGGGTGGGGGGGGGAGGCGGGGATGGTCACCAGCGTCAGGGAGGCTCCCCTCCTTTTAGGACTCAGCTTGTGACGTTCCTGCAGCCACTGAGAAGCCTGTCTGAACAGACGGCTCCCAGCTGCCCACCAAAAGCCAGTCCACTGCCCACTTGCCCACTGAGCTGCTGGAGAGCCCGAGGGCTCTTTCTTCCTAATTTAGTCACAGCCCACAGGCTGCCCCAGGCACCCTGGCTCTCTGCCGCTCACTAAGTCACAGACACCTAAAAGTGCCAGTCCCAGATCCTGACCCACGGGATCCAGCCAACCTGGCCACAGCCGCACTTCTGCTCAGGCCTTGGGCCCCTCCCACGATCTACTAGGTCTCCCCAAGGCACGAGGCTAGGCTCCAACCAACCATTGCACATTCTGCCCTTCCTCTGTCTCTGTCTCATTTCATTATACTTGGGACTTTCTTAGAATAAGAGTTTACTAAAAGGCACTCCACCACACACATCTCCCGAAACCCGTATCTAAGCCTCTGCCCTCACTTGTCCCGAAGGAGAAGCAGTGGTGTGTGGTGGTGAAGAACGCAAGTCCTGGAGCCAGACAGCGCAGGCGGCCACGGGAAATGGGACGAGGACTGTGCCTGCCTCCAGGATTATGGAAGAAGGTGTGTGTCCAACAGCCCAGGGCCCGGTGCGAGCGGCGCCGGCTGAGGATGTGCAATCGTGAGCTCCACGGCATGACACACTGATGGTGAACTTAACTATTAAGGAAAAAAGTGCCCGATACAGGGCCTGGAATGCAATTCCCAGGAGAAGAAAAGTCAGTCCTTAGAATGAGCCCCTGTGATTGTGCAGTCCTAGCTCTTACCCAGAGATTAGGACACAAACCCTGGCCCCACTTGGAAATGAAGAGGCACAAACTGACCATCACAAACTGAAATGTAGTAAGCATATGTTGAGCACCTACTGTATACCAGCACTGTGCCAGGCAAGGAGGGAAGGGGGGACAAGAGGTAATACTGAGGGTGGATATGCAAGACATTACACTACCCACACATTCTCTTGATCTTCACAAGTCTTAAAAGATCAAGATCACTATCCCCACTTTATAGATGAGAATACTGAGGCTGCAAGCGACTGGGTAACTTACCCGAAGTCCCAAAGTCAGTATGCGGTGTTTTGAAAAAGGTCTGCTTGATTCTAAAGGCCTTGTCCTTCCACTAAAACACCTTCCGGTGTGCAAGGTGAGTTGTAAGTGTGAATAATAGAGTAAAATAAGATGAATGCTGCAGGTAAGGTGTGTTCCAAATGTCATAAGAGCAGGACGGGCTCATAATTTGTGGGGCCCAGTGAAAAATGAAAATACAGGATCACTGTTCAAAAATTATTAAGAATTTCAAGATGGCAGCAGAGGAGCATTAAACCTTCTAAGCAAAGGGCCCTATGTGAACCCATACCCACGAAGCCTGTCCTGAAAGGGAGGAAAGAGCTCAGAGAGGGAAGAGGAGGGGTGGGAGATCATCATCCACCCACCTTGATGGCAGCGATTCCCAGAGCACCACAGCCCAAGGCCGTTTGCTGGACATCCAAGCCTGTCCTTGTTTTCTCGGCTAATCCTTTCTCCTGCTACACAGCCAGCATTAACACAGGGGATGGGAAGGGTTCAGTGGTGGGCCTTGGGCTGGGAGAAGCAGAAGGCAAATCTGGCCCAGATGAATGCTGCTATTTATTATGAGACTATGAGTTCCTTGAGGTGACACGATGGAAGGGGATAATTTGGCCTCTACTCCTGCGGCGACGTCCCAAAGCGGGTGGTGTAGTGACCCTCAGTGGAAGGTGGGCGAGGGGTTACACACAGTAACATAACAAGAGACACACCTGACAGGGGTATACAACCCATGGGTGAGGGATGAAGGCAGTGGAAGGTTGAGAATCGAGTATAAGGAACTCTCACCTGGGAGGAGGGAAACGTGGGGTCTGCACCTGGCTTCAGTGCGTGATCTCCACCCCATTACAGAGTCCTTGTGGCTCAAAACACCCAAAGTGCCAAGCACACAGGAACTTAAGGGCATACCATGTGGCCGTGAAACGTGAAGTCTACGGTCCACTTGCTATTTAATGTTAAATTAAAAACCAGTGCTGTTGGGAAAGCTAGACAGATGCATGTAAATCAATGAAGTTAAAACACTCCCTCACACCATACACAAAAATAAACTCAAAATGGCTGAAAGACTTAAATATAAGACAGGACACCATAAAACTCCTAGAAGAGGACCTAGGCAAAACATTCTCTGACATAAATCACAGCAATGTTTTTTTAGGTCAGTCTCCCAAGGATATAGAAATAAAAGCAAAAATAAACAAATGGGACCTAATCAAACTTATAAGCTTTTGCACAGCAAAGGAAACCATATATAAAATGAAATGACGACCTATGGACTGGGAGAAAATATTTGCAAATGATGCCACTAACAAGGGCTTAATTTCCAAAATAACAAACAGTTCATACAACTCAATAACAAAAAAACAAACAAACAACCCAATCAAAAATGGGCAGAAGACCTAAATAGACATTTCTCCAAAGAAGACATACAAATGGCCAACAGGCACGTGAAAAGATGCTCAACATCGCTAATTATCAGAGAAATACAAATAAAAACTACAATGAGGTATCACCTGACACCGATCAGAATGGCCATCATCAAAAAGTCTACAAATAGTAAGTGCTGGAGAGAGTATGGGAAAAAAGGAACCCTCCTACACTGTTGGTGGGAATGTAAATTGGTGTAACCACTATGGAAAACAGTATGGAGGTTCCTTAAAAAACTAAAAATAGAGCTACCATATGATCCTGCAATCCCACTCCTGGGCATGTATCCGGAGAAAACTCTATTCAAAAAGATACATGCACCCCAATGTTCACAGTAGCACTATTTACAAAAGTCAAGACATGGAAGCAACCTAAGTGTCCATCAACAGATGCACAGATAAAGATGTGGTACATATATGCAATGGAATACTACTCAGTCATAAAAAAAAGAATGAAATAATGCCATTTGCAGAAATATGGATGGACCTAGAAATTATCATATTAAGTGAAGTAAGTTAGCCAGAGAAAGACAAGAATCATATGATATCACTTATATGTGGAATCTAAAATATGATACAAATGAACTTATTTACAAAACAAACAGACTCACAGACGTAGAAAACAAACTTATGGTTACCAAAGCGGAAAGGGCAGAGGAGAGATATTGATAAATTAGCAGTTTGGGATTAGTAGTACAAACTACTCTATGTAAAATAGATAAACAGCAAGGTCCTACTGTATAGCACAGGGAACTATATTAAATATCTTGTAACAACCTATAATGGAAAAGAATATGAAAAAGAATATTTACGTATAACTGAATCACTTTGCTGTACATCAGAAACTAACACATTATAAATCAACTGTACTTCAATAAAAATAAATAAATAAATTTTTTTAAAAATTAAAAAAATTAAAAGCCAGCACACAAAATTGCATATATGTTATGGTTCCGGACATGTAAAGGGCAAAATAACCCTTAGGTAGGAAGAAAAAATATTAAAGAACACACCAAAATGTTAACAGGAGTGGCTGTGTTTAGATGGTAGAATCTCAGGTAACTGTTTCCTCCTTTCTCCTTTTGTAAATGTTCCAATTTTTCTCTAACAAACATGCTTATTTTTCAGGGCCAAAAAGTAATTTTTTAGAGACAAATGAATTCAGTTGGGCAGATACTGCCCCATCTAACTTACAAGGACCTTCTAATGAGTTCCCGCATATTAAGTTGTCTATCACGGCCTCTCTCCTGGAGAACCAAATGCCAAAAAGTAAGGGCAAGACACCTGGAGAAGCAAGGCATCCGCATTTGTCCTCTCACGAAGGCCCAAGCGCACAATCCAGGTGCGTTTTCACACTTGGACCGGGAAGGCACTTGTACAAAGCAGCCAGAGCACGTTGCTCAGGGGTCAACAATGGGGCATTTTATGACCTCAGACTTCTCACTAGAGAGATCAAGGTTGCCAGCATCGAGACAGCTTCATGGTACCTGCTGCAGTTCAAAGTCCGCAGCCTCTTTCCCTTTCCCACTGCTGGCTTGGGGGTGGGGGGGGGGGAGCTCTGAGTTCACTGCAGATGGTCAGGCAGGACCGAGGGGAAAAGGCAGGGTCACAGCTCAACCCCCGGAAGCTGGCTGGGGCCCACGGCCTCAGTCCTATGTACCCGTCAGGGTGGTACTAAGTAACTGTACCTCCTTTGGGGTGTGCAAGTGCAGAGAGAGTGGTAACCAATGGGCCTCCTCTAATCTTCAGCACACTGACCCTGGAGCGGCCACCTCATCTCTGTTTTCAGCTGAGAATCTTGCTGGAGACGAATCTCCACCCGCACTGGAGGGGCAGAGCTGGTCCCTGCCACTCCCCGCCCCCCAGCCCCCCCAGCCCCGGGATAAGCCAAGAGCTGCTTGGAATAGCCCAGTGCTTGGCCAAGCGGTGCAGAGGTTTCCATGGCCTAGGAGATCCCAGTGCATGTGCGGCATGTGAGAAAACCACTGCAAACATTCCTGGAGCCTTTCTTTGTCACTCCTCTCCTCTCCTCTTTTCTTTCTTAACCCTTTCAACAGAAGTGGAAATTCATGGTGAAACTCTCTCCAAAGACCAGTTTCTCTTTATAAGCAGGGCTGACTATGCCATCTTCAGCAATAGGGTTGGGGAGGGGGGAGCTAAGCCAGAAAATATTCAGCAATAGGGTTGGGGGAGCGGGGAGCTAAGCCAGAAAAGATGGGGCCTCAGGCCCCTGGGATGAATGGAAGGCAGTAAGAAGAATGCACAGGGACCCCTTAAAAGAGCAATAGTAGAGGTTCCAGCCTCTGGTTACAAAAAGATGCAAGGAAAGAACAAAGACAGGATTCATTCCCAGAATGAACAAGCGAGGCCTACGTAACAGCTACATCCTGCACAGACAAAGGCCAGCCCCAGGCCGTGAGTCGAGGAAACCAGTTAAGAGTTGTGAGTCAGACAATGTCGGAATGAGCTCTTCTTAAGAAAGGAAACGGGTTCTTTGTTGGGCAGGGGTTTTTAATTCCCATCTGGTTAACTGCTGTTCCTCTGTGGGTTCTCCAGGGACCCACAAAACACAGGCAGGAAGCAATTTTAAGTTTACCAGATTTGCTCTTTGAAGACTGAGCCCAGCTTCCAGACATAGATCCCATGCTGGGTTCTCAGGGGGACCATGTCCTCAGGACCTTTGCACAATCTGTTCCCTCTCCTTGAAAGTCCTTCCTCTAGATCTGCACTGTTCATGAGGATAGCTATTAACACACGAAGCTGTTTAAGTTATTAATATTAAATACAACTTAAAACTCAGTTCCTCAGTTGTACTAGCCACATTTCAAGCATTCAATAGCCACATGGGACGAGCAGGTACCACACTGGACGGTATGTAACATCGCCAGCACTCAGAAAGTTCTACAGGACAGCACTGCTTCAGATCTTCATGTGACTGGTCCCTTCTCAACCTCAGGTTCCTGTGCTACTGTCCCCTTCCCAAAGAGGCCACCTCAGACCTGGAAACCTAAAGGACATATGGTCACTCTGTCCCCTTATCCTACCTTTGTCAATATCTGAAATTATCTTGTTTATTTTGTGCTTTATTGCTTGTCCTTCCCCTGGAATATAAGCTCCATGAGAACAGGGAGCTTATCTGCCTCTTCTATTGCTGCCTGCCCAACGCCCGTACCTGGCACAAGCAGAAGCTCAGTAAATACTGCTGTATAAATGACCCACAGTAGGGTTTACCCCAACACTCAGGGGCCAGAGGACGCCAGCCATCCAACAAAGCTGCAGCTTACCTTCCCATGGGCCAAGATAATGTCCAAGCATGGGCCCATAAGAGCACCTGGGGAGACTGAGTGTTGCAGGGTGCCCAGGTAGTAGCAGAGAAGCCAAAACCCAACCTTGTCCTGATTCTCCTCCAAGAACACTGGTTACCTTGTGTCGCCGCTATCGACCCGTCAACAGTGCTGTGCCCAACACACTTGCACTGCCTTCCTTCTCTGCTTTTGTAAAAGATCAAAATAACCTCTAACATAGTATTAGATACTCCCCAACACGTGATCACTTTTCCTCCACATGTACATACAAAAGCAAGTAATAGAACGAGATTTATCCTAAGTTTAAGGAGTTGGTATTTTAAGACTCTGCATACTCTATGAGTGCTTTCTGATGTCTCCTCCGGGAGAAGAGAAGAAGGAAAGGGAGGAGGAGGAGAGGGAGGAGAAGAGGGAGAAGGAGAGGGAAGAGGAGGAGAGGGAGGCGGGGGGGAGAGGAGGAGGGGGAGGTAGAGGGTCCAGTCTACTACAATTGTGTTTTACTATTTACATCAATTAAAATTTAAATGGCAAGAGTATTACATTCAGCAAAACATGATCCCCATGGCCAAACGCCAGAGGAGTATAAAGATATAAAAGTTGGACAACATACCATGTGTCACACGTTACTGAATTTTCACAACAAGTTGAGTACAGAAGTCGCCCTTGTTTGGGATCAAAAAACTCAGCAAGACAATCAGAGGAGCAGGACATGGAAAAAGAGCAAGTGCAATGAAAGAAGAGTAACGAGCAAACAGAAAACAAAAAGAAAAGCAAGCGGAATCTGTGCTCAGAATCAAACTAGGAAGGAATTCCCGTAGTCAAGGAAGTTGGGGGCTGGAAACTAACAGCCTGATGACTGCTTGCCAAGAAAGAGAGGGGCAGCTTGGTGAAGCTTTCGAGTGTATCCTCTAATTCTTGCTGAAGAAACAAATCTGATTTTAAGCTGGTTTCTCCTTAAAGGCACATGTGGCATTTGTCTACTGAAGTTCTACCTGCTCTCTTAGTGGCATTAATTAAAAAGTGCATCAAACTCATCTGTGTAGAACAATGCAGAACAGTGATTTTTGAGCGAGCTGGTGAAGAGAACACATCTTTCACTCCAGCCATGTTTTATTAATCAAATTCCAATATCCATTCTAAGATGATTTCCAGGAAATTGAGTCTATTCTGACGCATAAATCATGAATTAATTTTTGTTTCTTTGCGTGAAGCTTGGTGATAGGCAGCAAGATTGGTTTCCAGCTTTCTCCACTTTGTCTTTTGCTAAGTCTTAAAAAGAGAAGCACAGTCACCTTTATACTTGACCAAAGGATGGGCCTCCTCCAGGTGGAAAGGTCACACTCACAGATATGAACCCAGATTGGGGAGGGGTGCTCACTGAAGTGTGGGGAAGGAAAAGAACCCCAGCAACCAGACCAGCCAAATCAAACCTCATGAGCAATGGGATGACAAACATCACAGATGGCTCTCACAGTCAGCCTCAGGGCCCCCCCCCCCCAAATCTCAGTTTCTTTCTTAGGTGACCATTCTTACTTAATTCTTTGCAAGATTTTAAGCATCCTGGGGGCAAGGATACCACAATACCCAGCATGATGCTTTCCAGACAGTAGAAGTCCGTTAAATGTTTTATGAATCAACAAATGACTTACAAGCTTTTCCTCATGTTGACTGTCATTTCAGAGGCTTCCATCCAAATCTGGGATTGGAGGACCAAGGGGTCAAAAATTCATTCTTGACATTTGGGATTTAAAGTTTTGAAAGCTTGATCCAAGACCAACTGGCCAAAGCGTGATGCCGAGGGTTGGCCAAAGATTGGACTCACAAACCTGGCCCAGGCATATCTACTTGTCCACGGCCAGAGTCAGGAGTCCACCTTCACCGTCACAGACACACGTTGCAGTGCTAAGGCATCAGGCCATGAGAGAGGAGGCTGCTGACTAATGCTGTCTCTACCATCTGAATCAAAGCCAGCTGCCCTCACAGCTGCCCCGGATTTGAAAAAGCTGGACCTTGGCCATTACAGGGCAGCTCAGGACCAGGCTGAGGTGTCAGGGAAACCAGCTAAGAGTGGTGTTCCTTTGGTGGTTATTTTTTCAAGGCAAGGATGCAACTTATTAGCCAACCAACTGAAGTTACCCCTTGAGGAAAGAACAAGTGGTGTCAAGCAAGATGAGCTCTTCAATTTCATAATGTCACTGGAACAATCCATCAAAGTCTCACACCTTTTTTCCCCAAAACTCTACACCAGATCAGTCTTCCACAGGATGACTACTAATCTCTTAACACACACACACACACACACACACACACACAAAACTTGTGGGTGCACATCCCCTTGATCTTTTTGCACTATAAATTTCCTAAAGGTAAATATAGTGCATAATTGTACACAATAAACATGGAACAGCTGTTTCCCATAGGGCAGGTTAGGTAGGGGGTTATTCAGATAAATCCTCTGGCTGAAAAAAACTCTGGATAATCACCTTTAAGCACTCAGGAGTTGAAAAGATAGTGCAGCCCTACCAGGCCAATTTGGGGGGGGAAGCTTGAACTCGAAGAAACTAGAGAACTATTTGAGTGCCCAAGTTGCTTTCACCTTGAAAACACTGGAGGGGTAAGGGCGACAGGCAACCAGGCAAAGAGCACATTCAATGGAAAGACTTATAGGATACTTTTTCCTGCATGAAGCAGGGTCCCAGAGTACACTCTCAGAATTAGGGTAAACCTGAACTAATGTGTTACTTCCTATTCCTCCCCAACCCCACAGGCCAAGAGAAGGTTGCTCTGTACTTAAGTAGAGCAGGAGAAGGAAAAGGAAGGGGGATAAAATAATCTTGAGAAGATGTGACCATAGACCTGTCCTCACGCACATATCGCCCCAGGAATGTACAGCATAGATGGGCAATGAATTTGGTTTGATGTGGTCCCCAACTTGTAGTGCCCCTAAAAGCCAGCCATAAGGAGGAAAGTACACTTATTCCAAGCCTCAGAAAATCTCCACAAATAATGTTTTAAGGGCAATGACTAGCAAAACAGTTAATGATAATCGGATGCATAGGGAAATAAGGCAACATGAGTGAGAACCAGTATAAACAGCTGAAAGCAGAAACACACCTGGACAGGCTTCAGATACAGACTTATTAAGTTTAAACATGCTTACCACATGAAAAAAAGGAAACAACAAGTTTGCAAATATCTGCAGGGAAAAAAGCTGTAGAAGATGACTTAGCAGATCTGGAAGAGGATCAAACAAAACTTCTGGAAAGGAAAAATACAGTAACAAATTAAAATTTCTATAGAAGCGTTTGGCAGCAAATTAAAAACAACAGAAGAGAGAATTATAAACCAGAGGTTAGATCAGAGGAAAATGTCCAGAATATAGCAGAGAAGAGTAAAAGTATGGAAAACAGAGAAGAGTGAGTTTACAACATGAAGGATACAGTAAAAAGGTCCAACATACATTTCACTGGAGTCCCAGAAGAGGAAGAGAGTGAGGTCGGGCTGAGATAATTCTGAGGAGATAACAGCTAAGGATTTTCCTGAACTATTGAAAGACACCACGGATTCAAAAGACCCACGGACTCCCAGACAGAATAAATACAAAGAAATGTATACCTAGACGCATCATGGCGATCAGTAGTCACAGCTATCAAAACCAAGATTAAAATATAGATTACCTTAAAACAAATGATGGTTAGACTGAGAGATGATGTCTCAACATCAAAAATGGAAGCCAGCAAGAATATACAATGGAGAAAAGACAGTCTCTTCAATAAGTGGTGCTAGGAAAACAGGACAGCTACATGTAAAAGAATGAAATTAGAACATTCTCTAACACCGTATACAAAAATAAACTCGAGATGGATTAAAGGCCTAAATGTAAGATGGATACTATAAAACTCCTAGAGGAAAACATAGGCAGAACAGTCTTTAACATAAATTGAAGCAATATTTTTTTGGATCTGTCTCCTAGAATAATGGAAATAAAAACAAAAATCAACAAATGGAACCTAATTAAACTTAAAAGCTTTTGCACAGCAAAGGAAATGATAAGTGAAACGAAAAGACAACTTACAGAATGGGAGAAAATATTTGCAAATGATGCTACCAACAAGGACTTCATTTCCAAAATATACAAACAGCTCATACAGCGTAATACAAAAAAAAAAAACCCAATCAAAAAATGGGCAAAAGACCTAAATAGACATTTCTCCAAAGAAGACAAACAGATGGTCAATGGACACTAGAAAAGATGCTCAACGTCACTAATTATTAGAGAAATGCAAATCAAAACTACAATGAGGTATCACCTCACACCGGTCAGAATGGCCATCATCAAAAAGTCTACAAATAATAAATGCTGGAGAGGGTATGGATAAAAAGGAACCCTCCTACACTGTTGGTGGGAATGTAAATTGGTGTAGTCACTATGGAAAACAGTATGGAGGTTCCTTACAAAACTAAAAATAGAGCTACCATACGATCCTGCAATCCCACTCCTGGGCATATATCTGGAGAAAACTCTAATTTGAAAAGATATATGCACCCCAGTGTTCATATCACCACTATTTATAATAGCCAAGACATGGAAGCAACCTAAATGTCCATCAACAGATGCATGGATAAAGATGTGGTACATATATGCAATGGAATACTACTCAGTCATAAAAAAAGAATGAAATAATGCCATATGCAGAAATATGGATGGACCTAGAAATGATCATATTAAGTGAAGTAAGTCAGCCAGAGAAAGACAAAAATCATATGATATCACTTATATGTGGAATCTTAAAAAATGACATAAATGAACTTATTTGCAAAATAGAAATAGACTCACAGACATAGAAAACAAACTTATGGTTACCAAAGGGGAAAGGGGGAGGTAAATTAGGAGTTTGGGATTAACATATATACATTACTATATTAAAAACAGGTAAACAACAAGGGCCTAGTGTATAGCACAGGGGACTATATTCAACCTCTTGTAATAACCTATAATGGAAAAGAACTTGAGAAAGAACTGAATCACTTTGCTGTACACCTGAAATTAACACAACATTGTAAACTAACTATACTTCAATTTTTTTTAATGGTTAAAAAAAGTGGAAGCCAGAAGACAGTTGAATCATATCTTTAATGTAGAAAATAATTATCAACCTATAGTTTTATACAGTCCTGTGCAAAGATGAATAATGGCCTGCAAAGATGGTGAGGTCATAGTCCCTGGAACCTGTTGCCTTATATGGCAAAAAAGACTTTGCAGATATGATTAAGTTAAGCATCTCCAGATGGGTGGATTATCCTGGATTATCTGGGAAGGCCCTCAATGCAATCACAGGTGTCACTACAAGAGAGAGGCAGGGGGAGACTCAACACAGAGAAGGTGATGTGAAAGAAGGTGGAGATGTGAAGATGCTACAATGCTCGCATTGAAGATTCGGGAGGGAGTCATGAACCAAAGTATGCAAGGAATGCAGCTCTAGAAGCTGGAAAAGGCAAGGAAACAGATTCTCCCCTAGAGCCTCTGGAAGAAGCACAGCTCTGCTAACACCTAGACTTTAGCCCAGCGACATGGGGTTCGGGTGTCTGGCCTCCAGAACTATACAAGAATAAACTCTTATTGTTTTAAGTCACCAAGTTTGCACAGCAGCCATAGGAAACTAATATAACTGCCAAGACTACCCTTCCACAGTGAAGGTGAAATTCAGGAGTTTTCAGGCATATAAGACCTGAGAGAGTTCATTACCAGCAGAAGAAATTCTAAAGGTTGTACATCAGGCAGATGGAAGACTGGAAACGCAAAAAGGAATGAAAAGCAAAGACAGTAACAAATGCATGAATAAATCTAATTGAACGCTGACTGTGTAGAACAATTTGTTTTGCAATGTTCTTAAAAATGCACAGGATTAAAACACACAGCAATGAGAGAAAATAAGTGAGAAGGGGGTAAATGTTTTAGAGTGTTCCAAGGACCTGGTATTACCCAATGGGAAATGAAAGTTTTGATCAACTTTAAACTCCAAGTACAAATATTGTAATTTTTAGAATACAAAGAGCATATAACTTTCAAAGCAGTAGAGGGAAACACGGGCGGTAAAACTATAGAGAAAAGTAGGAATTTACCATAAAAGCATAAGTGAGGGAGGAGGCTGGGATGGGTCAGGGCCCCTCAGAGACTCCGGGAGACAGCAGCATCCCGTTCATCGACCTGGTGATAGTTACACAGGTGTTTAATTTATTTGTCGAATTCTGCATATATGTTTTAATTATTTTTTTGGTATATACACAATATTTTACAATGGAAAATAACTGCAAACAACAATCACAGATGTATCCCTTTCAACTATACTCTATGTCCAGACTCTTCTATCCCAGCTCAGTGTTTAGCAAGTCAAAAATCCATAGGTGACTTCTCCAGAGACCATCTCATCCAGCCTCCTGTCTATAGACAAGTATACTCTTATTTTACCTAGGTTATAGGTGAGCAACTGAAGTCTAATGAAGTTGAACGATTTGTCCAAGGCAAATGAAAAAAAAAGTGATTTTATCCGGACAGTTAACCGAGAATAACTTTTACGTCTGCTTTTCAAAAACAAGCAGATTCTATTTTTCACTTGCCTCCCCCCAGACACACACTCCATTTGTCACAAACACATCTGAAGATTTCCCAGGGTTGTATCTGTTGCACTGAGAGAGCCCCAGAACTGAGTCTGCATCCTCTTGCCTCTAACTATTCTGCATATTTAAGAAAGACATGCTAGTGGTCAGAAATGTGAGAGCGCTTGTAATTAACAGTGCTTTTGCAAGACTCTCCCTTAATATTGATGCAACAGTGCAAGACCAGGGATTAAAAAAACAGGACACATAATCAAGCCTGGACTTGAGGTGGATTCCCAGTGAGATGCTCGCCAAAACCAACACTGCTAAAACCGCAAGTCATGCATCAAACCGAAGGAAAACAGCACCATAGTAGGAGGAAGCTGCCACTGCCCCAGAACAAGGCATTCACTCAGGGAGGAAGTATCACACAGCCCTGGGAGGTGGGTGGGGAGAGGTGGGCAGGGAGGGTGGTGGAGAAGGAGAAGCACAAATAGTAGCAGTGGCTTAAGAAATAAATCCGGGGACTGCCCTGGTGGCGCAGTGGTTAGGAATCCACCTGCCAATGCAGGGGACATGGGTTCGAGCCCTGGTCCAGGAAGATCCCACATGCCACAGAGCAACTAAACCCGTGAGCCACAACTACTTAGCCTGTGCTCTAGAGCCCGCGAGCCACAACTACTGAGCCCGTGTGCCACAACTACTGAATCCCGCGCGCCTAGAGCCCACGCTCTTCAGTGAACTCACTCAAATAAGGCCGCTCTCCTCACTGATGTCAACAAGCTAGTGATGAAGCTTAAAAGCTACAAAGTCAAATCACAGCCAGTACTTTGGGAACCATGGGTTTCAAAACGCATGGCCATTTTCACTCCAATCGTTCAGGTCACAGAAAGCCACAGTGGATTTGTTTTAGGGCATCTCTAGAGCCTACCCTACAAAACACTGTTGTGACGACAGAATGAAGCCTCTGAAGGATTTCTCAAACCACCTCGCAAGGAAAGAACCTCGAAGATGCAAAGAGGAGATGGCTAAATGAAGTAAAGAGTGTAAGAAACAGAGGAGAGAGGAAAAGATAGGAGTTAGGCTGTGGTAGAAAATGAATTTCTTTAGTACTTGCAGCGGAAAGATCAAGAGGAATGTAGGGAGAATGTGTGCCTACACTCCCAATCCGATCCTGCTACAACCAGCTCTCCATTTAGATCAACCGAGTCTCTTAAAATTCATTCCTGTTGCAAAGAGGGGCCATTAGAGGATGCCCTGCCTTTCCACTCTGATTTTCTTGTCATTAAGCACCCAGACCGGTTTTACAAGGACATCATGTGAAGTCTGAAGAATGTGTCCACACACGGAAATTATTTAAGATGACTGAGATCTTGGTTACACTCCCTGCAGGGATTGAGAGCAGCGATAACTGTAATTATAAATACTCAGCCCGTGAAAAACTGTTCCCCATCCCGTCCCCCGCCCCCCCGCCTTCTTCTTGTTTGCAAAGCCCTCTCTCTCTTTGCAGGTAAAAAGGAAATGATCCCCTCCATCACTCTGGTCTCATTTGGTCAGCTCCATTTCACAGGTGAGAAAACTGAGGCTGACAGGCCAGCAGATCCATAGGTGAGAGCTAGGATTCCAAGACTCCTGTTTCTAAATGACCAGCCCACAGACAACCACCTTGATCAAAGCACTGGTACCTCCTTGGAGACCCCTGACATTCTTTCTTGCTCCACCCCACCATACCCGGGTGAATTTCTTGGTTCTTTTTCAGGCTCTGACTCCAGAGCAATAATGGAGACCAATTAAGCTGAGACATCCATGTCAGCAGCATGCCGCTCCGATTCAGTCCCAGCTAATTAAGAATCTCTGCCACTTGATAGGGAACACACTTATCACTACAGGGCACCCAGATCCACCCTGTCGAGGAAACCAGCAAGGTCAAGGGTTTAACAGAAATCAGGCGGGGCCCATGAATTAAGAGGTCAGGCAAACAGGAACTGAATGCGGTGATAATCACCTCCCTGAGCTCATACAGAACTTATGCTTGTGAAAATGCTCTTCCCTGTGCATTCTTCCTTTTCTGCTCCTCCAGCAGTTGTAACCTCTCCCAAGAAAAGAAGAAAAAATGTTAGAGCTGGTAAGGGAGAGGACATGAGCAGACTTTTGTTTTCCAGAGTGAAAAGCCCTGGAGACAGAAGGTCTTACCCATGGACACAGCTTGCTGATGGCAGTGCCAGGATCAGAGTCAGACTTTTGGGTCCAGGCAACTTCCCTAATACAACTGTACCTTCCACACTGCTTGCTGATTTGGGTTGGGAGTTGCTATGTGTTTTCTTGGAAACAATTTTAAATACAAAAATACTTATAAATAGGTGGATAGGGAGGGTGAACTGGAAGACGGCAGTCAAAAGGTACAAACTTCCAGTTATACGGTAAGTAAGTACTAGGGATGTAACGTACAACTCTGCTGTATGTTATATACGAAAGTCGTTAGAGTAAATCACAAGCAGAAGCTTTTTTTCTATTTCTTTTATTTTGCACCTATTTGAGACAATAGATGCTTACTAAACTTACTGTGACAATCATTTCACAATGCATGTAAGTCAAATCATTAGGCTGTACACCTTAAACTTAAACTTATACAGCGCGGTATGTCAATTTATCTCAATAAAACTGAAAGAAAAAATAAAATTTTAAAACTTTATAAAAAATATTTATAAATATAATAAGCTTTATGTTCCCACCATCCAAAAGTAACCAATGTTATCATTTCCTCGCTTTTAACATTATGGATAAAGTTGAGTTCCCTGTCTCATCCTCCCCCCTCCCTCACTGTCCAGAGACAACATCTGTGTATATACTTCTAAGCCATATCCTTATACTACACATCAGTAAATAATAATACTTTAACATAGTCAAATTTATCAACCTTTTTACTTCTGAGTTGTGTGTTTTGGGTCTTTTCTAAGAAATTCTTTTTAACCCCTGAGGTCATAAAGAAATTCCCCTGGGGTTATCTTCTAACAATGACTTTTAAAGTTTTAATTTTCACATTTAGGCTTGGCTAAAATTTATCTTTGTACATGTTGTGTGATAAGGATCTAATATTCTTCTATAGAAAGCCAGTTATCTCAGCATGAGTCACTGAAGGACGCAGACTTTCCCACTGATTTATAATGCACTGCTACCCCACGCCAAGTTACAGGGATCCTTAGGTCTGGTTTTTTGCTCTCTAATCTGTTTTATTCATCTCCTTGTTCCTTTTTTTCCCAAAAAAATCAGACCTATTTATGTACCTTACTTTTCCAAAAAAATTTTAGAATTGGTTTTTGTAGTACTAAGAGAAATTCTGTTGGGATTTTTATTAGAATTGTCTTAAATGAGATGCTTTTATGCTAATAAGTTGTCCTGTCTATGAACATATCATTGTTCATTTATTTTATACTCTAATAATGTTTTATAATTTCTCCACTAAAGCCTTATACATGTTTTATTTAATTGATTCCTAGGCACCATACAGTTTACTTGTTATTATGAATAATATCTTTTTTCCTACAGCATTTCCTATAGGTTATTGCTATACTGAAATGCTATTGCTGTTTGTATGTTGATACTGTACTCTGAAACTATGTTTACGTCTTTTGTTATATATAATGTTTTCAAAATTCTTGAATTTTGAAGGTAAGAAATCATGTAATCTTCACATAACAAAAACTTTGTCTCTTATTTTCCATCCTTATGCTTCATTTACCTTTCTCGTCTTGTTGCATTGGCTAGGTCCTCCAGCACAATGCTGAACAGTGGTGATATCTAGTATCCTTATCTTTGACTTTAGTTGGGAAGGTAACTAAGGTTACCCTAGTAAGCATGATGTTGGCCATAGGATGGCAGTTGCCTTTTTTATGTTCTCAGATGGCATCTTCTCAACTAGTAAGCTCCTTCAGAGCAAGGCCTAAATCGCATACATCTTTCCACCCATTATAGCACAGTGCTTGTCACAGAGTAAGTGCACAGTAAATGTTTGCTGTTGTCTATATGCTTTTAAACTCTATTAATTGGTGTTTATTTTGACACTTCCTGCTTCTCTAACCCTAGTGAATGTGGTAGACACTGCAGCAACATTTGGCTAGATGGTTATACGATGAGTGTTCTTCGTGTGTGTGTGTGTGTGTGTGTGTACTTAACTTTATGAAGATGATAGCTTTAGTAGTGAGGCTCTGAGTGTTCATGAAGAAAACAAAGGATTCTGGTTTTTAAAAAGTGAATTCTTCCAAGGATTTGGGATTTGATTACCCTCTGGAGACTGTTTATCTGCTCGTTCCTTGTTCATCCCATACAAGACAGGATTAATTGAAGAGACTAACTGTCCCCTGAATGGGTCACTGACTTTTTCGGATACACAAGGACCTATTCCTTTGTGTAGAGCAGCAACTCCACAGGCAGGAGGGAGCTGCCCTCACGGTTCAGTTGGAGTGATGCCACACACCTCTGGCTTCTCAGCAAAAATGCAATTCCTGGGAATGTGGCCAGCATAGTCCCCCTGAGGCTATGCACACAAAACCACCAGGAACTCCATTCAGTCCTGACGAGAAAATGCCTATGGTGAGGAAGAGAGAAACAGAACTGCAGTCTGTGCTTCCTTCTCACGCTCAAGTTCCTGCTCCCTTTGCCCCCGGCTGAGCCACTGGCTGCATCCCCGAGTCATTTCCCCAGCGATAAGCTCATTTGCCTGACATACATGGAGGAACGTGAATGTCGGGAGATGAGATGACTATCACCGCCAGCCCAAACTCTCCTTAGCCTTGTCCAAGCAAACAGCTGGAAAGGGAAAACGGGAGTGACGCTGCACATCCGGGGCAAAGTGAGAAAGGCTGAAGGCAGTGACCCGCTCCGCGGCAGCAGGGTGCGAAGGCGGGAGCAGGCACAGGTGGTGAACAGAGGACCGTGCTCCTCTGCAGGCAGGGAGCCTGGGCTCAGGTCTTGGCCTGACCACTTACTTGTCATATCACCATAGGCAAACTTTCAGTCTCTAAGTACCTCATCCGTAAAACGGGGACAGGCACTATGGTCCCAAGTTCAACTGCAGCATGGGCCAGGGTTGAAGGACAGTCTGCTTAGTCCCTGAAACATCCGAAGCCCCTGAAGGAAGCTTGCACTGAGGCTAGAGATTGAAAACAGATTGAAAATCCCTGAATGGTTGGCTTGAGGGACCAGGGCAAGCTGAGAAGACTGGGGATAAGTTATTAGCTGGGCTCCGCCAGAAAGACCCATAAAGCCTTCCCTCACAGTGTCATGAAAACTCCTTTATTACTTAGCAACCTGTCTCAGGATACGTCCGGCTCAATGTGGAACAAAGCAGAAATGAGAGAAGCTGAACAGGATGGCTGGGCCGCAGGGCCTCCTACAGGATCCCCTTGGGCCCACCTTCACCTCCTTACCTCCCTCAGACCCCAGAGCCACGCAGAGGCCAAATCCTTTTGAATCCACCTCCACTACAAATGGCTAATTCACCTGTTCCTCGCTGTTCCCACTGCCAATTCACCGTTCGGTATTCTTGCCTGAATGATTCTAATACCCCTTCCCATCACTCCCAGCCCCACACGGAGCTCCATAATGCCGCCATGCTGTCCTCCTAAAGAGCAGGGTGGAGCACGTCACTCCTCTGCTCAAAACCTTCAATGGCTCCTACTTGACACTGAATGAATCCAGACATTCCAGAAAGGCATTCAGCTCTGAGCTGGGTTCATCTCCCACCTTGTTTCCCTATAGGCCTCATGCGTCAGCCACCCAGGCCGTCAGCAGTTACCCAAACACACCTATACCTTTCACCCCTGAACTTGAGTGCTCTTTCCTGTATCACTAGTGTCACCACTTAGTGACAGAATGAACCAGACACACGCCTCTCTTCTCCAGCAGACAAGCACCCTTAAGGGCATGAACTATGTTTCATTCTTCTAGTCATACCCCACAGTGCCCTTTACATGGTGACCTTTCAGGAAGTAAAACTAAGGTTAAACAACATGGATGACCTTTGAACACACTATGCAGAGTGAAAGAAGCCAGACACAAAAGGCCACATACAGTATATGATCCCATATATGAAATATCCACAGTAGGCAAATCCATAGGGACAGAAATCAGATCAGTCGTTATTGGGGCTGAGGCAGGAGGGAGTGATTGTTAAATGGGTGCAGGGTCGCCTTTGTGGGTGATGAAAAGGTTCTGGAACTAGACAGTAGTGATGTTACACAACATTATAACACTGAAATGTATACCTTAAAATGGTTAAAATAGTAAATGTATGCTACGGATATTTTACCACACACACAAAACTGAGTCTGAAAGATGAAAACTCTAAAGATACGTGCACCCCAATGTTCAGAGCAACACTATTGACAATAGCCAAGATATGGAAGCAACCTAAGTGCCAATCAACAGATGGATGGATAAGGAAGATGTGGTATATATACACAATGGAATATTACTCAGCCATAAAAAAGAATGAAATTTTGCCATTTGCAGCAACATGGATGGACCTAGAGATCATCATACTAAGTGAAGTAAGTCAGAGAAAGACAAATATTATATGATATCACTTATATGTGGAATCTAAAAAATAATACAATGAATTTATTTACAAAATAGAAACAGACTCACAGATAAAGAAAACAAACTTATGGTTACCAAAGGGGAAAGCCAGTGGAGAGGGGTGGTAAATTAGGAGTATGGAATGAACAGATACACACTATTATATATAAAACAGATAAACAACAAGGATTTATGGTATAACACAAGGAACAATATTCAATATCTTGTAATAACCTACGATGGAATAGAATTGGAAAAAAATATATATATATATATACACATAACTGAATCACTTTGCTATACACCTGAAACTAACACAATATTGTAAGTCGACTATACTTCAATTTTTAAAAACTGAGGCTGAAAAGATATAAATTATTCTGAGGGCACAGAGCCAGTGAATATGACTGTAAGAGTTGATTTTAAGAGCCTAGTTTTTCACTGCAATTTTAAGAGTCAACAGAGGGCTATCCCCCTACATCTCCACATCCTGCCCAAATCCAGGGCATTCTCTCTGACGCCCCCTCTGAGTGATCCAGGCCTCAGGAGCCTTTGTTTCCAGAATCGCCCATGGTACACAGCTCAGCACAAAGGCATCACTGCTCCGTGTTACTCTCTGGCGGCTTCATGCACACTGGTCTGGGTCTCCACAGCTAAACCCTGAGGTCTTTGAGGGCAGGACCCGCGGCACAGCCTTCCCACCCAGCTTACTGACCTCACTGGTGTGGCGGATACTGACAAGCATGCTGGGCACTGTTATATTTTTTCAAGGTTTTGACTTGCATTTGAACGGAAAAGTTCCCATGCTCTTTGGTCAGCAAAACATCACAGTCTCCTTTTGCCAGTGAGTCAATCTCAGGAAATACCTTTTTGCCACAGATCTACTAAGCCAATTGCTACCTATTGTTTTCTCATTGGTGGGAAAAACAAAAGTTAACACCACTTTCTCCACTTATTCATAAGAGAAAGTTTCATTTCTCTACTTCAAACACTGGGTGAACATCATAGGTTGCATTTTTGTAGAGCAAGCCAATAAATAAAAACATGTAAAATAATGGCTTAGAGTTTAAACATGGAAACTTCAAAACAAGTTTTATTACTTCACTTGAAAAAGTTTTTTCTCGTTTTACTCTATTTAGGAATTGGCAAGGAAAACCTAGGTTAAAGTTTAAGGCTCGCATGTTAGCCTCGGATCCGTCTCTTATGACCTAGGGCAAGTCCCTCACCCATCACAGTTAGTTTTCCTATCCACAAAACGGGACTAAAAGTGCCTTCCTATGAGCCTTGGAGGAGTGTTGTAAGACACTATTAATACTCCAAATGGGAAAGTGCTTAATAAAAGGCAGAGCCCTGAATGTAGGAGGCACCCGGAACAGGACCTCAGTCCAGAGGGGAAGAAGGAAGGTGAAAGCACCTCCACGTCCTTGGCTCTCGCCCCTGTGCACAGCTGGTCAGCTGGTCTAGCAGGTGCTCTGCGGAAATGGCCAGTGGATCTGAGGGGGGAGGAGAGGATGCTACTCTGGCAGAACAAGCAAAAAAAGTTTTTTTAAATCGAGGCTCAACTCTCTTCTCTCAAACAATAATGCAAATACGAGTAAAACACAAGCAGGTGGGGGTTATTTATAGAGAGGATTTTTTTTCTCACTTTCTATTCTGAAATAATTATAGGCTTACAAGAAGTTGCAAAAATAGCACAGAGAGGTCTCTGTCCCCATTACTCAGCTTCCCCCAGTGGTAACATCTTATGTAACTGTATTACATTATCAAAGCCAGGACCTGACCTTGGCTCAATACGATGAACTAGACTACAGATCTCAATCAGATGTCATCAGTTTTTGCTCACACTGTCGCTTTTTTTTTTAATAGATCTTTACTGGAGTATAATTGCTTCACAATACTGCGTTAGTTTCTGTTGCACAACAAAGCAAATCAGCCATATGCATACTCACGTCCCCATATCCCCTCCCTCTTGAGCCTCCCTCCCATCCTCCCTATCCCACCCTTCTAGGTCATCGCAAAGCACCGAGCCGATCTCCCTGTGCTATGCTGCTGCTTCCCACCAGCCAACTATTTTACATTCGGTAGTGTATATATGTTGATGCTACTCTTACTTCACCCCAGCTTCGCCCTCCCACCCCAAGTTCTCAAGTCCATTCTCTATGTCTACCTCATTTATTCCTGCCCTGCAACTAGGTTCATCAGTGCCATTTTTTTTTTTTTTTTTAGATTCCATATATATGTGTTCGCATACGGTATTTGTTTTTCTCTTTCTGACTTACTTCACTCTGTATGACAGACTCTAGGTCCATCCACCTCACTACAAATAAGTTTACAAACAGCTATAATGGTACAGGATAGAGAAAACACTGCTATAGAATAATTTGCAGTAATTATTGTAATGAAATTACTGTAATGAAATCAATAAATGTAATTTTGATGGGTAGCTCATGAGTACGCAATTACAAACAATATTCCTTCGTGTTGTGCCCATTGTGATGGGATGATATTTGAAGCATCTTATTTGCTTATATTTACAGAATCTCCCATCCTAGGAGGTAAAGAGGCTTCACTGATCTTTGTTCCCTCAACAGTTCTGTAAGAATAAGGAAGAGCTGGTGTTTCCTTTTCCAAAGGGGTAGCCAACGCCTATTAGGGTCCTCATTCCAGGTCCCCTCTGCAATCAGCACCACCCAGCCCTGATCCACCCAGCCCAATTACAGGAGTCCTCAGCTTTAAGGGCATGTCCAGGTGGAATTTGGTGCTGACCTTGAAAACTCCAGGTTGATTTAGCAATGCCGCCATCTGGTGGTCAAAGAACTAAGAAAATCGGTGATAATGGGTAGCTCTTTGTAGACTTTGAGTTACCTACTCACTTTTTAAATCTACTCCAGAAAGCTCTAATTAAGGCACGGAATATTCTAATAAGGAATGTTTTGTAATGAGAAATACCTACTCTGCTGTAGATTAAATATGGCCACAAATTCTTTGAAGCCCTTTCCATGAAGAGGTGGCATCTGTCTCTTGACTCTGGGCTTGGCTGGTGACTTGCTATGGAACAGGATGCACAGGAAGTGACGCTGCTTGACTTCCAAGCCGCTGCTTCAAGAGGCGTCAGAGCTTCCCACCTCCTTCTCTTGGAACACTGCCACTTTTTGAACAAGCCCAGGCTAGCTTCCTTAAGGATGGGACTCCACGCGGGGAGAGAGAGAGAGGAACGGCTATCTCAATCATTTCTTCTAAGGTCCCAGACATGTGAATGAGGCCATCCAAGACCAGGCAGCTCCAGCCGAACCACTACCAAGTGTAGTGATGAATAAGCGCAGGCAAGACCAGCTGAAGCCAACGCAATCATGAGAAATAGTAAATTGTTGTTCTAAGCCACTAAATTCTGGGGTGGCTTGTAAAAGAGCAGTAGATAACTAACACACACTCTCAAATTTATGTTTTAAAAATATGTATTCTGAACTATAAGCTTAAGATTTCTTATTACTATTTTAAACTGGGGGAGGGAGCATACATCAGTATTTTCACATGATGAATCTTGACTCGCACAAATTTTGAATGTTGTATACTTTGATTTTCTTATGCATTTTTCAGACCCTGCCATGTGTTATCATTCATTCACTCATCAAATATTAACTGAGCATGTCACAAGTAATAGCTACAGGGGAGGCATGAAAGACTTGGCATTGAATTAGACATGATGCCTACCCTTAAGGTCACGGCTATTGGAGAACACACATATACAAATGCATCATAACATTGTGGTATGTGTTAGGTTAGAACAGAGGAGCAACTACCCAAACAGGGGTAGGGAGGGGGTGGTTGGATGGATATATTAGTCAAAACCCAATTAGGAAAAGAGAAACCACTCCAAGTATTTAGAACAAAGAGGATTTAATCCAGGGAATTTGTTATACAGGTGAGAAGGCAAACAAAAGATGGTGGGACAGGAAGAGGTGGGTAGAGCCCTGGAAGATAGTCAGTTACTGCCAAAGATGCCACCAGCCATAGTGAAGGAAAGGCAGAAATGCCTGGGTATCTCCCCTTCTCCACCCTCCAATCTCCCACCAGTGCCTGTCACTGGTCAAACCCAGCAGGAGCCAAGGAGATGCTACCCGCAGGGATCACCGTCCTGCGATGTGGAACACAGCACTGGAAGAACAAGGGAAGAATGCCAGCAAACAGGCTTAGGATTTGCCACGTGAGGTGCTGTGGGCTAGAAAGGCTTTACAACTGAGGAGATGATCAGATTATTTCATGCCATCCATCCATTTCTCTACCTGCCTCTCCCCCACCCTCGGAGCAGCATCACGGTCTCTGATGATCTTTCATCCTGGTGCAATTCTAGCTCTGCCATGAAAGATGGTCAAAGGCCACCACAGTAGAGATGACACGATTCCTTTTGTGTCTACATGGGCCCTTTTCAAAGGAAAATCTCAATGAACATTTGAATAACAAGCATTAAACTATGTGGGATAAAGGACAGAGTACTTGGCTGAGTCAAGGTCTCAGCCAGAAGAGAAACCTTGGGGAAACATGGGCAGCTCCCTGAACGATGGCAGGCTGGGCTAAGAAGGGTTAAGGGCTCTTTTGGGTCTCACGGTCTTAGACAAACCTGGAAGAGAACCCTGAGCACCTCCACAGCCCATGCAACTTGTGAGATCTGGGAGACACTGTGGCTTGATGGTGGACAGCGGCTACCGGGGCTGTGGGTTCAAATCCTAGCTCTGCCGCTCACTAACCATGACCTGCAGCAAGTTGTTCTCTCTCATAGCCTTTGTTTTCTTGTCTGTAAAATGGGGCAATAATTCCTGACTTACAGGGTGTTGTGAGGATGAAGTTAATCCCCTGAGCACCTGTCAGATGATCTAGGGCTGTGGCTTTCAGAGTGGGGTCCCTGGACCAAAAGCATCAGCATCACCTGGGAACTTGTTAGAACTGAAACTTCTGGGGCTCCCGCCCAAACATACTGAATCAGAAACTCTGGGGTGAGCCCAGCGATCTGTGTCTGATTCTACCCTCTAGGGATTCTGATGCCTGCTAAAGTTTGAAAACAAATGACCTAGCTAGAACATAATGGGTCCTCAATAAATGGTAGCTGTTACTGTTATTTTACAGCTTTAAGGAATGATTTTGGAAAAGGAACATCTGGATGTATCAGCAACTGCTGGAGTCATTTGGGAGGAGCTGGAACATGAGGAAAAGCCTTTAAGCTCCAACACCAACTGTGAGTGGCATGAGGAATCCCCCTGCCACCCCACAGACTGGCCCCGCTGCCCAGATAACCTCAGAGCCACCCTTCCCAGGCTCCAGCTGTAACAGGCCTGCCCAGGGCTGTTACTGATCCGACCTGCTCAAGATGAGATATTCTTTCACATCCCGGAGGAGTCTGGGAATATCTCAAATCAGGGAGAGGGAAAGGGAGAGAGGCTTTCTGAGGGAGGGAGAAGATACGAAAGAAAAAAAAGAAGAAATATTCAGCCCTAATAAAGTAGAAGAAAATCTGAGCAGAGAAGATCTCAGGCCCAGAGATTTGGGGGGTAGAAACGTTGATAGAAGAGGAAGAAGAAAAAGGGAACAAGTAGCCTAAAAGATTCATGACAACCCAAAGAAAGTATAAGAGGGTGATGTGATGGCTTCAGAGGAGCAGGAAGCAACAGAGACAACATACAAGGAGTTAAAGAAAATATGTTCCATTCCTTATCGCCCCTTCCTTGCAGATCTTGTATTAGGAGGTCTTATCTTCCTGTGGAGAGCATTGTGATATTTGTTCTGTCACAGATACAGCCTGATTCCACCAATTATTGTACAAGCTACACTCATGTAGCTCAGACGACTCCACTGCCACTAGATGGGGGTATTTTGCTGAAGTGGGTGGGAGACGCTGAGATAAATATGACTATTTTGAGATGTTCTGCAGTCACCATTTGGGCTTGCCCAGGAAGAACAAAGATGACAAGGCAGAAGGTCTGTAATTGAGCAACTGCTTACAACACTGACCCCAAGAACAACAGTGACAGAGAGGGTGCAGAAGGAAGATGCTGGCGCACCGAAGAAGCAGAAAGAACCTCTCACCCCGGGCTCTCGTTGGCGCTGGGAACAGGCGAGTTTTGAGGCCACTGTTTTCGATGTCCCGACTGCGGCTTCTCTGTCCACATGCCGGCCACTGTGTTTCACCACAAGACAAGCAAGGATGGACTCAACTGCCTTTGCTAGAAACAGAGCTGAGCCCCCTATCCAGAGATTCCTTTCTTTTCTCTTCTTGGTACAAGTGAACGTATCTTTAGATTTCTTCCTCAATTGCTACATGTACATCTAAACTTATTTGAAATGAAATAAGGGATTGGCTCAATTCTAAGGCACGGCTGACAAATTTCAGCAGCATCAGAATCACCTGGAGGGTGCGTTAAGCACAGTATTGCTAGCATCCACCCCCAAGAGTTTGTGAGTCAGTAAGTCTGGAATAAGGTCCAAGAATCTGCATTCTATCAAGTTCCCAGGTGATGATGCTGCTGGTCCAGGACCACACTTTGAAAAAGAATGTTCTAAGGTAATAGCTTTCCTCCAAGTTCTTTTACTTTATATATCAAGTCACCTTCATATTCTCATCCCATTGGTAGCCACCCCCATCATCCAGATAATAAGCATCAGCTGGCTGCTTGTGAAACTACACTTTCCTTGCCACTTTCTCCCCACGACAGGACGTGAGAGTCTGGAATGCCCTCCTCATGGGCTCCTGGTTAGCTGCATCAGGACCACTGGCGTCCTGCAAGCCTACCGTGTGCCAGGCATTTGCTAAGGGACTGACAGGCGCTACTTCATTTACTCCTCCTCGTACTCCTACTTGCATTTCCTCTTAATGGATGAGGTATCTGAGACTCACAGAGGTGAAGTAACTTGCCCAAAGTCACACAGTTGGCAAGTAGAGAAGCTGGGGTTCAAACTCAGGATGTGTGGCACCACGGCACCAAAGTCCCAAGATCTTGATAATTCTGTTCTATTTCCTCCACATTAAAAGGGGTCTGGTTCTCCTCCTGCCCATCTCTACTCCTCCTGCTCAGAGCCACCTTGTCTTCTTCCAGCTGACTTTACATTTTTGAAGTTGAGAGAGAAGGCATCATAGTGTCTGCTAGATTCATGCATGTTGTTGCATGCTTCAGCAGTTTGTTCCTTTTTATGAAAATCCCAGATTAGAGGAGGCTCTTCAAGATGGCGGGGGAGTAAGACGTGGAGATCACCTTCCTCCCCACAAATACATCAAAAATACATCTACATGTGGAACAACTCCTACAGAACACCAAATGAATGCTGGCAGAAGACCTCAGACTTCCCAAAAGGCAAGAAACCCCCCACGTACCTGGCCGTGTGGCTGACAGGGTCTTGGTGCTCCAGCCAGGTGTCAGGCCTGAGCCTCTGAGGTGGGAGAGCCAAGTTCAGGACATTGGACCACCACAGACTTCCCAGCCCCACATAATATCAATCAGCGAGAGCTCTCCCAGAGATCTCCATCTCAACACTAAGACCCAGCTCCACTCAACAACCAGCAAGCTCCAGTGCTGGACACCCCATGCCAAACAACTAGAAAGACAGGGAACACAACCCACCCATTAGCAGAGAGGCTGCCTAAAATCATAATAAGTTCACAGACACGCCAAAACACACCACCAGAACGCACTCCTGCCCACCAGAAAGAAAAGAATCCAGCCTCATCCACCAGAACCCAGGCACCAGTCCCCTCCACCAGGCAGCCTACACACCCACTGACCAACCTTACCCACTTGGGGCAGACAACCAAAACAATGGGAACTACAAACATGCAGCCTGCGAAAAGGAGACCCCAAACACAGTAAGTTAGAGCAAATGAGAAGACAGAGAAATATGCAGCACATAAAGGAGCAATGTAAAAACACACCAGACCAAACAAATGAAGAGGAAATAGGCAGTCTACCTGAAAAATAATTCACAGTAATGATAGTAAAGATGATCCAAAATCTTGGGAACAGAATGGAGAAAATACGAGAAACATTTAACAAGGACCTAGAAGAACTAAAGAACAAACAAACAATGATGAACAGCACAATAAATGAAATTAAAAGGAATCAATAGCAGAATAACTGAGGCAGAAGAATGGATAAGTGACCTGGAAGATAAAATAGTGGAAATAACTACCCCAGAGCAGACTAAAGAAAAAAAATGAAAAGAATTGAGGACAGTCTCAGACCTCTGGGACAACATTAAACACACCAACATTCCAATTACAGGGGTCCCAGAAGACGAAGAGAAAAACAAAGGGACTGAGAAAATATTTCAAGAGATTATAGTTGAAAACTTCCCTAATATGGGAAAGGAAATAGTCAAGTCCAAGAAGCACAGAGAGTTCCATACAGGATAAATCCAAGGAGAAACACGCCAAGCCATATATTAATCAAACTATCAAAAATTAAATACAAAGAAAAAATATTAAAAGCAGCAAGGGAAAAGCAACAAATAACATACAAGGGACAGATAGCCTCATCCACCAGAGGGCAGACAGCAGAAGCAAGAAGAACTACAATCCTGCAGCCTGTGAAACTAAAACCACATTCACAGGAAGAAAGATGAGATGAAAAGGCAGAGGGCTATGTACCAGATGAAGGAACAAGATAAAACCCCAGAAAAACAACTAAATGAAGTGGAGATAGGAAACCTTCCAGAAAAAGAATTCAGAATAATGATAGTGAAGATGATCCAGGACCTCAGAAAAAGAATGGAGGCAAAGATCGAGAAGATGCAAGAAATGTTTAACAAAGACCTAGAAGAATTAAAGAACAAACAAACAGAGATGAACAATACAATAACTGAAATGAAAAATACACTGGAAGGAATCAATAGCAGAATAACGGAGGCAGAAGAATGGATAAGTGACCTGGAAGACAGAATGGTAGAATTCACTGCTGCAGAACAGAATAAAGAAAAAAGAATGGAAAGAAATGAAGACAGCCTAAGAGACCTCTGGGACAACATTAAACGCAACAACATTCACATCATAGGGATCCCAGCAGAAGAAGAGAGAGAGAAAGGACCCGAGAAAATATTTGAAGAGATTATAGTCGAAAACTTCCCTAACATGGGAAAGGAAATAGCCACCCAAGTCCAGGAAGCACAGAGAGCCCCATACAGGATAAATCCAAGTAGAAACACGCTGAGACACATAGTAATCAAACTGGCAAAAATTAAAGACAAAGAAAAATTATTGAAAGCAGCAAGGGAAAAATGACAAATAACATACAAGGGAACTCCCATAAGGTTAACAGCTGATTTCTCGGCAGAAACTCTACAAGCCAGAAGGGACTGGCATGACATATTTAAAGTGATGAAAGGGAAGAACCCACAACCAAGATTACTCTACCTGGCAAGGATCTCATTCAGATTCAATGGAGAAATCAAAAGCTTTAGAGACAAGCAAAAGCTAAGAGAATTCAGCACCACCAAACTAGCTCTACGACAAATGCTAAAGGAACTTCTCTAAGTGGGAAACACAAGAGAAGAAAAGGACCTACAAAAACAAACCCAAAACAATTAAGAAAATGGTAATAGGAACATACATATTGATAATTACCTTAAACGTGAATGGATTAAATGCTCCAACCAAAAGACACAGGCTCGTTGAATGGATACAAAAACAAGACCCATACATATGCTGTCTAAAAGAGACCCACTTCAGACCTATGGGCACATACAGACTGAAAGTGAGGGGATGGAAAAAAGATATTCCATGCAAATGGAAATCAAAAGAAAGCTGGAGTAGCTATACTCATATCAGATAAAATAGATTAAATTAAAGAATGTTACAAGAGACAAGGAAGGACACTATATGATGATCAAGGGATCAATCCAAGAAGAAGATATAACAATTATAAATATATATGCACCCAACATTGGAGCACATCAATATATAAGGCAACTAACTGCTAACAACTATAAAAGAGGAAATCGACAGTAACACAGTAATAGTGGGGTACTTTGACACCTCACTAACACCAACGGACAGATCATCCAAACAGAAAATTAATAAGGAAACACAAGCTTTAAATGACACAATAGACCACATAGATTTAATTGATATTTATAGGACATTCCATCCAAAAACAGCAGATTACACTTTCTTCTCAAGTGTGCATGGAACATTCTCCAGGATAGATCACATCTTGCGTCACAAATCAAGCCTCAGTAAACTTAAGAAAACTGAAATCATATCAAGCATCTTTTCTGACCACAACGCTATGAGATTAGAAATCAATTACAGGGAAAAAAACGTAAAAAACACAAACACATGGAGGCTAAACAATACTTTACTAAATAACCAAGAGATCACTGAAGAAATCAAAGAGGAAACCAAAAAATACCTAGAGACAAATGACAAAGAAAACACGACGATCCAAAACCTATGGGATGTAGCAAAAGCAGTTCTAAGAGGGAAGTTTATAGCAATACAATCTTACCTCAAGAAACAACAAACATCTCAAATAAACAATCTTTGTTTCTATTGCAATCTAACCTTACACCTAAAGGAACCAGAGAAACAAGAACAAACAAAACCCAAAGTTAGCAGAAGGAAAAAAATCATAAAGATCCATAAAACTAAAAGCTGGTTCTTTGAGAAGATAAACAAAATTGATAAACCATTAGCCAGACTCAGCAAGAAAAAAAGGGAGAAGACTCAAATCAACAGAATTAGAAATGAAAAAGGAGAAGTAACAACTGATGCTGCAGAAATACAAAGGCTCATGAGGGATTACTACAAGCAACTATATGCCAATAAAATGGACAACCTGGAGGAAATGGACAAATTCTTAGAAAAGCACAACCTCCCGAAACTGAACCAGGAAGAAATAGAAAATATAAACAGACCAATAATAAGCACTGAAATTGAAACTGTGATTAAAAATCTTCCGACAAACGAAAGCCCAGGACCAGATAGCTTCACAGGCGGATTCTATCAAACATTTAGAGAAGAGCTAACAACTATCCTTCTCAAACTCTTCCAAAATATAGCAGAGGGAGGAACTTTCCGAAACTCATTCTATGAGGCCACCATCACCCTGATACCAAAACCATACAAAGATGTCACAAAAAAAGAAAACTACAGGCCAATATCACTGATGCACATAGATGCAAAACCTCAACAAAATACTAGCAAACAGAATCTGACAGCACATTAAATGGATCATACACCATGATCAAGTGGGGTTTATCTCAGGAATGCAAGAATTCTTCAATATATGCAAACCAATCAATGTGATACACCATATTAACAAATTGAAGGATAAAAACCATATGATAATTTCAATAGATGCAGAAAAAGCTTTGGACAAAATTCAACACCAATTTATGATAAAAACTCTACAGAAAGTAGGCATAGAGGCAACTTAACTCAACATAATAAAGGCCATATATGACAAACCCACAGCCAACATCATTCTCAATGGTGAAAAACTGAAACCATTTCCACTAAGATCAGGCACAAGACAAGGTTGCCCACTCTCATTGCTATTATTCAACACAGTTTTGGAAGTTTTAGCCACAGCAATCAGAGAAGAAAAAGAAATAAAAGGAATCCGAATCAGAAAAGAAGAAGTAAAACTGTCACTGTTTGCAGATGACATGATACTATACAGAGAGAATCCTAAAGATGCTACCAGAAAACTACTAGAGCTAATCAATGAATTTGGTAAAGTAGCAGGACACAAAATTAATGCACAGAAGTCTCTTGCATTCCTATACACTAATGATGAAAAATCTGAAAGAGAAATTAAGGAAAGACTCCCATTTACCATTGCAACAAAAAGAATAAAATACCTAGGGATAAACCTACCTAAGGAGACAAAAGACCTGTATGCAGAAAACTATAAAACACTGATGAAAGAAATTAAAGACGATACAAACAGATGGAGAGATATACCATGTTCTTGGATTGGAAGAATCAACATTGTGAAAATGACTCTACTACCCAAAGCAATCTACAAATTCAATGCAATCCCTATCAAACTACCAATGGCATTTTTCACAGAACTAGAACAAAAAATTTCACAATTTGTATGGAAACACAAAAGACCCCAAATAGCCAAAGCAATCTTGAGAAAGAAAAACGGAGTTGGAGGAATCAGGCTCCCTGACTTCAGACTATACTACAAAGCTACAGTAATCAAGACAGTATAGTACTGGCACAAAAACAGAAATATAGATCAATGGAACAGGATAGAAAGCCCAGAGGTAAACCCACGCACCTATGGTCACCTTATTTTTGATAAAGGAGGCAAGAACATACAATGGAGAAAAGACAGCCTCTTCAATAAGTGGTGCTGGGAAAACTGGACAGCTACATGTAAAAGAATGAAATTAGAACACTCCCTAACACCATACACAAAAATAAACTCAAAATGGATTAAGGACCTAAATATAAGGCCAGACAGTATAAAACTCTTAGAGGAAACCATAGACAGAACACTCTATGACATAAATCACAGCAAGATCCTTTTTGATCCACCTCCTAGAGAAATGGAAATAAAAACAAAAATAAACAAATGGGACCTAATAAAACTTAAAGCTTTTGCATAGCAAAGGAAACCATAAACAAGACAAAAAGACAACTCTCAGAATGGGAGAAAATATTTGCAAATGAAGCAACTGACAAAGGATTAATCTCCAAAATATATAAGCAGCTCATGCAGCTCGATATCAATAAAACAAACTTAAAAATGGGCAGATGACCTAAACAGACATTCTCCAAAGAAGATATACAGATTGCCAACAAACAAATGAAAAGATGCTCAACATCACCAATCATTAGAGAAATGCAAATCAAAACTACAATGAGGTATCACCTCACACTGATCAGAATGGCCATCACCAAAAAATCTACAAACAATAAATTCTGGAGAGGGTGTTGAGAAAAGGGAACCCTCTTGCACTGTTGGTGGGAATGTAAATTGATACAGCCACTATGGAAAACAGTACGGAGATTCCTTAAAAAACTAAAAATAGAACAACCATATGACCCAGCAATCCCACTATTGGGCATATACCCTGAGAAAACCATAACTCAAAAAGAGTCATGTACCACAATGTTCATTGCAGGTCTATTTACAACAGCCAGGACATGGGAGCAACCTAAGTGTCCATCGACAGATGAATGGATAAAGAAGATGTGGCACATATATACAATGGAATATTACTCCGCCATAAAAAGAAATGAAATTGAGTTATTTGTAGTGAGGTGAATGGACCTAGAGTCTATCATACAGAGTGAAGTAAGTCAGAAAGAGAAAAACAAATACTGTATGCTAACAGATATATAGGGAATCTTAAAAAGAAAAAAGGTTCTGAAGAACCTAGGGGCAGGGCAGGAATAAAGAGGCAGACATAGAGAATGGACTTGAGGACATGGGGAGGGGGAAGGGTAAGCTGGGACGAAGTGAGAGAGTGACATTGACATATATACACTACCAAATGTAAAATAGCTAGTGGGAAGCAGCCGCATAGCACAGGGAGATCAGCTAGGTGCTTTGTGACCACCTAGAGGGGTGGGATAGGGAGGATGGGAGGGAGATGCAAGAGGGAGGAGATATGGGGATATATGTATATGTACAGATGATTCACTTTGTTATAAAGCAGAAACTAACACACCATTGTAAAGCAATTATAATCCAATAAAGATGTTAAAAAAACCAAAAAACCAAAAAAAAAGGGCTTCCCTGGTGGCGCAGTGGTTAAGAGTCTGCCTGCTAATGCAGGGGACACGGGTTCGGGCCCTGGTCTGGGAGGATCCCGCGTGCCGTGGAGCGGCTGGGCCCGTGAGCCACAGCTACTGAGCCTGCGTGTCTGGAGCTTGTGCTCCGCAACAGGAGAGGCCGCGATAGTGAGAGGCCCGCGCACCGCGGTGAAGAGTGGTCCCCGCTTGCCGCGACTGGAGAGGGCCCTCGCACAGAAACGAAGACCCAACACAGCCATAAATAAATAAATAAATAAAATAAAAAAAAAAACAAAAAAAAAAAACAAAAAAAAAAAGACGATTAAATACTTAGGAATAAATTTAACCAAGTAAGCAAAAGATGTACACTGAAAACTATGAGGCACTGATGAAAAAAACTGAAGAAGACACAAATAAATGGGAAAAGATTCTGTGCTCATGGATCAGAATAATTAATATTGTTAAAATATCCATACTACCCAAAGTGATCTGCACATTCAAGGTAATCCCTATCGAAATTCCAATGGCACTTTTCACAGAAATAGGAAAACAATCCGAAAATGTGTATGGCACCAAAAAAGACCCCAAATAGCCAAAGCAATCTGGAGAAAGAAGAACAAAGCTGGAGGTATCATACTTCCTGATTTCCAACTATGTTACAAAACTGTAGTAAAAAAAACTGTTCCCAGCTAACAGGTCTTTCCTTGGATCTGGGGGATCCAAGCCCCCCAGAAAGCAGATCTTACATGGGGGGAGACGGAGGCAAAGAATGTGGTTGAAGAAGATGGAAATGAATGTTTTTGTGTTTCTGGTATCAGCCCTGTGCTCAATAATCAGAGGAGTCTCTACTTTCTGCACATGCAGCTTGGGGCAGGGGGTGGTAACACATTAACAGAGCCTCCCAGCTACCACCAGGTGCTTTTAAAACAGAAAATGCTAAGAAGAGTTACTAAAATATAGTTACTGGACCAGCTGTGCCTGAGTAGTGGAAGACTACACTACTTGGATTTCCGTCTAAAGTTGGGGTTCATTTTCTTTCAATATGTCCTTTGTAAAAGAAAGAAATAGTGTTATGAGAAACTAGAACTTTTATACAAGGAAGTTTGTGGATGAAGGAAAAACGCTGGTTCAGCTTTTTTCTTTTTTTTTTTTTTTTGCCTTAACAGATCCAGAAAAAGTCCAGATGCGCGTACTGCAAAGGAACTGGGAACTGGCCCAGGCCGCACCCTCTAGACAAAGGTCCAGGGGTCCACCTTGCTAAGGTTCCAGAGACTTCAGTTGCTCAAGCAGCAACGCTATCCATGTCCTCTGTCTTGGAGGCTTGTATATGGGGGACCTGGGGAAGGGCCTCCAGGCTGGGAGCTAAGGAAGGAACGGCTCAGGAAGCTAATGAAAGGCCAAGGTCTCCCCTCTCCCCAGCCCCTGATCTGGGAGAGGGTGGTGCAGAAGGCTTCTCTGACGAGGAAAAGCAGATGGAAGAGTCCAACTGGCAGCAGTGGACACCCGCTGGCACAATCTCAGAACATGAGGGCAGGAAGGGACTTTGGAGCTGCTCCTTGGTCTATCTGGTCAACCAAAATGGACAGGCATTCTCCAGGTGGCTCCAGGGTCCAGGCAGCACCTGGTGTCCCAACTTTCCATCCACTGGTGTTTCCTCTATGTTCCCCTGCCTCCCTTGAATCAGGCAAAGACAACTTTAGCCACTTCTGGGCTCTGCCCTGGAGGAGTGGCTGATCTGGGGGGAGGCAGGTATGTAAACTGACCATTCCCACAGCAGTGGGCATCTAGAGGAGCAGGAGCCTGGAAGAGGGTCCCACTGGATGCTCCTGGGGAGAGAGCGGGGAACATGGGCTTTTAGTCCAGGAGGGCTCCCTAGAGGAGGTAAGGTCTGAGCTGAGGCTTGGTGAAAGAATAGGACAAAGACAGGCAAGAAGCAGGGTTTGGGCATCTGGGGAAAGGAAGGGAAGTGGTGGGGGTGGGGCAGGTGGATAGTGCAGGCACGGGGAGCAGCACCTGCACAGCTGCAGGGAATTGAAAACAACTTCAGCCTGCTGCAGAGCTGTGAGTCCGTGAATGCCAGGGGGCTGGGGGGGTGGGCAGTCCTGCTGAAGAGACAGATTCATGAAAAATTTAGGACAAAAAGCTTGCAGAACTTGGACGTGGAGGAGTGGGGTACAGGTAAAGAGATAAAGGGTAAAGAGATAAAGGAAGGAGTCCAGGATGACTTGTAGAGCCCTAGCCTTCTGAGTTGGCGGTGGTATCGTGTAGAATAGGAGGAGAGGGGCCAAGAGCATGATGAGTTCAAGTTCAGACACGTGAAGTTTTTGGTGCCAGGGGACATAAGATGGAAATGGCTGCAGGCCCCTGGATGCCCAAATCAGAAGGTCGGGAAGATCACAGAGCCAGAGACCCATGTTTCCTTAATAGTTGTGCTTTCTGTGGTACCTCTGTAGACAGTTTCTTCTCATTTGTATCCGCTCTAAGGTAACTTAAATACCTGTGCTATACGATCTAGCAAATCCACTTCTGGGTATATACCCAAAGGAAGTGAAAACAGGACAGTGAAGAGATAGCTGCACTCCAATGCTGATTGCACCATTATTCATAAATAGCCAAGATAAGGAAACAACCTAAGTACCTATCAACGGATGAATGGTTAAAGATGTGGTGTGTGTATATATATACATATATTATATATGTGTGTGTGTGTGTATATATATATAAAATATTATTCAGCCATAATAAGAAAAACGATACGCCCTTTGTGACAACATGGATGGACCTTGAGCACATTATGTTAATGAGCACATTATGTTAAGTCAGACAGAGAAAAGCGAGTACAGTGTGATATCACTTATATGTGAATCTAAGGAAGCCAAACATAAAAACAGAGAGTAAAACGGTGGTTGGGGTTGAAGGCTAGGACAGATGCTGTTTAAAGGTACAAACTTACAACGAGTAGTAAATACGCTCTAGAGATCTAATAAGCAGTACGGTGAATACGGACAACGATATTGTATTATAATCATCAAACGTGGTAAGAGACTAGAGCTTGATGATTCTAATCACTAAAAAGAAAGGATAATTATGTAACATGATAGAGGTGCTAATTATCACTACAATGGTCATCATATTACAATATATAAATGCAGCAAATTAACAAGTTGTACACCTTAGATTTACACAATGTTATAGTCCAATATATTTCAATTAAAAATTTTTTTTAATGTGTGTGCTTTTCAGCTTATTCACAGGAGCCTCTGGCATGGGGAGGGGTGGAAGAGGCCCCAGATGAAAAATGGTATGGAAGGCAAAGACAAAGAATGCACTGAGGGGGATGGGAGACACTGGAGAAGCAAGACAAGCTGGAGGACGTGCCGGGGAGCTACTGAGGGAAGCACAGCCTACCCAGAGGAGGAAGTTAAGGAAAGCCCAGCTGAATACCACAGAATCAAAGGAAAAGACAGGTGCAGATAGTAAGGTAGAGAAGGACCTGGACTTCAGATATGAGAGCCACGTTACCTGAGACACAAGCTCCCAACACGGGGACCACAGAGGATCCAGCTGGCTTCTGAATCCTCTCTCTGAACTCACAAGAGCTATCGTGCATGCCCTGTGCATCTGCTGAGCACCGTCTGCTGGGTTCACTGTGTTACAGGTTTTCACACGAATAAGGATATCATACCTGCTGCCGTTCTCCTGACTAAGGTGAAGAAACCAAGTCATCTTAGCCCAGGAAGGAGCCCCCCGTCCATTCCCAGTGGAGGTCAGGTTGGCCACAAATTGCCCTCCAACACTCCCCACCGAGTCCCACGGGAGGGGAAGCTGTGGAGGGGAGAGGAGGGAGGGTGGGCTCCATCTCTCTGGCAGATGCTTATCCTGGCTCTGCAGAAGGCAGCCTCCACCCTGGGCTCCCACCAGCCCCCCTGCAGCCTTCCTCTCCAGCTGGACCTTGGCCGACCTCCTCTCCCCAGACCCCACCCTCACCCATGAAACACTCACACCGGCTGGTACCAACTCAGGGGCCCGGGTCTGCCCGGCCCATTCAGGTTTGGCTGGCTCAAAAACACCCAAGCTCAGAAAAAACATTCGTTTTCTCTCCAGCACACAAGCCTGGTGACCTACACTGGGCAATTCCATCAGAGACAAAAGCATCCTCACCTTCCAAGGTCAACATTATTCCATGCCAAGGCCATCAAACACACACCCAAGCAACAGATTTTTACAAAATCCTGAACAGCAATCTTTCCAGAACTCTGAGGCGAGCAGCCCTGGGGCCGCCGACCAGACTTCCTTCCTTGGCCACGGCATTGACTGCAAACCTTGTCTCAGCTCAGCAGTTGGCCGAAATGCCAAGCTGCTTTAGCGCCCAAGTTCCCAGACAAGCCCGCATTGCTGAGGATCAGGGGAGGCTGGAGCAGGCCTGGGCGCTGGAGCAGGGAGCAGTGGAGGGCAGCCCAGCCTGGGCTGAGAACAGCAAGAACAGGTGGGGCCACTGGGTGAGGTTTTCTTGTTGCTGTGAGGGGTGCATTTGCAAAGCCTTGACGGCCAAGACAGCCGCCCACCAGTCCTCAGGCCAGAGTCTTGACCTACCTCCGCAATCTCAGTTCATCTTCATAACAATCCTGCCAGTGGGGATTACTTTGTCTTTTATAGACCAAAGATGCCCTAAACCATACCTCCAGGAAGTCACCCCCTGAAGTTTAAACTGACGCTAATGTTCTTTCCTCTACTCTGCCTTCCCAAACAGATGGGTCCTCTGAGTTCTATCTGGAAGGCTTTCTAATTTCTTCCCTTCTTTCTTTCTTCCTTATGCATATACATAAGCACTTTTTCCTAATGTAAAGTTGTCTGAGATGTTAAGAAATCAGGCAGTTCAACAAAACACCCCTATTTTGAGAGAAGACTATGGATGAATGCTGCATCACAAGGATGGGAATTTTGTGTTTTCTCCACTTCGGAATGTCTAGCGTCTGAGACAGCGCCCAGCACATACTGACATAGAGAAGGCAAGAAGGCACCCAATCAACGTTTGCTGAACAAACACCCTCCTAGATCGCAGATTCTTGCAAAGTTATCATGGTTCCTGGCCAATCCCCTTCCTGAAAACAAGGCAAGGTTTCAAGCACCCTCAGCTGGGCTAAAGCAGTCACGTGCCAGCCTAACTCAGATGTGTGCAGATACCAGTCCTCATGAGGCCAGCCTACACTCAACAAACAGAAAGACATCTATCTGACTTCCCTCGTCCAGCCAGAAATGCCCCCTGCAACAGTGGGATCCTGGGAGGAAACTGACAAGCCCCACCCCCTTTCAGTTCTGTGTCAGCTCCTGAAGGATTCTGAGCAGTTGTGGAACACTTCAAACACTTCCCACTAATTCTGCAGCAAATGGGCTCTTCCCATGCAGTCAGTGCTGCCGGCCTGGGCTCCCAACACAGGTCTCCTGAGTCCCACCGGGAAATGACAGACAGATGGGCCCCTCACATCTCACAAAGTCCCTGAGCCAGATTCCCTGTAGCGCTGCTGTGGCTGAAGACCCTCCAACACCACTTATTTCCTTTAGGAGAAGAGCAGCCTGATTGCTCCGAACCTCCTGAAACTGAGCAAGCTGCCCCGGCCCCCACGTTATTTCTGCTGACCTGCAGGAAAACCACAGCTAAGGAGCTGGGCCACCCGTCAGCTTGGGAACGGGCCCCCAGATAGGAATAAACCAAGGTCCTGGTGTCAAGCAGCTTGCAACTAGTGTGAAGACCAAGACAATTTTTAAATCGGTTTACAAATGTTTTAAATTTAATTAAAACTTTTAAAAATATTTTTAAAATAATTTTAAATTTTTAATAAAATAATGCTTAATTTTTTATTGTGAAATAATAAATGTACAATAAAGTACATAAAAGGCACTAATTTTGTTAACATACATGTATATCCATCTAACCACCATGCTCAAGCTCACCATGCTGGAACTATAAAATAGTTCCAGTACCTCAAAAGATTCTCTCATATACCTCCCTCCTGCTTTAAACCTCCCCAACAAGGTAACCATTTTTCTAATGTCAGGTATTAGTTTTGCCTGATTTTTTTTTTTTTTTTTTTTGGCTGTGTTGGGTCTTCCTTTCTGTGCGAGGGCTTTCTCCAGTTGCGGGGCGCGGGGGCCACTCTTCATCGCGGTGCGCGGGCCTCTCACTGTCGCGGCCTCTCTTGTTGCGGAGCACAGGCTCCAGACGCGCAGGCTCAGTAGTTGTGGTTCAAGGGCTTAGTTGCTTCGCGGCACGTGGGATCTTCCCAGACCAGGGCTCGAACCCGTGTCCCCTGCATTAGCAGGCAGATTCTCAACCACTGCGCCACCAGGGAAGCCCTATAATAAGAAATATGTATTGGGTCTTTACCCAGTTTCTGGCACAGAGCTCCTAAAACTCTTGGAATTCCCTGCGATGAGAGTGATAACGATCTCTTCTGTTATGCTAATGAGGTGGGTTTTGGTGGCGGTGCCTATGCAGGGCGACTGGTTGCTAGGAGAACTAACCATGTGATTGGAGGGTTGGGACCTCCAGGGAGGGGAGAAGGGCTGGAGGTTGAATCAATCACCTATGGCCAGTGATTTAATCCATTGGGCCTATGTAATGAAGCCTTGATCCAAAAAGGATAGGGTTTGGAGAGCTTCCAGGCTGGTGAACACGCAGAGATTCAGTGAAAGTGGCGGCCTGGAAAGGGCATGGAAGCTCCCCAATCTTTCCCTGTGCCTTGCTCTATGCATCTCTTCCATCAGGTCTGTGAGCTGCTGGAGCTAATTAATCAAACCCAAGCAGGGGGTCGTTGGAACCTCCAATCTATAGCCAGTCGGTTAGAAGCACAGGTGACAGCATGGCATCTAAAGGTGGGCGACGTTGTGAGGGGACAGTCTTGTGGGACTAAGCCCTTCACCTGTGGGATCTGACACTATCTCCAAGTACAAAGTGTCAGAATTGAGTTGAAATTGTAAGGCACCCAGCTGGTACCAGAGAACCATACACACACACATACCTATTGTGCTGAACCTTTAACAGCCTAAGCTTGTGGTTAAATTCCGAAGTCTCACTCCCTGGGCTGAATGCTCAAGCCATGAAATTGGCAATCCTAGGCAATCATGCCAAACTCCTACTAAGATGCATGTTAATTAGCAACTTTGCTTATATACCTTTTGTATGTGGGTCAGTGTCCTGGGTTCTATATGTGGTAGCAGGTGTTTAGAAGGCATAAAATCTAGAGACAGTGGCAGACTGGGGGGCAGACAGGCACTCTCATACCTTGGATAGTTATTTTTATCAAACTAGAGAAGCATATTCCTTCCACCCAGCAATCCTACTTATAGAAATGTATCCTCCGAGTAGACTCACACAAAAATGCATGTGCTAGCATGCTCACTGCAGCCCCGTCAGTAACAGCAAAATATTAGAAACAACCTAAATCAACAGGGACTCTGCAAATAAATTATGGTAACTCCTACAGTGGAACATGATTCAATCAAGACAAAAGCACAATGTGCCCACAGGCAAACTCTTCAGAGACATATTGTTAAAGCAAAGTGAAATAAGGTGGCTAAATAGTGTGCATATGTTACTTTTTGCATAAAAAAGATATGCACGCAGATACATGTTTTTATAAGTAGAGAAGAATATCTCGAGAAAGAGACCCAAGAAACCAAAGAGGGGAAACAGAGAAATGAACAATGTCTCAGAAAGAAGGAAGATTTACTGATTATTATTTATACCTTTGCACCATTTGCATTTTTATCATATGTATGCAAGTTTTTCAAATAATAAATTTAGTTTAGTTTTATTCACTGGAAAAATATACATAACAGAAGACAGAAACTTGATTTTTGCCCAAATCAATATGAGCCAAATAATAACTTAGATACACAGCTTGCGAGGAGACATAAAAGCAAGTGGAGTTATTTGGGGTGTTTGGGGATGACTCCAGAAGCAAGTCAGCTCTGAGCAGGGGCCAGAAGGATACAACAAAATTAGATGCCCCTCCCTCCCCAAAATATATAATAAATCTCTGAAATGTTTTATACCTTTGGTCTGCCTGTGAAAGAGCTCAACCCACTTTCCCTCCTGGCCTCAGGTATCTTGGTGTTATTATTATATTCATTAAATATACATTTCTCTAGGGACTAGTAAAGATCACACGTTTAAAGCCAAATGGGCTTGGGTTGAAATCCTGGCTTGGCCCCTTACTCGCCATGTGTCATCAGGCAGATGACGCTTTCTGTTTCCTCATCTGTAAAGTGCAGACAGTAACACTTCCTTGTAGGGTCCTCTGTGAAGGTTAAATGAGGTCCTGGAGGTAAACTTGCTTAGCCCAGTGCCCCGATCACCGGGGCAAAGTGAGCGCTTAGTAAATGGTAGGGAGTGATCACCATCACTTTCCCCATTTTGCCTCTCACTGAACCAGCCACTCGTGAGGACAGTGGCGGTTAACGTGGAAGCATGCCTGGCTTCCAACGCTTTTCCATTTGGCTTTCCAGTGAGGTAGGCAAGTGGAGTCTGAGTGCTGTCCCAGGGACCTGGGAAGAGGTAAGGCACATCACTGCCCCAACCTCACCAAGGAGCCTCTGAGGCAGCTGGGCACCCAGTTCTGACACTCAAGCTTCAGAGAGGCAGGAAGGGACAACTGTGCCCTGCCATGGATGTGCCTCAAGGGCCACCTGAGGCCAGCCCAATGCCCACAGGGCAGACAGCCTGGCCTGGACTTCCCTCGCTATAATGGCTGAGCTGGGCTGAGCAGGGGCCGCTGTGGGGAAGACGATAATGACAGAGCTACGTGAGAGGTGTGCGGCACATGCATAACCTCACCCCATCCTCTCAGCAACCCTTTTCACAGATGAGAAAATATCCACCATTAAGATTAAGAGCACTACTCATCTCAGTGGGTTGGGGTCTAGGTATATTTAGGACCTGCCTGAAATGGGAATATGAGGGAATTTTTATATAGGATCCATGCCAAAGTTTTAACGTCTTGGCTTATAGGATAAAATGAATTCACCCACAGGATTGAATAAAGTAAGCTAAAATGTAAAAAAAAATTTTTTAATCTCCATACTTTGGTTTATTTTAGAAAATAGTTTTCTTACATGTATGTAAACTAGTTTTAAGGAAGAAGATTACACTGGTAAATATTTTAAAGACTCGAGATTAATACAAAGTTTAGGGAATTAATGGAATGTAGTATCTGCTGAAAATGTCCTCTATTGAGGTACATTCCCTCCTATTTGAGGAGTTGTCAATTTGGGGTTTATTTCTCTCTCCCTTTAGCTTTCAATTTCTTCCCATACTTTTTGCCCCAACAACTGTCTTCCCACCAACAGTGCACAAGGGTTCCCTATTCTCTGCATCCTAGCCAATATTTGTTATCTCTTGTCTTTTTGATGACAGCCATTCTAACAGGTGTGAGGTGATATCTCACTGTGGTTTTGATTTGCATTTCACTGATGATTAGTGATGTTGAGCATCTTTTCATGTACCTGTTGGCCATCTGTATGCTTTGTTTGGAAAAATGTCTATTCAGGTCCTCTGCCCATTTTTAGATCGTATTATTTGGTTTTTGTTTGTTTGTTTTTGTTTTGTATTTTATTTTTTTTGCTATTGAGTTGTATGAGTTCTTTATGTATTTTAGATATCAACCCCTTATCAGATACATAATTTGCAAATATTTTCTCCCATTTCACAGGCTGCCTTTTCATTTTGTGGATTGTTTCTTTTGCTGTGCAGAAGTTTTAGTTTGATGTAGTTCCAATTGTTGATTTTTGCTTTTGCTGCTTGTGCTTTTGGTGTCATATCCAAAAATCATTGCCAAGACCAATGTCAAGGAGATTTTTCCCTATGTTTTCTTCTAGGAGTTTTATGGTTCGAGGTCTTACATTTGTCCTTAATGCATTACAAATAATTTTTTGTGAGAGGTGTAAGATAGGTGTCCAATTTCATTTTTTTGTATGTGAGTATCCAGTTTTCCCAGCACTATTTATTGAAGAGACTATCCTTTCCCCACTGAGTATCCTTGGCTTCCTTGTCAAATATTAGTTGACTATGTGTGTGGATTTATTTCTGGGCTCTCGATTCTGTTCCATTGGTCTACGTATCTGTTTTTGTCCTGGCATTATATTGTTCTGATTACTACAGTTTTGTAACATAGTTGGAAATCAGGAAGTATGATGCTTCCAGCTTTGTTCTTCTTTCTCCAGATTGCTTTGGCTATTTGGGGTCTTTTGTGGTGCCATACACATTTTCGGATTGTTTTCCTATTTCTGTGAAAAGTGCCATTGGAATTTCGATAGGGATTACCTTGAATGTGCAGATCACTTTGGGTAGTATGGATATTTTAACAATATTAATTATTCTGAGCCATGAGCACAGAATCTTTTCCCATTTATTTGTGTCTTCTTCAGTTTTTTTCATCAGTGCCTCATAGTTTTCAGTGTACATCTTTTACTTACTTGGTTAAATTTATTCCTAAGTATTTAATCGGTATTTTTTTTTGTTTTTTGGGTTTTTTTAAACATCTTTATTGGATTATAATTGCTTTACAATGGTGTGTTAGTTTCTGCTTTATAACAAAGTGAATCATCTATACATATACATATATCCTCATATCTCCTCCCTCTTGCGTCTCCCTCCCATCCTCCCTATCCCACCCCTCTAGGTGGTCACAAAGCACCGAGCTGATCTCCCTGTGCTATGCAGCTGCTTCCCACTAGCTATTTTACATTTGGTAGTGTATATATGTCAATGTCACTCTCTCACTTCGTCCCAGCTTACCCTTCCCCCTCCCCATGTCTTCAAGTCCATTCTCTATGTCTGCCTCTTTATTCCTGCCCTGCCCCTAGGTTCTTCAGAACCTTTTTTTTTTTTTTTTTTAGATTCCACATATATGTGTTAGCATATGGTATTTGTTTTTCTCTTTCTGACTTACTTCACTCTGTATGACAGACTCTAGGTCCATTCACCTCACTACAAATAACTCAATTTCATTTCTTTTTATGGCTGAGTAATATTCCATTGTATATATGTGCCACATCTTCTTTATCCATTCATCTGTCGATGGACACTTAGGTTGCTTCCATGTCCTGGCTATTGTAAATAGAGCTGCAATGAGCATTGTGGTACATGACTCTTTTTGAATTATGGTTTTCTCAGGGTATATGCCCAGTGGTGGAATTGCTGGGTAGTTAAAATGTAAAATTTGATGCAGATGCAAATCCAGTTTTAATGGGGGGAAAGATTAAACAGAGGGAATCATTCCCAATGACCCGTGAAGTTCAAAAAATACTCAAAACCATACCTGAAAGTAAATTACTTAAAAATTACAAATACGTATGAGCTCCTTGAGCCAAGTCTTGAGTTCATTTCTAAACTGATAAGGTAGTATCTCTGGACCTAATTTTCCCTGTTCCAGTCTCTTCTCCCTTCCTCTTTCTTCTCCCACAATCTCACCATCCTTTTTGCTCAATATCTCAAGAGTAGGTCAGCATCAAAGGAAACACACATCAATTTCTTCAGGGACATAGATGAGACCTTCTTATCACACTCTATGACATTATAAAACCTAAATCAATCAAGAAGAGATTTTTGAGTTAGCATGCTTCTTTCAAGTCCTTGCCCAAAGACCAATAATTCAAGACAGAATGAAGACTTTCAGTAAACCATGAAAATGATCTCTTCATCCAATAGAAGGAAGGGGTTGGTTTTACTTTTATGAAAAAAGGGAAGGAATGAATCTAGTGAATGTGGTTTAACAGACAGTCCCAGGTACACTGAAAAGACAAGGAAGACAGGTATGGCTAAACATCACACCCACACAAGCTGCTTAGCTGAAGTCACGTGTGAGACCGCTTTTTTGAGAAAGCACTCCAGAAGGGAAAACCGAATTACTGAGAATAAAATATGTCCATTACCTTGCTTTAGAGGTGATAATCTTTAATGTGAGAGTGAAGGTAGCTGAGCGAGCAGTTCTTGGTCATTCTTGGGCATCAGGTGGCCAGAAAGTGCTGAGTCACAAAAGTGTGGGCAAAGTGTAGCCAGAGCAAAGCCAGTATTTCTAGGGCTAAACAGAAACCCCAGACAAGATCCCCAGGGAGCATACAAGGGGCTGCACCCCTGATTTGCCATGACCTTAATCAAGGCGCACACACCAAAGAGCTTGCCGTGCATGGGCAACTCTACTCATAGTAACCACAAATCACGGTGTTTGCCTCCTCAGTGTATCTGGAGATCTTTGCCCAGAGGCAGCTTCCTCCAAAAGACACCCACCTGGGTAGACATTTGGAAGCCACATGGACAATCCTCTCATCCATACGCCTGGCTCTGTGCTTTGTGGTTTCATTTCATAATTCTGCTCATCCCTACACAAGAAGCATCCCCAGCAAGGGGTGAAGGATGTGAGGGGGTCACTGATTCTGCCCTAGAAGAAATGTCAGGGTGGGACAGGGATGGATGGAATTGAGACACCATGAACCAGCTGTGGAGCTAAAAGGCTGGAAAGAGGCCCCAAGAATGGCTTCAAAAAGAACTCCATTTGCTGCAAGCAAATGGCCTGGTCAAGGCACATCTCACGAACAGGTAGTCAGCAGAAAGGGGAATCAAACTTCGGTCTTTGATGGTAGCAGTAGTAGCAGTAGCAGTGGTAGCAAGTTTCGGAGCAAATAACATTTGGGTGAATAGTTGTGGAATCCTCTGATCTTAAGAAAGTACATCTGATTCAATCTTTATTAGTAATAAAGTATTAGAAGTCACAAAAACCAAATCCCTGCACATGAGTAAGTACCTCCTGATATTGTTGGATTTTGCAGGTGATTGAGAACCCCAGGGAACCCTCAGGCTTCCCTGCCACTTTGGATAGAAATGCACTCTGGGGTTGTTATTGTAGAGTGACATTGTTTATTCCCCAAACTAGTATGGATGACACTACAATTCCTCTATCATCATCATCATCCCTTAACCATTACCATCATCGTTATCCTCATAATTGCTTTGTGAGAAGAGTAAATTCGCATTATTTTACTGAGACATTATCGGGTATTGACATTTTAAAGACTTAGTGAAGACAATAACAAAATATCTTATTATAATAAATTGGCCCTTTATTTATGTTGTTTCAAAAGAAAAAACCACTCCATTTGCCAAAAGGGCATTGTTTGTCCAGGGTGCATCACTTTAGAGCCTTACCGGCTTCTCTATTGCTGTATTTTTAAGTGGTGATGTTGCTAAGACAGAGACAGGAAGGGAGCAAAGACTCTTGACTGAGGTAGGATATCCAGCAGGGATTCTGGTACCCACAAAAATTGATTCCATAAAGGAAGTACTGACTTAAAGGAAGTTTTCTGAGCCTGGTGAATAGACCTGGTAATACAGGGAACTGAGATAGGTCATCACTGATTTCAGGCCAGATCCTGCTGCCTGGGAAGGTTTACTAGGGCTTCCTGGGGTCTGTTTTAGGGAACTAGGTACTGCGGGGGAAGGGGCTGCTGATGGTTCCAAGGGTGAGAGATTTCCAGCAAGTTCCTCAAGTCTCCTAGGCTCAGAAGGCCAGGTTCCCACCCTTACCACCAGCTCAGTCTTCTTGGGGCAAGAAAAAGAGCAAGCCTCTCCCACAGAATTTCTGCTCCAGAATCCAACAATGGGGTGTCAGCAACCGGCAAGGACAGACCTCAGTGTCAGGGATTCACACTCAGCCCAGAAGGCCCCTGGGCCCCAGGAGGGAAAACTGGCATTTGGGAAATAAAATAAATTTAGGGAATGATTTCAGAACCTATCAAAGGATGAACCCCAACTCTTGGGGACAAACAGTGAACTGAATGTGCCTTTGAAAACCCAGTGTTACCTCTGTCAGAAGTCGGTGGCCAAGTGACATTGCTTATACCTGGTGGAGAAATGAAAGCTTCCCCCAAATTCTTAACAGAAATCTGAGAGAGGAGACTAAGGGCAGAGATGCCTGTCAACACAAGAAATGCTTCTTGCAGAAGCAAGTACAGACTAACGGTGGGTCAGGGAAAGAAAGTCGACGTTAACTTCCCAAAAAGCAACGGCAGGGAAGAATAGGAAAAGGCAGACATAACAACCATTAAAAAGATAAGTAAACAAAATTACAATATAGAAATGCTGGAGGCTGCTGCGTAAAAGAAATACCCTGGAGAAAAGACAGAAAGGGGAGGAAAAGACCCTCAGAATCAGAAATAAAGCATGATTATTAACTCATCAGAAGTGGCAGTTATTTGAGATACATTGTCCTTTTAGAAAAAAAAATAGGTGGGAAGATTAAGAAGACAAGAAATGGCTCTCGAGGTGATGAAGGTAAACCCATGGCGTGAGATCCATCTTCCTGTGAGATTAAAAGGCATCAAATGCCAAGGGCAATGAGTGAGCATGCACTGGATGAAAGAAGACCAGATTTATACCTCAAATCTTACATTTTGCAAATTCAGCTGAAGAGAACACTATACTCAGTATGAAACTAAGGAAAATCCCTGCAGAAGCCCAAACCCTAAGGAAAGCAATTTGAGGTGGACAAAGAAAGGTAGCTTTTGCCTTTGGAAGCCACTCTACCATAAAGATTTCTATCTTCATTAGCACATTCTCAGAAAAGTCTAAGTTGAGTCAGCCTAGACAACAAAACAAAGGGGGAAAAAGGTACTATCTACAGGGACTTCCCTGGCAGTCCAGTGGTTAAGACTTTGCCTGCCAATGCAGGGGGTATGGGTTCAATCCCTGGTTGGGGAGCTAAGATTCCACCTGCCTTGGGGCCAAAAAAACAAAACATAAAACAGAAGCAATATTGTAACAAATTCAATAAAGACTTTAAAAAAATGGTCCACATCAAAGAAAGATCTATGAAAAAAAAGATATTACCTACAAATGTGTAAGATAAAGGGCTGCTGAAACATTATTTTAAGGATCAGGATGGCAGCACATATAAAAATGACAGAACTGTAACTAAAGCAGATTTATAAATTCAGCTAAAAAGCACGGATTCCTGGATTTTTCAGAAAGATATGGGATATGACAAAGGAAATCTGTGGCCTCGTGAACAAGTGTAAGATAATATGGAGGGGACATCACTGCTCTAACTGAAATTCCAAACACGGTTTCAACTTTTTCCCTCATCCATCCCATCCTTTCATTGTTAGCTGAGAAATCAAATGAGATGCCCCCTCTTCCTTCTTTCCTTCTCTCAAGGAAAGGAATAAAGCAGGGACACTAGCAGCTTCTTGGCTTGCTTGCCTGTGTTGTGTCTGAGTTTGAGGACAGGCATGGGGAAGGCGAGAGGAAAGCAGGAAGGAGCCTGGCTATTTTCCAACAGGGTTAATAACCAGCTCCCGAATATTGAGAACTGGCCGCGCTCAGAGTAACTGAGAGGATGATGACCTTTCATACCAAGAAAGGCTAAAACAAAACAATTTCATGCCTAAAACTTAACTTAGTCATTGAATGAAATACTAGGAGGCTTAGAGACCACTCAACACAAAGCATGTACGCTACACATTGAAGGACAGATCTAGCACACTGGTTTACTAGGACAGTACGGGGTGACTAAGCCTACATGCCCACCCTAAGCAGGAGGGGACTGCAGGGGAAAGGCAGGTGGCACTTCAAGTACAAGTGTGGGGAGGGAGGAAGAAACCAAAAAGGATGCCTCCCTTCTTGCCTCCTGTTTTCCCTGCCTGCCGGCCTCTGACACATGATTTTGCCCTTGCATTGTTGTTAAATAGGAAGAAGAGAGAAGAAAGAGGAAGCAGGTACTGAGCACAGGGTCCCAGGGCTCTTTGTCCTGGCTCAGGAAACGGAGAAAGACTGGAGGGGGCGGTCTCCATCCCACTGTGACGAGCTTCGTAGGGGAGGATATGGTGACATGGCCCGAGGGCCAGCCACAGGCCGGACACTGTGCATTTTACAGATGAAGCTCTGAGCAGCTTAGAGCTTATTCAAAGCGCGGATGTACCAGCACAGCCAGAAGGGAACCCCAGCTTGTCTGAATCCAAGGTCTGCACAGCACTGCCGCCCCTTCCGAGGCTGGAGAAGGAGCTCTCAGGACCAAGCTATGTTCATTCTGCCAGAGGACTTGCAGAAGGGGTGGAGGTGTTAACGGAGTTAAGACGCCCAGGGTAGGGAGTGGGGTGGACAAGCCAGGACTCACGAGGTTAAAATTGGGAGCCTTCAATTTGGATGTTCTTAAATCTTTGCGTAGAGACTTTGCCTGGGCGCTGTCGTGTGAATGCACAACAGGGAGGACACCAGTGGTAGGAAACCATGTCAAATGCGGTACAAGCTACCACCTAGCTGCTGTCTCCCATCCAGGAAGCTGCTCCTCCCGGGCAGCATGCAGAGCTAAGAGCCAGCACAGGCGAGCACCTGGCACTTGGGGCTCCTCGAAAAGGAAAGGAAATGATGATAACATTCCCCAGAAAGAGGGGGTCAGCGGAGCGTTCCAACATCCTACATGGGGCGCAGTCCCCCTAGGGCTGTGGGCACTGCAGCCAGGGCGCCAAGGCCAGTGTCTCCAAAGTGGGAATCAAGCCCTGGAGCCCGGAAGAGATGCCTCCTACCCCGGCCGTTATGACTGCGGCACATCACGATGGATCTGGGAGATCACATCCCAGCTTCCTCCCGCGAGGGGCTCAGAGCCTAGCAGAAGAGATAGATATTAATCAAACTGTCAAAGAAATGTGAAACTGTGACTGGATAAATGCTTCAAAGGAAAGTGTAAAATGTCGGGGTGTGAGCCTCCACTGGGGTCAGAGTTGGGCTGAGGAGGAAGCGGTGGGGCTTCCCAGGAGAGAGGAGAGGCCAGGTGCCTGGAGCTGAAGGTAGACACACCTGGTAGCAGGACGGAGGTTTGGGAGCAACAAATATTGTTTTATAGACTATTTAGCTAATTACCTGGTAAATATCTAAAAAGGAGGAATGATTGTGCCATGAGCTGCCTTCTTTGTATTCAAGGTACCTTCTCATACAGAATTCCTTACACACCTAGCAAAACGCTTAAGTTATTCCTGTCATTGTGACAGTAGCAATAATAGTGCCAAGTGTTAACTGTGAGTATCGATGTTCCACATCAGCTACCAGTATTATGAGTCTACCCTTTACCTGCTTGACCTCATGTGATTCTGACAACAATCCTACTGGGCAGGGGAGCAATGAAGGAATCTGCCCAAGATCACGCAGCCTGGGTGTGGCAGGGAGCAGATCTGAACCCAGGCCCATCTGGTTTGCGGCTGTGTAACTGAACCAGAGAGGCACTGCTCTGGGGTTTGGCAGGAGAAGCTGACAGATACCCCGGACTGCTACCCTTGTCCCTACGGTCTGTCCTGAGTCCTGGAAACTCAGCAAGCCTCCTATGACCTCACTGCTTCACCTGTAAAGTCAGGATAATAACACCTATCTACCCACCTCATCGGGTTATTGTGAGGTTCAAACAAGCACAGGTGAACCTCACAGGTTTCAAAGCACCACATGAACAAGAGGCCTGATTATTTGGCAAAAACATACCCCATATTAACTTCAAATAGGCAAGGTGAGTGACACCCTCGCAAGACCACAGACACAATCAAAGAGAAGGGAGAAAGAAGGAGAATTGAGGCCACTCCCCCTCACCTTGACCCTGGGGCATAAAAATGAGAGCCAACAGCAATTTGCTGAAGTCTACCCCATAGCAGGCGCTGTCTCTGTGTAGTAAAGAATCAAGCTTCACAAAGAGAGGTTTGGCCTTCATCTTGCTCTTGGTTCTGAGAGGCGATCTTTAAGCCCTTGCATTGTCCTGCCTAATAAGAGTGTCTGTTACCTGGGCGCCCGGGGCCTCACTGGACAGTCTAACAACGTGACTTACGGTGGGGGCTCTGGCCCATATGGTATCAGCTTGACCTTCAAGAGGCTGGAGACTTGAGGTCAGCCTCGCGGGCAGACGACTGCGTCTACAGCAGGAGACGACAATCAGAAGCTCCACGCCTGGAATTTTCCTGGACTCTGCCCTGTGTTTCTCTTCCCTTGGCTTATTTTAATCTGTAACCTTTCAATATAACTGTAATTATCACAGCTTCCAGTAAGTTCTGTAAGTCTTTCTAATGAATTATTGCACCTGAGGGTAGTCTTGGGCTCCGCTGAACTTGCAGTTGGTGTCAGAAGTAAGGGTAGGGTCTTGGGGACCTCCAAACTTTGGAGTCCCTCTGCATTGTCATTTCATTTGCACATAAACCTAAAGAAATAGGTGTTATCATTCCCACCTCACAGACAAGGAGGATGAGTAGCTGAGGCCATCACTTGCCCACAATCCCATATCCAGCAGGTGGGGGACCTGGGGTTAATCACTCAGCTGCAGCATTAGTGAAACTCTCACCTGGGCACGAGTGGTCCTGCCGCCACCTGCCAGACCACATCTCAGGCTACCGCGAGAGCTGCAGACCAGTGAATAGAGGGCCTCTCTTTGAACAGCAGGCCACACCGTGGGAGGATAAGGGGAGAACTTAGAAAGTGTTAGTAGGAAAAATAAAATACTGTGCTGTTTATAGATGCTGGGTGGTATTGTGACCTTACCATTGCAACCTTGAGACATGCCACCTAGGACAGAGACACCACAGCAGCCCTGAAACCCAAACCTCAGCCCTTTCATGGTCAGAGTCACACCAGCCCTGGGAAGCAGGAGCCTGGACAGAGTGATGCAATGCCTCCCAGGACAGGACATTCTACCAAGAGGCCGGTGGAGGGGCTGCGTCAGGGGAGCAGAGAGGAGGGTGTGCGGAGGGAGGACTCCGGCAGGAGGGGGCGGATAGGGTGGCCAGCAGGGGGAGGGGCAGGAAGGAGGCTGCACACACAGCAGATTCCCCCCCAGCACCGAGACCAAGCTGTGCCTGTCAATCCTGCCCCCGCGTCTCCGGAAGCCTGGCATGGCCAATGCCCTTGGCCTCCTACATACACGCCACCCCAGCTCAGTGCCATACGATCAGTTTGACAAGAGCAGTAGATTTAACACTGTCCCCTCCAGAAACACTTCTGTGGGCTCTGCAGCCCCCAAAATACACAACCAAGCAGGATGTCATACCTAAAATCCAGATTTATGTGCTTTGTATGTATTCTTTTTTAAAGTCTGCTCCTATGCCATTGTCTTCTACTTTATTTTATACATGTATACAAGGACAGAAGAAAACTCTAGTCAATCACGTTACCCTGCTTTTGCTTTATCCTTGGGGTTCAAGAATCTACAATAAGTAATATCTCGTCATAAGCAACATTTAGAAAATGGTATTTTGAAGAAGAAAGGTTTTTGACAAAGAAATAACTGGGCATCAGTATTCTAAATAACAGTAATATGAATTATCACCTGGGATTTTAAAAACACCCTTCAGGAAATAAGCTCTGAAACAGGTGTTAGCCTCATGGGGGTCCATGGATGGGTTTCAAGATATGCATAAAAGCCATGAAATTGAAATTGTCTGCAAAATCACATGGGTGTGTGCCCCAGAGTAATTTTTCTGAGGTGAAAGTCCAAAGTTTTCATCATCTCTTTAAACGGATCTCTGACCCCAAAATGTGAGCGCTACTAGCACATTCAGGGCTGGCACATCCTTGGTCTCATTTGCTCTCAAGACATCCCTGTGAATTAAACAGGGAAAGAATGAGCAGGAGGGAAAGGGCAGTGATGGTCCAAGTTCACAAGGTTATGTCTGTCACTTTATCAGCAGCTCAGGACCTCTTTATCACAGCGGTGGTCCACAGACGTTTCTCCAAACCAAAGACTTAACACTTTTTGAAAACAGAGACTGGGCCTCAGTCACCAAACACCCAGCACATGCTAGGTGTGCGATCAAGGGCCGACAGGTCAAGTTCCTGGCGGTGGGGAGAAGCCGGGCACAGCCATACTAAACCAGGCGCACACACGCAGGGTGCTGGATAAATGCTTTTCTGTGATCATGGTGATCCTGTCTTCCTTGCCTGCTGTTCCGACTCCTCACACGCAGCAAAAATATCTGCTTTGGCTACAGAAAAAGAATGTACCCTCTCTTAGTCTCCAAGTGCCAGGCTGCCCGCAGGGCGACAATATGACCCAGCATGCCAGTGGCGGCAGGGACGTCACCAGGCATTGCACGGCAAACATTTGGGAGGAAGAGCCCAAGAGTCAATGGAAGGGTGCTGCGCAGCCTGAATACTGACCACTCTCTCCACTCACAACGGTAAAGTGAGTCAGTGATCGAATGACCCAACCATCTGTCTTCTGCCCTAGAAACAGAACTGAGGACATCCTGACAAAGCACTCCTGCAGAGCAGCAAGGAAACACCTTCACACTCCCTCCCCTTCAACAAAGAAGTGGTGACCGGCTGTAAAGCCACCTCTGCGCTACAGCTCCCAGCTTTGAGCTATTTCAGCTGGAGCAGGCTGCAACCTGTGGGAACAACTTACACGCCACAATGTCCTTCTGGGTATGAAAATGTTTGGGAATGAGACAGCGGTGATGGATGTAGAACTCGGTGAATATACAAAAAACAAACAAACAAACAAAACACTGAATGGCAAACTTTAAAAGGGCGAATTTTATAGTATAGAGTGTGACACATATTCCAGTAGAGCTGTTACCAACTGTAGGGTACACACCTCCTACCTCCCAGGGTTGCTGGGAGAATTACCGAGCCTGTTGCTGCATCGCCCCTGGAACCCAGGTCCTGGGGCTCCTTTGTCAACAGTACTCAAGGTGGAATTAGTACTATCGCCCTGTGCTCCAGGCTCCCTGCGGAGCAAAGCAAAGGATACACAGGGGTAAGAGGATTGGTACTGGGACAGGTTCTGAGATTGTGGGTGGTGGTGAAAAAAAAGCACCTTAGCTTTATATGTAATGTTTTAATATTTTAAAGCAGAATGTATTCACATACTACTTGAGTAATTAAAATTAAATTTTAAAATGCCCGCTACTATGCTTAAAATACCTTTTTCTATTAATCATTTCAAATCGTCTGTCCTAACAGTCATTTAAGCACTAATAGCAACTAAGAGCCAGGAAGGCTCTATAGAGGAAACACTGCCACTGAAAGAAATACAACTAAATTCATTGCTCCGAACTACTGACAACAGTCCTCCCCAGCCACCAAAATTAACCAAAGGCAGACAAGAGGAAGTGGTCAGAGGTAGGGGCAGGAGCAGGTGCCCAATGGGAAGCCCTCCTCTCCCCACATGGGAGGGTAGACAAGACCCTGCCCCCCCACATGCCTCATTCTGACCTCTGAGATCTTGGGATGCACTGAACTGAGAAGGTGTGGGAGATCCAAATACCTGGCTACATTAACATGTCTCATGAGAAGCAGTGAGACGCTTTCACAAGCAAAACCAGAGTCGGATGCCACAGGGTGTTTTTGAAGATGACACCAATTAGGGAGGCTGCTGAAGAGCTTGCTGATTTGCCCTTTGGTCATGTGCGCAGGCATGGTCTGGGCAGCGATGATTTACTGCTGGGAGGACTCTGCCTGCACAGACCCAAACATGGGCACACACAGGCAAACGCCAACCCCTTCTGTCCTGGCCGAGCCTACCTGAGCCCAGAGCCCGCGGGAAACGGCGTTACCAAGAGCAAGCGTTCCCATAGCCCGCATCCTCTAGCTGACCAATGAGAAGGCAGCCAAGCTTCTAACAGCAGCCTTGGCCCTCATCAGGAAGAGCCCAGGTTGGACATTTCTATGTTCATTCAGCAAATAAGTGAGGGACTTGGATATGCCAGGCATTGCTCTGTGTGCTGGAGATTCATTCGACAGAAAACAAAATCTCTCTTCTCATGGAAATTACACTGCAGTACAGAAAGAGAGAAAAATTGATAAATGCATAATGTGTCAGGCATTGGTAAACGATAAGAGAAAAACCGAAAACGGAAAAAGGGCCTCTGGATAAGGTGACAGTTGAGCAGATGCCCACATGAAACAAGGGAGTGAGCGCATCAGGCATCCGGAAGGAGAGGGCTCCGGACAGCAGGCACAAAGGCCCTGGGGCACCGGAGGAAGAGCAAGACACCCAGTGGAGAGTGTCAGAGAGAAGACAGGAATGAAAGAAGAGGACCGTAGGTAAAAACCATGGAAGGCCTCCAGGCAAGACCGCTGGATTCTATTCTGAGTCACCTGGGGAGGGGCTGGAGGGTTTTCAGCAGAGGAAGGAAGTGACTGGACTTGCATTTTAAATGGTCCCTCTGGCTGCTATTGGAGAGCAGACTGCAGGTAAGAGGTCATGATGGCCTGGCCCCAGTGGTGGCAGAGGAGGTGGTGAGAAGTGGTAGGTTCTGACTGTGTTTTAAGGTAAAGCTAATGGGATCCGCTGATGGATTGGATGTGGGGGAGAAAGATGAAAGTCCCAGATGACTTTAAGGTCTGGGGTCTGAGAATATGTTTGAGTCTCAAAGTTAGGGTGCAATCTGTGCACTAAGAGAGAGGACATGAGAAGAGGTTTGCTTTTCGAGGATAGCAAGTGAGGTCTTGGGTACTCCCTGGAAGCAGCTAGTCACCCACTAGTGGCAGGATGGACACAGGATTCCCAAACATTGTGCCCAAACTCCGTGGCATCAGAGAAACAACTCTGACAACACCATTATGAAGGAAGGAGGCTTCAATGCAGTGCTTGGAAAAGTAGGAGGTTGGAGGAGGAGACAGGAGCCTTTGCACATTATCTCATTCAACCCTCAGGAGGTACATATGTCTTCATCTATAGATGACAATGACAGTGCTGGATGAAATATCTGAAGTTTTAAAAAATACCCATAGGAGAAACTCTTTGTAATCCGGGATAGGAAAGGCCTTCCCAAGCAAGATGCAAAACTCTGAAGCCATAAAGAAAAAGATTGACAAATTTGAATGCATAAAAATGTAACAGGTCTGCCTGATCAAAGATTAAAAAAAAAAAAGACAAAACTTAAGGCTACACACATACCCAATAGACAAAAACAAACACAAACTCAAACCCATTTGTAAACAAAACTAAAAGCAATACCTACGAGAAAATATTTACAACGTCAATAACATAGGGTTGGTTATCTATAATATGCAAAGAATTTATTCAAATCAATAAGAAAAAGACAAAGAACCACATTTTTAACAAGCAAAAACTATGGATATCAACTAACACAAAGGAAAAATTCAGAACTTCTGTGAAAGGATGCTCACCTTGCCAGCATTCAGAGGAATTCATGAGAACAAGGACCTCATGTTTTCACTTTGGGGATTAGGAAAACAGAAGGGTTCTCACCTTCAGTGTTGGGAAGGGGGTGGGAAACACTCTGAGTAATCAGTCTTCCCTTTTTGGAACATGATTTGGCAGAATCTGTCCAAACATTTCACGTGTATGTCCTATAACTCAGCCATTTTACTAGAAGGCTCTACCTACAGATATATCTCCGTTATGTATGCAAGAAAACACGCCAAATTATTCACTGCAGCAGTGCTGTAACAGAAAGAAAAAGGCATGACAGTAACAATTAAATGTCCATCAACATGGGATTATTTAAGCAAATTATCCATGCTATCAAATACAATGAAATCTTTTAAAAAGAATGAAGTAGAACTATGCGTAGTAGCATTAAAGACTTCCTAAAAAAGGTGAAAAAAGTTACAGAACAATATACATAGTATGTACTCTACATGTTAAAAAATAAAACACAAAGTATATATGTGTGCATACATGTATACGGATGTAAATGCAAAGACAAAAGGCTAGAAGTATATACCCCAAACTGTTCCCAGCAGTTAGACTTTGGGAGAGGGGGTTCATATCAGGCAGGGGTGAGGAAGAACGGAGCCCCCCACTTATTACTCAATGCCTCTAAGGAAACACTAAGCTGTTTGAATGTTTCTAATTAGGAATTCATACTGCTTACACATTTTTAAAAAAACTAGAGGATGATGATACTTGTTCAAACTCTTTTAATTGCACATAACAGAAACCCAGCGCAAAGTCACTGAAACAAAAAGAGGAGGTGATGGAACTTGGGAAGCTGGGGTAGCACCGACCCCAGGCCCCCTTCGTGCAGGGGCTGAAACAGTGTGGCCAAGCCTCTATCTCCTGCCCCAGCTCTCACTCTCCTCCTCTCAGTTCCTCATCATCCTCAGAGGATATGACCACATGACAAACAAGAGGGCTGCCTAAGCCCCAAACACACATCCTCTCTGCAGAGCAGCCCTAGTGCAAAAGGAACTGTTTCTCTCCATCGATAAGTCCCAGGGGAAACTTGACAATGGAGTACTTTGGGTCACCTGCCCACTTCAGTGAGTGAGGAAGCCCCTCTTCCAGATTCCATGATTGACAGCCCCCAGGACCATGTGGAATGAATGGGTGAGGCATGTCCCCAAAGGAACCCCAACCAGAGGAAGAGGGTTGGGGAAGTGTGACAGGCAGACCAAGCAACAGACAACACAATCCACGACAGACTAGAAATGAACAAGATCTGAAATTACTGCCCAATGTTGCACAGCTAGTCAATGGCCAAGGGACGTCACTCTCAGTAAGCCCTGTGTGTGTGAAGGGGATGCTGGGAGCCTGTCATCCAAGAACTCAAGTAAACCTATCACATTCCTTAAAGTTCCCTCAAGATTATTACCCTTAGAACAAAATGAAATTTGCACAGATAGAATTTTGCTGGAAAAAGAGAAGTAAAGGGCGAGAGAGGGCAGTAGAATATTTATGAGCTATGAGGGAAAAAGATGAGATGGGTCCCAAAATTCTTTGAAAGAATACGAAAGTATGAGGGTGTAGTGAATTAAATATAAAGACCATTCCTCAAGACCACCTCACCACCTTCATCATTTATTAAACACTGCGTTTTGCATTGCAGAAGTAGCTGTGTAAAGAGAATGGAGCAGGTATATCAATGCTCTGTCTCCAGAAGCTTGCACTGAAGATGGTCACATGGATGCAAGTGACCATCACGGGATACCCAGACAAGATAAGCATGACATCAATATAGCCAACCAGCTTTTCTTTATACAGAATCCAAATGCAAAAGGAAGAAAGCCCAGCCAACAGATAATTTCAAATACACTTACAGGAAGGATAACAGGCACAGTTGCAAATTCAAGTTTTCCATATTGTTTAATCCTTTTACTCCCATACTCCAGACATTTATTTAACAGATATTTGCTTACTCAAATACTCATTGCCTTCTGAAATCCTGACCACTTTTATGCTTCATTCTAAATTAGGACATAATCTACTTCTTGTATTATTGAATCAACCAGATTACCCCAAACCCAAACCACACTCTTTCAGTGGCGGTTGAATGTATAAAGGTAAACAATGCATTTTTTAATTATGTTGGCTGCCACGTAATTAAGATTGGTTTCACCCAGGCCTGGCGAGCAAGAGAAGCCAGCACTCTGGTGTCCAGGCATGTGGTGATGCTGCAGTTCCTGCCCTTGTTCCATGGTAGGAAATGAGGTCAAACCTTGCCTTGGATCAAGGGATCTGGGCCTGCTCTAACCACCCTCCTCTCTGTTAGTAGGAAAAATACCATCACGCAGAGGATGCCTAAACTACTTGTTACTAGTCTTTTCCAAACTGGGCAATTAGCAATCTATACTTCATTCTTCTTACTTCTTCTTCTTACTTACTTACCCTTTTGCAAATTGTACAATATATTAAATATATTATTATATTTTAAATATAATAATATATTTAATATATTTAGCAATATATTAAATATATTTAATTTTTAAAATTCTTTATCAATGTCATAATTACTCAGATTAAGGTACTAAATTATTAAATAACTATTCCGGCCCTTAAGTATGCAAAGTATCACAAGGGACCCAGAGAGGTTTAAGGCCTGGTCCTTGTTCTTTAGTGACTTATCCTCATCAGGGTTATAATCTAATTTAAAATATGAGTGGAGAAGACTCAGGATATCATCCCAGCCATGTTCCTTGCTTAACAGGGAGGGAAACTGAGGCCCAGAATGGTTAACTAATAACCAACAGCAGCTATAATGCTAACACTGCATGTTACTCTGTGTCAGAGACTTGCTTAGGATGGCGCAGCAGGACTGAGGCCCAGCCTGGAACCCGAGTGTCCAGACTGCTTGGCCGGGACTACTCCCATGTACCTATAAATCCACTTCTGTGCCTCTGCCCTGTTAGGCCAGCCTCTATGTTCACTACTTATCTTTTGTGATTCTCATATTGAAAGTCCCAAAGGGGCTTCCCTGGTGGCGTAGTGGTTGAGAATCTGCCTGCCAATGCAGGGGACACGGGTTCGAGCCCTGGTTTGGGAAGATCCCACATGCCGCGGAGCAACTAGGCCCGTGAGCCACAACTACTGAGCCTGTGCATCTGGAGCCTGTGCTCCGCAACAAGAGAGGCCGCGATAGTGAGAGGCCCGCGCACCGCGATGAAGAGTGGCCCCCGCTTGCCGCAACTAGAGAAAGCCCTCGCACAGAAACGAAGACCCAACACAGCCATAAATAAATAAATAAATAAATAAATAAATACAATACAATACAATACAATAAAATAAAATAAAATAAAATAAAAAAGAAAGTCCCAAAGAACAGAGAAGAAAAAAGCAAGAACTGAGATAGTGGGCAGAACAAAAGAAGATTACAGGAGGTAGCCCAGAGGAACCAAGGCACTCAAAGAGGATGAAAGAAACACTCAAAATAGGGAAGCCGAAGTGCAGATGACCAAAACGACTGAAAATCATTTTAAGATACTCTACAGAGAGTATAATAGATGTGCTGGGGAATTACAGAAAAGCCAAAAAACTGTTTCTGCCAAAGAGAAACATATATTTGAGTCCAGGTGATAAAGTATACACCTATGACATAACAGAAGAGTAATTTATTGGGGCCTCCAGAACAATTTATTAGCCTCAATCAGTAAAGGCTGAAAAATTCTAAGAAGTCTTCTCATGCCATGATTGGACTATTATAGTAGCTGCTCAATTGCAGTAGCCTTTAGTTTAAAAGGACTCAGCTCTGTTCACAATTACAACTACTACTACTATACACACACACACACACACACACACACACACACACACACACACACACACACACACAACGAACTCATCTGTGGTCTCTGGCCTCAGGAACACTGACAAAAGCCTCCCTCCCAAGCCACTCCCCTAGAGGAACCTTGGGAAATCTGGATGCCCCCTTCCAGGGGTGACATCTCATGACAACATGTCCATGTGGGAGCCTCCTTGTTTCTCAAGCAATGTCAGTCCCACAGACTGTGGTCCCAACGTCACCTGCCCGCCTCCACATTCTAGGGTCTGGGGCTCATGTGGGACCTGTCCTGGAGCTGGGGGACCTGTCCTATCCCCGCTTCTCCCCCTGGGCCAGGAGCCCAGAGCAGGTAGCAGTTCCTGAGGAAGCAGATATCCAACTGCGAAGCCAGCCTCTGGGGTGCCTGGTCTCCATGAGAGACTTTGGGAAAAGGAAGCCCCGCCCCTTCTCCCCCAACCCAGAGAGGGAGGGAGGGGCCAGCCTCTCTTCAAGAAAACCTGCACTCCCCCAAATGTGAGCTTCTCTCTCCCTCCTCAGCCCTCTCCCTACTGGTGAGGTAGGCTCCAATGGGGCTGGGGGCTGGGCTGGGAGGCAGAGAACTGAAAGTGGAAAGCAGCTCTCAGGAGCCCCAATATTCAGTTATGCTCTAAACTCAGAACCAGAGGTGCTGTGAAATGGGGATAAAAACACTATTTACCTCGTGGGGTTGTCGTGAGGATTAAGTGAGTGAAATGGGAAGTGCTTAGGCCAGTGCCGAGCACACAGTGTCTGCTACAGAAGTGTTCGCATTATTTTCCTCCTCACTGGAGTCCTGGCTACATTTCCAGACTATTGGGGAATAATATCCTGCTCAGCTTGACCACCAACCTGCTGTGCTAAAAACCACCTCAAATACAAAGCACAGTGTTCAATATGGTCACAGCCCAACTGTTGGTATCTGCTTTCACTCATCAGCACAAATGTCAGTGCTAAAGAGATGGCAGATGTTACTAAGGGTCAAACAGCATCGTTAAGAGATGGGTCAAATTCTGTAGTTTTCACACTTCCTGCTTTTTAGCAATGAACACTTTCGTCATGTGAAATAGTAGGTGGAAGACTAAAATATAATGCTGATGTGATTGAAGGAGTTCTGGGAAATGTGAGGGGCAAGAACCTAGAGGGGACCCTTACCCTACCCTGTCCCTTTGCAGCAGCCCCCGGGGCTCCAGGGGACACAAGTTAAAAAACAAACTAGCTGAATGGATCGAACATTACATTCTCTTAACCTCAGATGGGTTTTCATTCTGCTCTACTTTGAGTCTTATAATTTTTGAAATTATAATTTATCTTTAAAAAGCACAGCAAAATGTCCATTGGCAGTTGAATGGGTAAAGAAGATGTGACACATATATACAATAGAATATTACTCAGCCATAAAAAGCAACGGAATTGAGTTATTTGTAGTGAGGTGGAGGGACCTAGAGTCTGTCATACAGAGTGAAGTAAGTCAGAAAGAGAAAAACAAATACAGTATGCTAACACATATATATGGAATCTAAGGAAAAAAAAAAAAAAGGTCATGAAGAACCTAGTGGCAAGACGGGAATAAAGACACAGACCTACTAGAGAATGGACTTGAATATATGGGGAGGGGGAGGGGTAAGATGTGACAGGGTGAGAGAGTGTCATGGACATATATACACTACCAAATGTAAAATAGATAGCTAGTGGGAAGCAGCCGCATAGCACAGGAAGATCAGCTCGGTGCTTTGTGACCACCTAGAGGAGTGGGATAGGGAGTGTGGGAGGGAGGGAGACGCAAGAGGGAAGAGATATGGGAACATATGTATATGTATAACTGATTCACTTTGTTATAAAGCAGAAACTAACACACCATTGTAAAGCAATTATACTCCAATAAAGATGTTAAAAAAAAAAAAAGAGATGGGTCAAATTCTGTAGTTTTCACACTTCCTGCTTTTTAGTAATGAACATTTTTCTCATGTGAAATAGTAGGTGGAAGACTAAAATATAATGCTGATGTGATTGAAGGAGTTCTGGGAAATGTGAGGGGCAAGAACCTAGAGGGGACCCTTACCCTACCCTGTCCCTTTGCAGCAGCCCCCGGGGCTCCAGGGGACACAAGTTAAAAAACAAACTAGCTGAATGGATCGAACATTACATTCTCTTAACCACAGATGGGTTTTCATTCTGCTCTACTTTGAGTCTTATAATTTTTGAAATTATAATTTATCTTTAAAAAGCACAGCAAAATGTCCATTGGCAGTTGAATGGGTAAAGAAGGTGTGACACATATATACAATAGAATATTACTCAGCCATAAAAAGCAACGGAATTGAGTTATTTGTAGTGAGGTGGAGGGACCTAGAGTCTGTCATACAGAGTGAAGTAAGTCAGAAAGAGAAAAACAAATACCGTATGCTAACACATATATATGGAATCTAAAAAGAAAAAAAAAATGGTACTGATGAACCTAGTTGCAGGGCAGGAATAAAGACATAGAAAATGGACTTGAGGACATGGGTTGGGAGGGCAAAGCTGGGGCGAAGTGAGAGTAGCATCAACATATATACACTACCAAATGTAAAATAGTTGGCTGGTGGGAAGCAGCAGCATAACACAGGGAGATCGACTTGGTGCTTTGCGATGACCTAGAGGGGTGGGATAGGGAGGGTGGGAGGGAGGCTCAAGAGGGAGGGGATATGGGGACGTGTATGCATACGGCTGATTCGCTTTGTTGTGCAACAGAAACTAACACAGTATTGTGAAGCAATTATACTCCAATAAAGATCTATTTTTTAAAAAATCAAAAATAGAGAAATAAAAAAGAAAGAAAAAAAAGAAAAGCACAGCATAGGGCTTCCCTGGTGGCGCAGGGGTTAAGAATCCGCCTGCCAATGCAGGGGACACGCGTTCGAGCCCTGGTCCGGGAAGATTCCACAGGCCGCGGAGCAACTAAGCCTGTGCGCCACAACTACTGAGCCTTGCGCTCTAGAGCCTGTGAGCCACAACTCCTGAGCCCACGTGCCACAACTACTGAAGCCCACGTGCCTAGAGCCTGTGCTCTGCAACAAGAGAAGCCACAGCAGTGAGAAGCCCGCACACCACAACGAAGAGTAGCCCCCACTCGCTGCAACTAGAGAAAGCCCGTGCGCAGCAATGAAGACCCAACGCAGCCAAAAATAAATAAATGAATAAAATAAATTTATTTAAAAAAAAAAAAAAAGCACAGCATAGACCAAAGCATTTCTGCCCACAGACAAAAAATAAAAGATGACCCCCTAAGGTCAGGGCAGAACTTCCCTTTAGTAAAGGGACTGGACAGAGGCTGGCTGGAGTGGGGGTTATCCCAGACTGGCCTGGTGTCTGGTCCAGTGTTCCCAGCACGCCCGCAGAGTTGCCCTCTCGCAGGCAGGCGTCCAGCAGAAGAACGACCCGGTTACCCCCTAGTTCTTTTACTCTCAACCCGGCATTTAATTCCTGGCCATTTCACAAGCAGCAGGAGGGCTTTAGGGGTGCCACCATGCATAGCAGTGGGGTGAGATGTCAACAAGAATTTTGAAGCCAAAGCTGTTTATCTCACACTGAATCTGACCGCACATCACAAGAAGGACAGCCCTGCCCTGGTACAAAGGCCAGCTGCAGCTCTGGCCAAAAGCGATGCATTTCTGGCCTACTATTAAACTGTGAGAGGAGCATTTAAAACAAGAAAAACATATACAAGACTATAGTTGATACATACACACACACACACACGAAAAACCAAGAAACACAAGAGTTGATAGCCAAGGACTTAAAATGAAATAAGATTCCATCAGTGCCTCATGTAAAATTGGATACCAGGTCCAGATTATCCCCAAGTTTACTAACACGCACTGAACATTTCTGCCAAAATAGTACCACCCACTCTCAGCCATACTCAATCCAAGCCATCTCTTGACCCCCCGCTAACATTTCTGTGACTTCTGTGACTGCCCTGCAGGAATGGGAACCCCAGCACCCCAACTCTGCAAGGTTGCCTGCCAGAATCAAAAGGAGCTGCTCTTCTTTTTAAAGCTACAACGAATGAATCCGGTTGGGTTTTTTTTTTAGCTTTATTGTTTCTCCCCCCCTTCCCACATTACAAAAATAATTCCTGCTGGTCACAGAAACTTGAATTCAGAGCCATAAAACAGAAAAAGTGAAAATCCTCTAAAATCTCAGCCTCCAGAAACAGCCACTATTAATAATTTGAGAAACAAGAGTGTCACTTCACTTTTTTTAATCTAGCAAAAATATATGGAACCTACGTATTTTAATAGATATTAATCAAGAAATGGGATTTTGGTTTTATATCATATATAACAAAATTAAAATGTTCAAAAACACAGCCTTATCCATTACTTAGAACTTTGAAAATAGTTGAAAAGAAATATATCTAAATGAAAGGTCATTAGTCCTTTATGGTCCTGGTCCTTACAAATTCATATTTAGGGTAAAAAAGCTGGTAAACATCTGGTTAGGATTAAGGTGGCAATTCAAAACCCCAAAACTAGTTTAAGGTGAGTTACCAGGTGGCTGATTCATGGGACCAGCTACCTAATTTGCAGAGCTCAGTGCAAAATAAAAACGTGGAGTCCCTTGTTCAAAAATGATGAAGAATTTCCAAACAGTGACAAAGGAGCATAAAGAAGCATAGGACCCTTCTAAGCATGGGGCCCTGTGTGACTGCACATGTCACATGCCAGTGAAGCCGGCCCGGCCTACGCACGTTAATTTAACCATATGATTACCAAATGTTTACCTTTCTTTGTATTTTTAAGGCTTCAGATCTATCATGTTTGCCTTTAAGACCATTCATTCTGTTTTCTAAAAATGTTTACCATTCTCTAAAGAATGAATAAGATGAGAATAAGGCCAGGAAGAATGTTGAAAAAAACAAACCAAAAAAAAACCAGTATATTTTTAGCTTGACCTTGATTAAGTTACATGTTTTCTGACATATTTTCCAGTCAAAAGGCATTTGGCTATGCAGCTAATATTGGAGAAACACAAAACATTCTGGAATATCAAGTTAGCAAAAATAAAATCTTAAGCTCCATTTCACATTCAAAAATCTACATTTGAGATTATTTACAACATGAGATAATTTTCTAGGATAAATTTTGTAATATGCTTTCAGCTTTTTTAAAACAACAAGATATGTACTTCCTTTCCTATACTCCAATAAGCCATCACTAAACAGACTTCCCCTAAAAGCAAAGGAAAAGAAAACCTTATCACTTGGCAGATTAAACTGTATAAAATTAAGAATTCTCTTTAGTCCCTTTAAAGTGCAACAGGTTCATGTTACAACAAAAAAAATTGCTACATAAAATAGTCATCCTAGCGCCTCCCTGGGTCATTTAAAGGTATTTCCATGTTTAACATCAGCTGGGTCATGAATAAAAATAGCTTGATCTTTAATACATGATAAGAATACCAAAAATTCTTTCTAAACTTCTATAAAAGGCTCACAAAAGCCAACCAAAGGCCTGGACCACATTCCTTGGCAATTATCAGTATGAGGAGGTGGCAGACAAAGAGGGGGAAAGTAGTTTGTAAAAGGCCCCGACTATACCCAAGCCTCTTCATTTAAGAGAAACAGCTGCAGAACCTCTTCTCTCCCCAGCAAAGGAGAATCACTTGTGTTCCTGAGGGTTACCCTTCAGATAGACAAGCTGGACACATTGTCCTGAGATTCCCCACCTTTCAGCCCAGGAGAGACCAGAATAGCTGTCCACACCCAAACCCGCATTCTGATGGACTCATCTGGGAATCCCAGGGTGTGTGTTCAAGCTTCTCCTGGGCTTCAACAGAGTCGCTCAATGAACACTGCTTAACCAGAACAGCGGCTTTTCCTGGGGGAACGTCAGAAAGAGGACGAGAAGGGAGGCAGGTCTGTGACTGGCCAGCCTCAGCTCCCTTCTCAGGGTCCAGGGCTAGCCCCAGAGACACACAGATGTTGCCCATTCCAGATGGAGGAGGGAAGACAACTCACATTTCTTAAGAACGTACTGTGCCCCAGAGCCTACTTCAGGTGCTCTATGCAGATTACAGTATCAATATTAACCTGCACAAAACCTTACCATTTTGCAGATAAGCAAGCTGACTATGGCTAGTAAAGTAACTTGCTCTAAGTCACAGGGCTACAAACAGGCAAAGCCGGGCTTCAAGATCTGTTCAACCGAACTCGAAAAGCCCCCGCTTTTCATCAGTGCTGAAACCCAATGTGGGGCTTGCCCGGTGCAGGCAATAAGGCAGGGCTTTGTCTCTAGAGAATTTAAAACAAAAACCATGAAAAGTCACCTGCTTTTTTTATCACCAAGCATCAGCAATTCTAAACAATGTCAGTAAGAAGCTATTCCTCCTGGAAAGCATATTTTGCTGGCTTAAGTTCTAAAATACCCCTGCAGTTACTGCTGAGTTTGAGTAATATATTTGTAAGCTTCAAATGAGCATATTTGTATTATTTATCCTTTGATAAACATTGTATTTACATGAAAGGTAATTTGGAGCATCCCTAGCTTTGCAGTTGGCCCCCATCCATGCAAACCAGACTCCTACTGATTTCAAAAATAAATTCATAATAGGTCAGAATCTTTTGATTCCAATTCCGACACAGTCCATGTCTCCAATCCCTGCAGTACTATATATTCCTGTGTTTAAGCCGATTTAAAATAAACAGCGATAGCAGTGCTTGTAAAAACGAAGAAACAGAACTTGAGTTACTTCAATTCAGTCACACTACGGGACCACTTGGAGCTTTTGTTCGTGTTTAAAATTCAAAACAGTAAAACAGCAAACTGCAAGATGTGATAATTTTGCTTGGAAGCATAAACTTTAATTCAGATGTGAAATATCTTATTAAATTTGAGTAGTATCTTTAAGCCTTAAATGTATTCTTTTTCAATCTTTCATTGTTTACAAACTAAAGAAAACAATCAAGAAAATAATGACTACTGATTACATGGTTTTTACTGGAAATAATTTTGTCATTCAGAGGACAGGAATGTGAAAAATTATCTGCTCCAGATGTCAGACATGCTAGGTGAGCTTTCACTGCACTCCACTGAACTGACCCCCCTCCACAGGAAGAACCAGCATCCTTCTAGGGCCTGGGAAAACCAGCGTGTGACCTGGCCAGGAGTCCAGCTCTTTGTCCACAACGGTGAAATGTGAAATCCAGCTGGTTTTCCAGCAATGCCATGCTTCTATTCTCTCTTGTAAGTAAAGAATGCCCTTATGAAGGAAGTTGTGATTCTACAATGATCCTATCTTTGACCAAAGCAAATATTTCATGCAAAATTGATGCTTTTCCTCAAATTCAAATATTTCCAAATTTTTCTCAAATACAAAAGACCATGAAATTCCTGATTTCAAGCACTGGTGGCACCGACATTGACAACCCTTTCCCAAACCTCCACTCTCTCCCCATCCTGCACTTCCCACCTCTGCACTGTCCACTGGGCTTTTCCAAACTGTCTATAGTCAGGCAGCACACAATTTTTATATTTGGGCTCTTATTTGCAACTACTCAATTCCCACACCCAAGATGAAACATTTCCTAAAGACAAGAACCAGTCACCATACCCTTGCCTGCCTCTTACACAGTCTTGGATACACTGTAAAAGTCAGTGGCCCATTTTTACTTATTTAACACATACTAATACAGTGCTTACTATAAGTCAAAGAATTGAACATAAATTTATTGTTGGAGGTGCAAATTTAAATAACAAAGTGTTATACCTATTACAGTAGCAAACCTAACATATACCATACAATCCAACAACTGCACTCTTGGGCATTCCTCCCAGAGAAATGAAAACTTATGTTCACACAACAACCTCTACACAGATGTTCACAGCAGCTCTACTTGTAATAGCCAAAAATTGAGAAAAGCCTAGATGTCCTTCATTGGGTGAATGGTTAAGCATCTATGCCATGGAATTCTATTCAGCAAGAAAAAGGAATGAACTATTGATATACTCAAGAACTTGGGTCAGTCTCCAGGAAATTAATGCTGAGTGAATAAAGCTAATCCCAAAAGGTTGCAGACTGTATGATTCCATTTATATGACTTATATGACATTCTTTTTTTTTTTTTTAAGGCTGCACCACACGTCTTACAGGATCTCAGTTCCCCGATCAGGAATCGAACCCATGCCCCCTGCAGTGGAAGCCTGGAGTCTTAACCACTGGACCACAAGGGAAGTCTCTAACATTCTTAAAATGACAAAATTTTAGAAATGGAGAACAGATTAGTCTTTGCCAGGGGTTGCTGGAAAAGGAGGGATGTGGGTGTAGTTACAAAAGGGCAACATGAAGAATCCTTTTGATGATGGAGCTGTTCAGTATCTTGACTGTGGTGGGCAAACATGAGCCTACACATGTGATAAAACTGTACAGAACTAAATGCATACACACATACAAATGAGTACACATAACAGTGGGGAAATCTGAATAAGAGAAGTGGATTGCATCAATGTTAATTTTCTGGTTGTGATACTGTATCACAGTTTTGCAAAATGTTACCATTGGGGGAAACACGATAAATGGAACATGTAACATGATGACTCTGTATTATTTCTTACAACTGCATCTGAATTTACAATCATCTCAGAAAAGTAGTAAGCCAACAAAAATATCTCAAACTAATAAGATTTATTTATTTAACACTTATAAGGAGCTTACTAATTGCCAGGTAACATTATAAGCGCTTAAATGTTAACTCCTTGACTCCTCCTAACCACCATAGGGTGTCATGACTATTATTATTCCCATTTTACAGACAGAAAAACTAAAGTACAGAGGAGTTAAATAGCTTGTCCAAAAGACACGTAGCAAGTAGGTCAACTGATTGAATTGATCCCAAGGCAGGCAATTAAGATCCAAAACTCTGGGACTTCCCTGGTGGTGAAGTGGCTAAGAGTCCGCCTGCCAATGCAGGGGACACGGGTTTGATCCCTGGTCCGGGAAGAGCTCACATACCGCAGAGCAACTAAGCCCGTGCGTACAACTACTGAAGCCTGCCTGCCTAGGGCCCGTGCTCCCCAACAAGAGAAGACACCGCAACGAGAAGCCCACGCACCGCACGAAGAGTTGTCCCCGCTCGCAGCAACTAGAGAAAGCCTGTGCGCAGCAACAAAGACCCAACGCAGCCAAAAATAAATAAATAAAAAATAAAATGTTTTTTTTAAAAAAAAAGATCCAGAACTCTCCCCTCAGAGATATTTGCATTTCACCCTAGAAGTCTGGGGACCACCAAGCAAACTCGATCCTGAATGCTGACAGTGGCTCTTCTGGAGGATTCCCCAAATCCAAGCCGAAAGTTTGACAAATCCTTCTGAGCATAAAGCCAATCATAAACTTCACATGCTGTCAACTTTAAAGGCAGTAAACAGAATTACCAGATTCTAGTGTAAAAATCTTCCACCGGGTGAGAGGATGAAAACTTTTAACACAAGAACAACTTGCCACAGAGTAAAATCTACTCTTCGCTTTGTCACTTTTGCCAGCAGAGGTAGGAAAATGGAGAGAAGAGTTGGGCACATGTGGGAGCACATTTCAGGGAAAGAGTGAGGAGCTATAAAAAGCAAAATGTACCTGGGAGTAGATGAAAGAGGAAAGCTGAAACAAGACCATGTGATTGAGTCAAGCTCCACACACCCTGGCCCCAGTTCGCAGCCCTGCTGCCCTATCTCTGGCACCGTGTCTTTCCTGGCACTCTGGGAATGGCCCTCCGTGAGCTCCCCACCTTATCAGCTTCAAGCCCACCAGCTCTTACAAATGCGAGCCAATGAGGACCCTGGCGATTGAAACCCAGAACCTATGTGGCATTCCAGAGTTGCAGGTCTATAGCAAGGCAATCTGTCTTGGAAGATTTTCAGATTATCAAGTGGGGAAAGCAGGAATGTCACGGCCTCTGTGGGTGGACATGGGGACATCCATCAAAAAGATAGCTACCATGAAACCGCAGTCTCCCTTTCCCACTGGAGCGGCTCAGAGCTGGGGTATGTGAATGTGCGTGTGGGTGTGGACATGCACGCATGCATACAAACCAAAGTTATTTTAGCACAGAAATCATTTCCCAAGACTCAGTGCTAGAAAGGGCAAAGGGAGGGCTAGACCCAAACTTTTCAAAAGACAGACTCCCAACCAGAGGGCACTCTAACTTAACACTAATCGTGAGAGCTCTGGCTCAGAGTTCCCACTGGGTAAATGATGTGAACAGTATGTTACCCGTGGTCCAGGCTGATACGATGCACCATTCAGAAAAGGGGGAATGGGTACCAGACCGTAGGGGCCAGACTTTATTGGTTTCTAAGGCAAGGGCTCATAGACATTCTCGGGTGAGCCTTGGCTCATCAGTTGACGAAAATTAAGCCCAACTGTGAATTCTGGGCTGGAAGAAACTAGGAGAAAATAAAGTTCTTCTCAACCTGTGATTCTGAGAAAGAACAATTGGGAATGGAGTTGGAAAGGGGCACGGGAAAACGGAGTCTCAGCTCACTCTGCCACAGATAGCCCCAAATGACTCAGATCCACGTCAGTTTTCACATTTAAACAGCATTTCCTTTGCAATAAGGATCCAAAATTTTCTGCTCCCAATTAAGAGAGAGGTAAACAAAGAGATCATTCTGTTGCCCACCCTCCATCCCCACTTCCTGCTTTGGTTGCTGGCATAAAAGTACTGTACATGATACTTGGAATCTGTGTCAGCCACCCTGGGAAGAGGAGGCCACGGACATGAGAACAAAAACACCATTGCACACGGAGAGGTGGAGGGATGGAAAGACCCTGGGGTCCCTGAAGACCCTGTTGAACCACTAAAGCAACCCTGGGCCACCTGTCTCCAGGCTTCTTGTTAAGAAGATGATAAATGTCCCTCTGGTTTAACCCAGTGTTTGCTGGGTTTTCTGTTGTCAGTCAAACATTTGTTAATTGGCATAAAGCTCCCATAATGACTTTGCTCAACAACTGTATTATAGCTTCCAATGTCACATTCCCTAATTGGCCCATGGCTGAAACTTGGATGAAACCTGTAGATCTCTTGATCCTTGTATCTAAATCTGAAGCTCCCAAGTAACAGAATGTAGCACCTATAAACCTAGTCAGCATTGTCACCTGGACATCGGGGGTTAGTGTCAAAGGCACAACAAATTAACACAAAGACATGGAAAGGAGGGGGAAAAGGAGAGTGGAGAGAGGGGAAAAACAGGAAGGGGGAAGTATAAGGGAAGAAAGAGAGACAGGAAACAAGTGCCCTTTAAGGATGTGCATTAATTTTTTTTGAGGGATGCCCTCACACTTTCAAAATCAGCACACTCTAAGTAAACAACCACTGTGTGCCTGATCTCCATCATCACAGAGCTCTGGAAAGGCCAGATCCCATCAGTGGAGCCCCTTGGCCACATGGTGCAGACATGTGAATGACCGATGGGTTTCTTGCACTGCCTGTGCATGACTTGGCGGGGCAAAACATATTTTACATTAGCTTAGGTCCTGACATTCTATCATGTTCCCTGTCAAGAGGCCAAGTAGTTCTTGGAACCCTTCACACCAAGTGACATATAACAGAACCTTAGCAAATGAGATGGCTATTTGCCAAGCACCCTTAAATTAAAGGCTCCTCTTACCTCTCCCACCTCCACTGCAGTGGTCTGGCTGGCTGAGCTGGGCACAGAAGTCCACTAAGGAAAGGTCATCATCCTTTGCCAACATCTAAGGTACTTTTCAAGGAGGCAGTGTTACAAGGTGTGGGGCTATTTGCCATTAGGTTGCCATTAGCGATTGGTATCACCAAGTTAGGAACTAAAAGTGGGACAGAGTGAGGTACCCAGGCTCTCGATGGAGCACAGCTGGGGGTACAGCCATCAAAATGCTACTTTCCCTTTCTAGCCACAGGCCGTCTTCAGTGAACCTTGTCCTGCCACCCCCAGGGACACTCTGTCAGGCTGTAAGGGGAGAACCTCAAAGGCCACCTCACATGACACTGCTCGGAATGCCTGCAGCCTGACGGCCAGCTGGAGTGTGTGTCTCTCCATGTGTGTGTCAACGCTCTCACAAGGACAAGCGGTCCTCAGGCTGGATTCCTACCAGGCGGCTGCCAGTGAGGGCATCTCCTAGTGCTTTCCCCTCTGCCCCCTCACCCCAGGTGCTGCCATCTGCAGCCTCTTCTTTTGGGGCTCCACTTACTTTCCCAGACCATCTCCTGTATTTACTGAGCACCTTCTGTATGCTCAGAACCACGCAGGGCATTATGCAGCCATGTCAGGAATTATGAGGCAAAGCCATTGCCCACAGGGCATACCACCTATAGTTTAAGAAAAAAGGCCTTTCTTTTTTAATTTGAGGGAATCAATGACACAGTCCATTGTTTGGTGGTGTAAGAAATACACTGATGAGGAATTCAGAGGAGGAAAATGTCCCAGGACAAAGGGATGGCCAGCGAAGACTTCTTGGAAGAGACAGGACTTGAGCAAATGCTTGAAGGATGGGTGAGGGCCAGACAGGGAAGAAAGAGAGAGGGGGATGGTGATGGCAGAAGTGGGACAGTTATAAGTCCCTGGGCTCAGGGACCAGGACACAGCCAGCATGGGTGGCACCCAAGGGGGTAGTGAGAAGTGAACTCACAAAGATGGGACATGCCACACATCTGGTGAGCTTCACCGCAAGCTAACAAACAATGCATCATCTTTCTGCCCATGAACACCTCTGTACTCCCAACACCTGGCATGTGCCTGACTCACAGTCTGTGCTTAATAAATGCTGATGAATCAACGAATAAAAATTATTAAGTACCCTCAGCCATGCTAGAGGCCCCAAACCAAGAAACCAAACAATACCTAATGGCAGGGACCACAAAGTCAAATGCCCACAGGACCAGGCAGGCAACAAGGGTAGCCAGCTAGGAGTGAGCATTGGGGGCAGTGGGAGTTACTAAGGAGGGGACACCCATCTTCTGGGGGGACAGTCCCCACCCAACTGCAGCCCAGCATCACTGCCAAGGTACGTGAGCCCTGTGTTACCAGATCTTTTGATTGCTATGAGAAATCCCCCATTTTGGGGCAGTAAATTTTTTTTAAAAAACTGTGCAGTCCAAACAAAACATAATTTGGAGCCATATCCAGCCTGTCAGTGACCTTTGACTATCCAGGATACATTTTCTGTTCAAGAAGTTTATAATCTAAAAAAGTCCCCAATAGAAATTAATCTATGGTGACAGAGGCGAGAATGGGGTTTCCTTTGGTAGCAGGGGCCTATGGGCTAGAATGAGTACAGGGAGGCTAGAAATGTCCCATGTTTTGATCTGGGTGGTGGGTTATAAGAGTGAGGACACATTTAAAAATTCATCAAGCTGCAAATCAAAGAGCTGTACCCTTTATTATATGTACGTTTTAACTCGATTTAAATATAGAGTCCCCAAAATCTGAGTAAAGCACTCTCTAGAGTGTGCTGCTCCTTCCATCTAAAATGCCCTTCTGCCCCTCCCTCTTTGCACCCTGCTGTCACCCTACCTACCCAATAAGCGGTGGCCCAGGCAGAACTTCTTCCAGGAAGGCTCTCCTATCCCAGGCTCGCCCCGGTCTGAGCTGGGCTCATCTGGCTACTCCCAGACACAGCCCAGTGACTGTCATCTTCACACCCCACCCCCAGCACCTGTCACCTCCTTGTCTGCCTCCTGGGGAGCTCCCAAGGTCGTGTCGACAGAGGCTGTGTACTGTTCACTGGGGTCCAGGCCTAGCACACAGTGGGCGTTCAGCAAGTGTCTGACATTATAGCTCATCCTCCATCTGGCAATCGGCAAATAGAAGGATGCCTCCCAGCTCACCCCATCTCTATGTTCCTAAGGAGACTGAACACAGAATCTGGAAACGTGAGATCTGCAGAAAAAAGCCAGGAGACTAGCTGCATCCTGGGTGGGAAGCTGTGGGGGTGAAGAAACACATGCATGTAAGGATTTTAAACGTGATTCTCTTGCAACCAGCTGTGGTGACTTCCTACTGAGAGAGGAAGTGGGTATGTGTAAGATTATTAAGTCGCCTCTCTGGTTGAAGCACCTCTAGGCCAGGGGTGCTCAAACTTTAGCGGGCATCAGAATCTCTGGAGGGTTTGTTAACAATAGATTACTGGGCTCACCCCAGAGATACGGATCAGTAGGTCTGAAACACGGTCTGAGAATTTTGACTCCTAACTAGCTCCCAGGTGATGCTAGTGCTGTGGCCCAGGGAGCTCCCTGGGAGCGGCACCAGACAAGACCACAGCTGGGAAGTGTGAAACATCACGATGCATCAGTGTTCTTTCCTTTGCATATTTAACAAACTTTCATTAAGTCTCTACCAGGAGCAAAGCCATATAAAAGATGCAGACATAATTAGAACGAGTGGCTGTCTTCTCACCTTTGGTCACCAGAAAATGGATTGCTACTCCCCTGTGCCCTTCACAAGATTTGCTGTTGAAGCAGAAAATGACACCAACTTTTTTTTTTTTCAGCCACTCCCCAGTGCTCAAATGGTCTCAGGTTCAAACTCCTGACTCTGAGAATAAAGTTTTCAAGGTCCACTCCTATCAGTGAACTCATCTGCTTCTCCAAATGTCTCCAATTAAAGAAGCGATTTTCCTGGGTCTCCCTTCAATATATCACCTCCTTCATTTAACCAGCTGAGGAGTTGGTTATAGATTTTGTACTCAGGGCTAGACGCAGGGAAGATGAATTTCCCTGGAGACCAAGCCAGCAAAGGGTCTCCAGAAGAGTCAGAGGGTAGAGGCAGTCTTCCAGCAGACAGGCAAGCACACTTCTCTGAAATAGCACCCTCTCCCTGTCCCAGGCGGGAGCCACGTTCTGACATATTCAGTCACGAGTGAGTGCCTGGGCATTAAATCGAAATGGCCCACGGTATGGAATGCCTGGGCAGCACGCGGTTGGATTATTTATGCCCTCTGCACTTGTGGAAGCCGAGATTTAATTATTTATCTCGTGTTAGATTTCCAATCCTGGGCTTCCAGTCTGCAGATGAATAAAGCACCTCAGTTAAACTGCAGGGGGACTCTGGGTCACCACTCAGCAGGGGCCAGAAAACTTAGCAATTTCAGCACCCTGGGATATCATCTCACTCTCCAAGGATGTCCTCACGAAATTCGATCATGTGTGGAACAGTTTTAAGAGTGCTTTGAAGTGACAACCCTGAAAAATTCAATTCTGTTCTCTCAATGACAATGTAACTCAGGAGGTAAAGCACAATGTTTGAACCGTGGACATGGTACTCTTGCTGAAATGTCTTTCCTGACACTCTCCTGACTCGTGGTAGGAGGCCACTGGCCAGAAGTACTCAGATTCCTTGGGTAGAAGGTATTTCAAAATTGCAGGAATTCTCAAATTAAACGCCAGTCAGCTTCTCATGCACTGTGATTAAAATGCAAAACCAAGGTCTGTTCTAACAGAACGAGTTCTCTTAGGGTAAGATCCAGTTCGCCGTTGTTGAAAGGCCTATGGCTTGGAAATTACTTTATAACCCAAACCATCCCCGGCTCTTCACTTCAAGCAGAGCAACTCAGAATTCAAACCTCAACTCTTCTCCATCTGTCTGCCCCTGCATTTGTAGCTTGAATCCAATCTTCTGTTTCAGTGAAATGGTTAGATTCCCATTTTGCCATATTTCGCTCTGCGGCGACAATATCACTTTTCACATATAATTCTGGAAGGCTTCCAAGGCCCTGCACAAATTTACCTACTGCTTCATCACAGTCTCCTTCCCCTTCAAGGGGCTACTCAAGCTTCCAACACAAGGGCCAACCCAGCACCAACCAAGATGACAGCCAAGATGACAGCACCTGGGGATGGAGTCAGTTCATTAATAGGAACAGGACGAAAAGGTTCTAGACTTTACTGTTTGCACGGCAGAATCATCTTCTTTTTGAGGACCAACCCTGCCTTTTGGTTTTGGTTTTATCCCTTGGTTCTCCCAAGACACAGGAAGTTGCCCTTTTTGTGTGCTTCTGTGTTTTGCATCATCAGGAGAACTATGGTTACAAAAGTGTGTGGCACACAGCAGGTCCTCAGTAAATAACTCTGAATGAATGACTTTCTACCGGAAAACACCCAGCCTGAGGACCAGATGGAAGCACAGGGGAAAGTCACAAGCTCTCATGCCACACAGATGGGGGCTGCTTCTCTTGGCTCTGTCAGACCCAGTTACTGAAAAGAAACTTAAGAAATTGAAACTTGAGCCAAATATATAACTGGTTCATTCTGTTGTACCAATTATATGGGATAAAAAAAACTACACGAAAACAGTTTATAAGAGTAAGAATAATTTTTAGTCTATTCTGATATTGTACCAAAAACTCCACAGAAACCCCGTAATCTAAACTATAAGTAATTAGTCTGTTGGAAATAGTTTTATATACCCTGATAATCTTATGTATACTTTTTCACCTTTAATGAGTCACAAAACACAGAGTAAAGTATTTTATTAAATATCTGACAAAAATAGAATACACATCAACAATAATATATACAACCAAAACTCTCATATTCCTTTGGTACTTTACTTTGTAAAGAAACAACATGTCATTTAAAATGAGAGTTTCACCCAGGCAAGAAAGTAATAAAATCAAACAGACAGAAATAATCTGCCAAAAGTTCAATTTTTAAATGGTCATAACTGAGATGGACAAATACCTAGCAACATACAATTTGCCAAAACTGACCCATGAAGAAATAGAAAATCTGAGAAGACCTATAAAAAGTAGGAGATTGAATCATTAATCTAAAACCTCCCAACAAAGAAAATCCCAGGACAAAATAACTTTATTGGTGAATTCTATCAAACATTTTAAGAATTAACACCAATCTTTCTCAAATTCTTCCCAGAAAAATGATGATGAGGGAACACTTCCTAACTCATTCAATGAGGCCAGCATAACCCTGATACCATAGCCAGACAAAGACACTACAAGAAAAGAAAACTACAGGCCAATATCCCTTATGAATATTGATGCAAAATCTTCAATAAAATACTAGCAAAGTAAATTCAGCGGCATAATCAAAAAACTCTACACCATGAGCAAATGGGATTTATTCCCAGAATATAAGAATGGTGCACCATAAAATATCAATCAGTGTAATACATGGCATTAAAAATATGAAAGAAAAAAACCATATGATCACCTCAATTGATGCAGAAAAGCATTTGACAAAATTCAACACTCTTTAATGATAAAAACATTCAGTAAACTACTAATAAAAGAAAACTTCCTCAACATGATAAAGGCATTTCTGAAAAACCCATAGCATGGGACTTCCCTGGTGGCACAGTGGTTGGGAATCCACCTGTCAATGCAGGGGACACAGGTTCAGGCCCTGGTCAGGGAAGATCCCATATGCCACAGAGCAACTAAGCCCATGCGCCACGACTACTGAGCCCGCGTGCCGCAACTACTGAAGCCCGCGTGCCTAGAGCCCATGCTCCACACCACCACAATGAGAAGCCCGCGCACCGCAATGAAGAGTAGCCCCTGCTCAGCGCAACTAGAAAAAGCCCACGCGCAGCAACGAAGACCTGATGCAAAGAAAAATAAATAAATAAATAAATAAATCTTTTAAAAAACAAAAAAACCCATAGCTAACATCATACTCAATGGTGAAAGGCTGAAAGCTTTTTCCCTAAGATCAGGAACAAGACAAAGATGCCTGCTTTCACCATTTCTGTTTAACACAGTACTGGAAGTTCTAGTCTGAGCAATCAGACAAGAAAAAAAAATAAGAAGCACTCTAATTGGAAAGGAAAAAGTAAAATTATTTCTGTTTGCAGATAGCATGATCTTATATGTAGAAAATACTAAGTAACATCGTCCATGAATAAAACTGTTAATGCTAATCAACAAGTCTGCAAAGTTGCATGATACAAAACCAACAAAATCATTTGCAGTAGCAATGAACAAACCATAAAGGAAATTATTAAAATAATTCAATTTACAGTAGCATCAAAAAGAATAAGATACTTTGGAATAAACTTAACAGAGAAGGTAAAAGATTTGTACACTGAAAACTACAAAGTATTGCTGAAAGAAATTAAAGAAGACAGAAATAAACAGAAAAACATTCCATGCTCATGGATTGGAAAACTTAATAAAATTGTTAAGATGTTAATACTACCCAAAGTGATCTACAGATTCAATGCAATTTCTATCAAAATCCCAATAAAATTTTTGGTAGAAATAGAAAAATCCATCACAAAATTCATATGGAACCTCAAGGGACCTTGAATAGCAAAAAAAGGGCAGACTAACACTTCCTGATTGCAAAACTTACTACAAAGCTATAGTAATCAAAATAATACTGGCATAAGGACAGACATATATACCAAAGGAACAAAACAGAGAGTCCAGGGAAAAACTCTCACATCTATGGGGGAAAGGCCATCTTTTCAACAAATGGTGCTGGGAAAACTGGATATCCACATGAAAAAG